>NC_092114.1:33218365-33818365 GCF_045679555.1 Salvelinus alpinus
TATTGAAGTGTTCATCACAAAGCCCTGACCTCAATCCTATAGAACATTTGTGGGCAGAACTGAAAAAGTGTGTGCGAGCAAGGAGGCCTACAAACCTGACTGTTACACCAGCTCTGTCAGGAGGAATGTGCCAAAATTCACCCAACTTATTGTGGGAAGCTTGTGGAAGGCTACCCGAAACGTTTGCCCCAAGTTAAACCATTTAAAGGCAATGCTTCCAAATACTAATTGAGTGTATGTAAACTTCTGACACACTGGAAGAGAAAAAACACTGAAATGTTTGTTCTATTCCTTCAGACTATCTCTGTCTCGTCTATCAAATGCAGGCACTGTTAGACCGGAGAAATACGTCTCACACGAACCACTAATGATAGACTGGAATGTGGCTGTAAAGTTTTATCATCGAGACATCAATCAATTGTCAGCTTCAAGATATCTCTAGTAAAACCCCTGTCCTCGACACCCAGACTAGCTGCAGGAATCAAGAGTGGACCCCATTTAAAAGCTCAGCCTTAGCAGGCCAGTCTTACTCTTAGTTAAATATATAATAGTTTACTATTAATATCAAACAAATCAGTTAAGTATGTAATTTTTCTATCACACGGTTTACTATCTCCACCATGTTGCAAACTCCCAGCCCAAAGGGTAGCTAAGCCTATGTGTTCCTGTTTGTTTGGCCTTAGTGTGACTGCACAGGATAGGCTTTTCCAAATGGTATACTGTACATCTCTCTCGTTGGGCATGGAGGAGCCGAGAGCTGCCCTGGGGCAGTGGTGTGATGTACAGTGGGGATCAGTCTGTGTGTCTTCATTGACTGGTTGTTGACATCAAAGCAGCTGTAGAGCCACACCATGTTTTACTATCTGATAACCGATTAAATATGAATCACTGCTAAAGCCCACCGGACAGTATTAAGGCACTTGGTCGCTCACTCACTCGTTCTTTCTCTTGTTTGCTCTCTCTCCTCTCTCTCTTTTACACATTTATACTAGAGGTCGACCGATTAATCGGAATGGCCGATTTAATAAGGGCCGATTTTCAAGTCTTCATAACTATCGTAAATCGGTTTAAAAAAATTCTACACCTTTATTTAACTAGGCAAGTCAGTTAAGAACACATTCTTATTTTCAATGATGGCCTAGGAACGGTGGGTTAACTGCCTTGTTCAGGGGCAGAACGACAGATTTTTACGACAGATTGTCAGCTCGAGGATTCAAACTTGCAACCTTACAGTTAACTAGTCCAACGCTCTAACCACCTGCTTTACATTGCACTCCATGAGGAGCCTGCCTGTTACACGAATGCAGTAAGAAGCCAAGGTAAGTTGCTAGCTAGCATTAAACTTATCTTTTAAAAAACAATCAATCAATCATAATCACTAGTTAACTACACATGGTTGATGATATTACTAGTTTATCTAGCGTGTCCTGCGTTGCATATAATCGATGCGGTACGCATTCGCGAAAAAGGAATGTCGTTGCTCCAACGTGTACCTAACCATAAACATCAATGCCTTTCTTAAAATCAATACACTAGTATATATTTTTAAACCTGCATATTTAGTTAATATTGCCTGCTAACATGAGTTTCTTTTAACTAGGGAAAATGTGTCACTTCTCTTGCAACAGAGTCAGGGTATATGCAGCAGTTTGGGCCACCTGTGAAGACTGTTTCTTCCTAACAAAGACAGCAAACTTCGCCAAACGGGGGATGATTTAACAAAAGCGCATTTGCGAAAAAAGCACAATCGTTGCACGACTGTACCTAACCATAAACATCAATGCCTTTCTTAAAATCAGTACACAGAAGTATATATTTTTAAACCTGCATATTTAGCTAAAAGAAATCCAGGTTAGCAGGCAATATTAACCAGGTGAAATTGTCACTTCTCTTGCGTTCATTGCACGCAGAGTCAGGGTATATGCAACAGTTTGGGCCGCCTGGCTCGTTGCGAACTAATTTGCCCGAATTTTACGTATTTATGACAAAACATTGAAGGTTGTGCAATGTAACAGGAATATTTAGACTCATGGATGCCACCCGTTAGATAAAATACGGAACGGTTCCATATTTCACTGAAAGAATATACCTTTTGTTTTCGAGATGATAGTTTCCGGATTCGACCATATTAATGACCTACGGCTCGTATTTCTGTGTGTTATTATGTTATAATTAAGTCTATGATTTGATAGAGCAGCCTGACTGAGCGATGGTAGGCACCAGCAGGCTCGTAAGCATTCATTCAAACAGCACTTTCGTGCGTTTTGCCAGCAGCTCTTCGCAATGCTTCAAGCATTGCGCTGTTTATGACTTCAAGCCTATCAACTCCCGAGATTAGGCTAGTGTAACCGATGTGAAATGGCTAGCTAGTTAGCGGGGTGCGCGCTAATAGCGTTTCAAACGTCACTCGCTCTGAGACTTGGAGTAGTTCCCCTTGCTCTGCAAGGGCCGCGGCTTTTGTGGAGCGATGGGTAACGCTGCTTCGAGGGTGGCCTTTGTCGATGTATTCCTGGTTCGAGCGAGGAGAGGGACGGAAGCTATACTGTTACACTGGCAATACTAAAGTGCCTATAAGAACATCCAATAGTCAAAGGTATATGAAATACAAATCTTATAGAGAGAAATAGTCCTATAATAACTACAACCTAAAACGTCTTACCTGGGAATATTGAAGACTCATGTTAAAAGGAACCACCAGCTTTCATATGTTGTCATGTTCTGAGCAAGGAACTTAAACGTTAGCTTTCTTACATGGCACATATTGCAATTTCACTTTCTTCTCAAACTTTGTTTTTCCATTATTTAAACCAAATTGAACATGTTTCATTTTATGTGAGACTAAAGTCATTTTATTGATGTATTATATTAAGTTAAAATAAGTGTTCATTCAGTATTGTTGTAATTGTCATCATTACAAATAAATGTAAAATAATTGAATCGGTATTGGCTTTTTTGGGTCCTCCAATAATCGGTATCGGCGTTGAAAAATCACAATCGGTCGACCTCTAATTCATGCACACACTCACAATCTCTAAAGCACCCATGCTTTGACATGCCCCATTGGAAGCCTGGATTACTATATCCCATCCTAGAAGCACCTAGTAGCTGTGAGAATCTCGTATTGATGCAGGGCCAGGAGTCATAGTCCAGATCTGTCTCTAGAGATGAGGCTTCATATCACACTCACACCTCTGGAATATTATCAAATCCATTGTATTGGTCACATGCAGATGTTATTGGGAGTGTAGCGAAGTGCTTGTGCTTCTAGTTTCGACAGTGCAGCAACATCTAACAAGTAATATCTAACGATTCCACAACCTAATACACACAAATCTAAATTAAGGAATGGAATAAGAATATATAGAAGAATATATAAATATAGATGAGGATATCCCCTTACTGTAGGTTTCTCCTCTCTCCTCCTCTCAATGGGACAGTGACTTGGAAAGCTGCTGATAATGAAAGACATCCTCTGTCTGATAATACATTGACTACTTCTCCTCTCCTCTCTCTGTTTGATAATACGGTACCTTCACTAATTTTCCTCTCCATGAAATATTCACCAAGTAAAACTTTTAGATAGGCCTGATGATTCACTTCTGATATGTGAGTGGCAGGTAGCCTAGTGGTTAAGATGTTGGGCAGTAACCGAAAGGTTGCTGGTTCGAATCCCCAAGCTGACTAGGTGACTATGTGCCATTGAGCAAGGCACTTAACTCTAATTGCTCCTGTAGGTCACTCTGGATAAGAGCATCTGCTAAATGACTGTAATGTAGAAATCTATGGTGTGTTTAACAGAGAGATGGTGTGTGTGGCACTGTGGACACTGTTAATTTAATGGCTGTATATAGAATAGTATATTCTCCCCTGCTGTTTCTAATATAGATGTCTTATTTTTTTCCCGGTGAGACTCCTTCCGCTCCCCGATGTATTAAATCACTCAGCTGAGTTTGCACACTAATTTAGCACGGCCTTCAATTGCATCGCTTGCGTAAGGTACTGACTGCTCTCTTTGTTCTGTGAGCATGACCGGTATTGTTTTACATTTATGAATATTGACATTGTTATTTCACGCTTGTGAATCTGACTTAAATGTCTTGAAGTCAGTCCTCCCGGGTCTATAAAACAGAGAGGGGAGATGGAGAGGAAGGATTTTTCATAAAGTGCATATTAAGCGCTCACATATGAAAGCCTTGCTGCTGTTATTCTTTTACGGGTGCTTTGTCAGCTAGGGCTGTTGGAGGGAGGTTCCATGGCGATTTTAGCATGTAAATCTTGGTGGGGCAACGATTTATTTTTATGCATGCCAGCGAAGCCACTAAACAATGCATGAATTGCACTATAACAGTGACAAATGGTGCCCACAAACTGTGAGGGCCTACATAAAGCTGTCCCAACAGCAGAGTCCCAACGGCAGTCCCCACACCTTAGCCAGGTGTAGCAGTGGTATCAGCGGAGCCTGGTCTGGCAGCAAAACAGTTCATTCAGCCTCATTTACTGCCTTTTTGGAGAGAAAAAACAGCTGATATGGCTAACTTGCTTGAATAAATGTAGTTTCTACTGACAATTAAGATGTACAAACTATGGCATAAGGGAACGAGGAGTGGATAATATAGTAGTCAATATAACTATTTATTAAGGGACAGAATTCAGAACATGCGCCGTTCTTACTGTATCCTCCCTGTTCACCAAGTCTAAACAGTAGGTGAAATGAAGAGGGAGAAAGGGACCAAATTATTAGGGTGAGGAACAGGGGCTACTAACAGCTTACTACACAACATTCACTTAGTATGACTTTCTTAGCTACAGTATACATATCTCTCTGGTATATTACATAATTTATGCAGCAACATACAAGACATTTTTGGACTCACCGTGCTGTGCTCACTTGAACAGGACAGAAAGGTGGCGTGGCGATCGTTCATGGGTAAATTGTGTCATCAAACTTTGTCATCTAAGTCTGGCTTTATGGTGCTTTCAACACAAATGGGAACTCTGGGGGAAAACAAGGTTGAATGACGATGACGTCAGCGATTTCTAGAAAGAGGCCTGAGTTCCCGGACTGCAATTCCGAGTTGGATGACCGTTCAAAACATATTTTACCAGTCGGAGCTTGTCGCCCCCCCCCCCCCCCCCAGTTGTCTTGAACTCACTGAAAACAGATTTCCCAGTCCTGAGTTTCCAGTTGTTTTGAGCGCGGTAGAAATCATGCTGGATTGACAGCATGGCCAATATTGAATGTTTATCCTTTTAAGCTTGGAAACGAGACCCTTAAACCCAGACATGGGAACACACATCCACTCCACTGAATAACAGGCTAGTGATTGCTTTGAAATGTTTGCAGTTAGCCACTGATTCCTTCCCGAACCACTCATTTGCGATTTCCAACTTGTGTAATGTTTGTGTCCAATGCCTGATGAGCACCGATATGTTTTATATATTATTTCTCTTCATATGACAAGGATTAAAAAGGATTTGCCAGTAGATTGTCGACTTGATTCATGATGATGCTTGCTAGCTAAGATTCTGAAAGTATGACGTTGACATGATCAGTCCAATCAAAGCTACTGTAGATATAACATGATTTGACATCATTTTATCTGTGGTCAATGACCTTGAGCCTTCTTGGATGGGCACTTCTAATGTAACTCCATGGCAGCACCCAAGGGGCTTGAATTTTTTAGCTCTACCCTTAGATTTGGCGGTGACGGAGTGGCCCCAAGAGTGACAGAACATTGAGCCAATCACGGCGCAACTAGAGAACATTACCAACCCCTATATTCCACTGGCTGCCCCACCACCACAGAAAGCACTAAACTAGGCTGAAACACCTGCATTTTGGAGCTGACTTACTCAAGAAAACCAAAAACAGGCCAAGTTTGTATGTGGCTTTATGAATTTATTTTTTGTTGCAAACTGGTATGTGACACGCATTAATACCAAAATAGCATGCAAAACAGCCCCCCAAATAAAAGGTGGGTCTCAAAACAGGTGGGACTCAGCTCCACCTGCCCTGAATGACAGGTCGCCACTGCAGAGGTTGTTGTGTTAGTATTCTACTAAATAGGCGAATACCCAGCTCTCTAAGGGGCATATTGTGGGGAGTAAAGGAACCTAGCCCTGAACTGAACAGCTTAGGGGTATGATGGTAATGATGGAGTGGATTTCTATATTTGTATACATTGCTGAACATTCTTTAATGTAAATGATGATGGATAGCCATCACATGTCAAACTCCAGGCAGCAGAAACCGGCCCGGAAGCACATTCAATCCATCCCACGGGTGGTTTGAGTAACAGAATGTTGTTGTTTTGGGGGGGGAGGGGAACAAATCTCAATCAACATTGAAATGTCTAAAACCAAATCAAAATTGTGTAGAAATGATACTGGACCTACATTTATAGTCTCTTCACTCTGTCCAGCTTGCTTACAGTCATCGAAACGAAAGCTAGACAGTCAGGGAGCATCAGAAATTCCAAAAGCAATGGATAGAGGTCTATTTTTTGCCAATTTTGACGGCAAGGAAATATAATCACATTTAAGTAAGCCCCTCCAGACTTCAGTGAAGACCAAATGCGGCCCGCAGAGGAAATTAGTTTGACACTCCTGCTCTACATTCATTAGTCAACGTCAGCTTGGTTTCTCCTGGGATACAAAACAGAATAGAAAAAGTTACTTCTAAAACCTTCTCCCTGGGGCTTTGGTTGTTTCAGAAGAGTTAGTTGAATGTCCTAGATGTTTGACCTGAAATGCATTTTGTCAGTTCCGTCTCTTCGTCAGTTGTGTGTAAAGGGATACTGCACCCGCTGATTTGGCCTCGTTTTTTGGTTTGCCCTTAAGAAATACTGGTGGCCATGACAGAAGCCAAACGTGAGTTGGCTTGGAGGTGTGGTTTGATGTGGGTGTTTCTTGGGTGTGTCCTTGCAACCACCAAGACACACCCATCTGTCAGAACCTTGTCCGCAGCTGTTTCACTCCACTCAGTCACAACAAACAAACCACCTGCGGGTTGAATCAACTATTGGCAAATGTATGGTGAGATGCCGGAGGAAGCGTTGGATAGGTCAGTAACCAGCAGAGTAATATGAGAACAATACTATTGCTGAATTCATGTAGATCAAATCAAAAAAGAAATGTTCTAATTGTATTTATCACATGCATCTTCAACAGGTTTAGAGTAACAGTGAAATGCTTTACATACGGACCCTTCCGTAAGTAACATGAGGAATAAATACCAAGTGACAAGATATTCTAACTTTCAAATGTAGTAAAAGGTCCATGTAGAATAAAAAAAAATTGACATAGTACCATAGAAGCAGTGTCCTGCTAATATAACGGTCTGTACCTTTCATCTTTCATTGTCATTCCCAGCCAATACATATCTTGTGCCTATCTGCATTTTGTCTGGTGGTAATGGGTCTACCTTGGCAAACGTGGTCATGCCTTCCTGTGTGGTATCCCATATGCAACATGAGTTCCCTGATCCTGGAGCAGAATGCACAGAGTTTCTCCCTCCCCATATTGACTGACATCATTCAGTTCACATACAATACAAGTAAAAATGTCCATTCAGAGACATTAGTATCAAGCCCGTCTTTTAGTCTGGACTTCATCGCATCATCTTGCAGGTTTTCATGTGCTGGCTCCATACATTTCTGTGAACACATACACACATAGTCATTGTTCTATAGGGATAGGGCAGTTAGGGATAGGTGATATCTGACACCCAAACATATACTATGTTGAAGTTTGAACAAGTCTGACTAAACCCTACCTAATTCTGTTCTCCCCATCGTCAACCGTTGCTGAGCAGGCAAGAGGTGAGACTGGAGGTGAGGTCTTTGCCAGAGCCATGTTGATGGGCATAGCAGCGTAGATCAGCTTCTGGCCCCTCATCAAAGATACTGGTCTGTCACAGACACACAGACACGGAGCACTTATTACATTATCAATGGTGGTTATGATTAGCATGGTGGAACCAACCGGATCGCTGCGTTCACCTTTCTATTTCACTTCAAATATAATAAAATGTGAAGTAAAATAGAATGGTGAACACAGCGATCAGGCTGATTCCACAAGGCTAGGTAATGCCCTGGACATAATTTGTACAGATACTGAAGGTAACCCACTTCATTACTCTGGTACATAACCCAATTGTGAAACATTTATGTAAACTGACATTATTTGTTGCTTATTTTCTACTTCTTAGATGCATATAATGAGCCTGTGAAAGCGGTTGCCGCTGACAGGTGAAGGTTGCTGACCGGATACTTGCCAACATGTGGCTGATTGTTCCATTCATAGGAGTGAGGGCATGTCTGCATGAGGCTGATGTGGGCCTCCTTGCTGGTTTCCTCTATGCTGCATGTTCGGCTGCAAACGGGACATCTCTCAAACAACTGCAGCAGGCAATCTTATGAGGTGGTGTTGACTGGGAGGGCCTGTGTCGGGGTGATATAAATAGACAGCCAAGTGGTAAATTGCATTTCGTTTTAAAGAAAGGACAAAGCTTTTTGCTAATGCACTTCACAACCAAAATTGCTCTACTAGTTGTCTCTGCTTGGCTGGGGAATTAGCCTACTATTTTATCAAGCCGGGTATTTTTGAATGCAACATTTCACATTTTACATAACACACATTACCCGTCGTTGTTGATGACGCCGTCTGTCATCAGGGCAGTAACTCGGGGCAACTGTGCACTTTGTCTAACAGAAAAACAGGATCAACAATTGTCATCATCCCTAAATATTAAACACAGCTTGAGAAATAAAAATCTAGATTGGAAGCTAATTCTATGCTTTGCAGGTGTAGACTGACTGGCTCCAGATTGGATTAGATTCAGGCCGGTGATGCTGTTACATACACTATGCAACCAACTGTGACATGTTTTGCTATGGCCCTGGATTGGTTTGAGTTTGTTGCTGCTAGTTACTACGCTGTTGTAGTCAGACATGAGTTAGCTACTCTAGTACCACCATTTCTGCATCCAATATTTATTTGTGCCCTAGGCATGGGTTGCACCTCGGAGGCTAATGTGACTGTCTCGTCTAAATTACACAAATTTAGAGTGGCATGGAAATACGATGACATTGCTAAAGTATGCAAACACGTAGTAGGAAACAACTTTGCCATGTTATGATGTCGTCAAATTTACTTTAGAGAGATGCAATGTTGTCATTACTGTTACTAGCAAAGTTAGTTAAAAATAGCTTGCAATGCTAATGTTAGCTAGCTAAAATAGAGTGGTTCCCTCAATATTAGTTAGCTGGCAAAAATTATACTGCATCAAAAGTCAATCTGGCGACAACACAATCATAACAAAAGGTTTTCCTACATATTATTTGCCGCCTTTTAAAATATTATTGTGTGTCCAAGCCAAATCAGAGTTGTATTGAAGTAGGCTAAAATTAGCCAGCTAGCTAGCAAGCTAGTTGATAGCTAGCTTGCTAACGTCAGCTACGGTAGCGATGATAATGATTATCAAAATATACATAACCAGCAGTCTAGTGACTAGGGCTGTCTTGGTCGACCGAGAGTCGTCTTTTCTTTCGACCAATCAATTGGTCTAAATTTTAAAACTCAACCCTTGTTCTCTTTACGTGACACAGGTAGTGCATTCGGAAAGTATTCAGACCCCTTGACTTTTTCCACGTTTTGTTACGGTACAGCCTTATTCTAAAATGGATTAAATTGTTTTTTCCCCCTCATCAATGTATACACAATACCCCATAATGACAAAGCAAAAACAGTTTTTTAGAGATGAAAAACTATCACATTTACATAAGTATTCAAACTCTTTACTCTGTACTTTGCTGAAGCACCTTTTGCAGCGATTACAGACTTGAGTCTTCTTCGGTATGACGCTATAAGCTTGGCACACTTGTATTTGGGGAGTTTCTCCCATTCCTCTCTGCATTGCTGCACAGCTATTTTCAGGTCTATCCAGAATTGTTCGGTCGGGTTCTAGTACGGGCTCTGGCTGGGCCACTCAAGGACATTCAGAGACTTGTCCCGAAGCCACTCCTGCGTTGTCTTGGCTGTGTGCTTAGGGTCGTTGTTCTATTGGAAGATGAACCTTTGCCTCAGTCTGAGGTCCTGAGCGCTCTGGAGCAGGTTTTCATTAAGGATCTCTCTGTACTTTGTTCCGTTCATCTTTGCCTCGATCCTGACAAGTCTCCAAGTCCATGCCGCTGGAAAAATCCCCACAGCATGATGCTGCCTCCATGCTTCACCGTAGGGATGTACCAGGTGTCCTCCAGACGTGACGCTAGGCATTCAGGCCAAAGAGTTCAATTTTGAATTCATCAGACCAGAGAATCTTGTTTCTCATGGTCTGAGAGTCCTTTAGGTGCCTTTTGGCAAACTCCAAGCAGGCTGACGTGCCATTTTACTGATGAGTGTCTTCCGTCTGGCCACTCTACCATAAAGGCCTAGAGCTCTGTCAGAGTGACCATCGGGTTCTTGGTCACCTCCCTGACCAAGGCCCTTCTCCCCCGTTTGCTCAGTTTGGCCATGCTGCCAGCTCTAGTGTCTTGGTGGTTCCAAACTTTTTCCATTTAAAAATGGAAGCAACTGTGTTCTTGGAGGACCTTCAATGCTGCAGAAATGTTTCCAAATCATGTCCAATCAATTGAATTTACCACAAGTGGACTCCAAGTTGTAGAAACATCTCAACGATGATCAATGGAAACAGGATACACCTGAGCTCAATTTCAAGTCTCATAGCAATTGGTCTGAATACTTATGTAAATAATGTATTTGTTTTATTTAAAATAAATGTGAAAACATTTCTAAAAGCCTGTTTTCTCTTTGTCATTATGGGGTATTGTGTGTAGATTGCTGAGGATTAAAAAATATATATATCTATTTTAGAATAAGGCTGTAACGTAACAATGTGGAAAAAGTCAAGGGGTGTGAATACTTTCCGAAAGCACCGTATGCATCGAATGCACATGACCAATAGGGCCTGACCTATAGCATATCATAATCATAGCAATAAATTGTTTATAACAAACTCTGAACACCGTAACACGTGGCATAAAATGGATACAGATGACGTGACAAACTCGAAACGGGGCAATTTTTTGGTTGCTCAGGAGGTAAAGGGAGGAGTCGTGTGTAATAAATGTGACTAGTTGTAGAAAATACTGGAGATCAAGAAAGAGAAGGTAAGGAGCTAGCGCTGCATATTATGTGTGCCAAACGGGTGCTGTTCAATTATATTGTAATCTTTCAGAACATTTAGAACAATGTAAACAAGCGTACCAGAGAGTCTAAGGTTTATTCAATGTATTTTGGAAAGACTAAAATCTGTCGCAAGCAATCGTGAATGCAATTGCCCACATGGAGCGCTTTATTTAATGTTTACACTAATTATTCAAGTGTCGCTTTATTTTAAAACTAGAATGTAAAATGCTTGATTCCATTTCAAATAATGAACGACTCGTATGCTGTGTGATGACATGAATGATTGATTGATACAGTAGCCTACATAAGTATAGGCCCAAGTAAGTTACGGTATTAGGACTAAAAAGGATGCGCTCTTAGGCCTACAGCTTGATAGTTGTTATACGAAACTGCTATACAAAGCCTATTAATAATGATGGCATTACTTATTATTATGATGATCATATTAATAATAATAATGATAACAATAAGGAGATCAAGAAAGAGGGTTATTATTTTAATAAATAGAATTCTAATGACAATATGGAACTGTGTAAACAACACTAAATAAATGATGTAATACCAGAGAGGCTGTTCTTACAGCATAGCAAAGATTTAAAAACAGCCTAAATTGTTTATACGACATGTTGGGATTGAGGCTTGGTGCTCAATGAATCAGTAGGCTATTAAACAAACTCTCAAACGGCAACACACGCAGGATCTGACTTATTTCTCTGTGTGTGTGTGTACAGTGGGGAGAACAAGTATTTGATACACTGCCGATTTTGCAGGTTTTCCTACTTACAAAGCATGTAGAGGTCTGTAATTTTTATCATAGGTACACTTCAACTGTGAGAGACGGAATCTAAAAAAAAATCAGAAAATCACATTGTATGATTTTTAAGTAATTAATTTGCATTTTATTGCATGACATAAGTATTTGATCACCTACCAACCAGTAAGAATTCCGGCTCTCACAGACCTGTTAGTTTTTCTTTAAGAAGCACTCCTGTTCTCCACTCATTACCTGTATTAACTGCACCTGTTTGAACTCGTTACCTGTATAAAAGACACCTGTCCACACACTCAAACAGACTCCAACCTCTCCACAATGGCCAAGACCAGAGAGCTGTGTAAGGACATCAGGGCTAAAATTGTAGACCTGCACAAGGCTGGGATGGGCTACAGGACAATAGGCAAGCAGCTTGGTGAGAAGGCAACAACTGTTGGCGCAATTATTCGAAAATGGAATAAGTTCAAGATGACGGTCAATCACCCTCGGTCTGGGGCTCCATGCAAGATCTCACCTCGTGGGGCATCAATGATCATGAGGAAGGTGAGGGATCAGCCCAGAACTACACGGCAGGACCTGGTCAATGACCTGAAGAGAGCTGGGACCACAGTCTCAAAGAAAACCACTAGTAACACACTGCGCCGTCATGGATTAAATTCCTGCAGCGCACGCAAGGTCCCCCTGCTCAAGCCAGCGCATGTCCAGGCCCGTCTGAAGTTTGCCAATGACCATCTGGATGATCCAGAGGAGGAATGGGAGAAGGTCATGTGGTGTGATGAGACAAAAATAGAGCTTTTTGGTCCAAACTCAACTCGCTGTGTTTGGAGGAAGAAGAAGGATGAGTACAACCCCAAGAACACCATCCCAACCGTGAAGCATGGAGGTGGAAACATCATTCTTTGGGGATGCTTTTCTGCAAAGGTGACAGGACGACTGCACCGTATTGAGGGGAGGATGGATGGGGCCATGTATCGCGAGATCTTGGCCAACAACCTCCTTCCCTCAGTAAGAGCATTGAAGATGGGTCGTGGCTGGGTCTTCCAGCATGGCAACGACCCAAAACACACAGCCAGGGCAACTAAGGAGCGGTTCAATTGTTGTGAAGGCGGCTTCAGGGCGCCCCAGAAAGTCCAGCAAGCGCCAGGACCGTCTCCTAAAGTTGATTCAACTGTGGGATCGGGGCACCACCAGTACAGAGCTTGCTCAGGAATGGCAGCAGGCAGGTGTGAGTGCATCTGCATGCACAGTGAGGCGAAGACTTTTGGAGGATGGCCTGGTGTCAAGAAGTGCAGCAAAGAAGCCACTTCTCTCCAGGAAAAACATCAGGGACAGACTGATATTTTGCAAAAGGTACAGGGATTGGACTGCTGAGGACTGGGGTAAAGTCATTTTCTCTGGTGAATCCCCTTTCCGATTTTTTTGGGGCATCCGGAAAAAAGCTTGTCCGGAGAAGACAAGGTGAGCGCTACCATCAGTCCTGTGTCATGCCAACAGTAAAGCATCCTGAGACCATTCACGTGTGGGGTTGCTTCTCAGCCAAGGGAGTGAGCTCACTCACAATTTTGCCTAAGCACACTCATGAATAAAGAATGGTTCCAACACATCCTCCGAGAGCAACTTCTCCCAACCGTCCAGATACAGTTTGGTGCCTTTTCCAGCATGATGGAGCATCTTGCCATAAGGCAAAAGTGATAACTAAGTGGCTCGGGGAACAAAACATTGATATTTTGGGTCCATGGCCAGGAAACTCCCCAGACCTTAATCCCATTGAGAACTTGTGGTCAATCCTCAAGAGGCAGGTGGACAAACAAAACCCCACAAATTCTGACAAACTCCAAGCATTGGTTATGCAAGAATGGGCTGCCATCAGTCAGGATGGGGCCCAGAAGGTAATTGACAGCATGCCAGGACGGATTGCAGAGGTCTTGAAAAAGAAGGGTCAACACTTCAAATATGGACACTTTGCATCAACTTCATGTAATTGTCAATAAAAGCCTTGGACACTTGTGAAATGCTTGTAATTATACTTCAGTATTCCATATTCACATCTGACAAAAATATCTAAAGACACTGAAGCAGCAAACTTTGTGGAAATTAATATTTGTGTCATTCTCAACTTTTGGCCATGACTGTATATATACATATACACACACACACACATATAATGTGTGTGTGTGTATATATATATATATCATCTACTTTGTGCATGACAAGTAATTTTTCCAACAGTTGTTTACAGACAGATTAATTCACTGTATCACAATTCCAGTTGGTCAGAAGTTTACATATACTAAGTTGACTGTGCCTTTAAACAGCTTGAAAAATTCCAGAAAACGATGTCTTGTCTTGACATCATGGGAAAATCAAAAGAAATAGGCCAAGACATCAGAAAAAAATTGTAGACATCCACAAGTCTGGTTCATGCTTGGGAGCAATTTCCACACGCCTGAAGGTACCACATTCATCTGTACAAACAATAGTACGCAAGTATAAACACCATGGTGCCACGCAGCTGTCACACCACTCAGGAAGGAGACGCGTTCTGTCTTCTAGAGATGAACATACTTTGGTGCAAAAAGTGCAAATCAATCCCAGAACAAAAGCAAAGGACCTTGTGAAGATGCTGGAGAAAACAGGTACAAAAGTATCTATATCCACAGTAAAACGAGTCCTATATTGACCTAACCTGAAAGGCCGCTCACCATGGAAGAGGCCACTGCTCCAAAACCGCCAGAAAATATCCAGACTATGGTTTGCAACTGCACATGGGGACAAAGATTGTACCTTTTGGAGAAATGTCTTCTGGTCTGATGAAACAAAAATAGAACTGTTTGGCCATAATGACCATTGTTATCTTTGGAGGGAAAAGGGGGAGGCTTGCAATCCGAAGAACACCATTCCAACCGTGAGGCACAGGGGTGGCAGCATCATGTTGTGTGGTGCTTTGCTGCAGGAAGGACTGGTGCACTTCACAAAATAGATGGCATCATGAGGCAGGAAAATGATGTGGATATATTGAAGCAACATCTCAAGACATCAGTTGGGAAGTTAAAGCTTGGTCGCAAATGGGTCTTCCAAATGGACAATGACCCCAAGCATACTTCCAAAGTTGTGGCAAAATGGCTTAAGGACAACAAAGTCAAGGTATTGGAGTGGCCATCACAAAGCCCTGACATCATCCTATAGAAAATGTGTGAGCAGAACTGAAAAAGTGTGTGCGGCAAGGAGGCCTACACACCTGACTCAGTTATACCAGTTCTGTTAGGAGGAATGTGCAGAAATTCACCCAACTTATTGTGGGAAGCTTGTGGAAGGCTACCCTTCGTTTGACCCAAGTTAAACAATTTGAAGGCAGTGCTACCAAATACTAATGGATTGTATGTAAACTTCTGACCTACTGGGAATGTGATGAAAGAAATAAAAAATTAAAATAAAATAAATAATTCTCTCTGCTATTATTCTGACATTTCACATTCTTAAAATAAAGTGGTTATCTTAACTGACCTAAAACAGGGACTTTTTACAGGGATTAAATGTCAGGAATTGTGAAAAACAGTTTAAATGTATTTGGCTAAGGTGTATGTAAACTTCTGACTGTATTTGGCTAAGGTGTATGTAAACTTCTGACTTCAACTTTGTGTGTGTGTGTGTGTGTGTGTGTGTGTGTGTATACTCAGCAAAAAAAGAAACGTCCTCTCACTGTCAACTGCGTTTATTTTCATCAAACTTAACATGTGTAAATATTTGTATGAACATAAGATTCAACAGCTGAGACATGAACTGAACAAGTTCCACAGACATGTGACTAACAGAAATTTAATAATGTGTCCCTGAACAAAGGGGGGGTAAAATCAAAAGTAGCCGTCAGTATCTGTTGTGGCCACCAGCTGCATTAAGTACTGCAGTGTATCTCCTCCTCATGGACTGCACCAGATTTGCCAGTTCTTGCTGTGAGATGTTACCCCACTCTTCCACCAAGGCACCTGCAAGTTCCCGGACATTTCTGGGGGGAGTGGCCCTAGCCCTCACCCTCCGATCCAATAGGTCCCAGACGTGCTCAATGGGATTGAGATCCGGGATCTTCGCTGGTCATGGCAGAACACTGACATTCTTGTCTTGCAGGAAATCAAGCACAGAACGAGCAGTATGGTTGGTGGCATTGTCATGCTGGAGGGTCATGTCAGGATGAGCATGCAGGAAGGGTACCACATGAGGGAGGAGGATGTCTTCCCTGTAACGCACAGCGTTGAGATTGCCTGAAAAGACAACAAACTCAGTCCGATGATGCTGTGACACACCGCCCCAGAGCATGACGGACCCTCCACCTCCAAATCGATCCCACTCCAGAGTACAGGCCTCGGTGTAACTCTCATTCCTTCGACCGATAACCGCGAATCCGACCATCACCCCTGGTGAGACAAAACCGCGACTCGTCAATGAAAATAACTTTTTGCCAGTCCTGTCTGGTCCAGCGACGGTGGGTTTGTGCCCATAGGTGGCGCTGTTGCCGGTGATGTCTGGTGAGGACCTGCTTTACAACAGGCCTACAAGCCCTCAGTCCAACCTATTGGGGACAGTCTGAGCACTGATGGAGGGATTGTGCGTTCCTGGTGTAACTCGGGCAGTTGTTGTTGCCATCCTGTACCTGTCCCGCAGGTGTGATGTTCAGATGTACCGATCCTGTGCAGGTGTTGTTACACGTGGTCTGCCACTGCGAGGATGATCAGCTGTACGTCCTGTCTCCCTGTAGCGCTGTCTTAGGCGTCTTACAGTACGGACATTGCAATGTATTGCCCTGGCCACATCTGCAGTCCTCATGCCTCCTTGCAGCATGCCTAAGGCACGTTCACGCAGATGAGCAGGGACCCTGGGCATCTTTCTTTTGGTGTTTTTCAGAGTCAATAGAAAGGCCTCTTTAGTGTCCTAAGTTTTCATAACTGTGACCTTAATTGCCTACCGTCTGTAAGCTGTTAGTGTCTTAACAGCCGTTCCACAGGTGCATGTTCATTAATTGTTTATGGTTCATTGAACAAGCATGGGAAACAGTGTTTAAACCTTTTACAATGAAGATGAAGATCTACATGAAGTTATTTGGATTTTTACAGATTATCTTTGAAATACAGGGTCCTGAAAAAGGGACCTGTCTTTTTTTGCTGAGTTTGTGTGTGTGTATAGATAGATAGATGATTTATAAAGCCAGGCACATTTAAAAGTTAGGCTTGTGATTATAGAAGTAATTAAGTTGGTTTCCTCTCCTCACTTTTCTTAGACAATTAAGGCATGGGCTATTTTCTTGTCTCCTAACTCCACTGCTGCCTCCGCCACATTGTTCTGAACACCAATATGCAGGGTAACTTTGCAATTATGCACATAGCAACATGGTCTTGGAAAAGGCGCCAATTCAACAACAGCACCACACTGATCTTTCAGAACCGTGGACTGCGACCGCTATTGAACGCGGGAGAAAGCACGTTTGTTATAAAATTATATTATTTTTATTAGTGTTGCACCATTGTTCTTATGTAATATAACCATATACAATTTCAGTAGCTCATGTCTTAGAGTGATTGACTGTACCATCCCCACGGCCTCCACAATTATTTATGTTTGCGACACTGCTCGACTAAAGAAATCTTGGTCGACCAAACAATCGACCAGTCGACTAAATGGTGTCAGTCTTACTAGTTACCGGTATACTCACCACCACTGAGGACCAACAAACTCCAACCACCTGTCCAGCATGATAGGTCCCAAAGTGGGCGAAGGGGTGATTTGCATGTGGTGCTTTGCAAAAGGGGGCATGATTTGTTGACATAATTGAAATCCAAACCAAAACCTTAATTTACTCGTTGTGACGCACTGAGGTTTCAAACTGAGACTGACTTTATTGACCAAAATGATCCTATTTACACTTTGTAGTCAGGTTTGACACTGGAATAAATGTTTCTGACTCATATCGATGACACAGGCTGTTTTCAAAGGGATTAGTTGTTTTTTAGGGGTAGTCGCCAGCCCTGTAAAGGAATGACAGTAGTAGCCCTACAGTCTCCTAAACTCTACAACTAACGTTACTCTCTCTGCTCACCAAATCGTGTTTGTGTGTGCGCTGTCCTCTCATCTCTTTGACGGCGGGTGTTTTCAGGGTCTCTGTCCCAGCTGTCAGTCTAGCCGCCTGTCATTTCCTGATTTCTGTGTCTCTAGCAGACCCCGCCCCCTACTGGGAATGAAGACCAATGCCAATACAGAGCAGGGATTGGTTCTTCTGGTGGACCTTAGCCAGTCACTGAGCAGAATCAACCTCCTATAGCGAGTTATATACTGTAGCCTTCAAACTCCATTAATTTGTCCACTCTTGTAAAACTAGCTATTGCTCAAGCTGTTCCCAATTTGACTGAAACGTAAGCATTTTAAGTCAGTATTTCTGTCTCCATGTTGGTTAGTAATAATAATCATTCCTCTGCTCCACTGTGAGCTGTAGTCTCCTCCAGGGTAGAGGAGAGGGACCTGCTATCTCCTCACACACACACGTTGCTCATTTAAAACAACCGTGTGTGTGTGGTTGAGCTTATTTAACACCAAATCCACCCTCCCTTTTCACATAGAGGGTCTGCTGTTCTATTCTTTGTTTCTCATTTAGCCTTGTGAATGTATTACACCAGCCACAAATTAGTGACTTGTGTTGAGCGACACACCAGAGCAGCTACGGTAGCTAACTATGTGCTGTAATGGGTTACTTCATGTTAATCGATGTCTATTTCAATTTCGGGTTCAATGTGTTTTTGTGTGGACCCCAGGAAGAATGGCTGCTATTTCGGCAAAAGCTGATGGAAACCCGAATAAACCAATAAATAAATATTGAAAGCATCAGACTTCTTGCTATGATGATATGATATAGACATCATCAAAACCCTACGTGCTGCTTTCTGCCTTCCGCAGCATATTAGTTTTGAATTAATCCAAATTAATCTCCTGCATTAATTGGCTGGCATTATGCAAAACTAAGCTTAGCGTTAATATAGATGAAAGAGAAGTTAAAGTGGGACACATCTCAAACTTAAAACACTGTGCTCATCGTACTGTTGCTCAAGCTATTCTCTTGATAAATAGGTATCCAGGTTTAGGGTTTTAGTGCTGTGAGTTACTGTTGTAAAGTAATGATCAAGAAGGAATGAGACATTATTGGATATACAGTAAGTTGTTGATTTTTCTCTACAATAGCAGGACAGTACGGTTAGTAAGAATGATTGGGGTTGGGCGGAATCATGCAACATTTGTATATTTTTCTATGTACAGTACCATCAAAAGTGTGGACACATCTACTCATTCAAGGTTTTTTCTTTATTTGACTATTTTCTACATTGTAGAATAATAGTGAAGACATCAAAACTATGAAATAACACATATGGAGTCGTGTAGTAACCAACAAAGTACTAAACAAATCAAAATACATTTTAGATTCTTCAAAGTAGCCAACCTTTGCATTGATGACAGCTTTGCACACTCTTGGAATTCTCAACTTCATGACGAATGCTTTTCTAAATGCTTTTATTTTACTAGGCAAGTCACAAATTCTTATTTACAATGACGGCCTAGGAACAACTGCCTTGTTCAAGGGCAGAACGACAAATTTTTACCTTGTCAGCTCGGGGATTCGATCTAGCAACCTTTATGTTACTGGCCCAACGCTCTAACCACTAGGCTACCTGCCGTCTTGAAGGAGTTCCCACATATGCTGAGCACTTGTTGGCTGCTTTTCCTTCACGCTGCGGTCCAACTCATCCCAAATCATTTCAATTGGGTTGAGGTCAGGTGATTTGTGAAGGCCAGGTCATCTGATGTAGCACTCATCACTCTCCTTGGTCAAATATCCCGTACACAGCCTGGAGGTGTGTTTTGGGTCATTGTATTGTTGAAAAACAAATGATAGTCCCACTAAGCACTGACCAGATGGGTTGGCGTATCGCTGCAGAATGCTGTGGTAGCCATGCTGGTTAAGTGTGCCTTGATTTCTAAATACATCGCAGACAGTGTCACCAGAAAAGCACCCCCACACCATCATACCTCCTCCTCCACAGACACGGCGGTTGGAACCAAAATTCTCAAATTTGGACTCATCAGACCAATGGACAGATATCAACCAGTCTAATGTCATTGCTCGTGTTTCTTGGCCCAAGCAAGTCTCTTCTTATTATTGGTGTCCTTTAGTAGTGGTTTCTTTGCAGCAATATGACCATGAAGGCCTGATCCTGCAATCTGAGGTGCAGTTAACTCTAATGAATGTATCCTCTGCAGCAGAGGTAACTCTGGGTCTTCCTTTCCTGTGGCGGTCCTCATGAGATTGATGGTTTTTGCGACAGCACTAGAAGAATCTTTCAAAGTTCTTGAAATAATCCGGATTGATTTACCTTCATGTCTTAAGGTAATGATGAACTGTCGTTTCTCTTTGCTTATTTGAGCTGTTCTTTATAATATGAGCTTGGTCTTTTACCAAATAGAGCTATCTTCTGTTTACCACTCCTTGTCACAACACGACTGATTGGCTCAAACGTATTAAGAAGGAAAGAAATTCCACAAATTAACTTTTAACAATGCACACCTGTTCATTGAAATGCATTCCAGGTGACTACCTCATGAAGCTAGTTGAGAGAATGCCAAGAGTGTACAAAGCTGTCATCAATGCAAAGGGTGGCTACTTTGAAGAATCTAAAATGTATTTTGATTTGTTTAACACTTTTTTGGTTACTACATGATTCCATAGTTTTGATGTCTTCACTATTATTCTACAATCTAAATAATAGTAATTTAAAAAAATAAGAAAAATCCTGGAATGAGTTGGTGTCCAAACTTTTGACTGGTAGTGCATGTCAACGGATAGCTAGCTCATCACTATTTAGATAACTTTTGTGTAAACTTTGCTGTAAACACTCATGAAGCAAACCACACCATGCTTTTACTGTACTGTATTGTACTAGGGTGCTTTTCTGTATCGTCATTGCCTTCCTTTCCTTCCCAACCACCTCAGCCCTCAGGAGTAGAGGGGGTTTGTTATGTAATGTAATGCAGTATTTAGGTTTTAGGTGCTGCATGCCCTACTTAGCTACTGTATTCCTCCTCACTGTCTGCATCAGTTATGAGGACCACACTGTATCAGTTTGAATGATCACAATGTATCAGTTTGGATGATCACAATGTATCTGTCAGTTTGGATGATCACAATGCATCTGTGTCAGTTTGGATGATCACAATGCATCTGTGTCAGTTTGGATGATCACAATGCATCTGTGTCAGTTTGGATGATTACAATGTATCTGTGTCAGTTTGGATGATCACAATGCATCTGTGTCAGTTTGGATGATTACAATGTATCTGTGTCAGTTTGGATGATTACAATGTATCTGTGTCAGTTTGGATGATTACAATGCATCTGTGTCAGTTTGGATGATCACAATGCATCTGTGTCAGTTTGGATGATTACAATGTATCTGTGTCAGTTTGGATGATTACAATGCATCTGTGTCAGTTTGGATGATTACAATGCATCTGTGTCAGTTTGGATGATCACAATGCATCTGTGTCAGTTTGGATGATCACAATGCATCTGTGTCAGTTTGGATGATCACAATGCATCTGTGTCAGTTTGGATGATCACAATGCATCTGTGTCAGTTTGGATGATCACAATGCATCTGTGTCAGTTTGGATGATCACAATGCATCTGTGTCAGTTTGGATGATCACAATGCATCTGTGTCAGTTTGGATGATCACAATGCATCTGTGTCAGTTTGGATGATTACAATGCATCTGTGTCAGTTTGGATGATCACAATGCATCTGTGTCAGTTTGGATGATCACAATGCATCTGTGTCAGTTTGGATGATCACAATGCATCTGTGTCAGTTTGGATGATCACAATGCATCTGTGTCGGTTTGGATGATTACACTGTATTTATTAGGATCCACAGTCTCATCTGAGTTAGAGCATAATAAAAGCACTTATATAGAGAATCGTTATGAACATATTACCAGAACTTAATCAACATATTACCAGAACTTATCCACCAAATCATTATGAACATATTACCAGAACTTATCCACCGAATCATTATTAACATATTTACCAGAACTTTTCCACTGAATCATAATCAACATATTTACCAGAACGTATCCACTGAATCATAATCAACATATTTACCAGAACTTTTCCACTGAATCATAATCAACATATTACCAGAACTTATATACAGTGTATCATAATCAACCAAGTAGAACAATTAATACAGCGTCAAACATTTTCATAATAAATAAACATGTTGGGCATGTATGCCTTTTCTTTTGGGTAAAATATGACTACGGAGACAGCGGGTTATTGACATTTTGCTGCTGCTTTGGGCTTCTTCACTCTGCTCTGTGCAGAACTAAAACACAGAGACAGCCAGTCATCAGTTTCTCTTCCTTTTGTCAAATGTGTTCCTTTGACTGGACAGACGAGGTAAATATATCGCAGCAGCATGCTTTGGCTGTTTTCTGTCACTCTTTCTCTCATCCTTTCTGTCATCGGGTGGCAGGTAGCCTAGTGTTAAGAGCGCTGGGCCAGTAATGAAAGGTTGCTGGTTCTAATCCCCAAGCCGACTAAGTGAAGAATCGGTCTGTGCTCTTGAGCAAGGCACTAAACCCTATTGGCTCTCCTGTAAGTCACTCTGGATAAGAGCATCTGCTAAATGACTATATATATATGTATTTTTCTTTCACTCTCTCCATCCTTCCCTCTCCACCTTCACATATGTCTTATTCTCTTTATTTTGCCTCTCTCCCTTCTTCCCTCCCCCTCTCTCTGCCCCCCCCCTCTTCCTTCCTCCCTCCCTCCCTCCCTAAGCTGTAGCTAGTTGCTACAGAGAGATGTGCATGTCTGGCACTCTGTCCTCTGTACAGTGGATTAACTAAACGCCTCATATTCATGTTCTCATGAAATATAGAATTTCAAATATGAATGCTCCTCATTTACATATTTGTTATCTCCCCCCTCCCTCCCCCCAAAAATCCATACAAAGTGAAACGTGGATCACCTCAGGGGTTTCTATGCGGTGTTATATAATTGGTGGGATAGCTAATGGTTTTTGTATGTTCTCCTCTGTTCCTAAATTAAACTGGCCCACGTCCCTTTTAGTGCGGTTAGTGAATGAAGTTGTTTATCAGGGACAGTCCAGTACTTAATGCGTAGGTGTTGGTGTCTGCGTCCAGTACCTGGATGTAGTCTTTAAGCGTAGCCTGTAGCTCTTACTTAATCGCTACGCTTCAAACGTGAGACTTAATACACAGCAAATGACTGAATCCAGAAGAGCCACCTCATGTCACTTTGGATAGGTTGTGTATTTGAATAGGACTTCCAAACAATTTTGGGAGAACTTTTTAATTGATTGGTTTTGTATTCATTGAAAAGTAACTGGGTGTGATGTCTTTAAGCATATACGGTTCTTTCTGAAGTGTTAGGTCTAGCATTATTAATACCATAACAGGCCGAAATAAGAGTGCAGATCACAAAGCTACTTCAAGCAGTTCCTCATCTTAACCACTTTACACGAGTTCTCTAAAGAGAGAGATATACCCGCTGCGTTCATCTTGTCGAGCACCGATGTTTGAGTTCAAATGAGTTTTTCTGCTTAATTTCGCCGCGTGATAATGTAGAGCACGTCAGACTTGTTTCCCATGATCATTTCTCCCTCTGTATAATGAAAGGCAGAATGCAATAGAGCCAAACTGCATCACTGGTCTGTCTTCCACCCAGAACTGTATAGCATCCTCTTTCTCTAGCAATTGTCTCTTATGGTCCAGTTGAGTTAGATATGTAGAGGCTCTGGAATGGTTTGTTCAGCATCAGGGCTTTACCACGACAGAGGGTAGACTCTTCATGTGGCTAGTCAAGTCTTTCCTCACTATGAAGAGAATAGCGTTTCAGTCAGGGAGTCAAATAAACCACATTAATGTTGAAATTAAATAAATTTACTAAATCATTACACTACTCATGGTAAAGCTCTGGTCGGTGCATTTTGAAAAATATTCCCTCTAAGGAGAAATAAGCAAAATCAATTTCTAATTGAAGATATTACCTAGAATAGTAGTGTGAATCGTAGGCTAACATTTAAGTAGGGTTCATCCCCACAAGACTTCAGTACTGTTAGACTACTGTAATAGTAACTGTAACTCTCAGATAAGACGCTAAGAACAGGATAAACCATGTTGAATTGTTTGTCTTCAGGTGTTGTTTTCCTTAATACTGCAAAAGTCGAAGCTCTCATATCTTGCTTTCCCTGCCAAGCGTTCTGTTGTCAACGCTCCGCTACGATTACTTCAATATTCCGCAGTATAAAGGAAACTCTGCAGGTGACTGACGCTTCAAAGGAAGAGGATTTTTTTTGGAAAAACAACAACAACTAATTAAAATGAGTTTGTAAAAGTGGTGCGTCAGCACTCTTACCGCTATACTTATGCTCACGTTGCTGTGCAGTTGATTTAATTGAATCCTACGTGTTCTATGTGTACTGTAGGTACACCCAGTGTGTTGTTCTGGGCTCTGCTGTGATGTGTTAGGTACAAATATTCTCTGTCAGCCTTTACTGCTACGGTTGATTCAATACCGCTGGTGGTTCAGTAACCCTCCCACTCCCTCCCTTTCTAGTGCTTTTACTGCCCAGAGCTGCTGTTCAGATGGAAGGTCGGAGGAGAGGGAAGGTGTGGAGGAATGTATACAGGTAGTTAGAAGGTCAGCTGTCAAATAGAGTGTTCTGGGAGAGGCAGCTAAGATGAGAATGATCTTTGTACAGGAAGTGTGTGCGCGTGCGGGAGAAAGCTTGTGTAGAGAAAGCTTGTTGCTCAAGCACTGCTTTTCCCACAGAACATGTCTCGTGTACTAATGGATCCTGTGGAGAGGAGAGCATTTTCCCTGGGGATGTTTTAGCAGGTAACACACAGCCTTGCTCTGTGTGTACGCAGCCCCAAGAGAGAACTCTCGGTCCCTCATGATGAGTTCAGATGTTTTGTGGCCCTCACCCCCATCAAAGTTCCCCATCCCTGCCTTATTTATTGCATTTATTTTGACTAGAGCCCTATAAGAAAGAGGGTACCATTTTGAGAGACAACCTGGGCCTCTTGAGCCCTGCATGGTGCTGCTGCCCCGAGCAGACAGCAGAGACGTGACGGGCTTTTTCTCACCAGAGCTGCAGAGCAAACCAGGGGCCTGCAGCAGACCAGGGTAGTCCAGCAGGAAGATGTAGTATAGCGCTAGGCAGCATGTCCAAAGTTATTCACACTGCTAGCCAGGCACTCCTTCTCTCCTTCTGAGTTGTTGCTGTAGGATGAACAGAGCTCTAAGTAGGGGAGGAGAGAGATGAGGCAGACTGACTGTGAGAAATGGGAATGCTTACTAAGGCTTTTCACAAATACTAAAAAGGAAGAGACAAAAATGCACAAAGATGAAAACTGCAAGTAATCTGACCTAGTTTCCAGTATTATTCTCTTCTCTCTCTGTTCCAAGCCGTGGTGCAGGAAGCAGATTCCTTTTCCCCCCTCTTAATTAACGCTATCATTCCTGAGACCTCAGCTAAAATCTGCTTTTCATTTATCTGCACGTCCAGCCCTTATATTTAGCCTCACCATGAAGTGTTTTACCATGTTCTTTTCAGGATGAACAGGGCTACAAATAGACCACAAAGCAATTTAACATAAACAGTTAAAATGAGTTTTATTGACAAATGTCAGTGACAACTGTGTGGAGTTTGTGACGGACACTATGTCCTGGGATTTCCTATAATATTCTATGTAGAAGAACCCCTTACCCTTATAGAGACTATTGTGTAGCTTGTGAGCGTCATAGAGCAAAACATGTTCCACGTGTCGTGTCTCAGCTTTTCATAGTTTGTAGCTCAAATCATTCTGACTCTACAGACACCTTCATGTGTCAGGCCAGGTTACTCATTACACAAGTGTGATTCACCGAACCACCTCCAATGCACATGATTGGGCAACATATCAAGGAAGGACAGTATGCGATTTCTCCTTCCCACATGGTCAGTGGGAGCTTGCCATTAGTATGACTGGTGGCGCCATGGTTACTGTAGAGAGGACTATCTGATACCATGGTGTAGAGGAGAGTGTCAGAGAGCCCATGGTGACTGTAGAACAGTGTCTGTCAGAGCCCTCATTAGAGAATGACACATCACACATGGCAGAACAGGGCAATTAGCTTTCTGATGAAGGACACCTCAGAACTCCGAGACCAGGCTGCTCATTTAACCAGCTCTGCTCACTACCTGGCTGGGGTGTGTTGAAGTAGCAGGGTGGTGGTGGTGGTGGTGGGGGGCATGTTCTTGGCTGAGTGGTGTTATAGGCTGGTGGTAGAAGGGTGGGTGGTTACCACTCAGACGGTACCGTCATTATCTCTACAAGCCAAGTCTTGCGTCTGAGAATATACCGTTTCCCCATCGTCGTTCCCTTTCCAATGTTTACTCTTTTTTTTTGTCCTCTGTGATCTGGCCTCCGGAGTGGCGCAGTGGTCTAAGGCACTGCATCGCAGTGCTAGACGTGTCACTACGGACCCAGGTTCGAACCTGGGCTGTATCACAACCGGCCTTGATCGGGAGTCCCATAGGGTGGCGCACAATTGGCCCACCGTCGTTAGGGGAGGGTTTGGCCGAGGGCCTTTACAAGTAGGCCGTCATTGTAAATAAGATTTTGTTCTTAACTGACTTGTCTAGTTAAATAAAGGTATATTTAAAAATAAAAAAAATCGAATCTGAGCAGCATTCTGTTGGTGTTATTTTGCCAGTTTCACCACCTGCGTGAGATACTGAGTACTGAAGTTGAAAAACTCTTTCAAGTCAGCGTCTGAGATTGGATCCAAGTATACGTCTTGGTTCCTGTTCTCTCAGAGCTTTTGATGTGAAGCAGCTCCCAACTTGGCCACCAGGAGAAAAGTTCATTTTGAAAACACAACTCTGCAGGGTCAGTTCGTCCTGCTGCTTTTCCTCCATCTTCTGGCTTGCTGGGCTTTCTCTCTCTTCTGCCTACAGTTAAAGTGAGAGTAGTGAGTATTATTTAGTTTCTTGTGGTATCAAATGTTTTCTCTGTTTTAGCTCTGCTACCCAGCATGTAGTTTGCTACAGGTCACAGGGTCAGACTGTTTCAAAAACAAACCTGCCCCAGGAATGTCCATCAGAGCTGTTGCCAGAGAATTTAATGTTCGTTTCTCTACTATAAAGCACCTCCAACGTCGATTTAGAGAATTTGGCAGTACATCCAACCAGCCTCACAACCGCAGTTCACATGTAAACACGCCAGCCCACTTCCACATCCGGCTTCTTCACCTGTGGGATCGTCTGAGACCAGCCACCCAGACAACTGATGACTGAGGAGTATTTCTGTCCGTAATAAAGCCCTTTTGTGGGGAAAACTCATTCTGATTGGATGGGCCTGGCTCCCCAGTGGGTGGGCCTAGTCATGTGAAATCCATAGAATAGAACCTAATAGATTTTTTTCAATTGACTGATTTCCTCATATGAACTGTAACTCAGTAAAATTGTTACATGTTGCGTTTTTTATATTTTTTGTTCAGTGAATATATATACACACACATATGTAGACACCCCATCAAATTAATAGATTCGGCTATTTCAGCCACACCAATTGCTGACAGGTGTATACAATCAACCGCACAGCCATGCAATCTCCATAGACGAACATTGCCAGTAGAAGGACCTTACTGAAGAGCTCAGTGACTTTCAATGTGGCACCGTCATAGGATGACACCTTTCCAACAAGTCAGTTTGTCAAATGTCTGCCCTGCTAGAGCTGCCCTGGTCAACTGTAAGTGCTGTTACTGTGAAGTGGAAAACGTCTAGGAGGAACAACGGCACAGCTGCAAAGTGGTAGGCCAGACAAGCTCACAGAACGGGACCGGCGAGTGCTGAAAAATTGTCTGTCCTCGGTTGCAACACTCACAACCGAGTTCCAAACTGCCTCTGGAAGCAACAAAAACTGTCAGCACAAGACCTGTTCAACAGGAGCTTCATGACATTGCTGAGCAGCCGCACACAAACTTAAGATCACCATGCGCAATGCCAAGCGTCGGCTGGAGTGGTGTAAAGCTCAGTGACCATTGGACTCTGGACCTGGGTTAGACGCTACACTAGTAGTAATGAGAGGGGCCAGGGTTAGACACTACACTAGTAGTAATGAGAGGGGCCAGGGCTAGACACTACACTAGTAGTAATGAGAGGGGCCAGGGTTAGACACTACACTAGTAGTAATGAGTGGCCAGGGTTAGACACTACACTAGTAGTAATGAGAGGGGCCAGGGTTAGACACTACACTAGTAGTAATGAGAGGGGCCAGGGTTAGACTCTACACTAGTAGTAATGAGAGGGGCCAGGGTTAGACTCTACACTAGTAGTAATGAGAGTGGCCAGGGTTAGACGCTACACTAGTAGTAATGAGTGGCCAGGGTTAGACACTACACTAGTAGTAATGAGAGGGGCCAGGGTTAGTCTCTACACTAGTAGTAATGAGAGGGGCCAGGGTTAGACACTACACTAGTAGTAATGAGAGGGGCCAGGGCTAGACACTACACTAGTAGTAATGAGAGGGGCCAGGGTTAGACACTACACTAGTAGTAATGAGAGGGGCCAGGGTTAGACTCTACACTAGTAGTAATGAGAGTGGCCAGGGTTAGACACTACACTAGTAGTAATGAGAGGGGCCAGGGTTAGACTCTACACTAGTAGTAATGAGAGTGGCCAGGGTTAGACACTACACTAGTAGTAATGAGAGTGGCCAGGGTTAGACACTACACTAGTAGTAATGAGAGTGGCCAGGGTTAGACTCTACACTAGTAGTAATGAGAGTGGCCAGGGTTAGACACTACACTAGTAGTAATGAGAGTGGCCAGGGTTAGACACTACACTAGTAGTAATGAGAGGGGCCAGGGTTAGACACTACACTAGTAGTAATGAGAGTGGCCAGGGTTAGACGCTACACTAGTAGTAATGAGAGGGGCCAGGGTTAGACACTACACTAGTAGTAATGAGAGTGGCCAGGGTTAGACACTACACTAGTAGTAATGAGAGTGGCCAGGGTTAGACTCTACACTAGTAGTAATGAGAGTGGCCAGGGTTAGACACTACACTAGTAGTAATGAGTGGCCAGGGTTAGACTCTACACTAGTAGTAATGAGAGTGGCCAGGGTTAGACACTACACTAGTAGTAATGAGTGGCCAGGGTTAGACACTACACTAGTAGTAATGAGAGTGGCCAGGGTTAGACACTACACTAGTAGTAATGAGAGGGGCCAGGGTTAGACACTACACTAGTAGTAATGAGAGGGGCAGGGTTAGACACTACACTAGTAGTAATGAGAGTGGACAGGGTTAGACACTACACTAGTAGTAATGAGAGTGGCCAGGGTTAGACTCTACACTAGTAGTAATGAGAGTGGCCAGGGTTAGACACTACACTAGTAGTAATGAGAGGGGCCAGGGTTAGACTCTACACTAGTAGTAATGAGAGGGGCCAGGGTTAGACTCTACACTAGTAGTAATGAGAGGGGCCAGGGCTAGACACTACACTAGTAGTAATGAGAGGGGCCAGGGTTAGACGCTACACTAGTAGTAATGAGAGGGGCCAGGGTTAGACTCTACACTAGTAGTAATGAGAGGGGCCAGGGCTAGACACTACACTAGTAGTAATGAGAGGGGCCAGGGTTAGACACTACACTAGTAGTAATGAGTGGCCAGGGTTAGACACTACACTAGTAGTAATGAGAGGGGCCAGGGTTAGACGCTACACTAGTAGTAATGAGAGGGGCCAGGGTTAGACTCTACACTAGTAGTAATGAGAGTGGCCAGGGTTAGACGCTACACTAGTAGTAATGAGAGGGGCCAGGGTTAGACGCTACACTAGTAGTAATGAGAGGGGCCAGGGTTAGACGCTACACTAGTAGTAATGAGAGGGGCCAGGGTTAGACTCTACACTAGTAGTAATGAGAGGGGCCAGGGTTAGACGCTACACTAGTAGTAATGAGAGGGGCCAGGGTTAGACACTACACTAGTAGTAATGAGAGGGGCCAGGGTTAGACGCTACACTAGTAGTAATGAGAGGGGCCAGGGTTAGACGCTACACTAGTAGTAATGAGAGGGGCCAGGGTTAGACTCTACACTAGTAGTAATGAGAGGGGCCAGGGTTAGACTCTACACTAGTAGTAATGAGAGGGGCCAGGGTTAGACTCTACACTAGTAGTAATGAGAGGGGCCAGGGTTAGACTCTACACTAGTAGTAATGAGAGGGGCCAGGGTTAGACACTACACTAGTAGTAATGAGAGGGGCCAGGGTTAGACTCTACACTAGTAGTATTGAGAGGGGCCAGGGTTAGACTCTACACTAGTAGTAATGAGAGGGGCCAGGGTTAGACTCTACACTAGTAGTAATGAGAGGGGCCAGGGTTAGACTCTACACTAGTAGTAATGAGAGGGGCCAGGGTTAGACACTACACTAGTAGTAATGAGAGGGGCCAGGGTTAGACACTACACTAGTAGTAATGAGAGGGGCCAGGGTTAGACACTACACTAGTAGTAATGAGAGGGGCCAGGGTTAGTCTCTACACTAGTAGTAATGAGAGTGGCCAGGGTTAGACTCTACACTAGTAGTAATGAGAGTGGCCAGGGTTAGACGCTACACTAGTAGTAATGAGTGGCCAGGGTTAGACACTACACTAGTAGTAATGAGAGGGGCCAGGGTTAGTCTCTACACTAGTAGTAATGAGAGGGGCCAGGGTTAGACACTACACTAGTAGTAATGAGTGGCCAGGGTTAGACGCTACACTAGTAGTAATGAGAGGGGCCAGGGTTAGACTCTACACTAGTAGTAATGAGAGGGGCCAGGGTTAGACACTACACTAGTAGTAATGAGAGGGGCCAGGGTTAGACTCTACACTAGTAGTAATGAGAGTGGCCAGGGTTAGACACTACACTAGTAGTAATGAGAGGGGCCAGGGTTAGACGCTACACTAGTAGTAATGAGAGGGGCCAGGGTTAGACTCTACACTAGTAGTAATGAGAGGGGCCAGGGTTAGACACTACACTAGTAGTAATGAGAGTGGCCAGGGTTAGACGCTACACTAGTAGTAATGAGTGGCCAGGGTTAGACACTACACTAGTAGTAATGAGAGGGGCCAGGGTTAGACTCTACACTAGTAGTAATGAGAGGGGCCAGGGTTAGACACTACACTAGTAGTAATGAGAGGGGCCAGGGTTAGACACTACACTAGTAGTAATGAGAGGGGCCAGGGTTAGTCTCTACACTAGTAGTAATGAGAGTGGCCAGGGTTAGACACTACACTAGTAGTAATGAGAGGGGCCAGGGTTAGACGCTACACTAGTAGTAATGAGAGGGGCCAGGGTTAGACTCTACACTAGTAGTAATGAGAGGGGCCAGGGTTAGACACTACACTAGTAGTAATGAGAGGGGCCAGGGTTAGACACTACACTAGTAGTAATGAGAGGGGCCAGGGTTAGACTCTACACTAGTAGTAATGAGAGGGGCCAGGGTTAGACTCTACACTAGTAGTAATGAGAGGGGCCAGGGTTAGACTCTACACTAGTAGTAATGAGAGGGGCCAGGGTTAGACTCTACACTAGTAGTAATGAGAGGGGCCAGGGTTAGACTCTACACTAGTAGTAATGAGAGGGGCCAGGGTTAGACACTACACTAGTAGTAATGAGAGTGGCCAGGGTTAGACGCTACACTAGTAGTAATGAGAGGGGCCAGGGCTAGACACTACACTAGTAGTAATGAGAGGGGCCAGGGCTAGACACTACACTAGTAGTAATGAGAGGGGCCAGGGTTAGACACTACACTAGTAGTAATGAGAGTGGCCAGGGTTAGACTCTACACTAGTAGTAATGAGAGGGGCCAGGGTTAGACACTACACTAGTAGTAATGAGAGGGGCCAGGGTTAGTCTCTACACTAGTAGTAATGAGAGGGGCCAGGGTTAGACACTACACTAGTAGTAATGAGAGTGGCCAGGGTTAGACACTACACTAGTAGTAATGAGAGGGGCCAGGGTTAGTCTCTACACTAGTAGTAATGAGAGTGGCCAGGGTTAGACACTACACTAGTAGTAATGAGAGGGGCCAGGGTTAGACGCTACACTAGTAGTAATGAGAGGGGCCAGGGTTAGTCTCTACACTAGTAGTAATGAGAGGGGCCAGGGTTAGACACTACACTAGTAGTAATGAGAGTGGCCAGGGTTAGACACTACACTAGTAGTAATGAGAGGGGCCAGGGTTAGACTCTACACTAGTAGTAATGAGAGTGGCCAGGGTTAGACTCTACACTAGTAGTAATGAGAGGGGCCAGGGTTAGACACTACACTAGTAGTAATGAGAGGGGCCAGGGTTAGTCTCTACACTAGTAGTAATGAGAGTGGCCAGGGTTAGACACTACACTAGTAGTAATGAGAGGGGCCAGGGTTAGACGCTACACTAGTAGTAATGAGAGGGGCCAGGGTTAGTCTCTACACTAGTAGTAATGAGAGGGGCCAGGGTTAGACACTACACTAGTAGTAATGAGAGTGGCCAGGGTTAGACACTACACTAGTAGTAATGAGAGGGGCCAGGGTTAGACTCTACACTAGTAGTAATGAGAGTGGCCAGGGTTAGACTCTACACTAGTAGTAATGAGAGGGGCCAGGGTTAGACACTACACTAGTAGTAATGAGAGTGGCCAGGGTTAGACGCTACACTAGTAGTAATGAGAGGGGCCAGGGTTAGACGCTACACTAGTAGTAATGAGAGGGGCCAGGGTTAGACGCTACACTAGTAGTAATGAGAGGGGCCAGGGTTAGACTCTACACTAGTAGTAATGAGAGGGGCCAGGGTTAGACGCTACACTAGTAGTAATGAGTGGCCAGGGTTAGACACTACACTAGTAGTAATGAGAGGGGCCAGGGCTAGACGCTACACTAGTAGTAATGAGAGGGGCCAGGGTTAGACTCTACACTAGTAGTAATGAGAGTGGCCAGGGTTAGACACTACACTAGTAGTAATGAGAGTGGCCAGGGTTAGACACTACACTAGTAGTAATGAGAGTGGCCAGGGTTAGACTCTACACTAGTAGTAATGAGAGTGGCCAGGGTTAGACGCTACACTAGTAGTAATGAGAGGGGCCAGGGTTAGACACTACACTAGTAGTAATGAGAGTGGCCAGGGTTAGACTCTACACTAGTAGTAATGAGTGGCCAGGGTTAGACGCTACACTAGTAGTAATGAGTGGCCAGGGTTAGACGCTACACTAGTAGTAATGAGAGGGGCCAGGGTTAGACGCTACACTAGTAGTAATGAGTGGCCAGGGTTAGACGCTACACTAGTAGTAATGAGTGGCCAGGGTTAGACGCTACACTAGTAGTAATGAGTGGCCAGGGTTAGACGCTACACTAGTAGTAATGAGTGGCCAGGGTTAGACGCTACACTAGTAGTAATGAGTGGCCAGGGTTAGACGCTACACTAGTAGTAATGAGAGGGGCCAGGGTTAGACTCTACACTAGTAGTAATGAGAGGGGCCAGGGTTAGACGCTACACTAGTAGTAATGAGAGGGGCCAGGGTTAGACTCTACACTAGTAGTAATGAGAGGGGCCAGGGCTAGACACTACACTAGTAGTAATGAGAGGGGCCAGGGTTAGACACTACACTAGTAGTAATGAGTGGGCCAGGGTTAGACACTACACTAGTAGTAATGAGAGGGGCCAGGGTTAGACGCTACACTAGTAGTAATGAGAGGGGCCAGGGTTAGACTCTACACTAGTAGTAATGAGAGTGGCCAGGGTTAGACGCTACACTAGTAGTAATGAGAGTGGCCAGGGTTAGACTCTACACTAGTAGTAATGAGAGTGGCCAGGGTTAGACACTACACTAGTAGTAATGAGAGGGGCCAGGGTTAGACGCTACACTAGTAGTAATGAGAGGGGCCAGGGTTAGACGCTACACTAGTAGTAATGAGAGGGGCCAGGGTTAGACTCTACACTAGTAGTAATGAGAGGGGCCAGGGTTAGACGCTACACTAGTAGTAATGAGAGGGGCCAGGGTTAGACACTACACTAGTAGTAATGAGAGGGGCCAGGGTTAGACGCTACACTAGTAGTAATGAGAGGGGCCAGGGTTAGACGCTACACTAGTAGTAATGAGAGGGGCCAGGGTTAGACTCTACACTAGTAGTAATGAGAGGGGCCAGGGTTAGACTCTACACTAGTAGTAATGAGAGGGGCCAGGGTTAGACTCTACACTAGTAGTAATGAGAGGGGCCAGGGTTAGACTCTACACTAGTAGTAATGAGAGGGGCCAGGGTTAGACACTACACTAGTAGTAATGAGAGGGGCCAGGGTTAGACTCTACACTAGTAGTATTGAGAGGGGCCAGGGTTAGACTCTACACTAGTAGTAATGAGAGGGGCCAGGGTTAGACTCTACACTAGTAGTAATGAGAGGGGCCAGGGTTAGACTCTACACTAGTAGTAATGAGAGGGGCCAGGGTTAGACACTACACTAGTAGTAATGAGAGTGGCCAGGGTTAGACGCTACACTAGTAGTAATGAGAGGGGCCAGGGTTAGACACTACACTAGTAGTAATGAGAGGGGCCAGGGCTAGACACTACACTAGTAGTAATGAGAGGGGCCAGGGTTAGACACTACACTAGTAGTAATGAGAGTGGCCAGGGTTAGACTCTACACTAGTAGTAATGAGAGGGGCCAGGGTTAGACGCTACACTAGTAGTAATGAGAGGGGCCAGGGTTAGACACTACACTAGTAGTAATGAGAGGGGCCAGGGTTAGACACTACACTAGTAGTAATGAGAGTGGCCAGGGTTAGACTCTACACTAGTAGTAATGAGAGGGGCCAGGGTTAGACTCTACACTAGTAGTAATGAGAGGGGCCAGGGTTAGACTCTACACTAGTAGTAATGAGAGGGGCCAGGGTTAGACTCTACACTAGTAGTAATGAGAGGGGCCAGGGTTAGACTCTACACTAGTAGTAATGAGAGGGGCCAGGGTTAGACACTACACTAGTAGTAATGAGAGGGGCCAGGGTTAGACTCTACACTAGTAGTATTGAGAGGGGCCAGGGTTAGACTCTACACTAGTAGTAATGAGAGGGGCCAGGGTTAGACTCTACACTAGTAGTAATGAGAGGGGCCAGGGTTAGACTCTACACTAGTAGTAATGAGAGGGGCCAGGGTTAGACACTACACTAGTAGTAATGAGAGTGGCCAGGGTTAGACGCTACACTAGTAGTAATGAGAGGGGCCAGGGTTAGACACTACACTAGTAGTAATGAGAGGGGCCAGGGTTAGACACTACACTAGTAGTAATGAGAGGGGCCAGGGTTAGACACTACACTAGTAGTAATGAGAGTGGCCAGGGTTAGACTCTACACTAGTAGTAATGAGAGGGGCCAGGGTTAGACGCTACACTAGTAGTAATGAGAGGGGCCAGGGTTAGACACTACACTAGTAGTAATGAGAGGGGCCAGGGTTAGACACTACACTAGTAGTAATGAGAGTGGCCAGGGTTAGACTCTACACTAGTAGTAATGAGAGGGGCCAGGGTTAGACGCTACACTAGTAGTAATGAGAGGGGCCAGGGTTAGACACTACACTAGTAGTAATGAGAGGGGCCAGGGTTAGTCTCTACACTAGTAGTAATGAGAGTGGCCAGGGTTAGACTCTACACTAGTAGTAATGAGAGTGGCCAGGGTTAGACGCTACACTAGTAGTAATGAGTGGCCAGGGTTAGACACTACACTAGTAGTAATGAGAGGGGCCAGGGTTAGTCTCTACACTAGTAGTAATGAGAGGGGCCAGGGTTAGACACTACACTAGTAGTAATGAGAGTGGCCAGGGTTAGACACTACACTAGTAGTAATGAGAGGGGCCAGGGTTAGTCTCTACACTAGTAGTAATGAGAGTGGCCAGGGTTAGACACTACACTAGTAGTAATGAGAGGGGCCAGGGTTAGACGCTACACTAGTAGTAATGAGAGGGGCCAGGGTTAGTCTCTACACTAGTAGTAATGAGAGGGGCCAGGGTTAGACACTACACTAGTAGTAATGAGAGTGGCCAGGGTTAGACACTACACTAGTAGTAATGAGAGGGGCCAGGGTTAGACTCTACACTAGTAGTAATGAGAGTGGCCAGGGTTAGACTCTACACTAGTAGTAATGAGAGGGGCCAGGGTTAGACACTACACTAGTAGTAATGAGAGGGGCCAGGGTTAGTCTCTACACTAGTAGTAATGAGAGTGGCCAGGGTTAGACTCTACACTAGTAGTAATGAGAGTGGCCAGGGTTAGACGCTACACTAGTAGTAATGAGTGGCCAGGGTTAGACACTACACTAGTAGTAATGAGAGGGGCCAGGGTTAGTCTCTACACTAGTAGTAATGAGAGGGGCCAGGGTTAGACACTACACTAGTAGTAATGAGAGTGGCCAGGGTTAGACACTACACTAGTAGTAATGAGAGGGGCCAGGGTTAGTCTCTACACTAGTAGTAATGAGAGTGGCCAGGGTTAGACACTACACTAGTAGTAATGAGAGGGGCCAGGGTTAGACACTACACTAGTAGTAATGAGAGGGGCCAGGGTTAGTCTCTACACTAGTAGTAATGAGAGGGGCCAGGGTTAGACACTACACTAGTAGTAATGAGAGTGGCCAGGGTTAGACACTACACTAGTAGTAATGAGAGGGGCCAGGGTTAGACTCTACACTAGTAGTAATGAGAGTGGCCAGGGTTAGACTCTACACTAGTAGTAATGAGAGGGGCCAGGGTTAGACACTACACTAGTAGTAATGAGAGGGGCCAGGGTTAGTCTCTACACTAGTAGTAATGAGAGTGGCCAGGGTTAGACACTACACTAGTAGTAATGAGAGGGGCCAGGGTTAGACGCTACACTAGTAGTAATGAGAGGGGCCAGGGTTAGTCTCTACACTAGTAGTAATGAGAGGGGCCAGGGTTAGACACTACACTAGTAGTAATGAGAGTGGCCAGGGTTAGACACTACACTAGTAGTAATGAGAGGGGCCAGGGTTAGACTCTACACTAGTAGTAATGAGAGTGGCCAGGGTTAGACTCTACACTAGTAGTAATGAGAGGGGCCAGGGTTAGACACTACACTAGTAGTAATGAGAGGGGCCAGGGTTAGTCTCTACACTAGTAGTAATGAGAGGGGCCAGGGTTAGACACTACACTAGTAGTAATGAGAGTGGCCAGGGTTAGACACTACACTAGTAGTAATGAGAGGGGCCAGGGTTAGTCTCTACACTAGTAGTAATGAGAGTGGCCAGGGTTAGACACTACACTAGTAGTAATGAGAGGGGCCAGGGTTAGACGCTACACTAGTAGTAATGAGAGGGGCCAGGGTTAGTCTCTACACTAGTAGTAATGAGAGGGGCCAGGGTTAGACACTACACTAGTAGTAATGAGAGTGGCCAGGGTTAGACACTACACTAGTAGTAATGAGAGGGGCCAGGGTTAGACTCTACACTAGTAGTAATGAGAGTGGCCAGGGTTAGACTCTACACTAGTAGTAATGAGAGGGGCCAGGGTTAGACACTACACTAGTAGTAATGAGAGGGGCCAGGGTTAGTCTCTACACTAGTAGTAATGAGAGTGGCCAGGGTTAGACACTACACTAGTAGTAATGAGAGGGGCCAGGGTTAGACGCTACACTAGTAGTAATGAGAGGGGCCAGGGTTAGTCTCTACACTAGTAGTAATGAGAGGGGCCAGGGTTAGACACTACACTAGTAGTAATGAGAGTGGCCAGGGTTAGACACTACACTAGTAGTAATGAGAGGGGCCAGGGTTAGACTCTACACTAGTAGTAATGAGAGTGGCCAGGGTTAGACTCTACACTAGTAGTAATGAGAGGGGCCAGGGTTAGACACTACACTAGTAGTAATGAGAGTGGCCAGGGTTAGACGCTACACTAGTAGTAATGAGAGGGGCCAGGGTTAGACGCTACACTAGTAGTAATGAGAGGGGCCAGGGTTAGACGCTACACTAGTAGTAATGAGAGGGGCCAGGGTTAGACTCTACACTAGTAGTAATGAGAGGGGCCAGGGTTAGACGCTACACTAGTAGTAATGAGTGGCCAGGGTTAGACACTACACTAGTAGTAATGAGAGGGGCCAGGGCTAGACGCTACACTAGTAGTAATGAGAGGGGCCAGGGTTAGACTCTACACTAGTAGTAATGAGAGTGGCCAGGGTTAGACACTACACTAGTAGTAATGAGAGTGGCCAGGGTTAGACACTACACTAGTAGTAATGAGAGTGGCCAGGGTTAGACTCTACACTAGTAGTAATGAGAGTGGCCAGGGTTAGACGCTACACTAGTAGTAATGAGAGGGGCCAGGGTTAGACACTACACTAGTAGTAATGAGAGTGGCCAGGGTTAGACTCTACACTAGTAGTAATGAGTGGCCAGGGTTAGACGCTACACTAGTAGTAATGAGTGGCCAGGGTTAGACGCTACACTAGTAGTAATGAGAGGGGCCAGGGTTAGACGCTACACTAGTAGTAATGAGTGGCCAGGGTTAGACGCTACACTAGTAGTAATGAGTGGCCAGGGTTAGACGCTACACTAGTAGTAATGAGTGGCCAGGGTTAGACGCTACACTAGTAGTAATGAGTGGCCAGGGTTAGACGCTACACTAGTAGTAATGAGTGGCCAGGGTTAGACGCTACACTAGTAGTAATGAGAGGGGCCAGGGTTAGACTCTACACTAGTAGTAATGAGAGGGGCCAGGGTTAGACGCTACACTAGTAGTAATGAGAGGGGCCAGGGTTAGACTCTACACTAGTAGTAATGAGAGGGGCCAGGGCTAGACACTACACTAGTAGTAATGAGAGGGGCCAGGGTTAGACACTACACTAGTAGTAATGAGTGGCCAGGGTTAGACACTACACTAGTAGTAATGAGAGGGGCCAGGGTTAGACGCTACACTAGTAGTAATGAGAGTGGCCAGGGTTAGACTCTACACTAGTAGTAATGAGAGTGGCCAGGGTTAGACACTACACTAGTAGTAATGAGAGGGGCCAGGGTTAGACGCTACACTAGTAGTAATGAGAGGGGCCAGGGTTAGACGCTACACTAGTAGTAATGAGAGGGGCCAGGGTTAGACTCTACACTAGTAGTAATGAGAGGGGCCAGGGTTAGACGCTACACTAGTAGTAATGAGAAGGGCCAGGGTTAGACACTACACTAGTAGTAATGAGAGGGGCCAGGGTTAGACGCTACACTAGTAGTAATGAGAGGGGCCAGGGTTAGACGCTACACTAGTAGTAATGAGAGGGGCCAGGGTTAGACTCTACACTAGTAGTAATGAGAGGGGCCAGGGTTAGACTCTACACTAGTAGTAATGAGAGGGGCCAGGGTTAGACTCTACACTAGTAGTAATGAGAGGGGCCAGGGTTAGACTCTACACTAGTAGTAATGAGAGGGGCCAGGGTTAGACACTACACTAGTAGTAATGAGAGGGGCCAGGGTTAGACTCTACACTAGTAGTATTGAGAGGGGCCAGGGTTAGACTCTACACTAGTAGTAATGAGAGGGGCCAGGGTTAGACTCTACACTAGTAGTAATGAGAGGGGCCAGGGTTAGACTCTACACTAGTAGTAATGAGAGGGGCCAGGGTTAGACACTACACTAGTAGTAATGAGAGTGGCCAGGGTTAGACGCTACACTAGTAGTAATGAGAGGGGCCAGGGTTAGACACTACACTAGTAGTAATGAGAGGGGCCAGGGCTAGACACTACACTAGTAGTAATGAGAGGGGCCAGGGTTAGACACTACACTAGTAGTAATGAGAGTGGCCAGGGTTAGACTCTACACTAGTAGTAATGAGAGGGGCCAGGGTTAGACGCTACACTAGTAGTAATGAGAGGGGCCAGGGTTAGACACTACACTAGTAGTAATGAGAGGGGCCAGGGTTAGACACTACACTAGTAGTAATGAGAGTGGCCAGGGTTAGACTCTACACTAGTAGTAATGAGAGGGGCCAGGGTTAGACGCTACACTAGTAGTAATGAGAGGGGCCAGGGTTAGACACTACACTAGTAGTAATGAGAGGGGCCAGGGTTAGTCTCTACACTAGTAGTAATGAGAGTGGCCAGGGTTAGACTCTACACTAGTAGTAATGAGAGTGGCCAGGGTTAGACACTACACTAGTAGTAATGAGAGGGGCCAGGGTTAGACACTACACTAGTAGTAATGAGAGGGGCCAGGGTTAGACGCTACACTAGTAGTAATGAGAGGGGCCAGGGTTAGACGCTACACTAGTAGTAATGAGAGGGGCCAGGGTTAGACTCTACACTAGTAGTAATGAGAGGGGCCAGGGTTAGACGCTACACTAGTAGTAATGAGAAGGGCCAGGGTTAGACACTACACTAGTAGTAATGAGAGGGGCCAGGGTTAGACGCTACACTAGTAGTAATGAGAGGGGCCAGGGTTAGACGCTACACTAGTAGTAATGAGAGGGGCCAGGGTTAGACTCTACACTAGTAGTAATGAGAGGGGCCAGGGTTAGACTCTACACTAGTAGTAATGAGAGGGGCCAGGGTTAGACTCTACACTAGTAGTAATGAGAGGGGCCAGGGTTAGACTCTACACTAGTAGTAATGAGAGGGGCCAGGGTTAGACACTACACTAGTAGTAATGAGAGGGGCCAGGGTTAGACTCTACACTAGTAGTAATGAGAGGGGCCAGGGTTAGACTCTACACTAGTAGTAATGAGAGGGGCCAGGGTTAGACTCTACACTAGTAGTAATGAGAGGGGCCAGGGTTAGACTCTACACTAGTAGTAATGAGAGGGGCCAGGGTTAGACTCTACACTAGTAGTAATGAGAGGGGCCAGGGTTAGACACTACACTAGTAGTAATGAGAGTGGCCAGGGTTAGACGCTACACTAGTAGTAATGAGAGGGGCCAGGGTTAGACACTACACTAGTAGTAATGAGAGGGGCCAGGGCTAGACACTACACTAGTAGTAATGAGAGGGGCCAGGGTTAGACACTACACTAGTAGTAATGAGAGTGGCCAGGGTTAGACTCTACACTAGTAGTAATGAGAGGGGCCAGGGTTAGACGCTACACTAGTAGTAATGAGAGGGGCCAGGGTTAGACACTACACTAGTAGTAATGAGAGGGGCCAGGGTTAGACACTACACTAGTAGTAATGAGAGTGGCCAGGGTTAGACTCTACACTAGTAGTAATGAGAGGGGCCAGGGTTAGACGCTACACTAGTAGTAATGAGAGGGGCCAGGGTTAGACACTACACTAGTAGTAATGAGAGGGGCCAGGGTTAGTCTCTACACTAGTAGTAATGAGAGTGGCCAGGGTTAGACTCTACACTAGTAGTAATGAGAGTGGCCAGGGTTAGACGCTACACTAGTAGTAATGAGTGGCCAGGGTTAGACACTACACTAGTAGTAATGAGAGGGGCCAGGGTTAGTCTCTACACTAGTAGTAATGAGAGGGGCCAGGGTTAGACACTACACTAGTAGTAATGAGAGTGGCCAGGGTTAGACACTACACTAGTAGTAATGAGAGGGGCCAGGGTTAGTCTCTACACTAGTAGTAATGAGAGTGGCCAGGGTTAGACACTACACTAGTAGTAATGAGAGGGGCCAGGGTTAGACTCTACACTAGTAGTAATGAGAGGGGCCAGGGTTAGACGCTACACTAGTAGTAATGAGAGGGGCCAGGGTTAGACACTACACTAGTAGTAATGAGAGGGGCCAGGGTTAGTCTCTACACTAGTAGTAATGAGAGTGGCCAGGGTTAGACTCTACACTAGTAGTAATGAGAGTGGCCAGGGTTAGACGCTACACTAGTAGTAATGAGTGGCCAGGGTTAGACACTACACTAGTAGTAATGAGAGGGGCCAGGGTTAGTCTCTACACTAGTAGTAATGAGAGGGGCCAGGGTTAGACACTACACTAGTAGTAATGAGAGTGGCCAGGGTTAGACACTACACTAGTAGTAATGAGAGGGGCCAGGGTTAGTCTCTACACTAGTAGTAATGAGAGTGGCCAGGGTTAGACACTACACTAGTAGTAATGAGAGGGGCCAGGGTTAGACGCTACACTAGTAGTAATGAGAGGGGCCAGGGTTAGTCTCTACACTAGTAGTAATGAGAGGGGCCAGGGTTAGACACTACACTAGTAGTAATGAGAGGGGCCAGGGTTAGTCTCTACACTAGTAGTAATGAGAGGGGCCAGGGTTAGACACTACACTAGTAGTAATGAGAGTGGCCAGGGTTAGACACTACACTAGTAGTAATGAGAGGGGCCAGGGTTAGTCTCTACACTAGTAGTAATGAGAGTGGCCAGGGTTAGACACTACACTAGTAGTAATGAGAGGGGCCAGGGTTAGACGCTACACTAGTAGTAATGAGAGGGGCCAGGGTTAGTCTCTACACTAGTAGTAATGAGAGGGGCCAGGGTTAGACACTACACTAGTAGTAATGAGAGTGGCCAGGGTTAGACACTACACTAGTAGTAATGAGAGGGGCCAGGGTTAGACTCTACACTAGTAGTAATGAGAGTGGCCAGGGTTAGACTCTACACTAGTAGTAATGAGAGGGGCCAGGGTTAGACACTACACTAGTAGTAATGAGAGGGGCCAGGGTTAGACTCTACACTAGTAGTAATGAGAGGGGCCAGGGTTAGACACTACACTAGTAGTAATGAGAGGGGCCAGGGTTAGACGCTACACTAGTAGTAATGAGAGGGGCCAGGGTTAGTCTCTACACTAGTAGTAATGAGAGGGGCCAGGGTTAGACACTACACTAGTAGTAATGAGAGTGGCCAGGGTTAGACACTACACTAGTAGTAATGAGAGGGGCCAGGGTTAGACTCTACACTAGTAGTAATGAGAGTGGCCAGGGTTAGACACTACACTAGTAGTAATGAGAGTGGCCAGGGTTAGACACTACACTAGTAGTAATGAGAGGGGCCAGGGTTAGACTCTACACTAGTAGTAATGAGAGGGGCCAGGGTTAGACTCTACACTAGTAGTAATGAGAGGGGCCAGGGTTAGACTCTACACTAGTAGTAATGAGAGGGGCCAGGGTTAGACACTACACTAGTAGTAATGAGAGGGGCCAGGGCTAGACACTACACTAGTAGTAATGAGAGGGGCCAGGGTTAGACACTACACTAGTAGTAATGAGTGGCCAGGGTTAGACACTACACTAGTAGTAATGAGAGGGGCCAGGGTTAGACGCTACACTAGTAGTAATGAGAGGGGCCAGGGTTAGACGCTACACTAGTAGTAATGAGAGTGGCCAGGGTTAGACGCTACACTAGTAGTAATGAGTGGCCAGGGTTAGACACTAAACTAGTAGTAATGAGAGGGGCCAGGGTTAGACTCTACACTAGTAGTAATGAGAGTGGCCAGGGTTAGACGCTACACTAGTAGTAATGAGTGGCCAGGGTTAGACACTACACTAGTAGTAATGAGAGGGGCCAGGGTTAGTCTCTACACTAGTAGTAATGAGAGGGGCCAGGGTTAGACACTACACTAGTAGTAATGAGAGTGGCCAGGGTTAGACACTACACTAGTAGTAATGAGAGGGGCCAGGGTTAGACTCTACACTAGTAGTAATGAGAGGGGCCAGGGTTAGACTCTACACTAGTAGTAATGAGAGGGGCCAGGGTTAGACGCTACACTAGTAGTAATGAGAGGGGCCAGGGTTAGACACTACACTAGTAGTAATGAGAGGGGCCAGGGTTAGACACTACACTAGTAGTAATGAGAGGGGCCAGGGTTAGACACTACACTAGTAGTAATGAGAGGGGCCAGGGTTAGACGCTACACTAGTAGTAATGAGAGGGGCCAGGGTTAGACTCTACACTAGTAGTAATGAGAGGGGCCAGGGTTAGACTCTACACTAGTAGTAATGAGAGGGGCCAGGGTTAGACTCTACACTAGTAGTAATGAGAGGGGCCAGGGTTAGACTCTACACTAGTAGTAATGAGAGGGGCCAGGGTTAGACACTACACTAGTAGTAATGAGAGGGGCCAGGGTTAGACTCTACACTAGTAGTAATGAGAGGGGCCAGGGTTAGACTCTACACTAGTAGTAATGAGAGGGGCCAGGGTTAGACACTACACTAGTAGTAATGAGAGGGGCCAGGGTTAGACTCTACACTAGTAGTAATGAGAGGGGCCAGGGTTAGACTCTACACTAGTAGTAATGAGAGGGGCCAGGGTTAGACTCTACACTAGTAGTAATGAGAGGGGCCAGGGTTAGACTCTACACTAGTAGTAATGAGAGGGGCCAGGGTTAGACTCTACACTAGTAGTAATGAGAGGGGCCAGGGTTAGACTCTACACTAGTAGTAATGAGAGTGGCCAGGGTTAGACGCTACACTAGTAGTAATGAGTGGCCAGGGTTAGACACTACACTAGTAGTAATGAGAGGGGCCAGGGTTAGTCTCTACACTAGTAGTAATGAGAGGGGCCAGGGTTAGACACTACACTAGTAGTAATGAGAGTGGCCAGGGTTAGACACTACACTAGTAGTAATGAGAGGGGCCAGGGTTAGTCTCTACACTAGTAGTAATGAGAGTGGCCAGGGTTAGACACTACACTAGTAGTAATGAGAGGGGCCAGGGTTAGACGCTACACTAGTAGTAATGAGAGGGGCCAGGGTTAGTCTCTACACTAGTAGTAATGAGAGGGGCCAGGGTTAGACACTACACTAGTAGTAATGAGAGTGGCCAGGGTTAGACACTACACTAGTAGTAATGAGAGGGGCCAGGGTTAGACTCTACACTAGTAGTAATGAGAGTGGCCAGGGTTAGACTCTACACTAGTAGTAATGAGAGGGGCCAGGGTTAGACACTACACTAGTAGTAATGAGAGGGGCCAGGGTTAGACTCTACACTAGTAGTAATGAGAGTGGCCAGGGTTAGACACTACACTAGTAGTAATGAGAGGGGCCAGGGTTAGACGCTACACTAGTAGTAATGAGAGGGGCCAGGGTTAGTCTCTACACTAGTAGTAATGAGAGGGGCCAGGGTTAGACACTACACTAGTAGTAATGAGAGTGGCCAGGGTTAGACACTACACTAGTAGTAATGAGAGGGGCCAGGGTTAGACTCTACACTAGTAGTAATGAGAGTGGCCAGGGTTAGACTCTACACTAGTAGTAATGAGAGGGGCCAGGGTTAGACGCTACACTAGTAGTAATGAGAGGGGCCAGGGTTAGACACTACACTAGTAGTAATGAGAGGGGCCAGGGTTAGACGCTACACTAGTAGTAATGAGAGGGGCCAGGGTTAGACTCTACACTAGTAGTAATGAGAGGGGCCAGGGTTAGACTCTACACTAGTAGTAATGAGAGGGGCCAGGGTTAGACTCTACACTAGTAGTAATGAGAGGGGCCAGGGTTAGACACTACACTAGTAGTAATGAGAGGGGCCAGGGCTAGACACTACACTAGTAGTAATGAGAGGGGCCAGGGTTAGACACTACACTAGTAGTAATGAGTGGCCAGGGTTAGACACTACACTAGTAGTAATGAGAGGGGCCAGGGTTAGACGCTACACTAGTAGTAATGAGAGGGGCCAGGGCTAGACACTAAACTAGTAGTAATGAGAGGGGCCAGGGTTAGACTCTACACTAGTAGTAATGAGAGTGGCCAGGGTTAGACGCTACACTAGTAGTAATGAGTGGCCAGGGTTAGACACTAAACTAGTAGTAATGAGAGGGGCCAGGGTTAGTCTCTACACTAGTAGTAATGAGAGGGGCCAGGGTTAGACACTACACTAGTAGTAATGAGAGTGGCCAGGGTTAGACACTACACTAGTAGTAATGAGAGGGGCCAGGGTTAGACTCTACACTAGTAGTAATGAGAGTGGCCAGGGTTAGACTCTACACTAGTAGTAATGAGAGTGGCCAGGGTTAGACTCTACACTAGTAGTAATGAGAGTGGCCAGGGTTAGACTCTACACTAGTAGTAATGAGAGTGGCCAGGGTTAGACTCTACACTAGTAGTAATGAGAGTGGCCAGGGTTAGACGCTACACTAGTAGTAATGAGTGGCCAGGGTTAGACACTAAACTAGTAGTAATGAGAGGGGCCAGGGTTAGACTCTACACTAGTAGTAATGAGAGTGGCCAGGGTTAGACGCTACACTAGTAGTAATGAGTGGCCAGGGTTAGACACTAAACTAGTAGTAATGAGAGGGGCCAGGGTTAGTCTCTACACTAGTAGTAATGAGAGGGGCCAGGGTTAGACACTACACTAGTAGTAATGAGAGTGGCCAGGGTTAGACACTACACTAGTAGTAATGAGAGGGGCCAGGGTTAGACTCTACACTAGTAGTAATGAGAGTGGCCAGGGTTAGACTCTACACTAGTAGTAATGAGAGGGGCCAGGGTTAGACGCTACACTAGTAGTAATGAGAGGGGCCAGGGTTAGACACTACACTAGTAGTAATGAGAGGGGCCAGGGTTAGACACTACACTAGTAGTAATGAGAGGGGCCAGGGTTAGACACTACACTAGTAGTAATGAGAGGGGCCAGGGTTAGACGCTACACTAGTAGTAATGAGAGGGGCCAGGGTTAGACTCTACACTAGTAGTAATGAGAGGGGCCAGGGTTAGACTCTACACTAGTAGTAATGAGAGGGGCCAGGGTTAGACTCTACACTAGTAGTAATGAGAGGGGCCAGGGTTAGACTCTACACTAGTAGTAATGAGAGGGGCCAGGGTTAGACACTACACTAGTAGTAATGAGAGGGGCCAGGGTTAGACTCTACACTAGTAGTAATGAGAGGGGCCAGGGTTAGACTCTACACTAGTAGTAATGAGAGGGGCCAGGGTTAGACACTACACTAGTAGTAATGAGAGGGGCCAGGGTTAGACTCTACACTAGTAGTAATGAGAGGGGCCAGGGTTAGACTCTACACTAGTAGTAATGAGAGGGGCCAGGGTTAGACTCTACACTAGTAGTAATGAGAGGGGCCAGGGTTAGACTCTACACTAGTAGTAATGAGAGGGGCCAGGGTTAGACTCTACACTAGTAGTAATGAGAGGGGCCAGGGTTAGACTCTACACTAGTAGTAATGAGAGGGGCCAGGGTTAGACACTACACTAGTAGTAATGAGAGTGGCCAGGGTTGGACGCTACACTAGTAGTAATGAGAGGGGCCAGGGTTAGACGCTACACTAGTAGTAATGAGAGGGGCCAGGGTTAGACTCTACACTAGTAGTAATGAGAGGGGCCAGGGTTAGACTCTACACTAGTAGTAATGAGAGGGGCCAGGGTTAGACACTACACTAGTAGTAATGAGAGTGGCCAGGGTTAGACTCTACACTAGTAGTAATGAGAGGGGCCAGGGTTAGACTCTACACTAGTAGTAATGAGAGGGGCCAGGGTTAGACGCTACACTAGTAGTAATGAGTGGCCAGGGTTAGACACTACACTAGTAGTAATGAGAGGGGCCAGGGTTAGACACTACACTAGTAGTAATGAGAGGGGCCAGGGTTAGACGCTACACTAGTAGTAATGAGAGGGGCCAGGGTTAGACACTACACTAGTAGTAATGAGAGGGGCCAGGGTTAGACTCTACACTAGTAGTAATGAGAGGGGCCAGGGTTAGACACTACACTAGTAGTAATGAGAGGGGCCAGGGTTAGACGCTACACTAGTAGTAATGAGAGGGGCCAGGGTTAGACTCTACACTAGTAGTAATGAGAGTGGCCAGGGTTAGACACTACACTAGTAGTAATGAGAGGGGCCAGGGTTAGACGCTACACTAGTAGTAATGAGAGGGGCCAGGGTTAGACACTACACTAGTAGTAATGAGAGGGGCCAGGGTTAGACACTACACTAGTAGTAATGAGAGGGGCCAGGGTTAGACACTACACTAGTAGTAATGAGAGGGGCCAGGGTTAGACTCTACACTAGTAGTAATGAGAGGGGCCAGGGTTAGTCTCTACACTAGTAGTAATGAGAGTGGCCAGGGTTAGACTCTACACTAGTAGTAATGAGAGTGGCCAGGGTTAGACGCTACACTAGTAGTAATGAGTGGCCAGGGTTAGACGCTACACTAGTAGTAATGAGAGGGGCCAGGGTTAGTCTCTACACTAGTAGTAATGAGAGGGGCCAGGGTTAGACACTACACTAGTAGTAATGAGAGTGGCCAGGGTTAGACACTACACTAGTAGTAATGAGAGGGGCCAGGGTTAGTCTCTACACTAGTAGTAATGAGAGTGGCCAGGGTTACACACTACACTAGTAGTAATGAGAGGGGCCAGGGTTAGACGCTACACTAGTAGTAATGAGAGGGGCCAGGGTTAGTCTCTACACTAGTGGTAATGAGAGGGGCCAGGGTTAGACACTACACTAGTAGTAATGAGAGTGGCCAGGGTTAGACACTACACTAGTAGTAATGAGAGGGGCCAGGGTTAGACTCTACACTAGTAGTAATGAGAGTGGCCAGGGTTAGACTCTACACTAGTAGTAATGAGAGGGGCCAGGGTTAGACGCTACACTAGTAGTAATGAGAGGGGCCAGGGTTAGACACTACACTAGTAGTAATGAGAGGGGCCAGGGTTAGACACTACACTAGTAGTAATGAGAGGGGCCAGGGTTAGACGCTACACTAGTAGTAATGAGAGGGGCCAGGGTTAGACTCTACACTAGTAGTAATGAGAGGGGCCAGGGTTAGACTCTACACTAGTAGTAATGAGAGGGGCCAGGGTTAGACTCTACACTAGTAGTAATGAGAGTGGCCAGGGTTAGACTCTACACTAGTAGTAATGAGAGGGGCCAGGGTTAGACACTACACTAGTAGTAATGAGAGGGGCCAGGGTTAGTCTCTACACTAGTAGTAATGAGAGTGGCCAGGGTTAGACACTACACTAGTAGTAATGAGCGGGGCCAGGGTTAGACGCTACACTAGTAGTAATGAGAGGGGCCAGGGTTAGACTCTACACTAGTAGTAATGAGAGGGGCCAGGGTTAGACACTACACTAGTAGTAATGAGAGTGGCCAGGGTTAGACACTACACTAGTAGTAATGAGAGGGGCCAGGGTTAGACTCTACACTAGTAGTAATGAGAGTGGCCAGGGTTAGACTCTACACTAGTAGTAATGAGAGGGGCCAGGGTTAGACGCTACACTAGTAGTAATGAGAGGGGCCAGGGTTAGACACTACACTAGTAGTAATGAGAGGGGCCAGGGTTAGACGCTACACTAGTAGTAATGAGAGGGGCCAGGGTTAGACTCTACACTAGTAGTAATGAGAGGGGCCAGGGTTAGACTCTACACTAGTAGTAATGAGAGGGGCCAGGGTTAGACTCTACACTAGTAGTAATGAGAGGGGCCAGGGTTAGACACTACACTAGTAGTAATGAGAGGGGCCAGGGCTAGACACTACACTAGTAGTAATGAGAGGGGCCAGGGTTAGACACTACACTAGTAGTAATGAGAGGGGCCAGGGTTAGACTCTACACTAGTAGTAATGAGAGGGGCCAGGGTTAGACACTACACTAGTAGTAATGAGAGGGGCCAGGGTTAGACACTACACTAGTAGTAATGAGAGTGGCCAGGGTTAGACGCTACACTAGTAGTAATGAGAGGGGCCAGGGTTAGACACTACACTAGTAGTAATGAGAGGGGCCAGGGTTAGACTCTACACTAGTAGTAATGAGAGTGGCCAGGGTTAGACGCTACACTAGTAGTAATGAGAGGGGCCAGGGTTAGACACTACACTAGTAGTAATGAGAGTGGCCAGGGTTAGACGCTACACTAGTAGTAATGAGAGGGGCCAGGGTTAGACTCTACACTAGTAGTAATGAGAGGGGCCAGGGTTAGACTCTACACTAGTAGTAATGAGAGGGGCCAGGGTTAGACTCTACACTAGTAGTAATGAGAGGGGCCAGGGTTAGACTCTACACTAGTAGTAATGAGAGGGGCCAGGGTTAGACACTACACTAGTAGTAATGAGAGTGGCCAGGGTTGGACGCTACACTAGTAGTAATGAGAGGGGCCAGGGTTAGACGCTACACTAGTAGTAATGAGAGGGGCCAGGGTTAGACGCTACACTAGTAGTAATGAGAGTGGCCAGGGTTAGTCTCTACACTAGTAGTAATGAGAGGGGCCAGGGTTAGACTCTACACTAGTAGTAATGAGAGGGGCCAGGGTTAGACGCTACACTAGTAGTAATGAGTGGCCAGGGTTAGACACTACACTAGTAGTAATGAGAGGGGCCAGGGTTAGACACTACACTAGTAGTAATGAGAGGGGCCAGGGTTAGACGCTACACTAGTAGTAATGAGAGGGGCCAGGGTTAGACACTACACTAGTAGTAATGAGAGGGGCCAGGGTTAGTCTCTACACTAGTAGTTATGAGAGTGGCCAGGGTTAGACACTACACTAGTAGTAATGAGAGGGGCCAGGGTTAGACGCTACACTAGTACTAATGAGAGGGGCCAGGGTTAGACACTACACTAGTAGTAATGAGAGTGGCCAGGGTTAGACACTACACTAGTAGTAATGAGAGTGGCCAGGGTTAGACGCTACACTAGTAGTAATGAGAGGGGCCAGGGTTAGACACTACACTAGTAGTAATGAGAGGGGCCAGGGTTAGACTCTACACTAGTAGTAATGAGAGGGGCCAGGGTTAGACTCTACACTAGTAGTAATGAGAGGGGCCAGGGTTAGTCTCTACACTAGTAGTAATGAGAGTGGCCAGGGTTAGACTCTACACTAGTAGTAATGAGAGTGGCCAGGGTTAGACGCTACACTAGTAGTAATGAGTGGCCAGGGTTAGACGCTACACTAGTAGTAATGAGAGGGGCCAGGGTTAGTCTCTACACTAGTAGTAATGAGAGGGGCCAGGGTTAGACACTACACTAGTAGTAATGAGAGTGGCCAGGGTTAGACACTACACTAGTAGTAATGAGAGGGGCCAGGGTTAGTCTCTACACTAGTAGTAATGAGAGTGGCCAGGGTTACACACTACACTAGTAGTAATGAGAGGGGCCAGGGTTAGACACTACACTAGTAGTAATGAGAGTGGCCAGGGTTAGACACTACACTAGTAGTAATGAGAGGGGCCAGGGTTAGACGCTACACTAGTAGTAATGAGAGGGGCCAGGGTTAGACTCTACACTAGTAGTAATGAGAGTGGCCAGGGTTAGACGCTACACTAGTAGTAATGAGAGGGGCCAGGGTTAGACGCTACACTAGTAGTAATGAGAGGGGCCAGGGTTAGACTCTACACTAGTAGTAATGAGAGTGGCCAGGGTTAGACGCTACACTAGTAGTAATGAGAGGGGCCAGGGTTAGACTCTACACTAGTAGTAATGAGAGGGGCCAGGGCTAGACACTACACTAGTAGTAATGAGAGTGGCCAGGGTTAGACACTACACTAGTAGTAATGAGAGGGGCCAGGGTTAGACTCTACACTAGTAGTAATGAGAGTGGCCAGGGTTAGACGCTACACTAGTAGTAATGAGAGTGGCCAGGGTTAGACTCTACATTAGTAGTAATGAGAGGGGCCAGGGTTAGACGCTACACTAGTAGTAATGAGAGGGGCCAGGGTTAGACTCTACACTAGTAGTAATGAGAGGGGCCAGGGTTAGACTCTACACTAGTAGTAATGAGAGTGGCCAGGGTTAGACGCTACACTAGTAGTAATGAGTGGCCAGGGTTAGACACTACACTAGTAGTAATGAGAGGGGCCAGGGTTAGACACTACACTAGTAGTAATGAGAGGGGCCAGGGTTAGACGCTACACTAGTAGTAATGAGAGGGGCCAGGGTTAGACACTACACTAGTAGTAATGAGAGGGGCCAGGGTTAGTCTCTACACTAGTAGTAATGAGAGTGGCCAGGGTTAGACGCTACACTAGTAGTAATGAGTGGCCAGGGTTAGACACTACACTAGTAGTAATGAGAGGGGCCAGGGTTAGTCTCTACACTAGTAGTAATGAGAGGGGCCAGGGTTAGACACTACACTAGTAGTAATGAGAGGGGCCAGGGTTAGACTCTACACTAGTAGTAATGAGAGGGGCCAGGGTTAGACTCTACACTAGTAGTAATGAGAGGGGCCAGGGTTAGTCTCTACACTAGTAGTAATGAGAGGGGCCAGGGTTAGACACTACACTAGTAGTAATGAGAGTGGCCAGGGTTAGACACTACACTAGTAGTAATGAGAGGGGCCAGGGTTAGTCTCTACACTAGTAGTAATGAGAGGGGCCAGGGTTAGACACTACACTAGTAGTAATGAGAGGGGCCAGGGTTAGACACTACACTAGTAGTAATGAGAGTGGCCAGGGTTAGACACTACACTAGTAGTAATGAGAGGGGCCAGGGTTAGTCTCTACACTAGTAGTAATGAGAGTGGCCAGGGTTAGACACTACACTAGTAGTAATGAGAGGGGCCAGGGTTAGACGCTGCACTAGTAGTAATGAGAGGGGCCAGGGTTAGACGCTACACTAGTAGTAATGAGAGGGGCCAGGGTTAGACACTACACTAGTAGTAATGAGAGTGGCCAGGGTTAGACACTACACTAGTAGTAATGAGAGGGGCCAGGGTTAGACTCTACACTAGTAGTAATGAGAGGGGCCAGGGTTAGTCTCTACACTAGTAGTAATGAGAGTGGCCAGGGTTAGACTCTACACTAGTAGTAATGAGAGGGGCCAGGGTTAGTCTCTACACTAGTAGTAATGAGAGTGGCCAGGGTGAGACTCTACACTAGTAGTAATGAGAGTGGCCAGGGTTAGACGCTACACTAGTAGTAATGAGTGGCCAGGGTTAGACGCTACACTAGTAGTAATGAGAGGGGCCAGGGTTAGTCTCTACACTAGTAGTAATGAGAGGGGCCAGGGTTAGACACTACACTAGTAGTAATGAGAGTGGCCAGGGTTAGACACTACACTAGTAGTAATGAGAGGGGCCAGGGTTAGTCTCTACACTAGTAGTAATGAGAGTGGCCAGGGTTACACACTACACTAGTAGTAATGAGAGGGGCCAGGGTTAGACACTACACTAGTAGTAATGAGAGTGGCCAGGGTTAGACACTACACTAGTAGTAATGAGAGGGGCCAGGGTTAGACGCTACACTAGTAGTAATGAGAGGGGCCAGGGTTAGACTCTACACTAGTAGTAATGAGAGTGGCCAGGGTTAGACGCTACACTAGTAGTAATGAGAGGGGCCAGGGTTAGACGCTACACTAGTAGTAATGAGAGGGGCCAGGGTTAGACTCTACACTAGTAGTAATGAGAGTGGCCAGGGTTAGACGCTACACTAGTAGTAATGAGAGGGGCCAGGGTTAGACTCTACACTAGTAGTAATGAGAGGGGCCAGGGCTAGACACTACACTAGTAGTAATGAGAGTGGCCAGGGTTAGACACTACACTAGTAGTAATGAGAGGGGCCAGGGTTAGACTCTACACTAGTAGTAATGAGAGTGGCCAGGGTTAGACGCTACACTAGTAGTAATGAGAGTGGCCAGGGTTAGACTCTACATTAGTAGTAATGAGAGGGGCCAGGGTTAGACGCTACACTAGTAGTAATGAGAGGGGCCAGGGTTAGACTCTACACTAGTAGTAATGAGAGGGGCCAGGGTTAGACTCTACACTAGTAGTAATGAGAGTGGCCAGGGTTAGACGCTACACTAGTAGTAATGAGTGGCCAGGGTTAGACACTACACTAGTAGTAATGAGAGGGGCCAGGGTTAGACACTACACTAGTAGTAATGAGAGGGGCCAGGGTTAGACGCTACACTAGTAGTAATGAGAGGGGCCAGGGTTAGACACTACACTAGTAGTAATGAGAGGGGCCAGGGTTAGTCTCTACACTAGTAGTAATGAGAGTGGCCAGGGTTAGACGCTACACTAGTAGTAATGAGTGGCCAGGGTTAGACACTACACTAGTAGTAATGAGAGGGGCCAGGGTTAGTCTCTACACTAGTAGTAATGAGAGGGGCCAGGGTTAGACACTACACTAGTAGTAATGAGAGGGGCCAGGGTTAGACTCTACACTAGTAGTAATGAGAGGGGCCAGGGTTAGACTCTACACTAGTAGTAATGAGAGGGGCCAGGGTTAGTCTCTACACTAGTAGTAATGAGAGGGGCCAGGGTTAGACACTACACTAGTAGTAATGAGAGTGGCCAGGGTTAGACACTACACTAGTAGTAATGAGAGGGGCCAGGGTTAGTCTCTACACTAGTAGTAATGAGAGGGGCCAGGGTTAGACACTACACTAGTAGTAATGAGAGGGGCCAGGGTTAGACACTACACTAGTAGTAATGAGAGTGGCCAGGGTTAGACACTACACTAGTAGTAATGAGAGGGGCCAGGGTTAGTCTCTACACTAGTAGTAATGAGAGTGGCCAGGGTTAGACACTACACTAGTAGTAATGAGAGGGGCCAGGGTTAGACGCTGCACTAGTAGTAATGAGAGGGGCCAGGGTTAGACGCTACACTAGTAGTAATGAGAGGGGCCAGGGTTAGACACTACACTAGTAGTAATGAGAGTGGCCAGGGTTAGACACTACACTAGTAGTAATGAGAGGGGCCAGGGTTAGACTCTACACTAGTAGTAATGAGAGGGGCCAGGGTTAGTCTCTACACTAGTAGTAATGAGAGTGGCCAGGGTTAGACTCTACACTAGTAGTAATGAGAGTGGCCAGGGTTAGACGCTACACTAGTAGTAATGAGTGGCCAGGGTTAGACACTACACTAGTAGTAATGAGAGGGGCCAGGGTTAGTCTCTACACTAGTAGTAATGAGAGGGGCCAGGGTTAGACACTACACTAGTAGTAATGAGAGTGGCCAGGGTTAGACACTACACTAGTAGTAATGAGAGGGGCCAGGGTTAGACTCTACACTAGTAGTAATGAGAGGGGCCAGGGTTAGACTCTACACTAGTAGTAATGAGAGGGGCCAGGGTTAGTCTCTACACTAGTAGTAATGAGAGGGGCCAGGGTTAGACACTACACTAGTAGTAATGAGAGTGGCCAGGGTTAGACACTACACTAGTAGTAATGAGAGGGGCCAGGGTTAGACTCTACACTAGTAGTAATGAGAGTGGCCAGGGTTAGACTCTACACTAGTAGTAATGAGAGGGGCCAGGGTTAGACGCTACACTAGTAGTAATGAGAGGGGCCAGGGTTAGACACTACACTAGTAGTAATGAGAGGGGCCAGGGTTAGACACTACACTAGTAGTAATGAGAGGGGCCAGGGTTAGACGCTACACTAGTAGTAATGAGAGGGGCCAGGGTTAGACTCTACACTAGTAGTAATGAGAGGGGCCAGGGTTAGACTCTACACTAGTAGTAATGAGAGGGGCCAGGGTTAGACTCTACACTAGTAGTAATGAGAGGGGCCAGGGTTAGACACTACACTAATAGTAATGAGAGGGGCCAGGGCTAGACACTACACTAGTAGTAATGAGAGGGGCCAGGGTTAGACACTACACTAGTAGTAATGAGTGGCCAGGGTTAGACACTACACTAGTAGTAATGATAGGGGCCAGGGTTAGACGCTACACTAGTAGTAATGAGAGGGGCCAGGGTTAGACTCTACACTAGTAGTAATGAGAGTGGCCAGGGTTAGACGCTACACTAGTAGTAATGAGTGGCCAGGGTTAGACACTACACTAGTAGTAATGAGAGGGGCCAGGGTTAGTCTCTACACTAGTAGTAATGAGAGGGGCCAGGGTTAGACCCTACACTAGTAGTAATGAGAGTGGCCAGGGTTAGACGCTACACTAGTAGTAATGAGAGGGGCCAGGGTTAGACTCTACACTAGTAGTAATGAGAGGGGCCAGGGTTAGACTCTACACTAGTAGTAATGAGAGGGGCCAGGGTTAGACTCTACACTAGTAGTAATGAGAGGGGCCAGGGTTAGACTCTACACTAGTAGTAATGAGAGGGGCCAGGGTTAGACACTACACTAGTAGTAATGAGAGGGGCCAGGGTTAGACTCTACACTAGTAGTAATGAGAGGGGCCAGGGTTAGACTCTACACTAGTAGTAATGAGAGGGGCCAGGGTTAGACTCTACACTAGTAGTAATGAGAGGGGCCAGGGTTAGACACTACACTAGTAGTAATGAGAGGGGCCAGGGTTAGACTCTACATTAGTAGTAATGAGAGGGGCCAGGGTTAGACTCTACACTAGTAGTAATGAGAGGGGCCAGGGTTAGACACTACACTAGTAGTAATGAGAGGGGCCAGGGTTAGACTCTACATTAGTAGTAATGAGAGGGGCCAGGGTTAGACTCTACACTAGTAGTAATGAGAGGGGCCAGGGTTAGACTCTACACTAGTAGTAATGAGAGGGGCCAGGGTTAGACTCTACATTAGTAGTAATGAGAGGGGCCAGGGTTAGACGCTACACTAGTAGTAATGAGAGGGGCCAGGGTTAGACTCTACACTAGTAGTAATGAGAGGGGCCAGGGTTAGACTCTACACTAGTAGTAATGAGAGGGGCCAGGGTTAGACACTACACTAGTAGTAATGAGAGTGGCCAGGGTTAGACTCTACACTAGTAGTAATGAGAGGGGCCAGGGTTAGACTCTACACTAGTAGTAATGAGAGGGGCCAGGGTTAGACGCTACACTAGTAGTAATGAGAGGGGCCAGGGTTAGACGCTACACTAGTAGTAATGAGAGTGGCCAGGGTTAGACACTACACTAGTAGTAATGAGAGGGGCCAGGGTTAGACTCTACACCAGTAGTAATGAGAGGGGCCAGGGCTAGACACTACACTAGTAGTAATGAGAGTGGCCAGGGTTAGACACTACACTAGTAGTAATGAGAGGGGCCAGGGTTAGACTCTACACTAGTAGTAATGAGAGGGGCCAGGGTTAGACACTACACTAGTAGTAATGAGAGGGGCCAGGGTTAGACACTACACTAGTAGTAATGAGAGGGGCCAGGGTTAGACACTACACTAGTAGTAATGAGAGGGGCCAGGGTTAGACGCTACACTAGTAGTAATGAGAGGGGCCAGGGTTAGACTCTACACTGGTAGTAATGAGAGTGGCCAGGGTTAGACGCTACACTAGTAGTAATGAGAGTGGCCAGGGTTAGACACTACACTAGTAGTAATGAGAGGGGCCAGGGTTAGACTCTACACTAGTAATAATGAGAGGGGCCAGTGTTAGACTCTACACTAGTAGTAATGAGAGGGGCCAGGGTTAGACGCTACACTAGTAGTAATGAGAGTGGCCAGGGTTAGACGCTACACTAGTAGTAATGAGAGGGGCCAGGGTTAGACGCTACACTAGTAGTAATGAGAGGGGCCAGGGTTAGACACTACACTAGTAGTAATGAGTGGCCAGGGTTAGACGCTACACTAGTAGTAATGAGAGTGGCCAGGGTTAGACGCTACACTAGTAGTAATGAGAGGGGCCAGGGTTAGACGCTACACTAGTAGTAATGAGAGTGGCCAGGGTTAGACGCTACACTAGTAGTAATGAGAGTGGCCAGGGTTAGACGCTACACTAGTAGTAATGAGAGTGGCCAGGGTTAGTCTCTACACTAGTAGTAATGAGAGGGGCCAGGGTTAGACTCTACACTAGTAGTAATGAGAGGGGCCAGGGTTAGACTCTACACTAGTAGTAATGAGAGGGGCCAGGGTTAGACTCTACACTAGTAGTAATGAGAGGGGCCAGGGTTAGACGCTACACTAGTAGTAATGAGAGTGGCCAGGGTTAGTCTCTACACTAGTAGTAATGAGAGGGGCCAGGGTTAGACTCTACACTAGTAGTAATGAGAGGGGCCAGGGTTAGACTCTACACTAGTAGTAATGAGAGGGGCCAGGGTTAGACGCTACACTAGTAGTAATGAGAGGGGCCAGGGTTAGACTCTACACTAGTAGTAATGAGAGGGGCCAGGGCTAGACGCTACACTAGTAGTAATGAGAGGGGCCAGGGTTAGACGCTACACTAGTAGTAATGAGAGGGGCCAGGGCTAGACACTACACTAGTAGTAATGAGAGGGGCCAGGGTTAGACTCTACACTAGTAGTAATGAGAGTGGCCAGGGTTAGACACTACACTAGTAGTAATGAGAGGGGCCAGGGTTAGACACTACACTAGTAGTAATGAGAGGGGCCAGGGCTAGACACTACACTAGTAGTAATGAGTGGCCAGGGCTAGACACTACACTAGTAGTAATGAGAGGGGCCAGGGTTAGACTCTACACTAGTAGTAATGAGAGTGGCCAGGGTTAGACACTACACTAGTAGTAATGAGAGGGGCCAGGGTTAGACACTACACTAGTAGTAATGAGGGGGGCCAGGGTTAGACTCTACACTAGTAGTAATGAGAGGGACCAGGGTGAGACTCTACACTAGTAGTAATGAGAGGGGCCAGGGTTAGACTCTACACTAGTAGTAATGAGAGGGGCCAGGGTTAGACTCTACACTAGTAGTAATGAGAGGGGCCAGGGTTAGACGCTACACTAGTAGTAATGAGAGTGGCCAGGGTTAGACGCTACACTAGTAGTAATGAGAGTGGCCAGGGTTAGACTCTACACTAGTAGTAATGAGAGGGGCCAGGGTTAGACTCTACACTAGTAGTAATGAGAGGGGCCAGGGTTAGACACTACACTAGTAGTAATGAGAGGGGCCAGGGTTAGACGCTACACTAGTAGTAATGAGAGGGGCCAGGGTTAGACACTACACTAGTAGTAATGAGAGGGGCCAGGGTTAGACACTACACTAGTAGTAATGAGAGGGGCCAGGGTTAGACTCTACACTAGTAGTAATGAGAGGGGCCAGGGTTAGACACTACACTAGTAGTAATGAGAGGGGCCAGGGTTAGACGCTACACTAGTAGTAATGAGAGGGGCCAGGGTTAGACACTACACTAGTAGTAATGAGAGGGGCCAGGGTTAGACGCTACACTAGTAGTAATGAGAGGGGCCAGGGTTAGACTCTACACTAGTAGTAATGAGAGGGGCCAGGGTTAGACTCTACACTAGTAGTAATGAGAGTGGCCAGGGTTAGACACTACACTAGTAGTAATGAGAGGGGCCAGGGTTAGACTCTACACTAGTAGTAATGAGAGGGGCCAGGGTTAGACTCTACACTAGTAGTAATGAGAGGGGCCAGGGTTAGACACTACACTAGTAGTAATGAGAGGGGCCAGGGTTAGACTCTACACTAGTAGTAATGAGAGGGGCCAGGGTTAGACTCTACACTAGTAGTAATGAGAGGGGCCAGGGTTAGACTCTACACTAGTAGTAATGAGAGGGGCCAGGGTTAGACGCTACACTAGTAGTAATGAGAGTGGCCAGGGTTAGACACTACACTAGTAGTAATGAGAGGGGCCAGGGTTAGACACTACACTAGTAGTAATGAGAGGGGCCAGGGCTAGACGCTACACTAGTAGTAATGAGAGGGGCCAGGGTTAGACTCTACACTAGTAGTAATGAGAGTGGCCAGGGTTAGACACTACACTAGTAGTAATGAGAGGGGCCAGGGTTAGACACTACACTAGTAGTAATGAGAGGGGCCAGGGCTAGACACTACACTAGTAGTAATGAGTGGCCAGGGTTAGACACTACACTAGTAGTAATGAGAGGGGCCAGGGTTAGACACTACACTAGTAGTAATGAGTGGCCAGGGTTAGACGCTACACTAGTAGTAATGAGAGGGGCCAGGGTTAGACGCTACACTAGTAGTAATGAGAGGGGCCAGGGTTAGACACTACACTAGTAGTAATGAGTGGCCAGGGTTAGACACTACACTAGTAGTAATGAGAGTGGCCAGGGTTAGACGCTACACTAGTAGTAATGAGAGTGGCCAGGGTTAGACACTACACTAGTAGTAATGAGAGGGGCCAGGGTTAGACGCTACACTAGTAGTAATGAGAGGGGCCAGGGTTAGACACTACACTAGTAGTAATGAGTGGCCAGGGTTAGACACTACACTAGTAGTAATGAGAGTGGCCAGGGTTAGACGCTACACTAGTAGTAATGAGAGTGGCCAGGGTTAGACACTACACTAGTAGTAATGAGAGGGGCCAGGGTTAGACTCTACACTAGTAGTAATGAGAGGGGCCAGGGCTAGACACTACACTAGTAGTAATGAGAGTGGCCAGGGTTAGACACTACACTAGTAGTAATGAGAGGGGCCAGGGTTAGACTCTACACTAGTAGTAATGAGAGGGGCCAGGGTTAGACTCTACACTAGTAGTAATGAGAGTGGCCAGGGTTAGACGCTACACTAGTAGTAATGAGAGGGGCCAGGGCTAGACACTACACTAGTAGTAATGAGAGGGGCCAGGGTTAGACTCTACACTAGTAGTAATGAGAGTGGCCAGGGTTAGACACTACACTAGTAGTAATGAGAGGGGCCAGGGTTAGACATTACACTAGTAGTAATGAGAGGGGCCAGGGCTAGACACTACACTAGTAGTAATGAGTGGCCAGGGTTAGACACTACACTAGTAGTAATGAGAGGGGCCAGGGTTAGACACTACACTAGTAGTAATGAGTGGCCAGGGTTAGACGCTACACTAGTAGTAATGAGAGTGGCCAGGGTTAGACGCTACACTAGTAGTAATGAGAGGGGCCAGGGTTAGACACTACACTAGTAGTAATGAGTGGCCAGGGTTAGACACTACACTAGTAGTAATGAGAGGGGCCAGGGTTAGACGCTACACTAGTAGTAATGAGAGGGGCCAGGGTTAGACGCTACACTAGTAGTAATGAGAGGGGCCAGGGTTAGACGCTACACTAGTAGTAATGAGAGGGGCCAGGGTTAGACGCTACACTAGTAGTAATGAGAGGGGCCAGGGTTAGACGCTACACTAGTAGTAATGAGAGGGGCCAGGGTTAGACGCTACACTAGTAGTAATGAGAGGGGCCAGGGTTAGACTCTACACTAGTAGTAATGAGAGGGGCCAGGGTTAGACGCTACACTAGTAGTAATGAGAGGGGCCAGGGCTAGACGCTACACTAGTAGTAATGAGAGGGGCCAGGGTTAGACTCTACACTAGTAGTAATGAGAGTGGCCAGGGTTAGACACTACACTAGTAGTAATGAGAGGGGCCAGGGTTAGACACTACACTAGTAGTAATGAGAGGGGCCAGGGTTAGACTCTACACTAGTAGTAATGAGAGGGGCCAGGGTTAGACGCTACACTAGTAGTAATGAGAGTGGCCAGGGTTTGACGCTACACTAGTAGTAATGAGAGGGGCCAGGGCTAGACACTACACTAGTAGTAATGAGTGGCCAGGGTTAGACACTACACTAGTAGTAATGAGAGTGGCCAGGGTTAGACGCTACACTAGTAGTAATGAGAGTGGCCAGGGTTAGACGCTACACTAGTAGTAATGAGAGGGGCCAGGGTTAGACGCTACACTAGTAGTAATGAGAGGGGCCAGGGTTAGACGCTACACTAGTAGTAATGAGAGGGGCCAGGGTTAGACTCTACACTAGTAGTAATGAGAGGGGCCAGGGTTAGACTCTACACTAGTAGTAATGAGAGGGGCCAGGGTTAGACACTACACTAGTAGTAATGAGAGTGGCCAGGGTTAGACTCTACCATAGTAGTAATGAGAGGGGCCAGGGTTAGACTCTACACTAGTAGTAATGAGAGGGGCCAGGGTTAGACGCTACACTAGTAGTAATGAGAGTGGCCAGGGTTAGACACTACACTAGTAGTAATGAGTGGCCAGGGTTAGACACTACACTAGTAGTAATGAGAGTGGCCAGGGTTAGACGCTACACTAGTAGTAATGAGAGGGGCCAGGGTTAGACACTACACTAGTAGTAATAAGAGGGGCCAGGGTTAGACTCTACACTAGTAGTAATGAGAGGGGCCAGGGTTAGACGCTACACTAGTAGTAATGAGAGGGGCCAGGGTTAGACTCTACACTAGTAGTAATGAGAGGGGCCAGGGTTAGACGCTACACAAGTAGTAATGAGAGTGGCCAGGGTTAGACACTACACTAGTAGTAATGAGTGGCCAGGGTTAGACACTACACTAGTAGTAATGAGAGTTGCCAGGGTTAGACGCTACACTAGTAGTAATGAGAGGGGCCAGGGTTAGACACTACACTAGTAGTAATAAGAGGGGCCAGGGTTAGACTCTACACTAGTAGTAATGAGAGGGGCCAGGGTTAGACGCTACACTAGTAGTAATGAGAGGGGCCAGGGTTAGACTCTACACTAGTAGTAATGAGAGGGGCCAGGGTTAGACGCTACACTAGTAGTAATGAGAGTGGCCAGGGTTAGACGCTACACTAGTAGTAATGAGAGGGGCCAGGGCTAGACACTACACTAGTAGTAATGAGTGGCCAGGGTTAGACACTACACTAGTAGTAATGAGAGTGGCCAGGGTTAGACGCTACACTAGTAGTAATGAGAGGGGCCAGGGTTAGACTCTACACTAGTAGTAATGAGAGTGGCCAGGGTTAGACACTACACTAGTAGTAATGAGAGGGGCCAGGGTTAGACATTACACTAGTAGTAATGAGAGGGGCCAGGGCTAGACACTACACTAGTAGTAATGAGTGGCCAGGGTTAGACACTACACTAGTAGTAATGAGAGGGGCCAGGGTTAGACACTACACTAGTAGTAATGAGTGGCCAGGGTTAGACTCTACACTAGTAGTAATGAGAGGGGCCAGGGTTAGACTCTACACTAGTAGTAATGAGAGGGGCCAGGGTTAGACGCTACACTAGTAGTAATGAGAGGGGCCAGGGTTAGACGCTACACTAGTAGTAATGAGAGGGGCCAGGGTTAGACACTACACTAGTAGTAATGAGAGTGGCCAGGGTTAGACACTACACTAGTAGTAATGAGAGTGGCCAGGGTTAGACACTACACTAGTAGTAATGAGAGGGGCCAGGGTTAGACACTACACTAGTAGTAATGAGAGTGGCCAGGGTTAGACACTACACTAGTAGTAATGAGAGTGGCCAGGGTTAGACACTACACTAGTAGTAATGAGAGTGGCCAGGGTTAGACACTACACTAGTAGTAATGAGAGGGGCCAGGGTTAGACGCTACACTAGTAGTAATGAGAGTGGCCAGGGTTAGACGCTACACTAGTAGTAATGAGAGGGGCCAGGGTTAGACACTACACTAGTAGTAATGAGTGGCCAGGGTTAGACACTACACTAGTAGTAATGAGAGGGGCCAGGGTTAGACACTACACTAGTAGTAATGAGTGGCCAGGGTTAGACGCTACACTAGTAGTAATGAGAGGGGCCAGGGTTAGACGCTACACTAGTAGTAATGAGAGGGGCCAGGGTTAGACACTACACTAGTAGTAATGAGTGGCCAGGGTTAGACACTACACTAGTAGTAATGAGAGTGGCCAGGGTTAGACGCTACACTAGTAGTAATGAGAGGGGCCAGGGTTAGACACTACACTAGTAGTAATAAGAGGGGCCAGGGTTAGACTCTACACTAGTAGTAATGAGAGGGGCCAGGGTTAGACGCTACACTAGTAGTAATGAGAGGGGCCAGGGTTAGACACTACACTAGTAGTAATGAGAGTGGCCAGGGTTAGACACTACACTAGTAGTAATGAGAGGGGCCAGGGTTAGACACTACACTAGTAGTAATGAGAGGGGCCAGGGTTAGACTCTACACTAGTAGTAATGAGAGGGGCCAGGGTTAGACGCTACACTAGTAGTAATGAGAGGGGCCAGGGTTAGACTCTACACTAGTAGTAATGAGAGGGGCCAGGGTTAGACTCTACACTAGTAGTAATGAGAGGGGCCAGGGTTAGACTCTACACTAGTAGTAATGAGAGTGGCCAGGGTTAGACACTACACTAGTAGTAATGAGAGGGGCCAGGGTTAGACTCTACACTAGTAGTAATGAGAGGGGCCAGGGTTAGACTCTACACTAGTAGTAATGAGAGGGGCCAGGGTTAGACTCTACACTAGTAGTAATGAGAGGGGCCAGGGTTAGACTCTACACTAGTAGTAATGAGAGGGGCCAGGGTTAGACTCTACACTAGTAGTAATGAGAGGGGCCAGGGTTAGACTCTACACTAGTAGTAATGAGAGGGGCCAGGGTTAGACGCTACACTAGTAGTAATGAGAGGGGCCAGGGTTAGACTCTACACTAGTAGTAATGAGAGGGGCCAGGGTTAGACTCTACACTAGTAGTAATGAGAGGGGCCAGGGTTAGACTCTACACTAGTAGTAATGAGAGTGGCCAGGGTTAGACACTACACTAGTAGTAATGAGAGGGGCCAGGGTTAGACACTACACTAGTAGTAATGAGAGGGGCCAGGGTTAGACTCTACACTAGTAGTAATGAGAGGGGCCAGGGTTAGACGCTACACTAGTAGTAATGAGAGGGGCCAGGGTTAGACGCTACACTAGTAGTAATGAGAGGGGCCAGGGTTAGACACTACACTAGTAGTAATGAGAGGGGCCAGGGTTAGACTCTACACTAGTAGTAATGAGAGGGGCCAGGGTTAGACTCTACACTAGTAGTAATGAGAGTGGCCAGGGTTTGACGCTACACTAGTAGTAATGAGAGGGGCCAGGGCTAGACACTACACTAGTAGTAATGAGTGGCCAGGGTTAGACACTACACTAGTAGTAATGAGAGTGGCCAGGGTTAGACGCTACACTAGTAGTAATGAGAGGGGCCAGGGTTAGACACTACACTAGTAGTAATGAGAGGGGCCAGGGTTAGACTCTACACTAGTAGTAATGAGAGGGGCCAGGGTTGGACGCTACACTAGTAGTAATGAGAGGGGCCAGGGTTAGACTCTACACTAGTAGTAATGAGAGGGGCCAGGGTTAGACACTACACTAGTAGTAATGAGAGTGGCCAGGGTTAGACGCTACACTAGTAGTAATGAGAGTGGCCAGGGTTAGACGCTACACTAGTAGTAATGAGAGGGGCCAGGGTTAGACACTACACTAGTAGTAATGAGTGGCCAGGGTTAGACACTACACTAGTAGTAATGAGAGTGGCCAGGGTTAGACGCTACACTAGTAGTAATGAGAGGGGCCAGGGTTAGACACTACACTAGTAGTAATAAGAGGGGCCAGGGTTAGACTCTACACTAGTAGTAATGAGAGGGGCCAGGGTTAGACGCTACACTAGTAGTAATGAGAGGGGCCAGGGTTAGACTCTACACTAGTAGTAATGAGAGTGGCCAGGGTTAGACTCTACACTAGTAGTAATGAGAGTGGCCAGGGTTAGACTCTACACTAGTAGTAATGAGAGGGGCCAGGGTTAGACTCTACACTAGTAGTAATGAGAGTGGCCAGGGTTAGACACTACACTAGTAGTAATGAGAGGGGCCAGGGTTAGACGCTACACTAGTAGTAATGAGTGGCCAGGGTTAGACGCTACACTAGTAGTAATGAGAGGGGCCAGGGTTAGACACTACACTAGTAGTAATGAGAGGGGCCAGGGTTAGACGCTACACTAGTAGTAATGAGTGGCCAGGGTTAGACGCTACACTAGTAGTAATGAGAGGGGCCAGGGTTAGTCTCTACACTAGTAGTAATGAGAGGGGCCAGGGTTAGACACTACACTAGTAGTAATGAGAGGGGCCAGGGTTAGACGCTACACTAGTAGTAATGAGAGGGGCCTGGGTTAGACGCTACACTAGTAGTAATGAGAGGGGCCAGGGTTAGACACTACACTAGTAGTAATGAGAGGGGCCAGGGTTAGACGCTACACTAGTAGTAATGAGTGGCCAGGGTTAGACGCTACACTAGTAGTAATGAGAGGGGCCAGGGTTAGTCTCTACACTAGTAGTAATGAGAGGGGCCAGGGTTAGACACTACACTAGTAGTAATGAGAGGGGCCAGGGTTAGACACTACACTAGTAGTAATGAGAGGGGCCAGGGTTAGACACTACACTAGTAGTAATGAGAGGGGCCAGGGTTAGACGCTACACTAGTAGTAATGAGTGGCCAGGGTTAGACGCTACACTAGTAGTAATGAGAGGGGCCAGGGTTAGTCTCTACACTAGTAGTAATGAGAGGGGCCAGGGTTAGACACTACACTAGTAGTAATGAGAGGGGCCAGGGTTAGACGCTACACTAGTAGTAATGAGAGGGGCCAGGGTTAGACACTACACTAGTAGTAATGAGAGGGGCCAGGGCTAGACACTACACTAGTAGTAATGATAGGGGCCAGGGTTAGACGCTACACTAGTAGTAATGAGAGGGGCCAGGGTTAGACTCTACACTAGTAGTAATGAGAGGGGCCAGGGTTAGACGCTACACTAGTAGTAATGAGTGGCCAGGGTTAGACACTACACTAGTAGTAATGAGAGTGGCCAGGGTTAGTCTCTACACTAGTAGTAATGAGAGGGGCCAGGGTTAGACACTACACTAGTAGTAATGAGAGTGGCCAGGGTTAGACACTACACTAGTAGTAATGATAGGGGCCAGGGTTAGACGCTACACTAGTAGTAATGAGAGGGGCCAGGGTTAGACGCTACACTAGTAGTAATGAGAGGGGCCAGGGTTAGACTCTACACGAGTAGTAATGAGAGGGGCCAGGGTTAGACGCTACACTAGTAGTAATGATAGGGGCCAGGGTTAGACTCTACACTAGTAGTAATGAGAGGGGCCAGGGTTAGACTCTACACTAGTAGTAATGAGAGGGGCCAGGGTTAGACGCTACACTAGTAGTAATGAGTGGCCAGGGTTAGACACTACACTAGTAGTAATGAGAGGGGCCAGGGCTAGACACTACACTAGTAGTAATGAGAGGGGCCAGGGTTAGACTCTACACTAGTAGTAATGAGAGGGGCCAGGGTTAGACGCTACACTAGTAGTAATGAGTGGCCAGGGTTAGACACTACACTAGTAGTAATGAGAGGGGCCAGGGCTAGACACTACACTAGTAGTAATGAGAGGGGCCAGGGTTAGACGCTACACTAGTAGTAATGAGAGGGGCCAGGGTTAGACTCTACACTAGTAGTAATGAGAGGGGCCAGGGTTAGACGCTACACTAGTAGTAATGAGAGGGGCCAGGGTTAGACACTACACTAGTAGTAATGAGAGGGGCCAGGGTTAGACACTACACTAGTAGTAATGAGAGTGGCCAGGGTTAGACGCTACACTAGTAGTATTGAGAGGGGCCAGGGCTAGACACTACACTAGTAGTAATGAGTGGCCAGGGTTAGACACTACACTAGTAGTAATGAGTGGCCAGGGTTAGACGCTACACTAGTAGTAATGAGAGGGGCCAGGGCTAGACACTACACTAGTAGTAATGAGTGGCCAGGGTTAGACACTACACTAGTAGTAATGAGAGTGGCCAGGGTTAGACACTACACTAGTAGTAATGAGAGGGGCCAGGGTTAGACGCTACACTAGTAGTAATGAGAGGGGCCAGGGTTAGACTCTACACTAGTAGTAATGAGAGGGGCCATGGTTAGACACTACACTAGTAGTAATGAGAGTGGCCAGGGTTAGACACTACACTAGTAGTAATGAGAGGGGCCAGGGTTAGACGCTACACTAGTAGTAATGAGAGGGGCCAGGGTTAGACTCTACACTAGTAGTAATGTGGCCAGGGTTGGACACTACACTAGTAGTAATGAGAGTGGGAGTGAAATGTGTTTTTGCGTGTCTTTGGAACATGAACTAGATTACCTCCAGAGACCAAAACAAATCTTTAATATGTTCAGGAGAGCGTCAAGAGGCTGAGCTGATAAATGAATGAACAGGGTTTGGCACGGTCAAACTCAATGAATATTTAATGAGTCATTAAAGATAAGGACCTGACTTGACCCTGGTGCTGAACAGTGTTAGACCTTCATCAGGTATAGTGCAATCTTCTGGGCTCAGCTCCCAGGGTACATCGCAATGGCACCCTATTCCCTAGTGCACTACTTTTGGCCAGTTGCATTTTGGACACAACCCAGTGAGGAGAAACCACCACATCTGTTAGTGACAGAACTGTGACAGTCCTGCCAGAGATGTCTGTGTCTTCAGAGAGGAAAAAAACAGACATATGAAAGGAAGCCCGGAGCATTTAATCTGGTTGGGACGGGGGAGGGCTAAGGGACTGGAGGGACAGGAGATAGTGACACTCATGTGAGGACACACTGGTGACTCCACACACATCTCTCACGTTCAGCTGAGACTGAGATGGCTTTGCTTTGGCAGCTTCAGCAGTTCTTCACTGAGTTCAGTCTGTGATGGTGATCGATGAAACAACTTTGTGGGGAAAGAGAAAGCACTTGGGTAAAAAGAAATGTCTGGGATGAATGTTTTTATTATGTGGGTGCGTGTTGTCGTGCTGTTTTGCATTTCTGTGTTTTTCATTCCTCTGCTCCTGTATTGAAACAGTGATTGTGGTTTCAGCATGGCTAAGCAAAGCTCCCCAACACATCCCTCACAACTTGTCCACTCCTTCTCCTCGCCAAATTACCTTCTTTCATCTTCCTCTGTGTGGCTCTTTAATTAGGTTACAGAAAGAGCCAGGCCCTATGGGCTTGGGCAAAAGTAGTGCACTATAAAGGGAATATGGTGCCATTTGGGACGCAGTGTTGATAGAACTACTTCCTGCATGGTATTAGTGTTTAATCCGCTGTTAATATGGTGACTAGTTAGAGGAACTGCTGGTGCACTGTGATAAGTTCTGCATTCTCCATTTGCACTGGCAATACATCTTAGCAGATGAAGAGCTTCCATTTTCTCTTTAGACTCTGGTGTCCTTGAAAAGATTCCATTTGTCTCTTTCTCCCCTTCCTCTCTGTATTGTCTTCCCTCTTTCTTTTTCCCCTTAACTTTCTCACTCACTCTCTCTCCCTCACACACACCACAGGCCACACCACACACACACGTCTTTGTTCTCCTTTCTCATTCCCTGGATCTTCCTCTCTCTGTCTCTGTCTCTGTCTGTCTGTCTGTGTCTCTCTCTCTCTCTGTCTCTCTCTGTCTCTCTCTGTCTCTCTCTCTCTCTCTCTCTCTCTCTCTCTCTCTCTCTCTCTCTCTCTCTCTCTCTCTCTCTCTGTCTCTCTCTCTCTCTCTCTCTCTGTGTCTCTCTCTCTCTCTGTGTCTCTTTCTCTTTAAGCAGTGTCAAACTCTGAGCTGTCAGATGTGTTCTCAAGAACAGCTCGGAGCTGCTTGAAGTCTCTGCTGTCGTGTCGGGGCTTCCCCCACACTTCCTTTTACTCTTTCGCTCTCTTTCTTTCTCTATTCCCTCGTCTCGCTCTCTGATGCTCTCCCTCCTCACTTACTCAATTCAATTTGCTTTATTGGCATGACGTAACAATGTACATATTGCCAAAGCTTATTTTGGATATTTACAATATAAAAATGAGAATCAAAATTGTCAACGAGACAACAGTAACAACAATAACCAAGTGTCAAAATAACCATACATTCAACAATAACAATAAGCATACAGTAGAGTACATGTGCAGGTTGATTGGTCTGTCAGACACTCCCTCAACTTATGGCAGGCAGCAATGTAGTGCACTGCCAACCCACAGCTCTCTGCGTCCTCCCCCAACAGGACGGGTAGCCTACTCTCATCAGAGAGGTCTTTGAAACCTTGAATAAGGGTTTCAAATTTGGGAAAATGAAACTCTCTAATTGTTTTATATTTTTGACATTTTGTCAGAAAATGCAGCTCCGTCTCAGGTTCTGCTGTTGTGCAGTGGTTGCACAGCCTTTCCTCTACAGGGAGCCAGGTTTTCCTGTGTCTACCCTTCTCAATGGCAAGGCTGTGCTCACTGAGCCTGTACTTTGTCAAGGTTTTTCTAAGGTTTTGATCAGTAACCATGGTCAAATATTTAGCCAGTGTACTGTCGATTTAGGGCCAGATAGCACTGCATTTTGCTTTGTGCTTGTGTTTCCCAATAAGTAATGTAGTTTTGTTTTGACTGTGTTGTAATTTGGTTTATCCTGATTGATTGGATGTTCTGGTCCTGAGGCTTCAGTGTCTTAGTAGAACACGTTTGTGAACTCAGCCCCAGGACCAGCTGGATGAGGGGACTCTTTTCTTTGCTCAGCTCTTGGCATTGCAGGGCTTGGTAGTGATATGAGAGGGGGTCACTGTATTTTAGATGTTTCCAAAACTTAATTGCTCTTTTTTGAGTTTTTATTATTAGTGGATATTGGCCTAATTCTGCCCTGCATGCATTGTTTGTAGTTTTCCTCTGGACATGTAGGAGAATCTTACATAACTCTGCATGCAGGGTTTCAATAGGGTGTTTGTCCCATTTGATGAAATCTTGTTTTGCAAGTGGACCCCACACCTCGCTGCCATAAAGTGCAATTGGTTCAATGACATATTCAATTAGTTTTAGTCAAATTTTAATAGGTATTACTCACGCACAGACACACCTCGCTCTCTCCTTCTGTATCATCGCCATCTCTTCCTCTGTGTAAACTGCATATACTTTGAAGAGACCGATTCACAGACGGAGAGAGAAAATAGAGTTGTATCTAGTCTTTTTTTTTGGGGGGGGGGGGGATTTAGCATAGTCTTTAGCATTTGGCACCCACCTCTTCTCCTCTGCACTACCCATCTCTCTCTCCTCTTCTCTCCCTTTCTCATCTCCTCTTCTCCCCTTTCATCTCTGCTGGTGTTTCCCCTTAGCGTCTCCCTGCCACAGGATTGTGGGAAGTGTTTGGAGCCCAGGAGACTCACACAGAGCTGCTACTGCCTGCTCCTACCTACTGGCTGCCCTGCCCTTATCTGTGGGGGAAAATACCCAACACAGAAACACTGGATAGTGTACTGCTGCAACACGCCAGCTTCTGCAATACCTTCCCCAGCTCATCTAGTCTTATCCGCAACATGTAGGCTGTGTTGGTGTTGTCTGGACTGTATGTGTGACTAAAATACACAGCTCTGAGACCAGACGGAGCGCTTCAGGTCATCTTTATCCTCCCAATCCTGTTTTCTCTTCTCATTGTGTGCCATTCATATCAGTTACCATCACACTAACACCAGTGTGTGGAGCTGGAATGGCCTGCTGTGGCCTACGGCTGTTAGTTCACCGTCACAATGGCAGAGGGCTGGGGAGCATGTCCTATTGACGCCCTGAATATAATCACAACACACACACACACACACACACTGCCTCAGGGGACACACCGCCTCATCACAGCCCACAGATGATAGCATTAGGAAGTGATTTCGGATGTGCCTTGTGTCCGTAACACCAGGTAATTAGAGAAAGTTGATTGTCTTCTGTTCTGAATCATCCATGCATGAAGCAGCGTCTGACAGTATGTTAATTAAATCAACCAGACCATAATGGTATTGACATGTGGGACAGACACGGGTTCAGCCGATTCCATTCAGTCGAATGCTTCAATCCCATTTTAAAGATGACTGATGTTTTGATGACTTAGGTGGAGAAAGCAATCTTTCTAACAGTGGTAATTTAAAGATGCATGTCATGCAGAATGAGTTGTTAACAGTTCTGTAAATTACCATGATAATAGCAAGCTATTTCTATTCAAGTGTTCATTTGACAGTCTGGTCTTGTGGTCTCTAAGGCCATTACAGAACGCTTCATATGTCTAACTTCTCTCTCTCTGGGCTGAGAGCCAATCAATAGTTTAGCCTTTTAGCCCAGCCTGCTCCTTTCAGCGTTCACCACAGATCTGCAGCGGGACTGCTAGAACACATCATTTCTCTCCCTGGATAAAAACGTTGAATTCGATAGAGTTGGTGCTCTGAGAGTAAGTGCTTCGAGGAAATGTAAAGAATCCACTTGTGGCCGATTTGGCCCCTGCTGCTACTACATTACATAGTGATTTCTAGGAGTTCGATAGTGTTAGGCCAGATGTTGTTTAGAACAACTTTGATGTAGGTGTTTCTCCCCGAGTCTCTTCCTCCCCGAGCTGAGTGATTTCAGAAACACATCAGACCAGTCGTTCTCTGTTATTGGCTGATCTCAGAGGTTCTAATGAGAAAATGCAAATGAAGGAGCTGTTTCAGAAGGTTCCGTCATCTCCGTGTTCTAGCGGAGTCTAGCAGGGTCTGAGGGGAATCATGGGAAAGTCTCCGTTTAGAGAGTTACTTAACCCTGCTGCAGCACAGCATGCTGTGGGACTAGACCAGACAGACCGACAAAGAGAGATCTGTCCTCCACCTCTTCTCTCCATTCTCTTTCTCCCCCGCCCCCCTCTCTCTGGTTCTCGTTCCTTCCTTCTCTCTCTCTGCCTCTCTGTTCTCTCTCTCATAAATATATAGAAACCCTAGTGTCTTTTTAATAGAATCTTCCTACTCAGTCATCTCCCTAAGTTGATATGCTGTATGTAATACAGAGGAAAGAGACATTGTGTTCAACTGAATTGAAGTCTCTCTGCTCTGCCTGGACGGAATCCTCAGAGAAACCAGAGTTAGACTTTAGCTCCTGGCCTTTCATTGGACCTTTAGATGAATACAATACTGGACTTTTAACCGTAGCCACTCCACACTTTCTCCACGCGCTGCAGGCAGTTAGAGCTGAATACCGGTGTTCCTGAGGGCTACTTAAGGAGTACTTTAAGCCCCAGGCTCCTCGCTAATTTGAGACGCTAATGATGAGAAAGGGATAGGGAGGAAAAGGAGAGGAGGAGTTGGAGAAGGATGATCCGAAGGTTGAAAATGCAATATTGTCTAATGAAACACAGTACATTCCTGATAAAAACCTGATTAATTGATGAGGAGTTTGTTTTAAAGGGTGAGATGGTGCGTGTGTTGTATTCATAGCCATGGTGCTTGTGTCTGAGATTGGTGGTAATCATGTGGAGAGGAGAGCAGTGAAGGAACTCCCCACTGCTGCTGACACACACACACACACACACAGCCTCCCCCTGAGTCTGACTATTAATGTAGAGCTGTTACACACAAATAAACACACACACAGAGAAACACACACACACACAGATAAACACACACACATTCTTCGCTGTCAGCAGCCAGCCTTCACTGATGATATCAGTTTGATAACTCCACTTCTCAGATGACAGCCTGCTGAGATGGTCCTGTTTTGATAAGACAACCATAATAAAACGTAATGTAACTGCTGTGATAACACAAATACAATACTAGATATAATTCAACTCTGCTCTTAGCCACTACATGACCTTGCTATTACCTCCTAATATGTGTTCTATGTTTACAAACCAAACAGCCTGATGCCAGTAAGTCATTCAGTTGCAAGCATGACAAGACTATTCCATAGTTAGGCCTACACCATTAGGCGACACCTGAAGGTTCAGTTTAGAGAGACAGTAACGTTTCACACAACAGGCTACTGTACTAGACCTGGGCTGCCATTTTAGGAGTTTTTCCTAAACTAAAGTTTGATGACCTCTGACCTTTAACAGTAGAACCGCTGGGCTTCTCAGGATCATTTCACAAAGTAAAAAGGAAATCAACCCACAAGCGCGAACGGTCAAATGATTTGCCATAAACAAAGGCACCAACGCTTGAGAAATAATTCAAAACACAAATATAAAAGATGAATTGCATACAGAAACCTTTGTGGAAATACACTGCTCAAAAAAATAAAGGGAACACTTAAACAACACAATGTAACTCCAAGTCAATCACACTTCTGTGAAATCAAACTGTCCACTTAGGAAGCAACACTGATTGACAATAAATGTCACATGCTGTTGTGCAAATGGAATAGACAACAGGTGGAAATTATAGGCAATTAGCAAGACACCCCCAATAAAGGAGTGGTTCTGCAGGTGGTGACCACAGACCACTTCTCAGTTCCTATGCTTCCTGGCTGATGTTTTGGTCACTTTTGAATGCTGGCGGTGCTTTCACTCTAGTGGTAGCATGAGACGGAGTCTACAACCCACACAAGTGGCTCAGGTAATGCAGCTCATCCAGGATGGCACATCAATGCGAGCTGTGGCAAGAAGGTTTGCTGTGTCTGTCAGCGTAGTGTCCAGAGCATGGAGGCGCTACCAGGAGACAGGCCAGTACATCAGGAGACGTGGAGGAGGCCGTAGGAGGGCAACAACCCAGCAGCAGGACCGCTACCTCCGCCTTTGTGCAAGGAGGAGCACTGCCAGAGCCCTGCAAAATGACCTCCAGCAGGCCACAAATGTGCATGTGTCTGCTCAAACGGTCAGAAACAGACTCCATGAGGGTGGTATGAGGGCCCGACGTCCACAGGTGGGGGTTGTGCTTACAGCCCAACACCGTGCAGGACGTTTGGCATTTGCCAGAGAACACCAAGATTGGCAAATTCGCCACTGGCACCCTGTGCTCTTCACAGATGAAAGCAGGTTCACACTGAGCACATGTGACAGACGTGACAGAGTCTGGAGACGCCGTGGAGAACGTTCTGCTGCCTGCAACATCCTCCAGCATGACCGGTTTGGCGGTGGGTCAGTCATGGTGTGGGGTGGCATTTCTTTGGGGGGCCGCACAGCCCTCCATGTGCTCGCCAGAGGTAGCCCGACTGCCATTAGGTACCGAGATGAGATCCTCAGACCCCTTGTGAGACCATATGCTGGTGCGGTTGGCCCTGGGTTCCTCCTAATGCAAGACAATGCTAGACCTCATGTGGCTGGAGTGTGTCAGCAGTTCCTGCAAGAGGAAGGCATTGATGCTATGGACTGGCCCGCCCGTTCCCCAGACCTGAATCCAATTGAGCACATCTGGGACATCATGTCTCGCTCCATCCACCAACGCCACGTTGCACCACAGACTGTCCAGGAGTTGGCGGATGCTTTAGTCCAGGTCTGGGAGGAGATCCCTCAGGAGACCATCCGCCACCTCATCAGAAGCATGCCCAGGCGTTGTAGGGAGGTCATACAGGCACGTGGAGGCCACACACACTACTGAGCCTCATTTTGACTTGTTTTAAGGACATTACATCAAAGTTGGATCAGCCTGTAGTGTGGTTTTCCACTTTTGAGTGTGACTCCAAATCCAGACCTCCATGGGTTGATAAATTTGATTTCCATTGATCATTTTTGTGTGATTTTGTTGTCAGCACATTCAACTATGTAAAGAAAAAAGTATTTAATAAGAATATGTCATTCATTCAGATCTAGGATGTGTTATTTTAGTGTTCCCTTTATTTTTTTGAGCAGTGTAGATCATTGAAATTGTATAGAAGGAAGAGTTGTTCCCGCTTCATTTGAAGAGCATCTTATGGGCTTCATTAGCACTACATAGATGCTTTACAAATCACCAAATCAAATCAAATCAAATTTTATTAGTCACATACACATGGTTAGCAGATGTTAATGCGAGTGTAGCGAAATGCTTGTGCTTCTAGTTCCGACAATGCAGTAATAACCAACAGTAATCTAACCTAACAATTCCACACTACTACCTTACACACACACACAAGTGTAAAGGGATAAAGAATATGTACATAAAGATATATGGATGAGTGGTGGTACAGAACGGCATGGCAGATGCAGTAGATGGTATAGAGTACGGTATATACATATGAGATGAGTACTGTAGGGTATGTAAACATAAAGTGGCATAGTTTAAAGTGGCTAGTGGTACATGTATTGCATAAAGATGGCAAGATGCAGTAGATGATATAGAGTACAGTATATATACATATGAGATGGGTAATGTAGGGTATATAAACATTGTATTAAGTGGCATTGCTTAAAGTGGCTAGTGGTACATTTTTACATAATTTCCATCAATTCCCATTTTTAAAGTGGCTGGAGTTGAGTCAGTATGTTGGCAGCGGCCGCTAAATGTTAGTGGTGGCTGTTTAACAGTCTGATGGCCTTGAGATAGAAGCTGTTTTTCAGTCTCTCGGTCCCTGCTTTGATGCACCTGTACTGACCTCGCCTTCTGGATGATAGCGGGGTGAACAGGCAGTGGCTTGGGTGGTTGTTGTCCTTGATGATCTTTATGGCCTTCCTGTGACATCGGGTGGTGTAGGTGTCCTGGAGGGCAGGTAGTTTGCCCCTGGTGATGCGTTCTGCAGACCTCACTACCCTCTGGAGAGCCTTACGGTTGTGGGCGGAGCAGTTGCCGTACCAGGCGGTGATACAGCCCGACAGGATGCTCTCGATTGTGCATCTGTAGAAGTTTGTGAGTGCTTTTGGTGACAAGCCGAATTTCTTCAGCCTCCTGAGGTTGAAGAGGCGCTGCTGCGCCTTCTTCACAACGCTGTCTGTGTGGGTGGACCAGTTCAGTTTGTCCGTGATGTGTACACCGAGGAACTTAAAACTTTCCACCTTCTCCACTACTGACCCGTCGATGTGGATAGGGGGGTGCTCCCTCTGCTGTTTCCTGAAGTCCACAATCATCTCCTTTGTTTTGTTGACGTTGAGTATGAGGTTATTTTCCTGACACCACACTCCGAGGGCCCTCACCTCCTCCCTGTAGGCCGTCTCGTCGTTGTTGGTGATCAAGCCTACCACTGTAGTGTCATCCGCAAACTTGATGATTGAGTTGGAGGCGTGCATGGCCACGCAGTCGTGGGTGAACAGGGAGTACAGGAGAGGGCTCAGAACGCACCCTTGTGGGGCCCCAGTGTTGAGGATCAGCGGGGTGGAGATGTTGTTACCTACCCTCACCACCTGGGGGCGGCCCTACAACGCCTGGGCATGCCCACCATATATCATGCTCTCTAAAGATTCATAATGCGTCATAACTGTGTGACATAACATCCATTTATTTGTTCACATTTATTAAACCTATATAGAGCATGAAATATGTTTTATAGATTTGTGGCTCATTTATGTAGTGCTTATGAAGCGTATATGATTGCTTTAGGAAGTCTTCATAAGATGCACATCAAGTAAAGCGGGACCATACAAAAGTGATATGATGTACAAAAGTGATTTGTTGATACATGTAGACTACGGATACGGTTTGTATTTGCCTACTCTACAGGCCTGAAACCCATTGAAAACACCACATTTTTTTAAATGGTAGATTTAGATTAGTTCTAGAGTAGTAGCAGTGAGTAATACAGTCCAGTAGCCGTTTCTTTTGAAGTTTCTCGTTTTCAGATTTGTCACATGCACAGGATACAGCAGGTGTAAAACAGTACAGTTGAAATGCGTAACTTGAGCGCTCTTTCCCGATAATATGCAATAAAGGTAGTAATATAGATAAGAAATACAACACATGAAGTGTGAGGGAAGAGAAAAGGTCCAGTTATATACAGGTAGGTCAGTGCCCGTACTTTTATTCCAGTGTGCAGTGGTACTGGAGGGATTGTAAACAGGGGTAAAAGTGGCTGGTTGCAGGATGAATACACATTTGTTCCACCTGAGCGTGTCTGACCACAAGTCAGACTCACCAAATGTTTGATGGATCCTTTTTGTCGTTTTCTAAGGCCTCTTAAGGGGAGAAGGTAATCAGATTACATTACTGAGTTTAGGTAATCCAAAAGTTACCTTACCTGTCCAAAATTGTAATCAGTAACTGTAACAGATTATATTTAGAAAGTAACCTACCCAACCACGAGTAAGTAATAAAGTCCATTAACAGCTTTTTTGTTGATGAATTCAAAGGAAAAGAGTTGTCAACCCACAAGGCGTGTGGTCAAATGATTTGCCGTGAACATAAGCGCCACCACTTGTGGTTCATATGGTGCACCACAAAATCAAACGGCAGTGGGCGTCGGCCTTCGGCGGTTCTAGTTTTAATGAACACACTAATCAAGAGTGTTGCTGCTCTGTGGAGGGTAGGGGGTTGGTGAGAGGGTTAGGAGGACAAACTGACAGAAGACCACTAATGAGAAAGCCCCCTTCTCTCTCTGTGGAGGTGTGTGTGATGTAATCCTACTGTACACGCTCCCCTACCTGCCTCATTAGCATCATGCTAACGAGCCCTCTGCTGCGGAGGTGTCACTGGGGGGAGAGGGGAGATGTCACAGAGCCAGGGGTGGAGGAGGGGAGATGTCACAGAGCCAGGGGTGGAGGAGGGGAGAGGTCACAGAGCCAGGGGTGGAGGAGGGGAGATGTCACAGAGCCAGGGGTGGAGGAGGGGAGAGGTGGGCATGTTTAACCCTTCACCCTCCTGGAGGGAGTCCCTTGGTCTCTTGAATACATGTCCTATCCTCTCTCCATTTGGTTTCACCTCTCAGTTCAATTCAAGGGTCTTTATTGGCATGGGAAACCTATTTTAACATTGCCAAAGCAAGTGAAAGGGATAAACAAAAGTGAAATAAACAAATAGTGAACCGTAAATATTACTCACACAAGTTCCAAAAGAATTAAGACATTTCAAATGTCATATTCTGTCTATATACAGTGTTGTAACAATGTGCAAATAGTTCAAGTAAAAAAGGGAAAATAAATAAATATGGGTTGTAATTTACACTGGTTGCCCTTTTCTTTTGGCAACAGGTCACAAATATTGCTGCTGTGATGGCACACTGTGGAATTTCACCCAATAGATATGGGAGTTTATCAAAATTGGATTTGTTTTTGAATTCTTTGTGGGTCTGTGTAATCTGAAGGAAATATGTGTCTCTAATATATCATATATTTGTTAGGAGGTTGGGAAGTGTAGCTCAGTTTCCACCTCATTTTGTGGGCAGTGTACGCACAGCCTGTCTTCTCTTGAGAGCCAGGTCTGCCTACGGCGGCCTTTCTCAATTACAAGGCTATGCTCACTGAGTCTGTACATTGTTTTGGGTCAGTCACAGGGGTCCGGTATTCTGCCACTGTGTACTCTCTGTTTTGGGCCAAATAGCATTCTAGTTTGCTCAGTTTTTTTTGTTCATTCTTTCCAATATGTCAAGTAATTATATTTTGGTTTTCTCATTTGTTTGGGTCGAATTGTGTTGTTGTCCTGGGGCTCTGTGGTGTTTGTTTGTGAACAGAGCCCCAGGACCAGCTTGCTTAGGGTACTCACCTACAGAGAGATGAACCTGGAGAAGTTGGCTTTATGGAAGGTTTGGGAATCACTTCCTTTCAGCCAGTTGTAGAATTTAACAGATCTTTTCTGGATTTTGATAATTAGAGGGTATCGGCCTAATTCTGCTCTGCAAGCATATTTGGTGTTTTACGTTGTACACAGAGGATATTTTTCCCATTTAGTGAATTCTTGGTTGGTGAGCGGACCCCAGACCTCACAACTATATAGGGTAATGGGTTCTATAACTGGTTGAAGTATTTTTAGCCAGATCCTAATTGGTATGTCAAATGTTATGTTCCTTTTGATGGCATAGAAGGCCCTTCTTGCCTTGTCTCTAAGATCTTTCACAGATTTGTGGAAGTTACCTGTGGCGCTGATGTTTAGGCCGAGGGATGAATTGTTTTTTGTGTGCTCTGGGGCAACGGTGTCTAGATGGCATTTCTATTTGTGGTCCTTGCAACTGGACCTTTTTTGTAACACTATTATTTTTGTCTTACTGAGATTTACTGTCAGGGCCCAGGTCTAACAGAATCTGTGCAGAAGATCTAGGTGCTGCTGTAGGTCCTCCTTGGTTGGGGACAGAAGCACCAGATCATCAGCAAACCGTAGACATTTGACTTCAGATTCTAGTAGGGTGAGGACGGGTCCTGCAGCCTGTTCTAGTGCCCTCGCCAATGTGTTTATATATATGTTGAAGAGGGTGGGGCTTAAGCTGCATCCCTGTCTCACCCCACGGCCCTGTGGAAATAAATGTGTTTTTTGTCCATTTCAACCGCACACTTGTTGTTTGTGTACATGGATTTTATAATGTCGGATGTTTTTCCCCCCCAACACCACTTTCCATCAATTTGTATAGCAAACCCTCATGCCAAATTGATTCAAAAGCTTTTTTGAAGTCAACAAAGCATGGGAAGACTTTGCGTTTGTTTGTTTGTCAATTAGGGTGTGCAGGGTGAATACGTGGTCTGTTGTACGGTAATTTGGTAAAAAGCCAATTTGACATTTGCCCAGTACATTGTTTTCACTGAGGAAATGTACAAGTCTGCTGTTAATGATAATGCAGAGGATTTTCCCAAGATTGCTGTTGATGCATATCCCAGGGTAATTATTGGGGTCGAATTTGTCTCAACTTTTGTGGATTGGGATTATCAATTATTGGTTCCAAATATTGGGGAAGATGAGGATTATTTTAAAGAGTTTAAGTATAGCCAATTGCAATTTGTGGTCTGTATATTTTATCATTTCATGAACAGGATACCATCAACACCAGAGGTCTTTTGGGGGTTTGTATTTTGTCCTGTAGTTCATTCAATGTAATTGGAGAATCCAGTGGGTTCTGGTAGTCTTTAATAGCTGATTCCAAGATTTGTAATTGATCATGTATATGTTTTTGCTGTTCTTTTTTATAGAGAAAAAAAAAATGAAGAAGCAATTTATCCACACCTCCGTTTTGGATAGATAACTCTTCGTGTTGTTTGTTTAGTGTGTTCCAGTTTTCCCAGAAGGGGTTAGAGTCTCTGGATTCTTCAATTACGTTGAGCTGATTTCTGACGTCCTGTTCCTTCTTTTTCCCGTATTGTATTTCTGTATTGTAGTAATTCACCATAGTGAAGGCGTAGACTCAGGTTTTCTGGGTCTCTATGTTTTTGGTTGGATAGGTCTCTCAATTTCTTTCTTAGGTTTTTGCATCAAACCATTTGTCATTGTTGTAAATTTTCTTAGGTTGTCTGCTTGACATTTTTTGATTTGATATAGAAGCTGGAAGGTAAAATATACTGTTTAGGCTTTCTGCCAAGTTTACACCTTAACTATTACAGTGAAATGTTTTGTCCAGGAAGTTTATTGTTGCCTAATAGTTTTTTGGTTAGTTTTTACACTACTTTTCTTCCATCTATACCATTTCTTAATATTATTCAGTTCCTTTGGTTTGGATGCCTCATGATTGAGTATTGCTCTGTTCAAGTAGACTGTGATTTTGCTGTGATCTGATAGGGGTGTTAGTGGGCTGACTGTGAACGCTCTGAGAGATTCTGGGTTGAGGTCAGTGATAAAGTAATCTACAGTACTACTGCCAAGGGATGAGCTGTAGGTGTACCTACCATAGGAGTCTCTACCATTGACTATGTACAGACACAGCGTGCGACAGAGCTGCATGAGTTGTGACTCATCTTTTGGGTTGTTTTGTCATAGTTGTTTCAAGGGGGGCATATTTGGGATGCAATACTGTCTCTTCTGTACCATGTTTCTTGTAGGATGACAATGTCTGTATTTCCAATTTCTTTGAAGTCTTGGTTCCTGTTCTTTAGGCCAAAGGCAGATGTCCGCAGACCTTGTATATTCCAGGATGAGATAGTAAAATCTTTGTGTTCCATAGTATCTAGTGTTGTTTTCGTGTGGTTTAGGCCCGGACCATCACAGTAGGTGTGAGCAGAGCATGTTGAGCATCTGATACATACCTCTTAGGTTGCAGGATGGGGCTTGGGCAATGTATTAGTGGAGGTTGGGCCTGTTTCTCTGCTCACGGCCTGGGCATATGTCCTGCTGTCATATTGAGGTCCTTGATGCAGGGGCGGGGGGCCAGAAGGGGCATAGGCCTGATCTGGGGGGGTCCTGTATAGGGTGTGGCCAGGGTTTGTTTGGGGTGGTCTCAGCTGGTTGGGGTGTGGCTAGTGACACTGTGGTCTGGGTGTAGGCTCTCTTGCCGTGGGTTCTCTTGGTGCTGGTCCTTTTGGGAGGGTGTCTCGCTGGTCTGGGCAGGGTGTACGTTGCTGGGGCTGCATCAGTCTCTCGCTCTGTCTGTCTGTGTCTGTCTCGCTCTCTCTCCTTTAACTGGAATAGAGAGGAAAGGCTGATGTATCACATGCCGTGTGCTCTGTCTGTGACTTTCTCTCTCTGTATTTCTCAGCCTTTTGTGAATGGCGTCGGCTGGGGGAGAATAGAAGCACAGCGGCAGTAACTAGACAGCTCCAGTAGAATACGACTTGCTACAGCTCTGTGGAGAAGAGTCCTACTCTCTCATTACATCAGACTGTTCTCAGGGGTGTTATTGTTAGAGCAGTCTTGTGTGGAACAAGGCAAATTATGAATCTTCAATATAGTGGTGAGTCCTTTTCATCTTGGATAGGGATATAGGAGATTTGGTACATCAGTAACACCCTGTTCTGTCTGAATAGCGTTGTGATAGTTACCAAAGACCCCCACATGGTTGTAATACTGTTCAGATTTCATGTCTGGTTGTTTACTCAAATAGTGTTGCTGTTATGTTTCGCTGTATTGCTTTTTCTGCTAATGGCTAAATGACATCCCTTCAGTATGATCTATACACATGATGTAACATCATATTAGGAGACCATTCCCTTTGTGTCAATAGCAGTAAGTGTCAAGACAAAAGGTTTTACTCATCAACCATTCTCTCCCTCTCTCTCCAGGGGACAGAAGCGCAAGCTTGCTGAGGCCAAGGAGGAGGAAGTGGAGGAAGAGGGGGAGTCGGCGGACGAGTCCACCAAGGATTCTAATGAGGAAGAGGAAGGAAGCAGCTCAGAGGCTGATGAGATGGCCGCTGCCCTGGATGCGGAGCTCAACGACTTCATTTGACAAGGATCAATTTGATTGGACGTTTGTGAACGATGCGTCACAGAAACACTCTAAGTTACCCCAGCAGATTTACGTCCAGGTGGTGCCTGAATCTACGTCCAGGTGGTGCCTGAATCTTTGTCTCTACGCTGTGTGCCGGTGTGTGTGTGGATGTGTTTTAACGAGGTTGAATGTGTTGTACAGAATGAAAAGGTAGGTTAGTACAGTAGGAAAACGTCGGTGTGTAAATATAGTTGTAGATCATTTTTAGGGTTAATGTAGAAACTTTCGACAGTTGTTTTATTGTAAGATAAAAAAAAATAGGAGAGATTTTGGCTAATTTAGTATTACTTGAGTTTGTTTTCATATTAAGACTTTTATATAAATTCAACAAATTACTTAATTCATTGGTCGTATGATGCCAAAGAGTTTGAACTAGGCCAATCAAAGCCTGCAGCTATACATTTTACTCTGACGTCACATCCTGTGTTCCTATTTCCTGTTGTTTTTTAGGGGTTAATCATTAAAACATTGTTACCAGCAGAATGACTAAGACGCCTGAATGTGTCCCATTGGATCTTTTCCTCTCTGTTCTTCTTTACCGTGGCGTTGGTACCAGAGCCATATATAGAGATCGATATGTATATATGACTCTGGTTGGTAGCTTTATGAAGTCAACTGAGCTATCTGAGAAACACCCAGGATGCACTGCAATATCAACATCTTCATTATACAACCAATAGTTATCACCAGTTTATCTTCTGACTGACCTGGCTGAAAGCTCAAAGCAGGAAGTATATAAGCTGCACTGTGGCAGCAGTCCTGGCTCTACCAATGAGCTGTGCTGGTCCTCCTGGCTCCACCAATGAGAGGTGCCGGTCTTCCTGGGTCCACCAGTGAGCAGTGCCTGTCCTCCTGGCTCCACCAATGAGCAGTGCCTGTCCTCCTGGCTCCACCAATGGTCTTGATCAACCTTTCCAACACCAACTTCAAAAGTTACCTGGTCGAGAGAGAGGATGCTAGTGCCCAAAAGGCCATTCTGACATGGGCAGTGACATTGATGACTTTCACCATTTTAAAATACTTAGCTGGGTGGGACTTCCTATGGGTTAAGGAAGGATCACATAATTCCATCCAACTCATCAGTAGGGATCAGCCAATGAATTACACTCGTGAGCAAACATTCCATAACTGCAGGTGGTAGTAAATCGCCACCTTTGGCGTTATACCTGTTCAAACAACACATTCCTGGTGGCAGTATACACCCTTTCAGTTTTTTGCTGACTCGAAGAAGAAAATTGACTACTTCAATGACCTCATTGGTGCTGCCCGTGCTTTCACAGACGCTATAATGGGCCAGATGCAAGGATGCCATGTCTATGGTCAAGACTAATTCACCTGTCAAAGGATTAGGTTCGAGACCCACCAACCAGGTCACTGTCTCAACCTCCACTCACTGGAGCCTGTGATTGGTGGAGCTATTTTGTTTTGCTTTATTACCATTCTTCTTATTAGCTCTTATAGCTACTTCTAGCAGGTGATTTATGTTTTAGCCACTTGCAGAGGCATTGATTTACTAACATTTCAGCCAGGTTCAGAAAGTGTCCCAGTCTCAACTGCTCTTAGTAGGAACGTCAAACGTTCAGGCAGCTGCACAGACACTATGGAGGCTCTAGTTTAGAGCGCCCAGTTAAATTGTGTTTGAGAGCATTTTTAAACTCTAAATGGTTAAATGGGTGAGAAATAGATGTCATTGTTCAATAGTTTAAGTGGGCAACATATACTATCACCTTAAATTGACATGTTGAATTATTTTGACATATACAATTATTTTACACTGTGCAAATTTCCCTAATGTGGACAGTTTGTGTTGCTACTTTACACAAGCTTGCATTTTCACGCCTTAACATTTTGTGGAATTACACGTCCTTTTTACATCAGATTGGTGGTGATAGTATAAAACTTTATAGTCATCACGATGACATAAGATAAATTGCTTAAAACAAATAAATATCTTTGATTTTATACTGTTGATTTTATCACACGCACTGCCGAGTGCAGGACTTGTAGATTTAATTTTCAAATTCTTAAATGCCATAAATCGGTCTCTCTATAAAAGTAGCTGGCCACACACCAATACATGGATTTGACAGTGAAACTATCACTTAAATAGCATCCAACCAATATTTACTATGACGCGTCGTGAATCATTGAAGTTAACGGAAAAAGTGGTTTTCTGCCTTTTCCTTGATGGCAGCCTCCTGAAATGAACTCCCGATATTCCAAGGTATACAGTGGGGAGAACAAGTATTTGATACACTGCCGATTTTGCAGGTTTTCCTACTTACAAAGCATGTAGAGGTCTGTAATTTTTATCATAGGTACACTTCAACTGTGAGAGACGGAATCTAAAACAAAAATCCAGAAAATCACATTGTATGATTTTTAAGTAATTAATTTGCATTTTATTGCATGACATAAGTATTTGATCACCTACCAACCAGTAAGAATTCCGGCTCTCACAGACCTGTTAGTTTTTATTTAAGAAGCCCTCCTGTTCTCCACTCATTACCTGTATTAACTGCACCTGTTTGAACTCGTTACCTGTATAAAAGACACCTGTCCACACACTCAATCAAACAGACTCCAACCTCTCCACAATGGCCAAGACCAGAGAGCTGTGTAAGGACATCAGGGATAAAATTGTAGACCTGCACAAGGCTGGGATGGGCTACAGGACAATAGGCAAGCAGCTTGGTGAGAAGGCAACAACTGTTGGCGCAATTATTAGAAAATGGAAGAAGTTCAAGATGACGGTCAATCACCCTCGGTCTGGGGCTCCATGCAAGATCTCACCTCGTGGGGCATCAATGATCATGAGGAAGGTGAGGGATGAGCCCAGAACTACACGGCAGGACCTGGTCAATGACCTGAAGAGAGCTGGGACCACAGTCTCAAAGAAATTCATTAGTAACACACTACGCCGTCATGGATTAAAATCCTGCAGCGCACGCAAGGTCCCCCTGCTCAAGCCAGCGCATGTCCAGGCCCGTCTGAAGTTTGCCAATGACTATCTGGATGATCCAGAGGAGGAATGGGAGAAGGTCATGTGGTCTGATGAGACAAAAATAGAGCTTTTTGGTCTAAACTCCACTCGCCGTGTTTGGAGGAAGAAGAAGGATGAGTACAACCCCAAGAACACCATCCCAACCGTGAAGCATGGAGGTGGAAACATCATTCTTTGGGGATGCTTTTCTGCAAAGGGGACAGGACGACTGCACCATATTGAGGGGAGGATGGATGGGGCCATGTATCGCGAGATCTTGGCCAACAACCTCCTTCCCTCAGTAAGAGCATTGAAGATGGGTCGTGGCTGGGTCTTCCAGCATGACAACGACCCGAAACACACAGCCAGGGCAACTAAGGAGTGGCTCCGTAAGAAGCATCTCAAGGTCCTGGAGTGGCCTAGCCAGTCTCCAGACCTGAACCCAATAGAAAATCTTTGGAGGGAGCTGAAAGTCCGTATTGCCCAGCGACAGCCCCAAAACCTGAAGGATCTGGAGAAGGTCTGTATAGAGGAGTGGGCCAAAATCCCTGCTGCAGTGTGTGCAAACCTGGTCAAGAACTACAGGAAACGTATGATCTCTGTAATTGCAAACAAAGGTTTCTGTACCAAATATTAGGTTCTGCTTTTCTGATGTATCAAATACTTATGTCATGCAATAAAATGCAAATTCATTACTTAAAAATCATACAATGTGATGTTCTGGATTTTTGTTTTAGATTCCGTCTCTCACAGTTGAAGTGTACCTATGATAAAAATTACAGACCTCTATATGCTTTGTAAGTAGGAAAACCTGCAAAATCGGCAGTGTATCAAATACTTGTTCTCCCCACTGTAGATGTAAGCCTTCTGCAAGTTCTCATCTAACCAAATATGTACAGTGCCTTGAGAAAATATTCACACCCCTGGACTTGTTCCACATTTTGTGTTACAGCCTGAATTTAAAATTGATTAAATTTAGATTTTTTTGGTCACTGGTCTACACCCAATACCCCATAATGTCAAAGTGGAATTGTTAACAAATGTATTAAAAATGAAAAGCTGAAATGTCTTGAGTCAATAAGAGTTCCAAGTCCTTTGTTATGGCAAGCATAAAGTGCAGGAGTAAAAATGTGCATAACAAGTCCCATAAGTTGCACATAAGTTACAATAATAGTGTTTAACATGATTTTTGAATGACTACCTCATCTCTGTACCCCACACATACAACTATCTGTAAAGTCCCTCAGTTGAGCTGTGAATTTCAAACACAGATTCAATCACAAAGTCCAGGGAGGTTTTCCAATGCCTCGCAAAGAAGGGCACCTATTGGTAGATGGGTAAAACAACAGACATTGAATATCCCTTAGAGCATGTTGAAGTTGTTAATTACATTTTGGATGGTCTATCAATACACCCAGTCATTACAAAGATGCAGGCGTCCTTCCTAACTCAGTTGCCAGAGAGGAAGGAAAGAGAACTGAGGATGGATCAACAACGTTGTAGTGACTCCACAATAGTAACCTAATTGAAAGAGTGAATAGAAGGAAGCCTGTACCAAATAAAAAATAATACAAAACATGAATCCTGTTTGCAACAAGGCACTAAAGTAATACTGCAAAAATAAGACAAAGCAATTAACTTTTAGTCCTGAATACAAAGTGTTATTTTTTGGGCAAATCTAATACAGCACATTACTGAGTAAGTACCACTCCATATTTTCAAGCATAGTGGTGGCTGCATCATGCTGTAAGTATGCTTGTAATCAGTAAGGACTGGGGAGTTTTTCAGGATAAAAAAAATTAAATAATTGAGCTAAGCACAGGCAAAATCCTAGAGGAAAACCTGGTTCATTCTGCTTTACATCAGACACTGCGAGATGTATTCACCTTTCAGCAGGACTATAATCTAAAACACAAGGCCAAATCTACACTAAAGTTGCTTACCAAGAAGACAGTGAATGTTCCTGAGTGGCTGAATTACAGTTTTGACTTAATCTACTGGAAAATGTATGGCAAGATCTGAAAATGGTTGATCAACAACCAATTTGACAGAGGTTGAAGTATTTTGAAAGTAATAATGGGCAAATGTTGCACAATCCAGGTGTGGAAAGCTATTAGACTTACCCAGAAAGACTCACAGCTGTAATTGGTGCTTCTACGAAGTATTGACTCAGGGGTGTGAATACTTATGTAAATGGTTATTTCATCCCCTCCTCTCACGCGATTGTTTTCAACATGATAATATGAGTGATTGATAAAACATTGTTGCGTCTCTGTAGCTGACTGTGTTCTGGTTGTCAGTGATGTAAACATTTCTCCGCTTCTCCCCCACCCCTAATCTATAAGTGAGTGTTTTTTCGGTGTAGTTTAAAAAAAATAATAATAATATGATTACTATTGTTGCACATGCATGTGTAGATGCTTAGGTTTTCAAGATATCACAAAGGGTGTATATTGGTTATTGATTTGGGCACTTTAAAACTCTGTTTTGACATTGGGCTATTTATTCAAATGTCTTGTCAACAGAAAGCAGTGACAGCATCATTTTCAATTGAACATTGAACTTTCATTTCCAATTGCACTTAAGGTACAAACTGCTGAATGAGTCCAAAAACGTGCTGTGATTGATTTATTTTGATGATATACCAGAAATCACCAAAGCGGGTTTTCCCTGCCTACTCTTACACGGAACCCAAACCGGCTGCGCGCGCGCGACATCGTGCGCTATCGTGCATAAATGTATTTTGTCCCCCCACACCAAAAGCGATCACGACACGCAGGTTAAAATATCAAAACAAACTCTGAACCAATGACATTCATTTGGGGACAGGTCGAAAAGCATTAAACATGTATGGCAATTTAGCTAGTTAGCTTGCTAGCTAATTTGTCCTGGGATATAAACATTGAGTTGTTATTTTACCTGAAAAGCACAAGGTCCTCTACTCCGACAATTAATCCACACATAAAACGGCCAACCGAATCGCTTCTAGTCATCTCTCCTCCTTCCAGGCTTTTTCATCTTTTAACTTATATGGTGATCGCATCCAAACTTTCATAGTATTACCACGACCACCGGCAAAACAGTTCGTCTTTCAATCACCCACGTGGGTATAACCAATGAGGAGATGGCACGTGGGTACCTGCTTCTATAAACCAATGAGGAGATGGGAGAGGCAGGACTTGCAGCGCATCTGAGTCAGAAATAGAAAGGAGTTCTATTTTAGCCCTTGGCATCTCAGACGCTCGTTGGCGCGCGTGAGCAGTGTGGGTGCAATAATTGAATAACATGGATTTCTAAATTTATTTTGTGACGCTCGCGCACGCGACGTGTCGTGTCCGGTCTGGTCAGCATGTTAGGTAGTGTTGGAATCCAGGGCTGCGATTGGTCAGGGGTGAGAGGTCATGGGTCAGGAGTTAAACGCTGTGCCACTGTGCTGGGTCCTCACCCAGAACATGAACTGCCACTGTACAGTGTCTCCTTAGATTCTGTCACATTATTAACCTTATTAGATGGATAAAGATGAAATAGTTTGTGGTTGGGACATTCACCCCACCCTTGGTTTTCTCTATTCAATTTTTGTTTGTTGTGTTTTTATTTTCAATGAAGACTATGTAAAGTATTTATATATTCTATTTCATACTTGACCTGACAGAAAATACTTTTCATTTAATAAAGATTTGTTTATTAATTTGTCTTTGAAATGATTGTCTCTCTCTCTCTCGGTGTGTCTGTCTGTGTGTGTATGTTGAGAAGAAGAACAAGTAACGAGTTCCCAGAAGAAAAGCTGGTTGCTACCCAGCTCAGTGGTGGCATTTAGCAGCAGTCGATAGAGATTTGTTCAGCCAGTCAGACGAACAACAAATTTACAAACAATGTCTCTGTTGGAGGGACAGCCGACCGTCCATTACCTCTGGATGAACTGCTGCTGGCCCAGACATGGAGTGTGCACACACACACACCATACACACTATATTCATCACACACACACACATCTCTGGACCTCATTTCCCCACCACCATGTCACAGGAAAAAATGATTACTTCAACATACGATCATAAGAGTGAGTTGATAAACTGGCAGTGAGCCACGTGACTTTACGATAAGATGATTGGATATGAGCTGAGACTTTTTTGCTGTGGCTTCTTGGGATGTGAATGAATTCTCCCTAGCTTCACTGTCGGTATGTCTACTAAAGCTCTGTAGACTCTAACATTTCCATTAGACAGACGTCTATCTACCTATCCATGGTACTGAAAAATGCCTTGACAGAAAATAACTTTTCCTCCATTATTCTGATGTTCGGCTGACTATAAGTATTGATTTGGGACATTTTTCATGAGTAATATTAAAATCAGTCTCCGAGATGCTTACTCACTAGTAGAACTATATTCACATGATTTTAATAGCACCTATGACATTGATCATTGGAAAATGTATTGTGTCTGAAGAAACCAAATCCCGGCCACCTTTAGGCCCTGTGCCAGACATCCCTCACACAGAACTTAGAATTGATACTTGTGTAATAATGTGTAACGAATGGAGTGTATTGTATCGTGTGCGTCCCTAATGGCACCCTATTCCCTATATACACTACCGTTCAAAAGTTTGGGGTCACTTAGAAATGTCCTTATTTTTTAAAGAAAAGCAAAAAAAATTGTCCATTAAAATAACATCAAATTGATCAGAAATACAGTGTAGACATTGTTAATGTTGTAAATGACTATTGTAGCTGGAAACAGCAGCTTTTTAATGGAATATCTACATAGGTCTACAGAGGCCCATTATCAGCAACCATCACTCCTGTGTTCCAATGGCATGTTGTGTGACCATCGTTATGATTGGAGGAAAAAGGGGGACGCTTGCAAGCCGAAGAACACCATCCCAACCGTGAAGCACAGGGGTGGCAGCATCCTATTGTGGGGGTGCTTTGCTGCAAGAGGGACTGGTGCACTTCACAAAATAGATGGCATCATGAGTAGGAAAATGATGTGGATATATTGAAGCAACATCTCTAGATATCAGTCAGGAAGTTAAAGCTTGGTCGCAAATGGATCTTCCAAATGGACAATGACTCCAAGCATACTTCCAAAGTTGTGGCAAAATGGCTTAAGGACAACAAAGTCAAGGTATTGGAGTGGCCATCACAAAGTACTGACCTCAATCCTATAAAACATTTGTAGGCTGAACTGAAAAAGCATCTGCAAGCAAGGAGGCCTACAATACTGACTCAGTTACACCAGCTCTGTCAGGAGGAATGGGCAAAAATTCACCCAACTTATTGTGAGAAGCTTGTGGAAGACTATCCGAAACGTTTGACCCAAGTTAAACAATTTAAAGGCAATGCTACATTTAAGTCATTTAGCAGACGCTCTTATCCAGAGCGACTTACAAATTGGAAAGTTCATACATATTCATCCTGGTCCCCCCGTGGGGAATGAACCCACAACCCTGGCGTTGCAAGCGCCATGCTCTACCAACTGAGCCACACGGGACCCTACCAAATACTAATTGAGTGTATGTAAACTTCTGACCCACTGGGAAAGCTCAAATAAATAATTCTCTCTGCTATTATTCTAACATTTCACATTCTTAAAATAAAGTGGTAATCCTAACTGACCTAAAACAGGGAATTTTTATGAGAATTAAATGTCAGGAATTGTGAAAAACTGAGTTTATATGTCTAAATGGCTAAGGTGTATGTAAACTTCTGACTTCAACTGTATATAGTGCATTGCTAGTGCACTAAATAGGGAATTAGGGTGCCATTCTAGACACAACCATCCTTTCATTGTAATGTATGGAACCTGAAACGCACCTCTGGGTTTCTCCTTCTCATCATCACAGAGACACAGTCTCCTTTTCTGTATGAGCGTCACACAGCAGGAGTCATCATGTAGAAGTTGATTAGTAGTTTGTAATGTTGACATGGGATGGAGACTGAGGGACTGTAACAGGGGAGAAATAATAAATGAATACCTTTGTAGTAGAATGCTTTGCAAAAACATGACTTCCAAAGTACTTTAAAATAATTTTCCTTTTAACTATATTCTTATTCTCCATGCAAAGAGCATAGAATATAACATAGTTTGTTTTTGTGGCTGATACATTTCTTCAGAGATTATATTCAGTGTCAAATGATTGTTTTCCATTAGGAGTGATGTAAAATACAATATAGAAATCTCTATACAGATATATTATGCAGGCTTTACAGATGTCTGTTTTATGCCATTAAATCATTTACATGGGAGTCCAGGTGAGATGGGTATGGTTTTCCATCTCTCTCCCTACATCCCTGCCTCCATTGCTCCATTTCTCTCTCCCTCCACCCCCCTCAGTCAGGAGGTCTTAGAGTGGCAGGGTAGATGAGGAACCATCCCTGAGACCTTGTCTCCTAAGGTCGAGAAAATGTTTCCTGTTCCAGCTGATTGATAGATAGTTAAGTCCGTGGTGATCCCTTCATTTCTCATTTCACGTTTCTGCTGAGTTGGCTTTTCCTCTCCTATCTTCTGTTCTGCTGCATTGTCTCCTGTTTTAGGTGTCACTCACATCTGTCTCCAGCCAGACTGACATAAACTGGATATACAAAAGTATGTGGACACCCCTTCAAATTAGTAGATTTGGCTATTTAAGCCATACCGGTTGCTGACAGGTATCAAATTGAGCACACAGCCATCCAATCTCCATAGACAAACATTGGCAGTAGAATGGCCTTACTGAAGAGCTCAGTGACTTTCCATTTGGCACTGCCATAGGATGTCATCATCAAATTTCTGCCCTGCTAGAGCTGCCCCGGTCAACAGTAAGTGATGTTACTGTGAAGTGGAAAAGTCTAGGAGCAACAACGTCTCAGCCGCAAAGTGGTAGGCCACACAAGCTCACAGTACGGAAGCACCGAGTGCTGAAGCGCGTAGGACGTAAAAAGGTCTGTCATTGGTTGCAACACTCACAACCGAGTTCTAAACTGCTTCTGGAAGCAACGTCAGCACATGAATGGTTTCTTCTGGAACTTCATAAAATGGGTTTCCTTGGCCGAGCTTAAGATTACAAGGCACAATGCCAAGCATCGACTGGAGTGGTGTAAAGCTCACCGCCATTGGACTCTGGAGCAGTGGAAACATGTTCTCTGGAGTGATGAATCACGCTTCACCATCTGGCAGTCCGACGGACGATTCTGGGTTTTGCGGATACAAGGAAAACGCTACCTGCTCGAATGCATAGTGCCAACCATAAAGTTTGGTGGAGGAGAAATAATGGTCTGAGGCTGTTTTTCATGGTTTGGGCTAGGCCCCCGTGATAAAGCGAGGCCCATACAGAAATTTGTTGAGATCGGTGTGGAAGAACTTGACTGGCCTGCTCAGAGCCCTGACCTCAACCCCATCGAACACCTTTGGGATGAATTGGAATGCCGACTGCGAGCCAGGCCTAATCGCCCAACATCAGTACCCGACCTCACTAATGCTGTTGTGGGTGAATGGAAGCAAATCCCCACATCAATGTTCCAACATCTAGTGGAAAGCCTTCCCAGAAGAGTGGAGGCTGTTATAGCAGCAAAGGGGGGACCAGCTCCATATTAATGGCCATGATTTTGGAATGAGATGTTCGACGAGCAGGTGTCCACATACTTTTGGTCATGTAGTGTACTGTATCTCCCAGCCAATGGTCATTCTGGTCTGGTTGACAGGTTAAAACCAGCCTATCTCAGCCGCTCCCTGGGGGCGGGAGTGTTTGAGACGTTGAATCGCTGTGGAGAGGAGAGAGAAGAGGAGACCACAGAAGAAGAAGAGCTTCTAACCTCAAGGTCTTTCCTGGATAAAGACTGGTAATATAAGAGAAGAGGAGACCAAAGAAGAAGAAGAGCTTCTAACCTCAAGGTCTTTCCTGGATAAAGACTGGTAATATAAGAGAAGAGGAGACTACATTAACTATCATTGATGAAGGTTCGGTTTCACAGATTAAAAGATGAAGTCTCACAGGGCGTCTCTGTTTCAACGTGGAGTGAAGCCTTCTGCTTCTTCCTGTTACCTGACCTTCTGTACTGCCTCATCACCCTGCTGCTGTCTCCATGTACAGTACCTGTAGTTGTAAACTGGACAGGTTGCCATTTCAGAGATTAGTTCAAGGGAGGCAGGTTTGCTACATCAGCTGTAGTCTCAGGGTTCTGGGTTCCGAGATTACATGAGCTGTCAACTATGATATGTTTAGCTTCTGTAACAAGTAGGTATCTCTACTCTTTTTATAGTATCTTGTCCTCTACTCTTTAAAGGTAGCGGTTTCCCCCTGTGAACATAGACATTTCCTGAAGGTGCAGACATATTGTTGGTGAGCAAGTCGGCCATCCTAACGATCTCCTACATCCTGCAGCTCTCACCTCTTCCCACGATACCACCCTGACAAAGGGATCTTAGAGTGTCTGGCTTTGCTCTTCTGTATGTAGGCCAGCAGGAGGAGGCTGAACTGGCTGTTAGCGGAAAGGTCTTCAAACAGAAAGTTTCTGTTAACGGGAAATTGAGGACGACAAATCATCCTGAGTTCACCAATGTAGCAGCAGGAGCATCAAAATTATTGCTTGAATCCATTCAAATCAATGTGGCTTGTGTGACATATACTTTTGATTGAAGCATCATTCTTCTTTACTGTCAATTATCAAAAAGTGCACGACTTCAAAGTGGAATTGATGACCCAGTGAGAAGGAACAGGCATTTCGCTTCACGGAGCGATCACTTCCTGAGACAGAGAGGAACTCAACCATGTCTTCAGATACTCACTTCAGTAACTCTCTGTCAACCATTCGTTCGATCCTAAAGTGTGTCTGTAGAAAGTTTGAGTTTGGAATATTTACAGCGTCTTCAGGATCCATTCCCAGTGCGGGCGTCAGCAGGGGTAAGTGAGGGACCTACCGTAAATCAACTATGAGTGTTGCTCCCTTAACACAGCAGATGATGGTGGGATGCTGTTCAGACGCATGGCAGAACACATTCAATCATCATGCGATAGTGTTCAAACTGCCCGCCCGGGCTTTACTGTCATAGATCAGTAATATACTGCTGCCATGCAAGTTTCTCAAATTCTGATTGTTTTCTCAAGTTAACTTCAGGATTAGACTGGTTTCTGAGTGAACCTCCAGCTGCCTCCCAGGGGACTGTCTGTGTGTCCCAAATGGCACCCTATTCCCTATATAGTCAAATCAAATGAAATTGTATTTGTCACATGTGCCAAATACAACAGGTTACAAGCCCTTGACCAACAATGCAGTTTTAATAAAATAGAGTTAAGAAAATATTTACTAAATAAACAAAAGTTAAAAACAGTAACAATAATATAACAAGAATGAGGCTAAATACAGTGGGTACCGGTACCGAGTCAATGTGCAGGGGTACAAGTTAATCGAGGTCATTTGTACATGTAGGTAGGGGTGAAGTGACTATGCATAGATAATAAACAGCGAGTAGCAGCAGTGTAAAAACAAAGGGGAGTGAGGTCAATGTAAATAGTCCAGGTGGCCTTTTGATTAATTGTTCAGCGGTCTTATGGTTTGGGGGTAGAAGCTGTTAAGGAGCCTTTTGGACCTAGACTTGGCACTCCGGTACCGCTTGCCGTGTGGTAGCAGAGAGAACAGTATATGACTTGGGCGACTGGAGTCTTTGACACTTTTTTGGGCCTTCCTCTGACACCACCTAGTACAGTATATAGGTCCTGGATGGCAGGAAGCTTGGCCCCAGTATTGTACTGGGCCGTAAGCACTACCCTCTGTAGCGCCTTACGGTCGGATGCAACCGGTCAGGATGCTCTCGATGGTGCAGCTGTAGAACTTTTTGAGGATCCGGGGACCCATGCCAAATCCTTTCAGTCTCCTGAGGGGGAAAAGGCGTTGTCATGTCCTCTTCACGATTTTCTTGATGTGTTTGGTCCATGATAGTTTGTTGATGATGTGGACAGGAAGTCTAGGATCCAGTTGCAGAGGGAGGTGCTTTGTCCCAGGGTCCGTAGCTTAGTGATGAGCTTTGTGGGCACTATGGTGTTGAAAGCTGAGCTGTAGTCAATGGACCGCATTCTCACATAGGTGTCCTTTTGTCCAAGTGGGAAAGGGCAGTGTGGAGTGCGATTGAGATTGCGTCATCTGTGGATCTGTTGGGGCGGTATGCGAATTGGAGTGGGTCCAGGGTTTCTGGGATGATGGTGTTGATGTGAGGCATCAACATCAGCCTTTCAAAGCACTTCATAGCTACCAATGTGAGAGCTACGGGGCGGTAGTCATTTAGGCAGATTACCTTCACTTTCTTGGGCACAGGGACTATGGTGGTCTGCTTGAAACATGTAGGCATTACAGACTCGGTCAGGGAAAGGTTGAAAATGTCAGTGAAGACACTTGCCAGTTGGTCCGGGGAAAGTTCTGAGTACACGTCCTGGTAATCCGTCTGGCCCCGCGGCCTTGTGAATGTTGACCTGTTTAAAGGTCTTGCTCACATCGGCTATAGAGAGCGTGATCACACGGTAGTCTGGAACAGCTGGTGCTCTCATGCATGCTTCAGTGTTTTTTGCCTAGAAGCAAGCATAAAAGGTATTTAGCCCGTCTGGTAGGCCTGCGTCACTGGACAGCTCATGGCTGGGTTTCCCTTTGTTGTCCATAATAGTTTGCTAACCCTACCACATGCGACGAATGTCAGAGCCGGTGTAGTAAGCGTGCAGATTAGTGTCCCGCTCCTTGAAAGTGGCAGCTCTAGCCTTCAGCTCGGTGCGGATGTTGCCTGTAATCCATGGCTTCCGGTTGGGATATGTACATACGGTAACTGTGTGGATGACGTTGTTGATGAAGCTGGTGACTGAGGTGGTATACTCCTCAATGCCATTGGATGAATCCCGGAATCCCGGAACATATTCCAGTCTGTGCTAACGAAACAGTCCTATAGCGTAGCATCCACGTCATCTGACCACTTCTGTATTGAGCGACTCACTGGTACTTCCTGCTATAGTTTTTGCTTGTAAGCAGGAATCAGGAGGATATAATTATGGTCAGATTTGCCAAATGGAGGGAGAGCTTTGTACGCGTCTCTGTGTGTGGAGTAAAGGTGGTCTAGATTTTTTTTCCTCTGGTTGCACTTGTGACATGCTGGTAGAAATTAGGTAAAACAGATTTAAGTTTGCCTGCATTAAAATCCCTGGCCACTAGATCGCCACTTCTGGATGAGCATTTTCTTGTTTGCTTATGGCCATATACAGCTTGTTGTGTGCAGTCTTAGTGCCAGCATCGGTTTGTGGTGGTAAATAGACAACTACAAAAAATATAGATGAAAACTCTCTTAAATAAATAGTGTGGTCTACAGCTTATCATGAGGTATTCTACCTCAGTTGGGCAAAACCTCGAGACTACCTTAATATTAGACATCGCGCACCAGCTGTTAATGACAAGTAGACACACACCCCCACCTCTTGTCTTACCGGACGTAGCTGTTCTGTCCTGCTGGTTTATGGAAAACCCAGCCAACTGAATATTATCCGTGTCGTCGTTCAGCCACGACTTGGTGAAACATAAGATATTACAGTTTTTACTGTCCCGATGGTAGGATAGTCTCGAACGGAGCTCATCCAGTTTATTCTACAGTGATTGCACGTTGGCCAATAGAACGGATGGTAGAGGCGGGTTACCCACTCGCCAACAAATTCTCACAAGGCACCCTGATATCTGCCCCCTGTATTTCCTTATTTTCTTCATGTGAATGACAGGGATTTGTGCCTTGTCTGGGCGCAACATTATATCCTTCACGTCAGACTCATTAAATAAAAAATCTTCGTCCAGTTTGAGGTGAGTAATCGCTGTTCTGATATCCAGAAGCTCTTTTCGGTCAATGTGAAAAAAACACACAAAATAGCACAATTGGTTAGGAGCCCGTAAAACGGCAGGCATCACCTCCGGCGCCATCCCCTCTGGCACCCCTATGGGACCTGGTCAACAGTAGAGGTGGTGCCATTGGAGATATAGCCTGTGTCCTGGTTGTTTTGTTTACAGACATAGTAAAGCCAACTTTAGAAAACAGGGTTTTGAAGCTATTGAGCGCATTCCAGTCTTAGGTTCCGAAAATAACTCATGGTTGTATTTCAATAGCTGCAGTGTAAATCTGATCATGTGTTTAATGCTGCTGGTAATAACTGGGTCAGTTCAACAAGACAAGACAGCTCCTCCTCTGGTGTGTGTGTGTGTGTGTGTGTGTGTGTGTGTGTGTGTGTGTGTGTGTGTGTGTGTGTGTGTGTGTGTGTGTGTGTGTGTGTGTGTGTGTGTGTGTGTGTGTGTGTGTGTGTGTGTGTGTGTGTGTGTGTGTGTGTGTGTGTGTGTGTGTGTGCGCTTCTCAACACTCATTTTAAAGTGCTGGTTCAGGAGCAACTATTGGGTGCCAGTGGTGCTACTGTCAAAGTGAATATATACTCTGTAACTCAATCATGTCCCTCTCACATGCTTATAACATATCCCCCTTTGTCTGTCAAGCCGTGACTCTGTCCCTTGTGTCACCCGTAGTGACGGGCCATACGATTCAGAATCCCAGACCTCAGCAGCCAATTACCCACTGCTCCAGTCATACAGGGGTCGGTTGTTAATGCCGTGGGTGTTTTTGGAATAACACTAGATATTTTTGCATTATAAATATTTTATCTGAACCATACTGTGTACAGTAAGAAATAGCTGGAGATTTGACAGTTGTGTGGAGATACCATTTTTCTCCATCTCTGAGACATTGGCCTCAATATCACCTTCTAGGAACATTAGATGTATTTATAGTAGCTATGTATATTTTCAGCCGATATGGTCTGGATGATTTGGTTGCATGAAAATCTGTTAAAAAGTGCCTCTGGTCTTTCTTTGTACTATACACTATGCCCTTTAAATGAGAGATTATTTTCTAGCCTTGAAACAAAATACCAGGAAACATATCAGGAAGTATTTGATGCCCCTTCTGAACATCAGCTTTAGAATCATGATGTTTATTTCAAAGCAGAACCAGAGGTCTGAGGGGTCCTGTACATGATGTCCATATCCATCAGAGGAGGCTGGTAGGAGGAGCTATAGGAGGACGGGCTCATTGTAACGGCTGGCACAGAATCAATGGAACGGAGTCAAACGTGGTTTCCATATGTTTGATGTGTCTGATACAATTCCATTCCAGCCATTACAACAAGTCCTAATTGCTCCTCCCACCAGCCTCTGATATTCATGTTCCTTCCACCACACAACAACAAGTAGCCAATCACCTCTCTCGCCATGCTTCCCTTGGCTGCTTCACAAGGGCTAAGGATTCTGACAGAGCTAACAAGCTATACAACAACCTTCCCTTTAAAGCCCCTCTCTCTCAGATGGCTACTGTGTTTTTAGCCGCTAGCTGTTATGAGGCTAGCTCATCACACACAGACAGTCAAAGAAGACCATTTCATTTTATAGTGTATATAGTAGCTGGTTTATATTTCAAGATTCCCTGTATTGTAAATTAATAGTGTGAATAATCATATTTTCATTGATAGTGAGATATTATACATCGAGGGAAGCGCAATTTTACTTACAGTGCCTTCGGAAAGTAGACAGACCCCTTGACTTGTTCCACATTTTGTTACGTTACAACCTTATTCTAAAGATAATTAAATCGTTTTTTTCCCTCATCAATCTACACACAATACCCCATAATGACAAAGCAAAAACATTTTTTTATAAAAAAATGTATTATAAAAAAATAACTGAAATATCACGTTTACATAAATATTCAGACCCTTTACTCGGTAATTTGTTGAATCACCTTTGGCAGTGATTACAGCCTCAAGTCTTCTTAGGTATGACGCTACAAGCTTAGCACACCTGTATTTGGGGAGTTTCTCCCATTCTTCTCTGCAGATCCTCTCAAGCTCGGTCAGGTTGTAGGGGGAGCGTTGCTGCACAGCTATTTTCAAGTCTCTCCAGAAATGTTCAATCAGGTTCAAGTTCTGGCTCTGGCTGGGCCACTCAAGGACGTTCAGAGACTTGTCCCGAAGCCACGCCTGCGTTGTCTTGGCTGTGTGCTTAGGGTCGCTGTACTGTTGTAAGGTGAAACTTCGCCCCAGTCTGAGCTCCTGAACGCTCTGGAGCAGGTTTTCATCAAGGATCTCTCTGTACTTTGCTCTCTTCATCTTAGCCTCAAGCCTGACTCGTCTCCCAGTCCTTTCCGCTGAAACATCCCCACAGCATGATGCTGCCGCCATGCTTCACCGTAGGGATGGTGTCCTCCAGACCTGATGCTAGGCATTCAGGCCAAAGCGCTCAATCTTGGTTTCATCAGACCAGAGAATCTTGTTTCTCATGGTCTGAGAGTCTTTAGGTGCCTTTTGGCAAACTCCAAGCGGGCTGACGTGCCTTTTACTGAAGAGTGGTTTCCGCCTGGCCACTCTACCATAAAGGCCTAATTGGTGCTGCAGAGATGGTTGTCCTTCTGGGAGGTTCTCCCATCTCAATAGAGGAACGCTAGAGCTCTGTCAGAGTGACCATCAACCCTTCTCCCCCAATTGCTCAGTTTGGCCGAGCGGCCAGCTCTAGGAAGAGTCTTGGTGGTTCCAAACTTCTTCCATTGAATGATGGAGGCCACTGTGTTCTTGGGGACCTTCAAAGCTGCAGAAATGTTTTGGTGCCCTTCCCCAGATCTGTGCCTCGACACAATCCTGTCTCTGAGATATATGGACAATTTCTTCGACATCATGAATTGGTTTTTGCTCTGACATGCACTGTCACCTGTGGGACCTTATATAGACAGGTGTGTGCCTTTCCAAATCATGTCCAATAAATTGAATTGACCACAGGTAGACTCCAATCAAGTTGTAGAAACATCTCAAGGATGATCAATGGAAACAGGATGCACCTGAGCTCAATTTCGAGTCTCATAGCAAAGGGTCTGAATACTTACGTAAATAAGGCCTTTCTGTTTTTTGATTTTAATACATTTGCAACATTTTCTAAAAACCTGTTTTCTCTTTGTCATTATGGGCTATTGTGTGTAGATTGCTGAGGAAATTGTTTTATTTAATCAATTTTAGAATAAGGCTGTAACGTAACAAAATGTGGAAAAAGTCAAGGGGTCTAAATACTTTCCGAAGGCACTGTATATCTGTAATTTAGACACAGTAGGTCCACGTCAAGTAGGGAACTTCTAACAGCAACATTAACAGTTTTATGACGTTTTATGGGATTTATGACTTATCATAGAGATGCTGATCTGTGTGACTGTAAAATGCATCCCCTATCCAATCAGACAGATCTCCAGAGCCATGTGATGTGACTTTCTCTCTTTCCTTCTCTCTATCTTCCTCTCTTTCCTTCTCTCTATCTGTCTTCCCCTCATTCCTTATCTCTGTCTGTCCTCCCCTCTTTCCTTCTCTCTATCTGTCTTCCTCTCTTTCCGTCTCTCTATCTGTCTTCCTCTCTATCTGTCTTCCTCTCTATCTGTCTTCCTCTCTTTCCTTCTCTCTATCTGTCCTCCCCTCTTTCCTTCTCTCTATCTGTCTTTCTCTTTCATTCTCTCAATTTGTCTTCCTCTCTTTCCTTCTCTCTATCTCTCTTCCCCTCATTGCAATGTGAGCTAAGGTTATGTCAATTTCATGAAGAGAATTTGTGGACTTCCTAAAGATTCCAACTCTAGCCCATCTATCTGTGGTTGTATGATTTATTACAGTCATAAGACCTCTCACAGGGCCCCGAGCCTTACTGCGTCCGGTTTGTCTTTGTTTGCTCTTTGTTTCCAGTGTTGAGAGGACATGATAACATTTAGCTACTATAGGACATGATAACATTAAGCTAAGATAGGAAATTATAACATTTAACAACTATAGGATAAGATAACATCTAGCTACTATGGGAAATTATAACATTTAGCTACTATTGGAAATTATAACATTAAGCTAAGATAGGAAATTATAACATTTAACAACTATAGGATAAGATAACATCTAGCTACTATGGGAAATTATAACATTTAGCTACTATAGGACGTGATAACATTTAGCTACTATAGGACATGATAACATTTAGCTACTATAGGACATGATAACATTTAGCTACTATAGGACATGATAACATTTAGCTACTAAAGGAAATTATAACATTTAGCTACTATAGGACATGATAACATTTAGCTACTAAAGGAAATTATAACATTTAGCTACTATAGGACATGATAACATTTAGCTACTATAGGACATGATAACATTTAGCTACTAAAGGACGTGATAACATTTAGCTACTATAGGAAATTATAACATTTAGCTACTATAGGAAATTATAACATTTAGCTACTATAGGAAATTATAACATTTAGCTACTAAAGGACGTGATAACATTTAGCTACTATAGTAAATTATTACATTTAGCTACTATAGGACATGATAACATTTAGCTACTATAGGACATGATAACATTTAGCTACTATAGGAAATTATAACATTTAGCTACTATAGGACATGATAACATTTAGCTACTACAGGAAATTATAACATTTAGCTACTATAGGACATGATAACATTTAGCTACTATAGGACATGATAACATTTAGCTACTATAGGAAATTATAACATTTAGCTACTATAGGACGTGATAACATTTAGCGACTATAGTAAATTATAACATTTAGCTACTATAGTAAATTATAACATTTAGCTACTATAGGACGTGATAACATTTAGCTACTATAGTAAATTATAACATATAGCTACTACAGGAAATTATAACATTTAACAACTATAGGACATGATAACATTTAGCAACTATAGGACATGATAACATTTAGCTACTAAAGGAAATTATTACATTTAGCTACTATAGGACATGATAACATTTAGCTACTATAGGAAATTATAACATTTAGCTACTATAGGAAATTATAACATTTAGCTACTATAGGACATGATAACATTTAGCTACTATAGGAAATTATAACATTTAGCTACTATAGGACGTGATAACATTTAGCTACTATAGTAAATTATTACGTTTAGCTACTATAGGAAATTATTACATTTAGCTACTATAGGAAATTATAACATTTAGCTACTATAGGAAATTATAACATTTAACAACTATAGGACATGATAACATTTAGCTACTATAGGACATGATAACATTTAGCTACTATAGGAAATTATAACATTTAGCTACTATAGGAAATTATTACATTTAGCTACTATAGGAAATTATTACATTTAGCTACTATAGGAAATTATTACATTTAGCTACTATAGGAAATTATTACATTTAGCTACTATAGGACGTGATAACATTTAGCTACTATAGGAAATTATAACATTTAGCTACTATAGGAAATTATAACATTTAACAACTATAGGACATGATAACATTTAGTTACTATAGGACGTGATAACATTTACTACCACTGCACTACTCAAGTGGAAGTCAGGGGGTAGATATTATTTTGCAGAACTGTGTTAAACAAAGTATTTGGTTTTCTTTCAAATTCTTTAGCTGGGCTTGTTTTAGCCTTCCTGGTGAAATGGAACCAACGTGATAGCCCCCTAAGTGAAAACCACTCCAGACAGGCTCAATCGCAGAGCAGCTCCTTGGGTAGTGTTGCGCCTGGAGATATTTCGAGAAACTGTGAGGCTTTAATGTTTGGACATACAAATCATCATGACTTAAGATGTTCCTTTTCATGTGCTGTAGCCTCTTAATTAGTGTTGGCTTCCCCAACTTCTTGGAAACTCACAAAGTGTATGTTTGAATTCTTGAGCCTCACTGAAAAACTAGCAGTTCACAGTGCTGAGGTCTAGGACGCTGCTGTTGTGACACTTTGACACTTCATAACAACAACATGCGATACAGTACAGAACCTTATGGCGGATGGGCTGCTGACAGGAAGACAGGCGGAAGAGAAAGAAAAAATGAAAAGAGAAAGAAAGACAGACTTCTCTAACATCTGCAGCCTGCTCTGTTTATAAGACGTGTCATAATAATCATGACAGAAGGTGTAGTATACAGTTAATCTATGGACAGACGTCTCAGCCATGCAGCACATTTAAAACAAGTTGCATTTTTATTTAACTAGGCAAGTCAGTTTTAAGAACAAATTCTTATTTACAATGACAGCCTACCGGGGAACAGTGGGTTAACATTTAGCTACTATAGGACATGATAACATTTAGCTACTATAGGAAATTATAACATTTAGCTACTATAGGACGTGATAACATTAAGCTAAGATAGGAAATTATAACATTTAGCTACTAAAGGAAATTATAACATTTAGCTACTATAGGACATGATAACAGGTCTGAGTCCTTTGGTGCCTTTTGGCAAACTCCAAGCGGGCTGTCATGTGCCTTTTACTGAGGAGTGGCTTCCATCTGGCCACTCTACCATAAAGGCCTGATTGGTGGAGTGCTGCAGAGATGGTTGTCCTTCGGGAAGGTTCTCCCATCTCCAAGGAGGAACTCTGGAGCTCTGTCAGAGTGGCCATCGGGTTCTTGGTCACCTCCCCGATTGCTCAGTTTGGCCGGGCGACCAGCTCTAAGAAGAGTCTTGGTGGTTCCAAACTTCTCCCATTTAAGAATGATGGGGGCCACTGTGTTCTGGGGGCCTTGAATGCTGCAGAAATGTTTTGGTGCCCTTCCCCAGATCTGTGCCTCGACACAATTCTGTCTCGGAACTCTACAGACAATTCCTTCGACATGGCTTGGTTTTTGCTCTGACATGCACTGTCAACTGTGGGACCTTATATAGACAGGTGTGTGCCTTTCCAAATCATGTCCAATTAATTTAATTTTCCACAGGTGGACTCAAATCAAGTTGTAGAAACATCTCGACGGAAACAGGATGCACCTGAGCTCAATTTCGAGTCTCATATGTAAATAAACTATTTCATTTATATATATATATATATATATACACATTTGCAAAAATGTCTAAAAAACGGTTTTCACATTGTCATTATGGGCTATTGTGTGTAGATTGATGAGGAAAAACATTCATTTAATCCATAATAGAATAAGGCTGTAACATGTAAAACGTCAATGGGTCTGAATACTTTCCAAATGCACTGTATACCTTCACCTTCATACACAGTACATACTGTACCGTATATCCTGGTAAACCTACCTTCAACATAATTCAAAATCAAATCAAATGTTATCGATCACATACACATGTTATTGCAGGTATAGCGAAATGCTTGTGTTCCTAGCTCCAACAGTGTAGTAGTATCTAACAATTCACAACAATACACACAAATCTAAAAGTGAAAGAATAGAATTAAGAAATATATAAATATTAGATCGAGCAATGTCGGAGTGGCATAGAATAGAATACATATGAGATGAGTAATGCAGTATATAAACATTATTATAGTGACTAGTGTTCCATTATTAAAGTGGCCAGTGATTCCAAGTCTATGTATATAGAGCAGCAGCCTCTAAGGTGCACGGTTGCATAACTGGGTGGAATCCGGCTAGTGATGGCTATTTAACAGTCTGATGGCCTTGAGATAGAAGCTGTTTTTCAGTCTCTTGATCCTTCCCATGTAGGCCTACCTTCTCTTTCTCTCTCCTCTTTTCAGTCATTGTCTTACTTCAGATGGCATCACTCCTACGTGACAGTCGTCCCTCAGTGCAGACAATGCTCGTCAGTATTTCACAACACGTCTCCCTGTCAGACAGGACCAATCAGGAGATAAAGTGTTCTGACATCACACAGATACTCTGTCAGATGCTGCCTTATTGAATTTCTCTTGCACCTTCATGTTTACTTTACAAACTACACACTATACTACTATACTTCTCTCTGAGATGTGCTACAAAACTGCACACACACACCTCCCTGAGACATACCATACTCCCCTTCTCATCTCTCTCTTTCTCTCATCTTCTCTTCTCTTGCTCTCCAACCCATAATGCTGAGCCTCACACAGTAAAACAAACACACACTCCGTAGCGTCTCACTAGTCATTTCTACTGTACATTTGCTCTTCTATTCTCAGGTTTGACAATATGGAATGTATACATGGTACCATGTTAGTGAAAGTGTTTTTGAATGAGTTCACCTACTAATCTAATTTAATCTGATCAAGTCAAATTTCATGGAATTGGATGGAGTTCATTTTTACGACGGTCATGGATTTATATGCAAAGCTGGTCTCTGTTAGTGGTTGGTCCCTGTTGGGTCTTTATCAATATAATCAGAGAGGAAGAGGCGAAGTGAGATATTTCACTCTCGTCAAAATCTGTCCAAAATAAACCTAATGCCTTTCTATGGGCTTATTTTGGACCTAATCTTGTCGCCTGCCTTCCCGTCTTTGGGACAAGAACTCCCATTGTTGAGCATCTCATCACACAGATCTCAGCTGTAACCTACAGGGGATTCTCTCTAAGACCTCTATAGTAGCCTGGTTGCCAGTCTCTGTTTAGCTAACATTCCACTGCTTGTACTCCGTGTCATGTGACAGAGTACAAGGAGTGACAACCCGGCTTCATCTATAGACCTACAGTATGTCTTTGGATTAGATCCTAGTTGAGCTACAACCTCACAGCAGGCAATGGAAGGAAAGACATAGTTTCATGTATACATCTCTCTCTTCTCTTTTCTCTTCTCTGCTATGGAGAGGAGAAGGTTAATATGACTAATACAGCTGACTCAGAGCCTGTCAATCACATTACTTGTTCTTTCAGCACCCTTACATTTTTCTCTGATGGACGGAGACCTTGAGTAAAGAGCAGGGAGGAACATTTCTCGCCTCTGCTCCGCTCCACTCAGCTCTCTCCTCCAAGGTCTGTCTATGAATGATCCCTGCTGAATCCACTCCCAGCTCCAAGTCATCACAGAGGCAACATTTCAAAGGAGAACGATTGAAAGGAGAAATGTTTTATGATTCCGACTTCCATTATCCAAATGGGCACTTTATTCAAATGGATGTGACTATTATGGGTAATTATCTTGTAATGATTAAGTTGAATGCTGCATTTAAGTGATAGTTTCTCTCCATGCTTCTCCAGAGGAAATATTATTATTTTAATGAAGGGAGAAGGCAATAAGCTTGAAAGCTTAGCCAGAATAAAAGGCTGATTTGGGAATAAATGGTATTTAGAGTAGACATTTGTACTTTTTATGTTTGTGTGGGTGTTGGTTTATATGTATAAATATTTCTTATTATTATTATGTGTGACCATGAAATGCATTTGTGAAAGATAGACTATGTGTGTGTGCGTGCATGTGTGCGTGCGTGCATGTGTGTGTGTAAGCGTGTGTACAACATGTGTACGTAGACAATAAAGTGTTTTGATTAATATGGCGTCTGGTCCACAGTGAAATCACATCAAATTTTATTTGTCACATCCACATGTTCAGCAGATGTTATTGCGGATGTAGCGAAAGGCTTGTAAAAGCTTACAAGCTAGGAGCAGAGCTGCCCTGTGTCAGCACTACTCTGAAGATAATTGTGATTTGGCCATTTTAAATATGGGTCAAGAGCCCCATTGTCACGATCGTCGTTGTAAGCATACTCGGACCAAAGCGCAGTGTGATATGGGTTCCACATGTTTATTGAGTGAAACGCACAAAAACAATAAAGAATGAATGAAACGTGACGAAAATGAAGTGCTCACAGGCAACTACACATAAACAAGATCCCACAAAACACAGTGGGGAAATGGCTGCCTAAATATGATCCCCAATCAGAGACAACGATAAACAGCTGCCTCTGATTGGGAACCATACCAGGCCAACATAGAATTAAACAACCTAGATTACCCACCCTAGTCTCACCCACGACCTAACCAAAATAGAGAATAAAAAGGCTCTCTATGGTCAGGGCGTGACAACCATAATTACACTGATATGTGCTCATAGTGTTTATGTCTCTCTCTTTACTTCCACAGAACAGAACTGAAGAAGTACGTTTCCTACTAATGAGGGCACGTACACTGAGTATACCAAACATTAGGAACACCCCCCTTGCCCTCAGAACAGTCTCAATTCGTCAGGGCATGGACTCTACAAGGTGTCGAAAGCGTTCCACAGGGATGCTGGCCCATGTTGACTCCAATGCTTCCCACAGTTGTGTCAAATTGGCTGGATGTCTTTGGGTGGTGGACCATTCTTGATACACACGGGAAACTGTTGAGCATTGCCGTTCTTGACCGGTGTGCCTGACACCTACTACCATACCCTGTTCAAAGGCACTTAAATATTTTGTCTTGGGATGGCACACATACACAATCCATGTCTCAAGTCTTCAAAATCCTTCTTTAACCTGTCTCCTCCCTTTCATCTACACTGATTGAAGTGGATTTAACAGGTGACATCAATAAGGGGTCATAGCTTTCGCCTGGATTCACCTGGTCAGTCTGTCATTGAAAGAGCAGGTGTTCATAATGTTTTGTCTACTAAGTAGTGATGGTTTCTCCAAACATAATATCTTGTGGACAGACTTCATAAACGTCTGATGAAATTACACAAGATTTTAGTTCTGGGTTAACCGAGATTAGTCCAAACAGCAAGGGAGTGTGGTGGTTCAGTGAACCAAGCTGTTCTGCTGCTCAACCTTTCCCGTGACCTGCATACTGGCATTATTTACCCAATTTAATGATTTGGCTTTAGTATTTTCCTTTATTATTCCTAATCTGGTGATGTGTCCAGTGTGGTTGGCGAGCATGCCATTGTAGAAGAAGGTAGTCCCATTCTAAAGGTTTAAACCACCCTCCTCCTGTGTATCACTGATCCCTAATGGCTGGGAGCAGCCTAGTCTGCTTAATCAATACCTGATACTGAGAGCGGCATCACTATGAATCATTAGCTCAGAGCAAACAGAGCTGCATTTTTAACCTGTGGAAACACACTGGTTTAAATGGCACCCTATTCCCAATCGTGCACTTCTTTTGTCCGGCCCTCTGGTAGTACACTGTATAGGGAATAGGGTGCCATTTGGGACTCACAACAGACTCACAGGTCCTGCTTGTCAGAGTTCCGACAGTCTTCCTCTCTTCTATACTTTATATGTATGGGTTTCCCTTTTCATCCTCCTCCATCACTCTATCCTAAACCTACGACACAACCCGGAGAGTGTGTAAACATAATCATGGGTTTATAAACTCATTACTCACAACCCTGATGGAGTCAGTAGATTCTCCCTCAGAGGGGTTGGTTGTACAGGAGGACTGGAGACAGAGACAGTGGAATCAGTTGATGTTGGACATTCTGAACACGGTAATTCATCAACGTCACAAACTATAGCGGCCGTTTAATAGCACTGTAATGTAATTCACGTTTACTCATCTTAGACTGTGTAATCTAGTTGCTGCTGATTTGTTGCTTTCTCGTACAGTGTGGTAGGAAGAGGTAAACCTGTAATGTGCACTCAGAAAACCTCCTGAGGACATAAAAGCATTTAGAAGTGATTGACAATCAATCAATAGACTATAGCTCTTTTTAACACAACTTCCTCTCTTCCCACTTCATATAGTTCAAGGCTAATCTCATCCACCAGTCAGCTCTCTCTCAGCAATTCGAGCCAAGGTAAAAACCAAACAAACTTTTATTTTAGGGAACAATCTCTGGAACTTTCTTTCTCTTTCTTTCTCTATCACCATGAAGTTAAAGAGACCTTTTAATGTCTGAGGGACATTATGAGAGAAGGAATGGAGATGAATGACCTTTAGCCTAGACAACAGGAGTCATTTGCTCCAGATCTTTTCTAAATACATATTATCTCTTGCTGGAGACTTCTGAGGGGTGTTTTCTTTGGGATGAGACTTTGAGATGTCCCTCACAATGTAGAAAATCCAATGAACTTTTTCCACAACAAATTATTACACTGGGGCTCACATCCTCAGGTGAAGCTGAATCACATCATAACCTGAGGCATCCTTCACTCACAAAAGGCTTTTGTGTCATTGATATGGCATAGCGATGACAGCTAGTTGGCACTTTTAATCATGACTGAATGGTAGGACAGACTCCTCCTCTAGAGATGAGGGTCTAGGTGAGGGTCTAGGACCTGTCACCTGCTGACTGGTGACTTTACAGTGAATGGTACCAATGCTCAGGCTCTCATAGTTAGACCTCATCATAACTATGGTCCAGAGTTTTACCTGGGTCACCTGGTTAGGAAAAACTCCTGGCCCCAACTCTCTTTTTCTATATTTGTATTTACCGTAATATTACTTGAGAGGCGAACTCAATCCAGTCACCAACTGACTGTGGCAATTGTTCATTCCAGTCAGTGGTGTGCTGGTGAATAACAGTATCAATGTAAACATTAGAATTGTAGTGGGCCTAATGTAATCTGTTACATCTGTTACTAGGCTGTTCATCTATAGAGGTCCTTCCATCAGACCCTCATTAGTGATGTTATCATTACCACGTTTGCTTTGTTTCTTCATTCAAACACATGAAGCAATTACAGCCTTGTGACGCAGATGGGTCCTATAGTATTGATATATGTTGTGACAGACACTAGCACTGAAATGAACAGACAAATGATGCATTGCTGTGCCTGGCTGCTACCTGCTTTGTAAATGAGACACCTATCATCACACCAGTCAATCAAGAAGGACCAACTGCCTAGTCTTCCTTTACGTCCCCTCATCTTTCACTTTCCATACATTGTATGCACAATCACTCTGAAATAATTTCTTTCATAGGCCTACACCACTGCCTATGGTAGGCCCTACACCATTATAGGAAAACGAGAGGAGGCTATAACCATGTAATAATGCAGTCGCGTCATTGTAGTAGTCCTAGCTGTGATTATCCCGTCGATCTTTTATAACACAAAGAAAATTCGAAACTCAAATTATGTGTAACCTATGTTTTATTTCAGCGCATACATTCATTTGTGCGCATTTAAACATGTGTATGCCTCGTGATTTTTTTCTTCTTCTGCAATCACAGTGTGAGCTACTTGAAATGGCTGTTGGAAGCAGGATTAAATTCGGGGAAGAAGCAGAGCATAGCATAACCCGCACAGCGCGATTTTGCGCGTGAGCGGAGTAGTCTCTGTCGGCATCCTAGACAGTCAGAGCAGAGCCCTCAAATTGGAGTTCTCACAGAGCGGCAACACCCAGTCATTCACGCTGGGCTCTTCTCAAATCCGCGGTGTCTTTTCCAACTGTTCTCTCGTGAGTCTATTTTGTTGAATTTGGACGGATTCTTTTGCAATTATTGCAGTTCATTCGACTTAAAACAATCAAAGTAGTTTTCAGTATTTTGATTCTCCCCTTGATCTTGCTAATGCGGGTGCGCAGCAAGTTTACCGAACCTTCAAACTTGCTCCATATGATTCGGAAGTAAAGCACGTGACGTTACCTGGGATTGAGTGCACCTGGTATAAAGTCAATTACCATGTTAGGATCATTTATACGGAGGACGGAGTCGATTGGAGCATGTATTTCATGTTGACCAATATGCGCTTTCATAACTGATATCGAAATGTGGGGAAGTTCTCTGCCGATGGACACAAGCCGGACACAGCGGGTAGGTGTGGTAATAATGAATGGTATTTCAATGTTTGTACAGAGACTTTGAAAAATATTTATTCAGCATTTATTACATAGTAGCCATAACATTTTTCTAAATGTGAGTGAGTGCGCGGCGCACTTAGGTTAGACGGCTATTGGCTATTGTCACAAATGAGTCTATGCTCTAATGTCCATCCATATAAACTGGCTAGGCGAATGTTAATTCACGATGTATGCTGTGTGGAAGAAATTGTGATGCATTTGAAACCTTCCCTTACTATGAACTACTTGTCCAACGGTGTCTCTCTCATATCCTAAAGCACTGTACGCTATGGCAGCTGGTTCTTTTTTTGCAAGATGTGCAAAATCTGACAGAGCCAGGTTTAAAGTTGTCTCCTAGATAAGATTAATCTAAAGGTGATTTATTTCAAATATAGGCTTTTGAACCTTTGAATATTGGATTTTTGGCCGTCTTGGCTCAGTGCAAGCGTTCTGATTGACAATAATCAATAATTGTATAACCCCAAAACAAATGGGGCTATAATTGTATTAAACAAAAGGTTTCTATTGTAGAATTCAGTAGACTACCTTCTCAGCTAAGCTCTTTCTTGAACCTATCATGGACTGTGATTGAGTTCCAAACAAGTCAATGGGTTATACACCCTTTTAAAACAGCTCCTACCCTCTCAAATGGCTCTCCTTTTACTGCCTGTATGGAATCTCTATATATAGGTCTATGCATTCCTCCCACATTTCATTCACTTGTTGATGTGTGGACTGGACTGGGGGTTGGTTAGGGTGGAGGTATAGGGATATGGACTGGGGGTTGGTTAGGGTGGAGGTATAGGGATATGGACTGGGGGTTGGTTAGGGTGGAGGTATAGGGATATGGACTGGGGGTTGGGGAGTTTGATGCCGCTACACATGACAGTATTCTCCCATTTCTCCTATATGTCCTGGAACCACACACAGACATGTAATATCTGAGGACATGCAGAGAGAAATAATTATCTTCAAGACAAATTCTAAAGGCGAGAGAAACATTATTGCCCTCAGGGGGGAAATGTGTCTTGGACATTGTAGCTGCACTATTTCCAAACTACATGAAGGACATGATACAGCCACTATAGACCACATACATTGCATAAATCATGTTCTAACAATAGAAAAGCAACCACTGCCTTGTGTGGTAGTGTAAAGATGCAAATGTATGGAAGAATAGAGAGTGTTATTGTGGATGGACTTCTCATACCGATGCCTGTACAGAAACAAGTGCTCTACTGTACATTTCAGTGGGCATCAAACAGCCTCTAAGTCTCTACCTTGAGGCTATTTATCTGATACTGTACCTTGCATTTTCTCTAAAGCCCTTTGCAAATGAACAAAGTACAGTACTTTTAATAAAAAAATGACCCAACCTTAGTAAGATTTCATGCCTTTCTGTTTGAATAGACCATCAAGCTCTTTTTACAGGAGCTGTTTTGTCTTCCTTATTGGGCATGAATCCCTCCCTAAATGGCTATTTTCTGTTACAATGTCCTATTTTGATGTTGTCATCCTCCTCTCCACCTTGAAAGTATATCTCCCATCTACGGCTGTAAGGATGAACTATCCTATGCTTTTTACATCCACGTTCTCCAGCTTCACATGCAGCTTGACGCATGGGATATCAGATTTGAGCCATCTAGTGGACCAATACTCGGAACAGTCCTGACCAACAGTCCTGACCCTTGCCAAGGTCCCGCGACCTTGGCAAGGGTCAGGACTGTTGGTCAGGACTGTTCCGAGTATTGGTCCACTAGATGGCTCAAATCGGATACACGTCACATTTCAGAATACCTCTAGATTAGGGCTACCTTCATCTGCCTTTTTGTTGTTACTTTTCCCTGGTGTAGTTTATAATTGCTTTCATTAAAGGGCTGCATAAATAGGTCACAATTACCTAGCCGTTGAAAATAAGAATTTGTTCTTAACTGACATGCCTAGTTAAATAAAGGTTAAATAAAGTTCGGACAATTTTCATGAACCCATCTTTGGGCTTTCAGAATGTTTATGGTAATGAAATATGTATTTATGAAAGTGGTCAGTGAAGCAGGACTATGCTTCCATGTTTCAGTAGTTCAGTCAAACACACCAGCAGCAGCAAGAAGGGAAGAATCAATTCCACAATGTTACAACAGCCATGACTGAAAGGGCAGCGCAGCAGCCATGCTCTGTTCTCAGCAGATAAAAGTTCTCATTCAAATATGGATATTGTCTTCTTCCCCAAACCATCCGAGCACTGTTAGACATTATCACAGATTAAACTGGAAGCCCACATCACTCTAGTATGGCAGGATATGTAGAGTAGACATAATGCTATGATACAATATCTTACTACAGAGACTACACAGGACCTATTTTTATTTTTTAGAAGGATAGTGTAGTCCCTCCAGCGGTCACCACTGGTGAGCACTACTGGAGAGAGGCTACCTATAGTTTGAAGTCATATCTCTCAGCAGTCCTGTATGTAGGACCAAGCATTGTACTATCCTCTGTTTTCCAGCAAGATGGCACAAACGGATCTGGGACCAGGCTACTGTCTCAGCATTCATTATGTTGACGACTAGTCAAAGGCCCTATATGTATGATTACGTGGGCCATCATACAGATGTAGGATCTTAATTTGACCAGTATTGTCGTAGCAAAAATAATCCTGCAGCAACAGGATTTTAACGTTTAGTCCATAATGTTGTTTGATCAGTGGTTAGGCTGTTAGCTGGTCAAAAGTAGGCTACATGAAAAGTGCAATACTGTTAATATAATTGTGTGGGTTTTCAGTGAATTTATGTAAATCACAAAGCTCATCTGCATTTCCTGTGGAGCTGGAAAATTCTCAGCAATAAAAGTGATCAAATTTAAGATCCTACAGCTGTTAGTGATTGTAAATGATGGCACTGTATGGTGCCCTCTAGGTCTCCTGGGTGTTATGTCACCTCCTCTCAGGGGTGGTGTTCTGTGCGTTTATGGACCTGAGCCCCCAGAGACAGATGTCATGCTAACCAATGACATCTGATGTGTAGGATGTTTGCAGAAACAAAAATACATTGACACCTTTCTGTTTTGTCGATGACATTCAATTCAGCATTGAAAAAAGGTGTAAATGTGTGTTTGTTCCACTTGAGTGAGTCAGACCACAAGTCAGAGACCACTATTATGACACCAAATGTGCTTGATGGGTTGTTTTCTTCTAAAGGGAAATTTCCAAATTGTTCAACTTCATATTCATCTCCAGCATCACCCAAACATGAACATATGTGAAAATGGTGCATTTCTATGTTTTGTAGTAAAAAATATGAAGGTAAGCGTTTCCAAAGACATCATCAACCAATTAGGAGGCCATGCCTACTCACAATTGGTCAAAATCACACGATGCACACAGATTATGTCATTGGAAACACCAATCTTTTTTTAATAAAGTGTAGGTTTCATGATCTGAAATAAAAGATCCCAGAAATGTTTCATACGCGCAAAAAGCTTATTTCTCTCAAATGTTTTGCACAAATTTGTTTACATCCCTGTTAGTGAGCATTTCTCCTTTGTCAAGATAATCCATCCAGCTGACAGGTGTGGAATATCAAGAAGCTGATTAAACAGCATGATCATTACACAGGTGCACCTTGTGCTGGGGACAATAAAAGGCCACTCTAAAATGTGCAGTTTTGTCACACAACACAATGCCATAAGTGTCTCATGTTTTGAGGGAGCATGCAATTGGCATGCTGACTGCAGGAATGTCCACCAGAGCTGTTGCCAGAGAATTTAATGTTAATTTCTCTACCATAAGCCACTTCAAACTTGGTTTTAGGGAATTTGGCAGTACGTCCAACCACCCTCACAACTGCAGACCATGTGTAACCATGTCAGCCCAGGAACTCTACATCCGGCTTCTTCACCTGCGGGATCATCTGAGATCAGCCACCCGGACAGCTGATGTAACTGAAAAGTATTTCTGTCTGTAATAAAGCCTTTTTGTGGCAAAACTCATTCTGATTGGCTAGGCCTGGCTCTGCCCCTGCCCAGTCATGTGAAATACATAGATTAGGGCCTAATTTATTTATTTCAGTTGACTGATTTCCTTATATGAACTGTAACTCAGTAAAATTGTTGAAATTGTTGCGTTTATATTTTTGTTAGGTATAGTAACTATCGGATTACATTTAGAAAGTAACCTACCCAACCCTGGACATACGCACCATAGGAAAAACACTCAATTATCTGCACTTGACCTTGGATCCATCCCCATTTTTGTGCCCCCATTTGTACATTGTAAAATAAACCAAAGAGAATGTGGTAAACCAAGTGGTAAATACATTAGAACACAAGGCTTCAGCAGAAGATGTGAAATTTTTTCTGGAGTTTATTTTCCCCTTGGTTGTCACATCAGTATGAAAGGAGCATTACTGAGCCAATCGAGCCAGGCACTGGAGTGCACTGACACGTTTTACTGTGTTTAATCAGCAGGCGATGGATACTCCTGGCTCAACCTTGTTTTTTTTAGGTTTCCTAAATCTGCAGTTGTCTTTCATGCATACGAGTAACAGGTAGGTAAAATCATTGTCGTCTGTTTGAAGTATCCTCCCTAGCTCGTTAGGCTGTCATCTCTGTCATTAGGCTAGCGTCTTTCAGCGCTCTACTTTAGTTGCAGTAGACCGGACTGAAATGTTTTCACCCATCTGCAGCAACATAATGTAAAACACATCACAATAAATCAATACCTCATCAAAGCACTCTGGTCTCTGGAGACTTTGGAGTGAACTTGTATTATTGGACACGAGAGATTAGGGTTTGATGAAGGACATATACATTCTATAATTTCTCGAAGATTTCGTAATGTTTTCCTCTTATCCACCAACAGTCACAGTGTCCTGTTTTTAATTAAAACATTTATTTAACTAGGCAAGTCAGTTAAGAACACATTTTTATTTAAAATGACGGCCTACCCCAGCCAAACCCGGACGACGCTGGGCCGCCCTATGGGTCTCCCAATCACGGCCGGATGTGATGCATACTGACTTCGAACCAGGGACTGTAGTGACGTCTCTTGCACTAAGATGCAGTACATTAGACCACTGATCACTCTTGTGAATGACTTCTCTTAATTGAAACTGATACAAGTTTTAGAGTGTAATGCTGCATCATGAAGAGGAGTATTGTGGCTGATAGTAGTTCACTGTGATCTCATTTGGCTTGGTATGAATCATTTAACCGTCGCTACGCAGAGCTGCATTATGTCCGTTTTAAGACTGGAAGGTGCCATTAGAAAGTGCCACATCTTAGGGGTTTGTTTCTTTGCTTGAAGCTGTGGTTATACTAACTTAAAAATATATATTGGAAGAAGAAGATTAAATCAAGATATTATTGCTGCAGAATTAATTGCCCTTTTTCTGTTGTTGTAACAAACAAATGAAAGATGAATCACAGGAAGTTTTATTCCGGTATAGCCAACCTGTTAGTTATTTTCCTTGTCGAAATTCCACAGTTAATTGGTCTGTATTTATTGTAATTTAGTGAACCTTGATAAACAATACTTTAAAAAGAAGCACCTCATTTAGGGCCTCAGCGACGTTAAATACCACAACAACTTAACCAATTCCTCTCTCTGCATCAGGGTTTCTGCTGATGTAAGACTTGTTGGGGTGTGATGAGAGAGAGAGGGAGCATGAAGAGTGATTTAGGAATTGCTTAACCTTGTTATTCTGACCAAATTTGTCCCAATAAACCTGTGGAGTTCGTCTAAAAAAAAAAAACAGAACATTCTTTCCTCTGCTTTGTTTCCACAGAGACCAGCCCTGCTCCTGGATGGGTGAGGTCCCTGCCAACCCAGTCGGCCAGTGAAACATCCCCCCCCACCCCTCTCCTCCCAACCAGGGTCCCCCAGAGGAGCAGCAGGGATGTACCAGGAGGTGGCCTTCCTAGCGGGCAGCACGGAAAAAGAGTTTACGCCCTTCCACTTCCCCCTGGAGAACCAGCAGGAGGTGGTCACTAAGAAGGGTGTGTTCTTTAAACGGCAGCGACTGCTGCGGAGGCCCAATGAGGCGCAGGAGGAGAACGACCAGTCAGCCGTCATCAATGTAGGCGGGATCAGGTACCGTATCCACAGAATCAGGAGTTGGCGTGTTCAACTCAATAATCAATGCGATGCAGTGCCTTAGACCGCTGCGCTACTCGGGAGGCCTCTGATGCAAGGTTTAAAAGGCATATAAACCGAGGACAGAAACATATGTTTTCCTCTCCCACCAGGTACCGTATCCCCTGGTCCGTTCTGGAGGAGTTCCCTCTGACGCGGCTGGGCCGGCTGAGGAGCTGCAGCTCATTGGACGAGATCATGAAGGTGTGTGACGACTACGACGACGGGCGCCAGGAGTTCTTCTTTGACCGCAGCCCATCTGCGTTCCGCACCATTGTGACGTTCCTGGCGGCAGGGCGGCTCCGACTGCTGAGGGAGATGTGTGCCCTGTCCTTCCAGGAGGAGCTTGTCTACTGGGGCCTGGAGGACACCAGGCTGGAGTGGTGCTGCCTCAGGAAGCTACGCATCAGACAGGAGGAGCTCAAGGAGCAGCTGAGGATGGAGGAGGAGGAAGCAGAGCTCACCACCACCCTGACCCCCCAGAGCTGTGAGGATGGGCTTGGGCCCTCCGGGGCGGGGGGGGAGGAGGAGGAGAGCCGCATGGCGGGGTGTATGCGCAGGCTTCACGACATGGTGGAGAACCCTCAATCTGGACTTCCTGGGAAGATCTTTGCCTTTCTGTCGGTGGTGTTTGTGGCCATCACCGCGGTAACACTCTGCATCAGTACCATGCCTGACTTCAGGGAGGAGGAGGAGAGGGTGAGTTCACTTCCTGTTTATTCTCTGCTCACAGGCTTTTACTTCCGGGTCACACTCAGTTGGGTTATATATTGGGCCAGGGGTTTGACCTGACCGAGTTACAGACCTGGAAAAACTCTGGGTACATCCATATCTGCATTCTGCTGTTAGTCGGATGATGTTTGAGGGACAACCTCCGCATAGTGAGTCTTCCCTCTGATAGTAACTCATCATCACAGAGGTAGTGTGATGGCTCAGGGATGTTGTCAGGGACGACCGCTACAACTTCAATTACATGAATACCAGATTATTCCCTTTGCCAGGTCACTGCTGCTGCACTCTGGTCTTGCTCTTATGGTCTTAGTAATTAACATTGCCTTCAGAAAGTATTCATACCCCTTGACTTATTCCACATTTTGTTGTTACAGTCTGAATTCAAAATGGATGAAATATAGATGGGGGTTTTTCTCACCCATATACACACAATACCCCATAATGACAAAGTGAAAACATATTTTTAGAACATTTATCAAATGCATTGAAAATGAAATACAGAAATCTAATTTACATAAGTATTCATACCCTTGAGTCAATAGATGTTAGAATCACCTTTGGCAGCGATTACAGCTGTGGGGAAAGGAGTTTGGGCAGGGTGGCTCATTCTCTGTGGAGATGAATCTTTGATGGAGGAGAGGTTGAGATGGCTGAAGCAGAAGTGTTGTTTGAAGCTGAAAGTGAGTCAAGCACAGTAGGTGAAAAAGATGAGTAGATAACAATGAAGCCCAAGAATTGAACAAACAGGGCAAAACATTTTTGTTGAAAATAAGTCGTTCCTTGTTGAAATGCGTTTTTTGGACAAGGATAAGCCCACGAAGCTCATCACTAAGCTAAGGACACTGGGACTTAACACCTCCCTCTGCAACTGGATCCTGGACTTCCTGACGGGCCAACCCCCAGGTGGTACGGGTAGGCAACAACACATCTGCCACGCTGATCCTCAACACGGGGGCCCCTCAGGGGTGCGTGCTTAGTCCACTTCTGTACTCCCTGTTCACCCACGACTGCGTGGACAAGCATGACTCCAACACCATCATTAAGTTTGCTGATGACACAACGGTGGTAGGCCTGATCACCGACAACGATGAGACAGCCTATAGAGAAGAGGTCAGAGACCTGGCAGTGACCTTGTTCCCTCAACGTGGACAAGACAAAGGAGATGATCGTGGACTACAGGAAAAGGAGGGCCGAACATGCCCCCATTTACATTGACGGGACTGTAGTGGAGCGGGTCGAGAGTTTCAAGTTCCTTGGTGTCCACATCACCAACAAACTATCATGGTCCAAACACACCAACAAAGTCGTGAAGAGGGCACGACAACGCCTTTTCCCCATCAGGAGACTGAAAAGATTTGGCATGCGTCCCCAGATCCCACACACATCCCTGGGTCGCTCCTCTTTTCAGTTCACTGCAGCTAGCGACTGGAACGAGCTGCAGAAAAAACTCCAGTTTGAGTGTTATCTCCATCTCTTCATTCAAAGACTCAATCATGGACACTCTTACTGACAGTTGTGGCTGCTTCGCGTGATATATTGTTGTCTCTTCCTTCTTGCCCTTTGTGCTGTTGTCTGTGCCCAATAATGTTTGTACCATGTATTGTGCTGCTACCATGTTGTGTTTCTACCATGTTGTTGTTGTGTTGCTACCATGCTGTGTTGTCATGTGTTGCTGTCATGCTATGTTGTCTTGGGTCTCTTATGTAGTGTTGTGGTGTCTCGTCGTGATGTGTGTTTTTGTCCTATATTTAAAAAATGTTTAAACCCAGCCCCCGTCCCCGCAGGAGGCCTTTTGGTAGACCGTTATTATTTATAAGAATGTCACGTTCCTGACCTTATTTCCTTTGTTTAGTCTTTGTTTAGTTGGTCAGGACGTGAGCTGGGTGGGCATTCTATGTTTTGTGTTTCTATGTTGGGTTTATTGTTTGGCCTAATATGGTTCTCAATCAGAGGCAGGTGTTTGTCATTGTCTCTGATTGGGAACCATATTAAGGTAGGCTGTTTCTCACTGTTTGTTTGTGGGTGATTGTTCCTGTTCATTGCGTTCTTCGTTGTCTGTATGTTCACATGTTCAGGTCTGTAGCGTCGTTAGTTTCATTTTCTGTTTATTGTTTTGTTTGTGTTAAGTGTTTCCAATAAATATGGAAACATACCACGCTGCGCTTTGGTCCTCCTCTCTTCTACCTAACGACGAGCGTTACAAAGAATTTGTTCTTAACTGACTTGCCTAGTTAAATAAAAATATACTCAAAGTTCTACACCTGCACCATCGAGAGCATCCTGACCGGTTGCATCACCGCCTGGTATGGCAACTGCTCAGCATCCGACCGTAAGGCGGTACAGAGGGTAGTGCGTACGGCCCAGTACATCACTGGGGCCAAGCTTCCTGCCATCCAGGACCTATATACTAGGTGGTGTCAGAGGAAGGCCCCAAAAAATGTCAAAGACTCCAGTCACCCAAGTCATAGACTGTTCTCTCTGCTACCACACGGCAAGCGGTACAGGAGCGCCAAGTCTAGGTCCAAAAGGCTTCTAAACAACCCCCAAGCCATGAGACTGCTGAACAATAAATCAAATGGCCCCCCAGACTATTTACATTGACACCCAGACTATTTAATTGACCCCCCCCCCCCCCCTTTGTTTTTACACTGTTGCTACTCACTGTTTATCATCTATGCATAGTCACTTTACCCCTACCCTACATGTACACATGACCTTGACTAACCTGTACCCCTGCACATTGACTTGGTACCAGTACCCCCTGTATATAATGTAGCCTTCTTCTTCTTCTTATTATTTTTTAGTGTTACTTATTTTCAAAGTTAGATTTTCTTAACCAACAATGCAGTTAAGAAAATTTAGGTAAGGGTTGTATACGCGCATGTGACAAATAACATTTGATTTGAGAAACCCTATTGAAGTCATGAGGATGGTGAAGAAGGTGCTGGATTTCTTTTCAGGAGTGGCTTCGGGACAAGTCTCTGAATGTCCTTGAGTGGCCCAGCCAGAACCCGGACTTGAACCCAATCGAACATCTCTGGAGAGACCTGAAAATATCTGTGCAGCGACACTCCCCATCCAACCTGACAGAGCTTGAAACTCCCCAAATACAGGTGTGCCAAGCTTGTAGCATCATACTCAAGAAGACTCGAGGCTGTAATTGCTGCCAAAGGTGCTTCAACAAAGTACTGAGTAAAGGGTCTGAATACTTATGTAAATGTGATATTTCCATTTATTTTGGAATTTTTGAATACGTTGTCATCAAGGCAAAGGGTGGTTACTTTGAATAATCTCAAATATAAAATATATTTTTATTTGTTGAACACTTTTTTTGGTTACTACATGATTCCATATGTGTTATTTCATAATTTTGATGTCTTCACTATTATTCTGCAATGTGTATATCTATCTTCTTTTTTTCCCCCTTGCATTATTTAATTTTGGGGATCTTTATTGTCCACCTGCACAGTAGATGGCAGAATCACATAATTATTGCGAATAGGTGCCATTCTTTGTGAGGGATTGGAAAACCTGGTCTTTGTGGTTCTGTTTGAAATTCACTGATAATTGTATGTGTCATTAAAAATCATGTTAAACATTATTATTGCAATTCCGTGCAATTTGTGTCCTGTGAAGCACATTTTTACTCCTGAACTTATAGGTTTTCCATAACAAAGGGGTTGAATACTTATTGACTCGAGACATTTCAGCCTATAATTTTTAATTAACTTGTAAAATTGTCTAAAAACATAATTCCACTTTGAAATTATGGGGTATTATGTGTAGGCCAGTGACGAGAGGCCAAGGGGTGTGAATACTTTCTGAAGGCACATTGAGCCAGAGATTGTCCTCTTGGGGGTCGCATAGGGGTTAGAAATTGGCCATTGGCCACTTAATGCTATTGCATCAATTCCACTGGCGGCCTGAGATAAGTAACTGCAGTATATGAAGTAATTATATCATAATCTTTTCTGGGATTTTCAGAACTAGTAGTTGTGCCTCTGAGACCTCAGGGTTCCTGCTGGAGTGTCTTTGTGGTGGAATAAACTGACAACCTCCTGAATGACATCAAAAAAGCTTTAAAATGATTAAAGAGAACCTCTGCAGGCTTCTCCCACTATCAAAGAGACCTCCACGTCGGGGTGAAAGAACGATGGAGAGGGGGGTGAGGGGACTGAGGAAGTGCTGTATCTTCAAAGGGGAAATCAATCGGAGCACAAGGAGGGTTAGCGAGCTACTGTAACTATGAGGGTTATCGCACTACAGTAGCTACCAGGAGGGTTAGAGAGCTAACTACAAGGAGGGTTAGCTAGTTACAGTAGCTACAAAGAGGGTTAGCTAGTTACAGTAGCTACAAGGAGGGTTACCCTTACAAAACAAATTGCAGTCAGAGTGCAGTATAACTGCAGTATGCTGCAATTACTGCAGTTTCAAAAATGCTATCTTTTTTTGTAAGGGTGATGCGCTACAGTAGCTACAAAGATGGTTAGAGAGCTAACTACGAGGAGGGTTAGCTAGTTCAAATCCAATTTTATCCGATGTCATTGCGGGTGTAGCGAAATACTTCTAGCAGACAGTGCAGTAATATCTAATAAGTAATATCAAACAAATTACACAACATATACCCAATACGCACAAATCTAAGTAGGAATGAATTAAGACTATATACATGTATGGACGAGCGATGTCAGAGCGGAACGGACTAAGATACACTATATACATATGAGATGAGTAATGCAAGATGAATGAAACAAAAATAGAACTGTTTGGCCATAATGACCATCGTTAGGTTTGGAGGAAAAAGGGGGAGGCTTGCAAGCTGAAGAACACCATCCCAACCGTGAAGCACGGGGGTGGGAGCATCATGTTGTGGGAGTGCTTTGCTGCAGGAGGGACTGGTGCACTTCACAAAATAGATGGCAACATGAGGAAGGAGAATTATGTGGATATATTGAAGCAACATCTCAAGACATCAATCAGGAAGTTAAAGCTTGGTTGCAAATGGGTCTTCCAAATGGACAATGACCCCAAGCATACTTCCAAAGTTGTGGCAAAATGGCTTAAGGACAACAAAGTCAAGCTATTGGAGTGGCCATCACAAAGCCCTGACCTCAATCGTATAGAAAATGTGTGGGCAGAACTGAAAAAGTGTGTGCGGCAAGGAGGCCTACAAACCTGTCTCAGTTACACCAGCTCTGTCAGGAGGAATGTGCAGAAATTCACCCAACTTATTGTGGGAAGCTTGTTGAAGGCTACCCGAAACGTTTATCCCAAGTTAAAAAATGTAAAGGCAATGCTACCAAATACTAATTGAGTATGTAAACTTCTGACCCACTGGGAATGTGATGAAAGAAATAAAAGCTGAAATAAATCATTCTCTCTACTATTATTCTGACATTTCACATTCTTAAAATAAAGTGGTGATCCTAACTGACCTAACACAGGGAATTGTTACGAGGATTAAATGTCAGGAGTTGTGAAAAACTGAGTTTAAATGTATTTGGCTAAGGTGTATGTAAACTTCTGACTTCAACTGTACATTTGTAGTCTTACACTAAGAGCTGGCATCCTCAACCATTTTAAATGTTACATTCTGTTCAGGAATTTAGCTTGTTCCTCCGTCCAGAGGACAGGCTTGTCTCACCTGCTCAGAGATGTTCTGACAACCCTTGTCTTCCTGTCTCCAGTTAGGCTCTAACTTTCACATCCCTTTGCCTGTGTGCAGGTGTGGATCCATTAAAACAGAAACAATGTTGTGGTTTGTGTAAAAGCGTCAGAGGACAAATCCAAGGTGATAATGGTGATTTTAAAGCACTTAGCTTGTCTGTTCTAATATAGCTCTGAGAGTGATTCGGGGCCACATAACAGCCTCATGCACACACACACACACACACACACACAGTTTTATGGGTCTGCTTATGTCTCTATCTGGATGAATAGAGGATTAAAAACTGTGTGTGTCCTCAGAGTTATCTCCTCAGAGTAGTAGAATTGGGATGTCAATTTCATCAATGTCAGCGTCTGTAGAAATGTAGGACTTGTTTTATCCGTTTTCATCTCTCTGATAAATAACTGGGGAGATCTCTAGCTGATTTAATGGAGAGCTGAGCTTTCAGGTTACCATCTTTACAGGTGAAAGAGAACAATGGGAAATGACTTTAAATCTTTAAATGGTTCTGCCTTGAATTGTTGCTTTTCTGTTCGTAAATGGAATACTAATAACTCATATTCTTTACTCTGAATCCTCCTCAAGAGACTTTGGGATACTTTAGTCTTGAATTATTAAAATTCTTGCTTGTTCCCTCACTCAGCTACTCTGTCTCCTCTCTTGCATACAGTGCCGTGAAGAAAAATTATTTGCTGATTTTTCAAGCATGAACTGCTCGTTTCAAGTCCTTCTACATTTCAATTGGGATTAGGTCTGGACTTTGACTAGGCCATTCCAAAACTTCAAATGTATTGCTTTTTAGCCATTTTCATGTAAACTTGATTGTATGTTTTGGATCATTGTCTTGCTGCATGATCCAGCTGCACTTCAGCTTCAGCTCAGACAGATGGCCTGACATTCTCCTGTAGAATTCTCTGATACAGAGCAGAATGCATGGTTCCTTCTATTAACGCAAGTCGTCCAGGTCCTGAGGCAGCAAAACATCCCCAAACCATCACACTACCACAACCATGCTTAACCGTTCGTATAAGGTTCATACTATGGAATGCAGTGTTTGGTTTTCGCCAGGCATAATGGGACTCATGTCATCCAAAAAGTTATACTTTTGACTCATCTGTCCATGGAACATTCTTCCAAGAGTCTTGATTATTATCCAGGTGCTTTTTGGCAAACTTGAGTCAACTTTTTGGACGAGATGGGTCCCATTTATGTCTGGTGAAAACCAAACACTGCAGTGAGATGGCTACTATCTCTCTCTGCTCTAATCATACACCAGGATCCTGAGGCCATCTAGCCTCAAGCAATTTCTCTCACACACGCACACAGTGTCAGCCAACAGTCTACATATACTACCAGGTGTGTCAGCCCACAGTACATATACTACCAGGTGTGTCAGCCCACAGTACAAATACTACCAGGTGTGTCAGCCAACAGTACAAATACTACCAGGTGTGTCAGCCAACAGTCTACATATACTACCAGGTGTGTCAGCCAACAGTCTACATATACTACCAGGTGTGTCAGCCCACAGTACAAATGCTACCAGGTGTGTCAGCCAACAGTCTACATATACTACCAGGTGTGTCAGCCAACAGTCTACATATACTACCAGGTGTGTCAGCCAACAGTCTACATATACTACCAGGTGTGTCAGCCAACAGTCTACATATACTACCAGGTGTGTCAGCCCACAGTACAAATGCTACCAGGTGTCAGCCAACAGTCTACATATACTACCAGGTGTGTCAGCCAACAGTCTACATATACTACCAGGTGTGTCAGCCAACAGTCTACATATACTACCAGGTGTGTCAGCCAACAGTCTACATATACTACCAGGTGTGTCAGCCAACAGTCTACATATACTACCAGGTTTATCTTCTCTGCTATTTAAATCTAAAATCAGTATTAACATAGTGCCATCAGAAAGTATTCATACCCCTTGACTTATTCCACATTTTGTTGTTACAGCCTGAATTCAAAATTGATTAAATACATTTTCTTTCTCACCCATCTACACACAATACCCCATAATGACAAAGTGAAAACATGTTTCTTTTTTTTTGTGCAAATGTATTGAAAATGAAATACCGACATATTTAAATTAAATATTCACACCCCCGAGCCAATACTTTGTAGAAACCCTTTTGGCAGCAATTACAGCTGTGAGTCTTTCTTGGTAAGTCTCTAAGAGTTTTCCACACCTGGATTGTGCAACATTTGGCCATTTTATTCTTTTAAAAAATCTTCAAACTCTGTCCAATTGGTTGTTGATCGTTGCTAGACAACCATTTTCAGGTCTTGCCATAGATTTTCAAGTAGATTTAAGTCAAAACTGTAACTCTGCCAACATTCACTGTCATCTTGGTAAGCAACTCCAGTGTAGATTTGGCCTTGTGTTTTAGGTTATTGTCTTGCTGAAAGGTGAATTCATCTCCCAGTGTCTGGTGGAGAGCAGACTGAACCAGGTTTTCCTCTAAGATTTTGTCTGTGCTGAGCTCCATTCACTTTCTTTGTTATTCTAAAAAACTCCCCAGTCTTTAATGATTTACAAGCATAACCATAACATGATGCCATCACCACTATGCTTGAAAATATGGATAGTGCTGCTCAGTGATGTGTTGTGTTGTATTTGCCCCAAACATAACACTTTGTATTCAGAACAAAAAGTTATTTGCTTTGCCATATTTTTTGCAGTATTACTTTAGTGCCTTTTTGCAAACAGGATGCATGTTTTGGAATAGTTTTATTCTATTCAGGTTTCCTTCTATTCACTCTGTCATTTAGGTTAGTATTGTGGATTAACTACAATGTTGTTGATCCATCCTCAGTTTTCCACAGCCATTAAACTATGTAACTGTTTTAAAGTCACCGTTGGCCTCGTGGTGAAATCCCTGAGATGTTTCCTTCCTCTCAGGCAACTGAGTTAGGAAGGATGCCTGTATCTTTGTAGTGACTGGGTGTATTGTCACACCATCCAAATATTTTTTTTGTTTGTTTACCTTATCAATAGGTGCCCTTCTTTGTGAGGCATTGCAAAACCTCCCTGGTCTTTGTGGTTGAGTCATTATTTACCTTACAGATAATTGTATGTGTGGGGTACAGAGACAACGTAGTCATTCAAAAATCATGTTAAACCCTATTATTGCACACAGAGTGAGTCCATGCAAGTTATGTGACTTGTTAAGCACATTTTTAATCGTGAAGTTAATTATGCTTGCTATAACAAATGAGTTGAATACTTACTGACTCAAGACATTTCAGCTTTTCATTTATTAATTTGTAAAAATGTCATCAACAAAAAACATGGAGTATTGTGATATTCAGGCTGTAACACAACAAAATGTGGGATGTGAATACTTTCTGAAGGCACTGTATACGACTAGGTGTGTCAGCCCACAGTCTACATGTACTACCAAGTGTCAGCCTACAGTCTGAAATTGAGCGAACAGTGTAAAATTTTTGCAATAAGGGAAATGACAGAGCGATTTCCACTAGATACCACTGCCACATTCAGAACAGCTTTCCCATTTTGAAATGTCAACATATTTTATACACGGTTTCTCTGTTGCACTTGTGCCTTTAAAACAACATCAGATCTTCAATATTATATCCAGTATCAGAAAAAAATAACAATAGGCTGGGCAGCACCACCTACTGGAGAATTGATCTATCTACATCTACCTTTTGTCTCCCATCCAGGCTTTTAACCAAGCACAGCCCTGCTTAGATATGATTTTGTCACTGACTGTGCTATCATGAGAATAATTAATGAGATCCCCACTTAAAACTAAATAGATTCACTGTTGCTATCAAAGTCATTCCAAAGGGTAGGTTTAACACAGCAAATGAAATGTAACCATACTTAATACATCATTATCATCAATTATACTATTTAGGCCTATATAGCATTTGCAAAGTCATCAACAGCTATTGTTTCAATTTAACCCAGAGTTCAACTAAAAATAGGCAATACTTAGGCCTAGGGCTTCAAGCTGGTTGATTTCAAAGGGTTATGATATTTAGTCATATTGAATTGTTTGGTTGTCAACGCAATCAAATATCAACATTTTGAAGGAGTTTGTCTACAAATGAATAATTGATATGTTTGATTCACATCTACATCTTAACCAAAAATAGTTCAAGAATAGGACTAATAGTTCAAGAATAGGACTAATAGTTCAAGAATAGGACTAATAGTTCAAGAATAGGACTAATAGTTCAAGAATAGGACTAAATCAAATTAAACATTATTTAAAGTGTATTTAAAGTTTGGTTTGATTTAGCCCTATTTTTTAACTTAGATTTTTTGTTTAAATGGAGACGTCAATCACTTTTGAAATACAATAAATATCCTATTAACTTGTCGTCAAGTTAACAAAATATTTGTTGGATTCATGTCTGCAACTCAACCAAAAATAAAAGTTAAAGAATGGGATTAAGCCAGTGGTACAGATGGAACTATCCAAGTAGTAGATACATTTCCTTTTAAATGTTGATATTTACATTGTCAACCAAACACACTTCAATATTACTTTTATAACCCAGTAAATAGCCTAAAGGTAAAGTCAACTTACATACGAATGTAACATTCAACCTTAAAATGAGTAACGCATCCATGACCACATTGAGGTTACTGTAACTTTAAATTCCTTCTTATGTAATCCTATAAAGCGTGCATCTTCAAGATAGCATGCATAGGTCGTCTTAGGTCTGTGGAGATCTTCACAATTGCTTTTATAATCTGCGCAAAATCTCGAATGGCATTAATCACTTGCACCATATTCTTTTTAATGTAATCTCAAATGCAATCCAGGTCATTTGGTTCTGCTATTAAATGAAGCAAAGTGTTAACACATTCATCTGTTGTATAAATAAACAAAATATCTGACATTGCATTCCCATTTAAACTTTGCTGTGCTTTTAAATGATTGAAAGCATAGTGATAACACATTGGAAATTCAACTAACTTTCAGCTGACTTTTTTGAGTGGGTGAATATAGGCTGTAGTCATTGATCGTCTCCACCAAATATTACCCAATTATCCATGTTGAAATGACGTGGTGTGCCCAGAGGGATTCCACTCAGTCTAACATTAAAACAAACAGGAAAAGGTTGAGCTGATTGGAAAAGATCAATTAACTGGAATTACATGTGACAAATAATTGACATTTTATCATCCTAGTTACAGTATATTAACACAAATTGTAAATATGTTTTACACGTGTGCACACACACACTTCCCACTGGGAAAAAACTGGTTGAATCAACATTGTTTCCACGTCATTTTAACAAACAAAAAAAATCTATGTGATGACATTGAATCAACGTGGAAAACTGATTGGATTTACAAAAGTCATCAACTCAAAGGAATTTCCTCATTTTTTTTTTAACCCAACTTTGAACCTAAATCCAATGTCACGGTGGCATCCTTTGTTAACTTCATGTTGAATTCACGTTAGTTGATAACTCACCCAGACGTCTGTGCCAGTGGGTTTATTGTTGTGCTCTGTGAATAACCAAGCATAGTGACGTGGTTGCATGTTGTCTGAATTAGTAAACATGGAAGATAGGTTGTTTTCTGAAATGTTTATTTCTGTTCTGCCTTCTAAGCCTTTCAGATACACAGATTTGCTTTAATGAAATTATATTTCCTAGAATAATGCGAATCTAAATGGTCCCCCAGCTCTGTTCTTACTCTCCCTCCTCACTATGCCATGTTATATGTTTCCAAGGATACACTGGATTGGCTTTTAACCACCTCTTGCATCTTATTCACAAGTGATGATTCTCTAACAGGTTAGAGCTCAACCGCTGCTCAACGACACATGTTCCCTAATAACATTTAACGAGTAATTTGGTAGAATATATAATGAAACGGAAGGAAACTAGAGGAAAGTCACAAAAAGTTGGCAAAAGTAATTAAGACATTATTTTATGCTCACTTGTTCTTAAACATGTTAATGAAGCGTAGCTAGGTTTCCCAGAGTGAGAGTGCAATGAAAGGAGGACCAACAGCTTGGGTTATTTCTTTTATAAAACATAAATAATTATAGATGGCTTTACGCATCCACCCCCTTCTCCCCCTTTCTCCCAGTTCTCCTTCTGGGCCTGTTTTCATAATCGTAATCGTAATCGTAATTACAGTTATATAATATTTATGGACCAATTTAGAGCAGATGGAAAATGTATTACGCTACAGGAAGTAAGGATATTTCACCATGTCAGAAGTAAATGAAAGTATTTATAATATATTTATAATGTAGTCACAGTTGGCTTTAGCTTTGTCCCTGCTGATCCCAGGAAGGAAATCATTTTCACTTAATGGAGAGAGAGAGATTACTGGTGTGGATGGACATCAGTCATTTATATCTTGGGTACAAAGATTCTGTTATGTATGACCAGATAATGCTACCAGGGTGGTTTGTCTAAAAGAGTTGTACATTGTACTGTATAGCCCAACTGTCTTGTCAATTAAAGGAAGGAAATAGTGTTTCCTCAGTCAGTGTTCAACCTCAATGAATCATCAAAGCCTCTCCTCTTACCTTTATAAATCATGTAAAGTACTGCCGACAGACTGCCTGTGTATTTTATAATACAAAGGAAGACAAATTGACATCTCCCTCTGGCTGTTTAATCAAGAAACGGATCTCTTTTCCTGTTGATCCCAATCAACTAACAGGGACATTCAGATTTTTTTGTGTGCTGCTCCATCAGAGTACAAAACCCTCTCCAGCTCTCCCTCAATCACTGCTCTGGCACCCTCCCTCTCCTCTTCTCCCCAGCCCCCCCACGCTGGTGTAGAGGAGTTTGGCACCACTGGTGGCTCTTGAACTGGTCCTTCGAGCCAGATAGGAACAACTGACTTGTGTGATTTAGGAGACAGTTGTCCATAGTGTTTTATAATAGTGAATGTATTGTCCTTTCCTAACAATGTCTTGCATTATAATTGTTGCTCACCTTAACACTTTTACCCCTTAACTTTTTCAACAACACTTTTTAAACCCTTAACACTGTTCTCTCTCCTCCACTGTGTTTTTCTTAACACGGTTTCCTCTGTCTTCCAGGGTGAGTGTTCTCAGAGGTGCTACAATATCTTTGTCCTGGAGACGGTGTGTGTGGCCTGGTTCTCTCTGGAGTTCCTGCTGCGCTTCATCCAGACGCCGAGTAAGTGTGTGTTCCTGAAGACGCCTCTCAACATCATCGACGTGGTGGCCATCCTGCCCTACTACATCACCCTGATTGTAGACTCTCTGTCTGAGGGAGGGGAGAAGCCCAGCGGCGGGAACAACTACCTGGAGAAGGTGGGCCTGGTGCTGCGGGTACTCCGGGCCCTGAGGATCTTCTACGTGATGCGTCTGGCGCGCCACTCCCTGGGGCTGCAGACCTTAGGTCTGACGGTCCGACGCTGCACCCGTGAGTTCGGCCTGCTCCTCCTCTTCCTGTGTGTTGCCATGGCACTTTTCTCCCCTCTGGTGTTCCTGGCGGAGAGCGAGATGGGCGCCAAGTATGACTTCACCAGCATCCCTGGCACCTACTGGTGGGCGGTGATCTCCATGACAACGGTGGGGTACGGGGATATGGTGCCGCGGAGCATCCCGGGTCAGGTGGTGGCGCTCAGTAGCATCCTCAGTGGGATCCTCCTGATGGCGTTCCCCGTCACCTCCATCTTCCACACATTCTCTCGGTCCTACCTGGAGCTGAAGGAGGAGCAGAACAGAACGCTGAGACAGAAACCAGACTTCCAGGACTCCACCAAGTCTCAGAACAGCGAGGACTCGGCCGAGACCGACAGTTATCATGGCATCACTGAGGCCGCCGCCTCCGCATTACGCAAGAAGTCCATCGCCATTGCGTCACAGAGGAGGGCCATGCAGACTCAAGACTGAGTGTGTGTGTGCAATGTGAGAGCCTGAGGTTGTGCAGTGCTCTACTCAAGCTAGAGGACTCTAAACAGGGATTGGATGTTTTTCTCGAGCTTAAGAAGAAAAGGAGCTCCGACTTTGTGATCCTCATAGCTCTGTCCATCAGACGTCAATAGAGTTTCTAAGATTTTATAAGACAGCTGCAAAAGTATTTTTGCTGACATTATTGGTGAAGAGCTGACCAGAAGATAAAAAGACAAGTTCTCTGTGGTCAAAGGACATTTCACCCAGGAGAAGAGCCCTACAACACAACATGGGGAGAAAGCTTCTCTCTCACAAATATTCAGTATGGTAAAGATATTATTTTAGAGGAAAAACACCTTTCATTCAAATATTATAATGTTGGTATATATTTAGGATAAGAAAGATTGCAATAAGAAAGATTGACTATAAACACATTTTACAGATTTCTGAATGCTTAGTTTGCTTCTATCTAGACTCAGGATCTGCATATTTTAATAAATGTAAGGAAACTATGACCTCGGCTGATGTAAGGTATGTTTCCACACAACTTTATAGAATGAATTTCAGCCCATGATTCTGTTACGTTTCCCTCCAGTTTCACATCTCCTCTGACTAATAAATGGTTCTGCTTTCAGGCATGTTTACATTACACGCAAGAGTCATTGGATGGATAGGGCAGTTTTGCATAGGGCAGTTTTGTTAGCTATCTAGCATGCACCAAACACCGGTGTGTGTAAGCGTAACTTGGGAAGTGTAGCGGAAGTGGTTTCATTGGATGGAGGAACCCATAGCTGTATGGATCTGTGCAAAACTGCTACAGTAAATGTATATTTTTGCTCGCTGGTGAAAGATAACGGCCATATGTTTTGAAAGCTGTATCGCAAGCGATGATTATTGACGTTTCTAAACGTTAAAACATCGCGTCGGAATTGTAGTTCACATGAGCCAGTCGTGGGCGAAGCTAATGGCTGGGAACTGTAGGGAGAAGGCAGAATGCCTTCTAGAGTTTAAGAGCTAGGCGTTACCATCCTGTGTTGTTGGGCAAACGTGAAATCAAAACCCAACGCTCAAATAGGCAATGGATCTAGGGATGTAACCGCTTCCCTATGTCTCTCAAATCTTAGTTTTGGAAGATACTGACTTTATGAAAAATTATGCTATTTACACTTTATAAACTCAGCAAAGAAAAAAACGTCCCTTTTTCAGGACCCTGTCTTTCAAAGATAATTAGTAAAAATCTGTTTCCACAAACTGTTTCCTGTTTCCACAAACTGTTTCCTGTTTTCAATGAACCATAAACAATTAATGAACATGCACCTGTGGAACGGTCGTTAAGACACTAACAGCTTACAGACGGTAGGCAATTAAGGTCACAGTTATGAAAACTTAGCACACTAAAGAGGCCTTTCTACTGACTCTGAAAAATACCAAAAGAAAGATGCCCAGGGTCCTTGCTCATCTGCGTGAACGTGCCTTAGGCATGCTGCAAGGAGGCATGAGGACTGCAGATGTGGACAGGGCAATAAATTGCAATGTCCGTACTGTGAGACACCTAAGACAGCGCTACAGGGAGACAGGACGGACAGCTGATCGTCCTCGCAGTGTCAGACCACTTGTAACAACACCTGCACAGGATCGGTACATCTGAACATCACACCTGCGGGACAGGTACAGGATAGCAACAACAACTGCCCGAGTTACACCAGGAACGCACAATCCCTCCATCAGTGCTCAGACTGCCCGCAATAGGCTGAGAGAGGCTGGACTGAGGGCTTGTAGGCCTGTTGTAAAGCAGGTCCTCACCAGACATCACCGGCAACAACGTCGCCTATGGGGACAAACCCACCGTTGCTGGACCAGACAGGACTGGCAAAAGTGCTTTTCACTGTGCTCTTCACAGTGCTCTTCACAGTGCTCTTCACAGTGTTCTTCACTGACGAGTTGCGGTTTTGTCTCACCAGGGGTGATGGTCAGATTCGCGTTTATTGTCGAAGGAATGAGCGATACACCAAGGCCTGTACTCTGGAGTGGGATCGATTTGGAGGTGGAGGTTCCGTCATGGTCTGGGGCGGTGTGTCACAGCATCATCGGACTGAGCTTGTTGTCATTGCAGGCAATCTCAACGCTGTGCGTTACAGGGAAGACATCCTCCTCCCTCATGTGGTACCCTTCCTGCAGGCTCATCCTGACATTACCCTCCAGCATGACAATGCCACCAGCCATACTGCCTGTTCTGTGCTTGATTTCCTGCAAGACAGGAATGTCAGTGTTCTGCCATGGCCAGCGAAGAGCCCGGATCTCAATCCCATTGAGCACGTCTGGGACCTGTTGGATAGGAGGGTGAGGGCTAGGGCCATTCCCCCCAGAAATGTCCGGGAGCTTACAGGTGCCTTGGTGGAAGAGTGGGTAACATCTCACAGCAAGAACTGGCAAATCTGGTGCAGTCCATGAGGAGGAGATGCACTGCAGTACTTAATACTGACCAGATACTGACTGTTACTTTTTTTGACCCCCCCCCCCCCTCCCTCTTTTGTTCAGGGACACATTATTCCATTTCTGTTAGTCACATGTCTGTGGAACTTGTTCAGTTTATGTCTCAGTTGTTGAATCTTATGTTCATACAAATATTTACACGTTAAGTTTGCTGAAAATAAATGCAGTTGACAGTGAGGGGGCGTTTCTTTCTTTGCTGAGTTTAGTACATTTTTACACTAGAATCAATGTCTGACTAATAACATTGCAACAGGCCGTTTTCAACCAGCGAAGTTAGTTGAGTTCAGCTGCCCTTCAGTATGTTGGCTAAGGTTGGAAATCAAAAGGTGCATTGTGATTCGAACTGGCAACCTTGTGTTTAATGCCCTCCAACCTGCCTCCCTTCGAGACATTCCATTATTTGACTCTCACCTGCAAACTCCACAAACTGACCTGTCACTAAGCTTTGCCCACAACTTTCATCCAACCAATCAATTTGTCCCCGACTACCTCCAGAAGTGGTCAGGAAGATGATCAATCAGTTATAATCGTCTACACCCGTCTAAAAATGTGGGCAGAATCTGAATGTGGACAAGTTCAGGACAATGGACGCATATGTTCGCAACAAGTAAACAGGGCTCAGTTAAGAAACACAGACCTCAAGAATTAAAAAGCAATACATTCCCACTGGGCACAAGCTGGTTGAATCAACGTTGTTTCAACATAATTTTGACAATGTATTGTGACGTGGAATCTTTATTTAACTAGGCAAGTCAGTTAAGACCAAATTTTTATTTACAATGACAGCCTAGGAACAGTGGGTTAACTGCCTTGTTCAGGGGCAGAACGACAGATTTTTACCTTGTCAGCTCTGGGATTCGATCTAGCAACCTTTCAGTTACTGGCCCAACGTGGAAAATACAAAACTGTTGTTTTGAGGGTGACATTTCAACCACAGGATTATTTAATGGAAACCACATTTCAGACATCTTGAATTTGTACTTTTAAAACAACGCCACATTCTCAAAGATAGTGCATTTGGAAAGTATCAGACCCCTTTTCCCACATTAGGCATATTCTAACTAACTTAAATTGTTTTGTTCATCAATTTACACACAATACCCCATAATGACAAAGCAAAAACAGGTTTAGACGTTTATTAAAAATAAAAAACAAATCACATTTACATAAGTATTCAGACCCTTTACTCAGTACTTTGTTGAAGCACTTTTGGCAGCAATTACAGCCTTGAGTCTTCTTGGGTATGACGCCAGAAGCTTGGCACACCTGTATTTGGGGAGTTTCTCCCATTCCTCTCTGCAGATCCTCTCAAGCTCTGTCAGGTTGGATGGGGAGCGTCGCTGCACAGCTATTTTCAGGTCTCTCCAGAGATGTTCGATTGGGTTCAAGTCCGGGCTCTGTCTGGGCCACTCAAGGACATTCAGAGACTTGTCCCCGAAGTGACTCTTGCGTTTTGTTGGTTGTGTGCTTAGAGTTGTTGTCCTGTTGGAAGGTGAACCTTCGCCCCAGTCTGAGGTCCTGAGCAGGTGTTCATCAAGGATCTCTGTACTTTGCTCCATTCATCTTTCCCTCGAACCTGACAAGTCTCCCAGTCCCTGTCGCTGAAAAACATATCCACAGCAGGATGCTGACACCACCATGCTTAACCTGGTACCATCCCTACGGTGATCTACAGACGTGACGCTTGGCATTCAGGCCAAAGAGTTCAATCTTAGTTTCATCAGACCAGAGAATCTTGTTTCTAATGGTCAGAGTCTTTAGGTGCCTTTTGGCAAACTCCAAGCAGGCTGTCATGTGCCTTTTACTGAGGAGTGGCTTCCATTTGGCCACTTGACCATAAAGACCTGATTGGTGGAGTGCTGCAGAGATGGTTGTCCTTCTAGAAGGTTCTCCCATCTCCACAGAGGAACTCTGGAGGTCTGTCAGAGTGACCATAGAGTCTTGGTGGTTCCAAACTTCTTCCATTTTAAGAATGATGGAGGCCAACGTGTTCTTGGGGACCTTCAATACTGCAGACATTTTTTGGTACCCTTCCCCAGATCTGTGCCTCGACACAATCCTGTCTCGGAGCTCTATGGACAATTCCTTTGACTTCATGGCTTGGTTTTTGCTCTGACATGCATGGTCAACTGTGGGACCTTATATAGACGAGTGTGTGCCTTTCTAAATCATGTCCAATCAATTGAATTTACCACAGGTGGACTCCAATCAAGTTGTAGAAACATCTCTAGGATGATCAATGGAAACAAGATGCACCTGAGCTCAATTTCGAGTCTCATAGCAAAGGGTCTGAATCCTTATGTAAATAAGGTATTTGTTTTTAATTTTTAATAAATGTGCAATAATTTCTAAAAACCCGTTTTCGCTTTTTCATTATGGGCTATTGTGTGTAGATTGATGAGGAACAATTGTAATTTAATACATTTTAGAATAAGGCTGTAACGTAACAAATTGTGGGAAAAGTCTGAATACTTTCTGAATGCACTGTATATCCACTATCAGAAAAAAATAACATAGCTGGGCAGCTCCTCCTGGAGAATTGATCTACAGCTACCCTTTGGTCTCCCATCAAGTGTTTTAACCAAGCCCAGCCCTGTTTAGCTATGATATTTGTCACTGACTTTTACCAATGTGCTATTGTGAGAATGACTGTTTGTTGAGAGATCTTCACTTAAACTAAATAGATTCACTGGTGCTATCAGAGTCATTCCAAAGGGTAGTTTTAACGGAGCAAATGAAATGTAACCATACTTAATACATCATTATCATCAATTATACTAGTTAGGCCTTTATAGCATTTGCAAAGTCATCAAAAACAATTGTTTTTTTTACTCAGAATTCAACAAAATGTACAATACAATAGGCCTAGGGTTTCAAGCTCTGGTTGATTTAAAATGTAATGATATTGAATTGTGTTTGGTTGTCAACACAACAAAACATTAACATTTGAAGTAGATGTATATTCTGCTTGGTCAGTTCCATCTGAGCCATTCACTTAATTCCAGTTTGTTTTCAAATAAAACAAGATTATATGTTGGATTCAAGTCCCCATCTCAACCAAAAATGTTAAAGAATAGAACCAAATCAAACTATATTTAAAGTGCATTTAATGTTTGATTCGATTTAGTCCTATTCGATAACTTTGATTTTTTATTAAGATGGAGACTTAAATCCAAGATATATTATTCATTTGTAGACAAACTGAAATTAAAGCCAGACAATTTTTTAAATTCATTTTTTAAAACAGGGGTTCACCATTGAGACCAGGGTCTCTTTCACAAGGGAGCCCTGCATATACAATTCAGGAGACATAATTAAGTCAAAATCAGATACAACACAAATATTCAAGAAAACCAGTTACACTCCGCAGTAAGAAGTTTCCCAATCAATATTTTAAATTGCCTGAGCAGCACCAGAACATCCAATTATAATGTATTTTGTAGGTTGGTTCCAGCAATGAGGTGTATTAAAACTAAAAGCGGATTTACCTAGTTCGGTGGATACTCGAGGAACCTCCAGAGTTAACCAACCCTGTGAACAGGTTTTCTTATCTCATGTTTTATATTGGAAGCTTGTGTAGTCGAGCTTTGTTAACAAAAAGGGATTAATGAAGATCTACGGGACTTTAATGAGGACCAGCCAACCTTTTGATACAGGATACAGTGGTGAATATGAATTAAAACTGTCACCTGTGATCAAATGAATGTCTCCATTGTAGATGGCATCCAAAGGCTTAAGAGTAGTGGCTGCTGCAATCTGGTAAATGGTGTCGCCATAGTCAAGAACTGGCAAGAAAGTTGACTGTACAATCTGCTTCCTGCCACTAGGGAGACGCAATATCTATTCCTAACAAATACGCTTTAAATCTTAGCTTTTTAACTAGATCATCCATAGGCTTTTTAAACATGATCTTTGTCAATCCAAATGCTCAGATATTTAGTCAGTGCGACAGATGGAACTATCCAAGCAGAAGATAAATCTCCTTCAAATGTTGATATTTGGTTGCGTTGACAACCAAACACAATTCAACATCACTTTTTAAATACAACAAATAGCCTATTAACGTGACGACGATTAAAAAATGATATATTGGATTCATATCTCCAATTCAATCAAAAATAAAAGTTAAAGAATGGGATTAAGCCAGTGGGCCAGGTGGAACGATCCAAGCTGTAGATACAGCTGTAGGATCTTTAATTTGAGACAGTTTGCTACAGCAGGAAAATAATCGTGCAGCAACAGGAATGGATTGATGTGGATTATAATTAATATACATTTTTGTAGGGGTTGATGGGTTTTTCGTAAGGGAAAATCAAGGCCTAGATTCCATCAGATCAAGTGTTAACCGGCGATAGCAGACACCCGCATAGCAGATACCCGCATAGCAGATACCCGCATAGCAGACACCCGCATAGCAGATACCCGCATAGCAGATACCCGCATAGCAGATGTTTTGGCAGTGTTGGAGGTGGAACTGCGTTGGAGCCATCAAATCGGTGAGCAGCTGCTCTTGCGATCATTGTCACAAAGCCACACGTGTTAGAAGTTCAGAACAAGAAAGTGTAGGTCATACAGAAATAATTAATTTTATTTTTATTTAACTAGGCATGTCAGTTAAGAACAAATTCTTATTTACAATGACGGCCTAGTGGGTTAACTGCCTTGTTCAGCGACAGAACGACAGATTTTTACCTTGGCAGCTCGGGGATTCCTTTCGGTTACTGTCCCAACGCTCTAACCACTAGGCTACCTGCCGCCCCTAATGTTGCTCAAATGAAAAAAATAAACAAAATAATGAAGGTTTCTATCATGTAGATTACATCTCACATTCCAGTGTTCCAACTTGGAAATGAGGCTGCATGGGATTTCTGATAATGTGACTCCATGCAGCCAATGGCAATGTCGCTTCAGGTAGAATGCCAGGAGCCGCTCGTGGATTTGACAGCTCTCAGTTCAACCTCTCGACACTGCTATGCTATGCTTATTAGGACTGTGCAGTATGATGCTGTGTTCAGAACCAAGTGGGAAGGTGGTAATTACCAGTTGTGAAGTCGTAAATACCAGTTGGGTGCATTCACGTTTTGTACTGGGAAATACCATCATACATAGAGGTCATTAGAAGGCTTGTGATTGTGTTGCTCTTTTTTTGCCCATAAAAAGTATATCCAGAAATGTTCACTTTCTAAATGAAAAGGAAGATGAACAGAATACTTTTTGTATCAACAATGTATTTTGTTCTTACCATAAACAACTGCTGAAGATGCTGTTATGTTTGCTCTGCAAGTAGAAAGATGCTGCCATGCTTCCCCTCTGCAAGTGGGAAACTCTGAGCACATGGATGATAGTTGGAGGGGCGTTCAAGTGGATTTTCCCCAGTAGTATGCGGGTATTTACAAAATTACGAGATGTGATCGCAGCATTAGTCCAATCTCATCATAGGAGGAAGAAGCAGTTATTTTGTTCCTCCCAGTTGTTTTCCAAAAGGGAACACTATATCCTATACGGTGCACTACTTTTGACCAGGGCACATAGGACTTTGGTGAAAAGAAGTGCACTATGTAGGGAATAGGGTACCATTTGGAACAGACTCCAGTATAATTTTCTCTGGACTAGTTCTGCTGAGGCTGGCCGCCACATTCCTGTTTGTTTAGAATACGCTTTACATAAACCCTTTTGTCTAATGCTGGTATTGTGTGGTCAACACAGTGCTTGTTGTGAAGACACAGCGAAGGTGCATTACCATGTATGTTGTTGATAGCTGTTGAGGCCACATGCCTGGAGCCCAAACATGGACTGTGGTTGGTGAGCCAGTGGTTCCTCTGACAGATGATGCTAACCAGGTCTCCACTGCTGGTGGAATAGTATTATCAGGTCAGGTGCTAATAGGCCTGCGTCAGAAATGGTACCCTATATTGCACACTACCTTTTTCTAGGGCTCTAGTCCAAATGAGTGTACCATTTAGGGAACAGGGTGCTATTACAGATGGACCCTGGGTGTTCTGGTGTAACATACACCCTTCACACAAACATCCCTAGCATAATGAATTTACACAAAGCACAGTAGAATACAAGTTCTCATTTTGGCCTTTAATGACAGCGCCACAGAGCTTTCATGAATACTGGCAACAAGTAAGAGCATATCAGACAGAGGTTGATTTAAATTGGCTATTGACGATGAACTGGCAATTCTATAGAAAGAACCGGCCATTCCATGGAAAGAAATGTGGTAATGTACTGTGTAGAAAAACAACAAGACACAACGTGGTAATAAAAGGTAATGATAAACATAAAAAGAAATTGGGGGTACATAAACTGAGGCTGTGGTTCTGTCCAAGGCGCCTTACAGAGCAGTGCACTGGACAGCCGACAATACGCTTTTTAAAGGCAATTTCCCCCGAGTTCGCAGAGATAGAATTCCTGGTATGGACACTGCGAAAGACGGTTTTGGTGTAAACTGCCTTTAAAAAGGGGCATTGTCGGCAGTCCAGTGCAGTGTTCTATAACGCAACTTAGATTGAATCCTGACCTAAAACTATGTCAAAAAATATTCAAAAATCACAAGGATTGGCATTGTTTGATCAGCATCTCCATGAACAGAGGAATAGTTCTGCAGTTTTACCCATGAACAACTAAAACTGAACCACCACCAAAATAATACAACTACATCAGAAACAGTGAGTCATTTTGGCCCGGTTGATGCTACACAACCAGAGTTTACTAGGTGCACAACTTCTTCATACAATGACAATAACGGTCACCATTTGACATGAGTCACCGTCCTCCTCATCATTGTAAAAAAGAGCTTGATAAAGGGCAAGTGTACAAGGTTTGTGATTATACAAGCGTTTCAGGATTAGAAAAATATGGATAGCATAACAAAACAAATATTCTGCATCGCCAGTGATTAAAATAACGTTTCCCAGAGTATCCAGCGTAAAAAATATATATGTGCGTCTGAAATGGCACCCTATTCCCTATAGAGTGCACTACTTGGTCAAAAGTATTGTAATAAACAGGGAATAGGACGCCATCTTGGACGCAACCACCAACTACGTTTTAGCCAGCAGTTCAGAAGTGAATATAACAGCTGTAGTGCTGGTATCGTCTTGGTTACACCCAGAGAGATTCAACTTACCATGTGGTCAAACACTCCAAGAGGTTGAGTCTGGACATGCCTACTACTTGGCTAGAACAAAACCCTGCACCCACACCAGCCCTCAGCAGAATAAGATGTCTCCACCAAAAGCACACATCTAAAACATTTGAAGAAAGCTGAAGAAAGAAATATTCCTATAAAATTCTAAAGGTCCTATTTAAACAAATAAAAGGTTTCTAGGGGTGCTTGAGGCTGAGAGGAGCAGGGAGATGAGTTGAGTTGTCCATAGACCAGCAAACAGACTGTCACTAGGTCCTCAGAAGCCTTGTTTATACCTGGCGCTAACATGCGACCTTTGTCCTGATCTTGTCCACATTCGGATTGTGCCCATATTTCCAGAAATATGTCTACACATGGTACGTACATGTCTTTAAATCGTCTACACCTGTCTGAAAATGCGGGCACGATCAGAATGTGGACAGGAGAAAGGATGCATGTTAGAACCATGTATAAACAGTGTTAAAGACAGGAGCTTTGTACTTAATGTCCTTCCCGATGCATTGTTGTTGTTTTCATTTACCATAAAAAACACAGAACATAGAAAGTCCTTCCAGTTCCCTGGCCTACGAACATGGCTGCTACTCCTTTACATGAAAACAGTAACATAAACATAATATTTGTTTCACAAAATGTCCTACCTCCCTCGCTCCACTGACTCCCTTACTGTCCGTAATACCAGCAACACAGTGGTCCACTGAACCACTGAGTCCTTAAGCTTTACCTCAGAGTCATCTGAAGGAAACGTGTTGGAGCTCCCAGGAACCAGGCCTCTGGCCCAGACAGCCTTTTTCATTTTTGGTAAAACTGCTGTTGCTTCCAGTTGAATTAATCTGGTGAATTTTCCAACAAGCAGCAGCAGCAGTCGGAGGTCTTCCAACCAGACCAGAAGAGGCCTAAGTGATCAGACAGACCCGACCCGTGGAGAACTTAGAACAAAGAGCTATCTAAATTAAATGTAGAATCTAATTTCCCCCCAAATAATAATTCCATTGTACATTCAGTAAGGTTTCTGTTAGTTACTTTGATGATCGGTTGTACATTGTGATCACTGGCTGAGTAAACAGCCCTTTGTGAAAGTCTTAAGGTTTTTCCATGCAACAATCATCAGATCTATGGACAGGAAAGCTGGTCCACACTTCCTTGAGTGTCCATCCATACACAGTGCATATGACTGCAATGTAGATTGATGCATGTGCATAAGATTCTGTGTGTATGCTCAGGTATATTCATATACAGGGATATATTCTTAGGGATATACTTGTATAACCATCTGCACAACATACAAATACATACATATAACTGGAGGTCCTCTCCGTTTTGAAATGAAATGTAACAAGTGTCATTCAGCAAAATTCTTCAGGCAAAGTAACTCTAACTAGTTTGTGTGCTCATGACCGATTGGTAACGATGTGTGTGTGTGTGTGTGTGTTAGGGGGTCTCAGAGTGCCTTGGTGCTGGTTGTGTGTGACACGGTGTGCGAGACGGGTTTCTGCGGGTAGCGGCTGTAGTAGTAGACCTGGAATAGAATGGCAATGTCCACTCCCACCTGCAGCAGACCACAGGTCCAGAACTGGACAGGAGCCTCGGTCAGCAGGAAGTAACCCGTCTTAAAGGTGTCCCCACTCGTCCACATCATCACCATTTTTATACTGCAGGGAGAAAGGGAGGAGAAAGAAGAGATGGGGGAAGATAAACATTTCAATGTTAGCAGAGCTAGAGACAGTGGTTGTCCAAAATCTGTCTTGCCTACTACTTACTAAAATGACATACTGTGTACTAAATCATACTACTTACTATGTATTATGTACTGTTTAGTATAAATGCATGCAGTAAGCAACAAATCAACATACTAGGCACACCCATACTAAGAATGCGTCACCTAATGCACAATTGCGCCGTTTCCCGCCATCCGTTCCTTTTGTTACAGCCTGTTCTCTTATCAGCCGATTATCAGCTGTTGTCAAAACACACGTGGGTCTGAAAATATGTTTCTCTTCCTCCATAGAGTGCAGTAAATACTAGATGAAGTCTAAACGAGTATGACATTCTGGCATTTAAAGGATACAACAAATTTCACACTATAACAAGTTATATTTTTGCATTGTCAAAAAGCCTACTATTTAGAACGTAAGTACAGGTATTCGGACACGGCCGGTGACACACCTGAACACTACCTTGAATCATGACAGAAAAGAGACAGGAAATCATGTAACACAATAACAGACCAAATACATCGTTAGTGGTGGGGATACTGACCCACTATTTCCAGAACAAACTATTAAAAGGAAAGAAATGGAATTCATTGAAGTTCATTTGCCACAACTCTTCTGGAGTTGAGAATCCTCTCAGGGAGGTTTATAAATTCAGACTCGTTGTGCGGTGAGTTCACCCGTCTGCTCTCTGCAGCAGCTCTTCTCCCTCCTCTCTCAGGGAGCTGCTTAGGCTGACTTCTCAGGAAGTCAGAGTAAATAAACAACTATAGTTCTGTTGTTCAGCTGTAGCTTTTAGAACAACTCTGTGGTTAGAATCAGGTGTGCTAGATTAGGGTTGGAGTGAAAACCTACAGGACAGTAGCGCTCCAGGAACAGCGTTGGAGAGCCCTACTTTAGGCTGTGGCCCCTCCTCTCTGTGTTACTCTGCAGCATTATGAACTATAATGAGCCAATAGGGAAGTAACACACTAACAGTAACCGTAGAAGGGAAGTACAGCAGGAGGTCTCTAGGTATGTTGTCTACTGTACAAAGACCAAGCTTTGAAAGCCCTCTACTTTTTAGATGGAGAAAACAGCATTGCTTATTATAAAAGGGTATATGCAAGGTTTCTTGGCATGCTGGGCTCCCAGGATCTCCGCTCCATGTTTCTAAAACACCCAAGTTACTTTTTATAATGAGAAAAGTCTTGACAGTGTTGGTGATTATGGATAAATCACAACAGACAAACAGTCTCCCCAGCTACTGCTATCCCTCTCCTCCAACCTCCCTCTCGTCTTTGGGACTCTTTGTTTTTCTCCCCGGGCTTTGTACTGAAGCCAAGGACGGAAGGTAAACGCTGACAAAGGAAGGACTGAGGCACAAACACAGTTAGCTAACAGCATTCAGAAGTGTTTACAATAAACCGCCTTCCCAAAACACTCCCTTCTGAACGCAGAGGCATCCTCTATCTGCTGTTCTTAATACTACCTGCCTCGTGTCGTGACATTTTGGAGTAGGGACCCCTGCTCGGAGTGCCAGAGCCAATCCTGACATGTCAGCGCTTTCCATTCATGTGTAAATAACACAGGTTAGTCAAAGGACAGAATGCTAATCTGAATATAAACACATTTAAAGGGTGAGGGTGGGGGAGAGGGAGATGCCTAATCTAATTGGTGTCAAGGGAAGACCTGTCAAATCAAATCACATTTTATTTGTCACATGCGCCAAATACAACAGATGCAGACCTTACTGTGAAATGCTTACTTACAAGCCCTTAACCAACAATGTGGTTCAAGAAATAAAGTAAAGAAAATATTTACTAAATAAAATAAAGTTAAAAATAAAATAAAAAGTAACACTATAAAATAACAATAACGAGGCTATATACAGGGGGTACCAGTACCGAGTCAATGTGCGGGGGTACAGGTTAGTCGAGGTAATTTGTACATGTATTACAGACTCGGTCAGGGAGAGGTTGAAAATGTCAGTGAAGACACCAGTTGTTCCACGCATGCTCTGAGTTCACATCCTGGTAATCTTTGTTAATGTTGACCTGTTTAAAAGGTCTTGCTCACATCGGCTACGGAGAGCGTGATCACACAGTCGTCCGGAACAGCTGGTGCTCTCACGCATGCTTCAATGTTGCTTCGCCTCGAAGCAAGCATAAAAAGGCATATAACTCGCCTGCTAGGCTCACGTCACTGGGCAGCTCGTGGGTGAGTTTCCCTTTGTAGTCCCTGTATAGGGTTTTGTATGGTTGCTGTGTACGTTGAAAATTCCAAATAATTATTCAGACAACATTTTCTAGGTGTTTCAGGGAAAGGGTTTTTGCACTAAGCAAATACACTGATGGCATATTCCATCATGGTATGCAGTAGTAGGCACAATAGACAAATCCATAATAAACACAACACATATCCTATGAATATTATACTGCATCTGTGACGTTACGACTGGGTCATAACCATACAGTACTGTCAAGTATTGACTACACTGCCAATACCTCTAATATGGTACCACTCTCCCTATGTCATTTGTCTGACCCTGTATCATTGTTATTGGCAAGGCAACATGTTCAATGATCCATACAAGTGAGCTGATGAAGATTTGCTGCATTGAGGGTACAAATGGTGGCTTCAAAGTACGAAGACTATCGTCTAGCAGGAGCCACTTAGCAGAGGTAATTGTCTTCAGGCTGATTACAGGGTACAGGTTCACCCCGTCACAGGCTGTCTGCTAGTTGAAGTTGGAAGTTTACATACACCTTAGCCAAATACATTTAAACTCAGTTTTTCACAATTCCTGACATTTAATCCTCGTAAAAATTTCCTATTTTAGGTCAGTTAGGATCACCACTTTATTTTAAGAATGTGAAATGTCAGAATAATAGTAGAGAGAATGATTTATTTCAGCTTTTATTTCTTTCATCACATTCCCAGTGGGTCAGAAGTTTACATACACTCAATTAGTATTTGGTAGCATTGTCTTTAAATTGTTTAACTTGGGTCAAACGTTTCGGGTAGCCTTCCACAAGCTTCCCACAAGCTTCCTGGCTCGCACACGCTTTTTCAGTTCTGCCCACAAATTTTCTATGGGATGGAGGTCAGGGCTTTGTGATGGCCACTCCAATACCTTGACTTTGTTGTCCTTTGGGATGGTGTTCTTCGGCTTGCAAGCCTCTCCATTTTTCCTCCAAACATAACGATGGTCATTAAGGCCAAACAGTTATATTTTTGTTTCATCAGACCAGAGGGCATTTCTCCAAAAAGTACGATCTTTGTCCCCATGTGCAGTTGCAAACTGTAGTTTGGCTTTTTTATGGCGGTTTTGGAGCAGTGGCTTCTTCCTTGCTGAGCGGCCTTTCAGGTTATGTTGATATAGGACTTGTTTTACTGTGGATATACAGTGGGGAGAACAAGTATTTGATACACTGCCGATTTTGCAGGTTTTCCTACTTACAAAGCATGTAGAGGTCTGTCATTTTTATCATAGGTACACTTCAACTGTGAGAGACGGAATCTAAAACAAAAATCCAGAAAATCACATTGTATGATTTTTAAGTAATTAATTTGCATTTTATTGCATGACATAAGTATTTGATCACCTACCAACCAGTAAGAATTCCGGCTCTCACAGACCTGTTAGTTTTTCTTTAAGAAGCCCTCCTGTTCTCCACTCATTACCTGTATTAACTGCACCTGTTTGAACTCGTTACCTGTATAAAAGACACCTGTCCACACACTCAATCAAACAGACTCCAACCTCTCCACAATGGCCAAGACCAGAGAGCTGTGTAAGGACATCAGGGATAAATTGTAGACCTGTACAAGGCTGGGATGGGCTACAGGACAATAGCCAAGCAGCTTGGTGAGAAGGCAACAACTGTTGGCACAATTATTAGAAAATGGAAGAAGTTCAAGATGACGGTCAATCACCCTCGGTCTGGGGCTCCATGCAAGATCTCACCTCGTGGGGCATCAATGATCATGAGGAATGTGAGGGATCAGCCCAGAACTACACGGCAGGACCTGGTCAATGACCTGAAGAGAGCTGGGACCACAGTCTCAAAGAAAACCATTAGTAACACACTACGCCATCATGGATTAAAATCCTGCAGCGCACGCAAGGTCCCCCTGCTCAAGCCAGCGCATGTCCAGGACCGTCTGAAGTTTGCCAATGACCATCTGGATGATCCAGAGGAGGAATGGGAGAAGGTCATGTGGTCTGATGAGACAAAAATAGAGCTTTTTGCTCTAAACTCCACTCGCCGTGTTTGGAGGAATAGAAGGATGAGTACAACCCCAAGAACACCATCCCAACCGTGAAGCATGGAGGTGGAAACATCATTCTTTGGGGATGCTTTTCTGCAAAGGGGACAGGACGACTGCACCGTATTGAGGGGAGGATGGATGGGGCCATGTATCGCGAGATCTTGACCAACAACCTCCTTCCCTCAGTAAGAGCATTGAAGATGGGTCGTGGCTGGGTCTTCCAGCATGACAACGACACGAAACACACAGCCAGGGCAACTAAGGAGTGGCTCCGTAAGAAGCATCTCAAGGTCCTGGAGTGGCCTAGCCAGTCTCCAGACCTGAACCCAATAGAAAATCTTTGGAGGGAGCCGAAAGTCCATATTGCCCAGCGACAGCCCCGAAACCTGAAGGATCTGGAGAAGGTCTGTATGGAGGAGTGGGCCAAAATCCCTGCTGCAGTGTGTGCAAACCTGGTCAAGAACTACAGGAAACGTATGATCTCTGTAATTGCAAACTAAGGTTTCTGTACCAAATATTCAGTTCTGCTTTTCTGATGTATCAAATACTTATGTCATGCAATAAAATGCAAATTAATTACTTAAAAATCATACAATGTGATTTTCTGGATTTTTGTTTTAGATTCCTTCTCTCACAGTTGAAGTGTACCTATGATAAAAATTACAGAACTCTACATGCTTTGTAAGTAGGAAAACCTGCAAAATTGTCAGTGTATCAAATACTTGTTCTCCCCACTGTAGATACTTTTGTACCTGTTTCCTCCAGCATCTTCACAAGGACCTTTGCTGTTGTTCTGGGATTGATTTGCACTTTTCGCACCAAAGTACGTTAATTTCTAGGAGACAGAACACCTTCCTGAGCGGTATGATGGCTGCGTGGTCCCATGCTGTTTATACTTGCGCACTACTGTTTGTACAGATGGACGTGGTACCTTCAGGTGTTTGGAAATTGCTCCCAAGGATGAACCAGACTTGTGGAGGTCTACATTTTTTGTCTGTGGTCTTGGCTGATTGTTTTTGAGTTTACCATGATGTCAAACAAAGAGGCCCTGAGTTTGAAGGTAGGCCTTGAAATAGATCCATAGGTACACCTCCAATTGACTGAAATGTTATCAGAAGCTTCTAAAGCCATAACATAATTTTCTGTAATTTTCCAAGCTGTTTAAAGGCACAGTGAATTTAGTGTATGTAAACTTCTGACCCACTGGAATTGTGATAGTGAATTATGAGTGAACTAATCTGTCTGTAAACAATTGTTGGAAAAATTACTTGTGTCATGCACAAAGTAGATGTCCTAACCGACTTGCCAAAACTATAGTTTGTTAACAAGAAATGTGTGGAGTGGTTGAAAAACGAGTTTTAATGACTCCAACTTAAAACCTCTCTGGTACAAGTGGCACGCTAGCGTCCCACCTCGACAACAGCCAGTGAAACTGCAGGGCGCCAAATTCAAAACAGAAATCCCATAATTACAATTCCTCAAAATACAAGTATTATACACCATTTTAAAAGATAAACTTCTTGTAAATCCAACCACAGTGTCCGATTTCAAAAAGGCTTTACGGCAAAAGCACACCATGCGATTATGTTAGGTCAGCGCCTAGCCACAGAAAACCATACAGCCATTTTCCAACCAAGGAGGTGTCACAAAAGTCAGAAATAACATTAAAATGAATCACTTACCTTTGATGATCTTCATCAGATGGCACTCCCAGGACTCCATGTTAGACAATAAATGTTTGTTTTGTTCGATAAAGTTCATCTTTATGTCCAAATACCTCTGTTTTGTTGGTGCGTTCAGAAATTCAAAGGCACAATGTGCGCTCTCAACATCAAGACGAAAAGTCAAAAAAGTACAATAAAAGTTAGTAGAAACATGTCAAACGATGTTTAAAATCAATCCTCAGGTTGTTTTTGTCATAAATAAATCAATAATATTTAAACCGGACAAAAGCTTCCTCAATAGACAAGTAGAAACAAGAAAGGCGCGTTCCCGATCACGCGCAGGACTCATGGCGTCTCATTGAAAGTGCTGTATCTCCCTAATTTTTAGAGTAAAAGCCTGAAACAATGCCTAAAGACTGGCCACATGTAGAGGAAGCCATATATATCGTGAACTGGGTCCTAAGTCTTTGTATGGTGGATAGGCTTTCAATGGAAAAACAGCCTTTCAAAATAATAGTACTTCCTGGTTGGATTTTCCTCAGGTTTTCGCCTGCCATATTAGTTATGTTATACTCACAGACATTATTTTAAGAGTTTTGGAAACTTCAGAGTGTTTTCTATCCAAATCTACTAATTATATGCATATCCTAGCTTCTGGGCCTGAGTAGTAGGCCGTTTAATTTGGGTAGAATTAAACGGAGAAATGTTTTTCTCCAAATGCTGCCCCCTACCCTAGTGAAGTTTTAAGTGTATGTAAACTTCCGACTTCAACTGTAGCACCCACAAGATGAGGGGAGGAAAGAGGAAGGGGTGAGACCTGTCAAATCTTCTATATTATTCATGTCTCCACCTTCACCTCACGCCCCTTTACTCATTTCATTTGTAACACCCTTTTAAATAACCTTCCCATGCATCTACTCATACTACCTCCCTCCTTGCATCTTTCTCTCTCTCCCTCCATCCTCTCTCTCTCCCTCCAAATCCATCCAAGGTAGGAAGCTTGTTAGTTCTGGGGAGGAGGAGAAACATTTATTTATTTCTCTCCGAGTGCTGACGTAGAGTTTGGGCCAGCTTTGTGTGTAATGATGTGAGAGCAGGATTGAGGATTTGATCAGCCCTCCTGAGAACTCGGTCTGCGTCTCCAATGGCACCCTATGTACTGCACTACTTTTGACCAAGGCCCATCTCTATAGGGAATAGGGTGCCATTTGGGACGTAGCCTCAGAGAGAATGCTGGGAGGTCAGGGATGGGGTCAGAACATGCCTGGGAAATGATTCTAAAAGTCCCCAGCCACTTACAGAAGACTAACTGGGAGGTAAAAAAGCCTGTATGCATCGGAGGTGGAGGAGGATGGAAGACCCTCTGCATTTCATCAGGTAATCAGCAGCTCCACAGCCCAGGTGGGTGGGCAAGTTGTCATAGACTTGTCTGACAAGGTAGTGATGCAGTGTTGTGAATGCAGAGACAGACTTGTATACTGACTGAATTTAAATGGTCAAACAACAGCTAGATGGCAGGCTAAATAAGGCACTCCCTCTGAGCGTGTTATCTGTCCATGGGAAACAGCTCACACAGAGAGGACTTATAAGGACAGTCAGTCAGTAGGCGGTCTGCAGAGCCTGTCTCTCCATGTTCCATTACCTTTATCTCAGGCCAGGGGCCCAGACATCAACGCCAGGTATCCCCCGCCTAGCTACCATCCCCCGCCTCCCACCCCAGTCATTAGTTTGACTGCTCATGTCGGTTTATGTTCATTGCTGCCCTGCTACACACACAGACGCACACCCACACACCGCTGGAGACCTGACATCATGCCAGCACACCTAGACCAAAGTACCATTAATTCGGCACACAGAGGCTAATACGGGGGGGGAAGCCACACACAGAAAGGATAGGAGGGAAGACCACAATAACTAAGTACATCTATCTCCAAAATCACTGGGCAAACCAACCCCACGCTAAATCACCACACCAGGAAATATTCACAATATAATACATCTCATCCAAGGTGACCACAGGGGATAAATTCAGCAGGATTACATAATGTGTGTTTCGTAAGTTCTCAACTTCAAACAGTTCACACAGCCCTATAATTAAGCCTCAAATTCGAATGAATTGTCTTTGACCATGGAGCTACGTTTGAGAGAGAGAGAGAGGCAGAGAGAGAGAGAGGCAGAGAGAGAGAGAGAGAGGCAGAGAGAGAGAGAGAGAGGCAGAGAGAGAGAGAGAGAGAGAGGCAGAGAGACAGAGAGAGACAGAGAGGCAGAGAGAGACAGAGAGATCTTTTCTTTACTGAGGTTGACTTGACATCCTTGAAGTAAATATGTGATATGGAGCTGTACTGTAACTATAGAACAGGAGGACTACATTTACATCCAATTTGAACTTCATTTCCCATCAAACCATGACAAGACAGATCAGAATACACTTCCTGTATACAAGCTTCCCCCATCATCTCCTCCCCACCCAACATCCACCATTAGAGCAACCATGTTGTGTCACCCACAGCCCCCAGTCGCCCTCCTCTTTGTGTTGTAGTAATGTTCTGTTTGGTAACTGTCTGCTAGAGGGGTCTTGCGCCTGGCTCTGACAGGTCAATATAAACAGGAAGTGATGGAAAAGCAAACGCATGCCTTCAGCCACCACTGTGACCTGTATGCTCAAGTCAGCTGGCCCTCGCAACATATTCGGCACCAGACCCACTGGCTCCAGGTCATCTATAAATCTTTGCTAGGTAAAGCTCCTCCTTATCTCAGCTCACTGGTCACCATAACACCCACCCGTAGCACACGCTCCAGCAGGTATCTCTCACCGGTCATTCCCAAAGCCAACACCTCATTTGGCCACCTTTCCTTCCAGTTCTCTGCTGCAAATGACTGGAACGAATTGCAAAAATCGCTGAAGTTGGAGACTTATATCGCCCTCACTAACTTTAAGCATCACCTATCTGAGCAGCTTACCTATCACTGCAGTTGTACACAGCCCATCTGTAAATAGCCCATCCAACTACCTACCTCATCCCCATATTGGTTTTGATTTACTTTTTTGCACACCAGGATGTCTACTTGCACATCATCTGCACATCTATCACTCCAGTGTTAATTTGCTAAATTGTAATTACTTCGCTACTATGGCCTATTTATTGCCTTACCTCCTTACTCCATTTGCACACACTGTATATAGATTTTCTGTTGTGTTATTGACTGTACTTTTGTTTATCCCATGTGTAACTCTGTGTTGTTGTTTTTGGTCGCACTGCTTTGCTTTGTCTTGGCCAGGTCGCAGTTGTAAATGAGAACTTGTTCTCAACTGGCCTACCTGGTTAAACAAAGGTGAATGAGAACTTGTTCTCAACTGGCCTACCTGGTTAAATAAAGGTGAATGAGAACTTGTTCTCAACTGGCCTACCTGGTGAAATAAAGGCGAAATAAATCAAATCAAAAATTAGCATCAAGTGTCCCAAATGGCACCCTTTTCCCTAATAGGCCCTGATCAAAAGTAGTGCACTATAGTGCATTCGGAAAGTATTCAGACCACTCGACTTGTTCCACATTTTGTTACATTACAGCCTTATTCAAAAACGTCAAAAAATTAAATTATCTACACACACACAAAGCAAAAACAGGTTTTTAGGAATTTTAGCAAATGTATTAAAAATAAAAAAAGGAAATATTACATTTACATAAGTATTCAGACCCTTTACTCAGTACTTTGTTGAAGCACATTTGGCAGTGATTACAGCCTTGAGTCTTCTTGGGTATGACGCTACAAGCTTGGCACACCTGTATTTGGGGAGTTTCTCCCATTTTTCTCTGCAGATCCTCTCAAGCTCTGTCATGTTGGATGGGAAGCGTTGTTGCAAAGCTATTTTCAGTTCTCTCCAGAGATGTAAGATGGGGTTCAAGTCCGGGCTCTGGCTGGGCCACTCAAGGGCATTCAGAGACCTCTCCCGAAGCCACTCCTAAGTTGTCTTGGGTGTGTGCTTAAGGTCGTTGTCCTGTTGGAAGGTGAACCTTCAGATCCTGAACACTCTGGAGCAGGTTTTCATCAAGGATCTCTCTGTACTTTGCTCCATTCATATTTCCCTCGATCCTGACTAGTGTCCCAGTCCCTGCTGCTGAAAAACATCCCCACAGCATGATGCTGCTACCACCATGCTTCACCGTAGGGATGGTGCCAGGTTTCCTCAAGATGTGACGCTTGGCATTCATGCCAAAGTGTTCAATCTTGGTTTCATCAGACCAGATAATCTTGTTTCTCATGGTCTAAGAGTCCTTTAGGTGCCTTTTGGCAAACTCCAAGTGGGCTGTCATGTGCATTTTACTGAGGAATGGCTTCAGTCTAGCCACTCTACCATAAAGGCCTGATTGGTGGAGTGCTGCAGAGATGGTTGTCCTTCTGGAAGGTTCTCCCATCTCCACAGAGGAACTCTGTCAGAGCGACCATCGGGTTCTTGGTCACCTCCCTGGCCAAGGCCCTTCTCCCCCTATTGCTCAGTTTGGCTAGTAAGACAGCTCTATGAAGTCTTGGTGGTTTCAAACTTCTTCCATTTATGAATGGATGCTACTGTGTTCTTGGGGACCTTCAATGCTACAGACATTTTTTGGTACCCTTCCCTAGATCTTGTGCCTCGACACAATCCTGTCACAGGTGGACTCCAATCAAGTTGTAGAAACATCTCAAGAATGATCAATGGAAACAGGATGCACCTGAGCTCAAATTCGAGTCTCATAGCAAAGGGTCTGAATACTTATGTAAATAAGGTATTTCTGTTTTTCTAAAAACCTGTTTTCGCTTTGTCATCATGGGGTAGTATGCGTAGATTGATGAGGATTTTATATTTTATTTAATCCCTTTTAGAATAAGGCTGTAACGTAACAAAATGTGGAAAAAGTCAAAGGGTCTGAATACTTTCCGAATGCACTGAATATATGGAATAGGGTGCAATTTGGGATAGGGTGCAATTTGGGATGCAGATCTGTTGTCATTAACCATCTCTGGACCTGACTGGCATGGCATGTTCTGGGGTTTGGCTTAACACATTCATTATTTTATGAAGGCATATTTTTTATTATGAGTCTTTGATAATCAATATGATAATGAGGTACTCAATCTTTCTATTTTTAGTGATGTTATATTTTTCGTCTGTCGCATGATCATTCAGAGACTATTTACATTGTGTTGTGTGTGTGTGTACAGTGCTTTCAGAAAGTATTCACACCCCTTGACATTTTCCATATTTAGTTTTATTACAGCCTGAATTTCAAATTAATTAAATTGATATGTTGTGTTACTGGCTTACACACAATACCCCATAATGTCAAATAAGTGGCATTATGTTTTTGGAAACTTTAACTAATTAATTAAAAATGAAAAGATGAAAAGTCTTAAGTAAATAAGTATTTAACCCCTTTGTTATGGCAAGCCTAAATAAGTTCAGGAGTAAAAATGTCCTTAACAAGTTACATAATAAGTTGCATGGACTGTGCGCAATAAGTGTTTAACATAATTTTTGAATGACTACTTCATCTCTGTACCCCACACATACAATAATCTGTAAGGTCCTTCAGTCAAAGTGAATTTCAAAACAGACTCAACCAAAGACCAGTGAGGTTTTCCAATGTCTCGCAAAGAAGGGCACCTACTGGTAGATGGTTAAAAAATATCCCTTTGAGCATGGTGAAGTTACTAATTACACTTTGGATGGTGTATTAATAAACCCAGTCACCACAAAGACGCAGGCGTCCCTCCTAACTCAATTGCCAGAGAGGAAGGAAACCGCTCAGGGATTTCACCATGAGGCCAACGGTGACTTTAAAACATTGCAGTTCCTCCACAATATTAACCTAAATGACAGAGTGGAAAGCAGTGGTGCAAAGTAGTTAAGAAAAATACTTTAGAGTACTACTTAAGTAGTTTTTTGGGGGTATCTGTACTTGACTATTTATATTTTTGACAACTTAGTTTTACTCCACTACATTCCTAAAGAAAATATTGTACTTTTTTTTATTTATTTATTTTTTCTCCCCTTTTCTCCCAAATTTTTTTTTCGTGGTATCCAATCGCTAGTAATTACTATCTTGTCTCATCGCTACAACTCCCGTACGGGCTCGGGAGAGACGAAGGTCGAAAGCCATGCGTCCTCCGAAGCACAACCCAACCAAGCCGCACTGCTTCTTAACACAGCGCGCCTCCAACCCGGAAGCCAGCCGCACCAATGTGTCGGAGGAAACACCGTGCACCCGGCCCCCTTGGTTAGCGCGCACTGCGCCCGGCCCGCCACAGGAGTCGCTGGAGCGCGATGAGACAAGGATATCCCTAACGGCCAAACCCTCCCTAACCCGGACGACGCTAGGCCAATTGTGCGTCGCCCCACGGACCTCCCGGTCGCGGCCGGCTGCGACAGAGCCTGGGCGCGAACCCAGAGACTCTGGTGGCGCAGTGCTCTAGACCACTGCGCCACCCGGGAGGCCTAAAATATTGTACTTTTTACATTTTCCCTGACAACCAAAAGTTCTGGTTACATTTGGAATGCTTTGCAGGACAGGAAAATGGTCAAAATCATGCACTTATCAAGAGAACACGTGGTCATTCCTACTGCCTCTGGCAGACTCACTAAACACAAATGCATATTTTGTAAATAATGTCAGTGTTGGAGTGTGCCCCTGGCTATCCATACATTTTAAAAACAAGAAAATGGTGCCGTCTGCTTTGTCCTTTTACCCCTACCTATATGTACATATTACCTCAATTACCTCGACTAACCTGTTCCCCAGCACATTGACTTGGTACCTGTACCCCCTGTATATACTGTAGCCTCGTTATTATTATTTTATTGTGTTACTTTAGATAATTTACTAAATATTTTTCTTTAAACTGCATTGTTGGTTAAGGGTTTGAAAGTCAGAATTTCATGGTAAGGTCTGTACCTGTTTTATTTGGTGCATGTGAAAAATCAATTTTGATTTGATTAATATAAGGAATTTTAAATGATTTATAGTTTTACTGTTGATACTTAAGTATATTTAAAACCAAAACATTTTAGAGACTTTTACTCAAGAAAGACAATTGGGTACTTTTTCCACCACTGGTGAAAAGTAGGGAGCCTGTACAGAATAAAAATATTCCAAAACATGTATCCAGTTTGCAATTAGGCACTAAAGTAAAACTGCTAAAAATATGGCAAAGAAATGTACTTTATGTCCTGAATAAAAAGCGTTATGTTTGGGGGAAATCCAAGAGATCACCGAGTACCGCTCTTCATATTTTCAAGCAGGGTGATGGCTGCATCATGTTATAGGTATGCTTGTCATCGGCAAGGACTAGGGAGTTGTTTGGGATAAAAATAAACAAAATCGAGCTAAGCACAGGCAAAATCCTAGAGGAAAACCTGGTGTAGTCAGTTGCTTACCCAGACGACACTGAATGTTCCTGAGTGGCCTAGTTCCAGTTTTGGCTTGAAAATCTATGGCAAGACTTGAAAATAGCAGTCAAGTAATAATAAAGAACCAACTTCACAGAAGTTGAAGAATTAAAAAAATAAACAAAGTGTAAATATTGTTAAATCCAGGTGTGAAAAGCTCTTAGAGACTTAACCAAAAAGACACAGCTGTAATCCCTGCCAAAGGTGATTCTAACATGTATTGACTCAGGGGCGTGAGCACTAATGCAAATGCGATATTTCTGTATTTAATTTTCAATACATTTGGAAAAATGTCAAAACACATGTTTTCACTTTGTCATTATGGGGGTTGTGTGTAGAAGGGTGAGAAAGAAAATCTATGTAACACATTTTCAATTCAGCCTGTAACACAAAATGTGGAATAAGTAAAGGGACGTGAACAGTTTCTGAAGGCACTGTATGTGTGTGTACACACGTGTGTGCGTCGGTCATGACTCAGTCACAACTGCGTGACTAATAATAGGAACTCGGAACACTACTGAAGATCCTCAATTAAAACTCCATGATGATGACAGCAACGGCACTAAATGGGTATAATATAATCATCATCATAATAACAGCATTAGAATGGAGCGTTAACAATGAAGCGTCATGTTTTATATATATTTAATTGTCTGTGCGAATCCTGCCTAAGGATTAATTCGCTAGGGAGAATGAAGGCAGTAAAAAGCCAATAAGTTCAATTAAAAGACAAATCTAAGGAGGCATCCTGTTCTAAATCAGGTCTCAGTTTAAATAATACACTATATATTCACAAAAGTATGTGGGCACCCCTTCAAATTAGTGGATTCGTCCATTTCAGCCACACCCGTTGCTGATAGGTGTACAAAATCGAGCACACAGCCATGCTGTCTCTATAGACAAACATTGGCAGTAGAATGGCCTTACCGAAGAGCTCAGTGACTTTCAAAGTGGCACCGTCATAGGATGCCATCTTTCCAACAAGTCAGTTAGTCAAATTTCTGCCCTGCTAGAGCTGCCCTGGTCAACTGTAAGTGCTGTTATCGCGAACTGGAAATGCCTAAGAGCAACAACGGCTCAGCCGCGAAGTGGTAGGCCACACAAGCTCACAGAATGGGACTGCCGAGTGCTGAAGCATGTAAAAATCTTCTGTCCTTGGTTGCAACACTCACTACCGAGTTCCAAACTGCCTCTGGAAGCAATGTCAGCACAACAACTGTTCGTCGGGAGCTTTATGAAATGGTTTTCCATGGCCGAGCAGCCACACACTAGCCTAAGATCACAATGCGCAATGCCAAGCGTTGACTGAAGTGGTGTAAAGCTCGCTGCCATTGGACTCTGGAGCAGTGGAAACGGGTTCTCCGGAGTGATGAATTACACTTCACCATCTGGTAGTCCGACGGACGAATCTGGGTTTGGTGGATGCCAGGAGAACGCTACCTGACAGAATGCATAGTGCCAACTGTAAAGTTTGGTATAGGAGGAATAATGGTCTGGGGATGTTTTTCATGGTCTGGGCTAGGCCCCTTAGTTCCAGTGAAGGGAAATTGTAACGCTACAGCATACAATGACATCCTAGACGATTCTGTGCTTCCAACTTTGTGGCAACAGTTTGGGGAAGGCCCTTTCCTGTTTCAACATGACAATGCCACCATGCACAAAGCGAGGCCCATACAGAAATCGCTTGATGAGATCGGTGTGGAAGAACTTGACTGGCCTGCACAGAGCCCTGATCTCAACCCCACTGAATGCCTTTGGGATGAAAAGGGAACACCGACTGCGAGCCAGGCCTAATCGCCCAACACCAGTGCCGGACCTCACTAATGTTCGTGGATGAATGGAAGCAAGTCCCCGCAGCAATGTTCCAACATCTAGTGGAAAGCCTTCCCAGAAGAGTGGAGGCTGTTATAGCAGCAAAAGGGGGGACCAACTCCATATTAATGCCCATGATTTTGGAATGAGATGATCGACGAACATGTGTCCACATACTTTTGGTCATGTAGTGTATAAACCAAAGAACATGTTCACTTCTAGTAGAAAATCCTTTCACTGAATAAACTAAAGTCAGTACCAGTTAGGCGTCTGAATTACATATCCAAGTATTTAAGTGTTCCATAAATTAGACTGAATTTATACACAGGTGTGCAAATGAAAAGACCAGTTTGAGGTCATAGGTCTCATAATAAACCACTGAAGGTCAGCAGCTGGGCTATGAGTAGTATGGAAGCAAGAGATGGGATGAACGACAGCGAATGTCAACTGAGATAAAGGGGAGACAATTGAATGGCAACTGTGGTGTCTTCAGTGTGTATGTGTGACGTCCTCACCTCATCCCCTCAGTACTCTTGTTCTGGTAGTTGCAGTAGAGCTGTGGCATCCCCAGCATGGCCTCAGTGAAGACAGCCAGGAAGCCCAGGCTCTCTACGAACACAGACGAGTCCAGCAGCAGGTAGGTGACGTAGGCCGCCAGCAGGGTGAACGCCAACACACACTGCAGGTAGTCCACGAAACGACTCCACGACCAGAAGTGGCTCCAGTCAAAGTCTGAGGCAGACAGACATGCGGAGAGAAAGTAAGACACAATACTAACACCGATAAACTGACGGTTCTTACCTTTTTTGAGGTCGATCTTTCTCCATCATGATACGCTGGCTCGAGAAGACTGTAATAAAAAGCATTGCATGTGACGTGAAACAAGGAGGCATAGCTGCATGGAAAATTTATTTGGAACGAATTTGGAAAATGCAGAATGATTTACTCTAATGTTCCTGCCTCACTGACATCCCAAATGTTCCCTAAAGGTTGAATGGTTTTTTCATCAGGGAAATAAACAAAAACAAGTTCAAGTTCACTGAAGAAGGAGACATATGAAGTCATGACTTCAAGAAGAAAATCGTCGTACAACTGCAGGCCTGCAATACAATCTCTAGTGATCCGACAACATCTCAGCTAGGAGACTGGCACCTCCACAATACATTGTGCTGCTACTACCTGTCATCTCCAACCTATAGGAGTAGCTAAGACAACCGTAACGCGATCAGCATATGAATAAGGTTAGTGATGAGGATGCCTCCTTCTTTGGCATGTTGACGATTATGTTACGTTAAACTGTCAAATGTTAGTCTTAATCGATTCATTCCCTTTCCCTGCGGTAAATCAACGAAGTCACCACTGAGCTGCACGTAATGCGTTTTAAAACTTCACTGAGACAACAACACACGGAGCCTGACCGCGCTCTAAATGACGTTAGGGGAGAGAAGAATAAATGGAGGAAATTAAATCACCACGGAAAGGAGGGGGAGAAGAGGTGGAGGGGAAACACGCTGTGCAGCATCTTCAATAGGATTTTACACAAACCTCTACGTTGTACAGGGGTCATGCTGAAAATAGATTCTACTCATCTAAAAAGACACATCGGAACATCAAGCTCCTCTGAGAAGGCCTGTGGAACAGAGTATGAGACGAGAGCTTCAGAAGGATTATGGAGAAAAACTGTTTCAGGAGCTACTGGTGAACCTCGCGACTCAAACACACTTAAACTGAATCAAATAAAGAGGGCGCAAACTCATACATCTCATCTAGAATAACATGGTTGGTTTCCTACCATTCTCCATAATCACATTCCCTTTTGACAAACCACAAGAAGAGGGATGACACATAACGTGTCCTGCTGACTTACTGAGATTGAATTCTGAAGTGCATTCTAAATTACAACGGAACGTATTTTACTGAAATATTGATGTTCACCGGATCTGAGATTTAGATGACATTTCTAATACGCATGGCAGACAGGTGTATGTGAGGAAGTCAGGGTGTGCATGATGGATTATCATGTCTACGGTTTGCAACTAAATCGCCTAATCATGGAGTGGGGTGAGTCCGTCTTGCCCTCACTGATAACAGCAATGCCTTGAGGGGGGTGAGGATATCTCAAAGAGACACACACGGCTTATTGTAATGATAGAAGAGTGTTGTTACAGGGTGTTTACAGCAGCACCTTTGCATGCTACACCACACTGTGCCCCTCCACCTCTGTGCCATTCATCTACTCTGGGGCGCTCTCGTTCCATCGCTTCCCTCATCCCCTCTCCTAGTTCCTCCCTCTGTTAAATCTGACATGGAGCCACTGTGTGCATGTGTGGGAGAGAGAGCTGGAATCATGTCATATTGCTTTGCATGTGTTGGTCTCCTCAGAACATTAGTTTAGAAGCTGTCATTTAGCCTGTCAGGTCTACACTTCCCACAGTTACATGTTGTCATTCATAGTCCATAATCATGCAGGGAAAACAAAAGCCACGTAAAATAAAAATGGTCCAGAAAAAATAACCTGCTTTTTGGGGCTAAAATCAAAGCTAGAAGTGTGAGGAGAGTAGGAGGTGATTCATTGGAACCGGTCAGATTCACGCCATACAGGAGAGACTGTGATGACTAATAAGCATCGAAAGAAGAATATAGACTATTCCCAATGCCCAGTTCCCCTGTCCTCCCTGATTGTCCCTTTAACAGTACACAGGCCAAACAACCAACCCCCCCCTCACATATCTGGTACTGCTAAATACTGCTCAACGTTCTTTGTTTGAACTCACAGGGAGGGAGCTTAACGCACCTGCCCTCCGTGGTTATTTCTCCAGAGTGATTGGGAACCTGCTGTCATAATGGATCTAGGATGAGGTGCCATAGAGAGAGGGAAGCCAGCTCTGAACATCACAGAACATTAAACAGTTCGGTACAAGCACAGAACACACACACAACAGTCTCAGGAATATACTGAAATCTACTGGTTCAACAGGTCCGTGTGACAGTCCGATGATAACGTGTCAGAATACTGTTGTTTCTTCTGTCTCAGTTTGACACTCATGTTTACAACTTCAGTGAAAGCAGGTGAAATTATATTTAAATATTCAATTGTAACCAACCTCATCAAAGCCTGAAACCCCAACAAAGATAAGGAGACGTCAGAACTATTTGTTACTCCCAAACTACATTTAGACAAACCGCCCTTTAGGGAGTTCGCCAAAGAGTAGTTTGTTGATGAATTCCTTCTTTTACATCCCATACATACATAGCACTTTCCTTCCATGTTTTATTACATTACCTCCACCTGTACCCTTTCATCCTTCCAACAATAGTGGATTACAACATGCCTCTCCTTCTTATCTCCTCCTGGACTAATCAATAGAGGAACAGACCCGTGTCTATGCAACAGACAGACGAGCAACAGACACATACACTACATGGCCAAAAGTGCTCGTCGAACATCTCATTCCAAAATCATGGGCATTAATATGGAGTTGGTCCCCCCTTTGCTGCTATAACAGCCTCCACTCTTTTGGGAAGGCTTCCCACTAGATGTTGGAACATTGCCGCGGGGACTTGCTTCCATTGAGCCACAAGAGCATTAGTGAGGTCGGGTACTGATGTTGGGTGATTAGGCCTGGCTCGCAGTCGTCGTTCCAATTCATCCCAAAGGTGTTCAACGGGGTTGAGGTCAGGGCTCTGTGCAGGCCAGTCAAGTTCTTTCACACCGATCTCAACAAACAATTTCTGTATGGACCTCGCTTTGCGCACAGGGGCATATTGTCATGCTGAAACAGGGAAGGGCCTTCCCCAAACTGTTGCATATGAGGTTCCTGTTCTGTGAGCTTGTGTGGCCTACCACTTCTCTGCTGAGTCATTGTTGCTCCTAGATGTTTCCACTTCACAATAACAGCATTTACAGATGACCAGGGAAGCTCTAGTAGGGCAGACTTTTGACTGACTTGTTGGAAAGATGGCATCCTATGACGGTGCCACGTTGAAAAAGTTACTGAGCTCTTCAGTAAGGCCATTCTACCGCCAATGTTTGTCTATGTGGATTGCATGGCTGTGTGCTTGATTTTATACACCTGTCAGCAACGGGTGTGGCTGAAATAGCCAAATCCACTCATTTGAAGGGGTGTCCACATACACTATATATACAAAAGTATGGCTATGGAACAGGCAGGGGCAAATAGTGAGGCTGAGGGAGACGGAGCCAGGGAGGAGAGGAATAGGGTCTGGGAGACAAAGAACCAGAGAGCCAGGGAGGCAGAGCTCCAGATTCAGACCTGTGCAGCCCAAAGCCAGGAAAAGGCTAGGGAGAACACACCCTGGCTCTGGTTCCAGCTCGAATGCCAAGAAACATGACAACTGAACTCTGGTTCCGCTGCCAAGTACCAACTGTTTCATGTACAGACCAAAACAGTGAACATACACGTGGGACACAAAATGCCAGCTTTTGATGAGGTAAGTTGAAGCCAGAATTAAGCTTTTTCTACTGTGATGAGAAGAAAGCCAGCTTACCATACCACTGGAGTTGTGCTGTAGAACATCATGCTGGGTGGAAACAATTTGACAAGTTGTAAGAAGTTGGCAGCAACTCTGCCAGTCAACTCCCAGTTCCCAATGACACAAAAACACAACACTCAATTCCAAACACAGAGGCTGAATAAAAGGGTGGCAAAAATCATTTTGATTGCTGAAATGAATATCTTCAACAGTCTGTGCCTTTCTCTACAACTATAATTGTATTCTACAATGCACGATCAAATTAAACAAACAGATTTTGATGGGGATTTTTGAATTATGTTACTCAGAATGAAGCATGGGTTTTAAGAGAGAAGACGATTGAACCCAATAAAGTGTGGGATGGATAGCAGTTCTGAGAAGGTAAACTTCATCACCGTCAGTGAGGACTCTGGACAATATACAACACAGAGCCCGTGGTCCCGTGTGGCTCAGTTGGTAGAGCATGGCGCTTGCAACGCCAGGGTTGTGGGTTCAATTCCCACGGGGGGACCAGGATGAATATGTATGAACTTTCCAATGTGTAAGTCGCTCTGGATAAGAGCGTCTGCTAAATGACTTAAATGTAAATGTTAAATGTAAATGTAAATTATTCTGTCTTCACAGGTACTGTAGGCCTTTGTTATTTCCCAGCACCACCTACTGTCCACATGGAGGATAGCAACTCCTTCCCAACTACAAAGCAGCAGTGCTAACCAGAACTAACCACAACATTGAGATCCATTGTTAGTAAACGCATACTAATGATGCTCACACACTAATCACAAAAACAAAGTTCTCAGCACAATGAAACAGGTACAATTGATTGCTGGTCATCAGCCTCTCTCAACTGGCTGGGTGAGGGGCTCCGTACAGTAACAAGAAGAGGGAGTTGAAACAAAAGGGCAAAGATAGAGGTTGAATAACCAGGACAGAGTTAGGAAGTCTACAGTCTTACAAACTGTCACATCTGTGAGCTGTCTGTGCATCTTTAGCAAGCTGGTGTGAATCCAAGTCATCATCATTGTTTTACCAGACAGGACCACAGAGCAGAGGGCAGTGCACATTAGCTTTCACATGCAGCATTTAATAGAATTGTTGCTGTAGCGCTAACAAAATAATACTGAGCATAGTTCATTTCAAACCAAGAAACATAGCCGAGCAATTAGTCTATCAAGGTCAATAACATAGCAAGTAAATAGCAACAATCAAAAGTCTTAATACATATGCTTAATCAATATATGAGTCTAGAACGCATGCATTTTCATTTTCATTTTCTGAGTAAGAATCTGATAGTCGTCACAATCAGACAACTCAAAGAACTGAAGCAAAATGAAATGTCCATGCACAATCACTGCAATACAGTAGATGCATGCTATAGTAAACTAATATCAGTAGCATAAAAAGCCTTTTACAAACGGAAACAATTCAAGCTATTGACTATAGCTAACACGCATTGTGAACTTCCATGCGAACACTATAACAACTATATTGGTTCTTTAGGAATCACAAATGGAGATATAACGAGGGTGGATCACATGCGATGCAGGAGGATCCTTGCCAGGTTAAGGCATGATGATGAGTTAGTGGCAGTTAATACTGTGAATGGAGCAATGCGAGAAGGAGAGCCACACAAGACCATGCGGTAAGGAAAGAGAGAGAGATGAAGGGAGGAAGGCAGAGAGAGAGAGACAGTACCTACCCAGAAAGAACTTCTTAGGGACTTTGATCTCCTCGTCCTTACTGTCTGTTGCTACAGACACAAAATCAGAAGAGGGAACAGAGAAAGAGAGCTTGGTTTCTCTTGTGCTACAGACCAGAACTGACCCACAGTTTGAAGTCAAGAGAAGTTTATTTTTGACATAAGGTTCGTGATTTCAAATGGACAACCCAATAACTACCCTGTGGGAATTAACATAGTTGAAACCTCAACATTTGGATCTGACTGAGTTGAAACCTCAACGTTTGTTTTAAGTTAGAGTTGAAACATCAACGTTTGGGTCGGACAGAGTTGAAACCTAAACTGTTGGCCAGAGTAGGGACCTCAACGTTTGGCCAGAGTTGAAACTTCAACGTTTGTTTTACATCAGACAGAGTTGAAATCTCAACGTTAGACTAATCATAAACAGCCTGTTTTCTCAAATCATCTGACCCGCCTACCCTGATCCTGTCAACTTGATTGGCTACCAAACTCTGAATTGAGGCCACATGATGGCAGCACTGAGCATTCAATGTTCTAGTATTCCGTTGGCAGGGAAACTGGTGTAGGTCAGTCAGTCAGTCAGTCAGTCAGTCAGTCAACCAACCAACCAACAGGCTGAGGAAGGGAGTTATGAACCAGATTCAGCAGCCAGCCCACTCTAGTTCCGTAAACAGATTATCAACATCCTGTTATGACTGCAATGGGAATATTTAGGATGAATAATTTTTCACTTTCTTTAATACACGTGATTCTGCCAGTGTTCTGTTTGTGCAAGGTGTGGGTTGAATTAGAGATGAATAATCTCTTTCAAAAGAGAGACCTGGCCAAAATAGCAGCACACAAAGTTGCAGACACATTGACAACTTAAAACACAAAGCACTAGAATTTATATACATACATTTACACATTGAACAGCAAGATTTTGGGGGAAAGTGTGGTGCAACTAGGGGTCAAAACACTTACATTTTCCATCAGTGTGAATGTTATGGATTGTTCTCGTATCTGTTGATAGTGTTTGACGCCAGACTGGAGGTGCAAAAGGGCCGAGGACACACTGATTATCACTGTATTCTGTGACACTGTGTGATTATGTAGACGCTAACAAAGTCACTGGCTTTATGTTTTCCTACAAGCCTCTCGGGCTGGTGTTTACAGAACATGTGGTCAGTGCTGTCTGATTAGTATATTAATAAGGGCAGTTAGCCATTCTCTCTGCTCCTGTGTGGGATATTGTTCTCCTTTTTGCAAACTCTTTTATTCACATGGAAATTACAAAGACAAACTAGAGTTGTACAGTACAAGGCCACATTCAGTAGGCAAATGTCAAATGTTGCAGATACAAATGTTTGACTTATTTAACCTTTATTTAACTAGGCAAGTATGTTAATAACAAATTCTTATTTACAATGACAGCCTACCCCGGCCAAACCCAAACCCGGACGACGCTGGGACAATTTAGCGCCGCCCTATGGGTCACCCAATCACGGCAGGTTGTGATACAGCCTGGAATCTAACCAGGGTCTGTAGTGACGCCTCTAACACTGAGAGGCAGTGCCTTAGACCGCTGCGCCACTCAGAAGCTCATAAATGTCATGAAGAGCCAACATGATTCATTATTCTACATGTCAGAGAGGCATGTTTGATCTACATAACACATTTCTATCTGACCGTTCCACAACATTATGCCCTGCTGAATGCACCCCATAGCACTGGGTTGGTTTAGATTGTCAGATTTGAGTTGTGTGTTTAAGCTGTAAAGTATATTACGAACATGAAGGAGTTCCTTTGAGAGGAAGGACAATTGGGCAACTAAGGAATGTGTAACACACACACACACACTCTCCAGAGGTTGGTGATACAACCAAGCACTATCAGTAGTTCACACCATGATGTGAACGGAGGTTATAAACTGATTATAAAGCTATAAAGAGTAGGGACAGGCCAGGGAGGAGGATACCGACCTGTGAATGAACGCCGCTTAGTCTGGAGTTCGGTGGCTACGCGGACGTTGGTACACAGGTTGAGCATGATCAACATGGTGGCTATCATGACAATGCTCTGCCACAGGAGTGGCGTCTCAAAGTAGCGCCCAAACCTGGAAAGAGGAGACAGGGAGTAGTCAGGGCACAGACTCCAGGGTGGCAATACTATTCTGCATGGAGACAATAGGCTTCTGTTGGAACCAAACAAAAACGGTGCTATGCAAACCAATACAAGGATTCCCGTGAGGGGCAGTATCATTTTCAAACACTGTAAAATCTGAAGGGCCAAATAGTTGGAGTCTGTCTGTTCTTCAAATGCACTTAGGCTACAGCCTTCACATGCATCAATGCACATTTGAATAACATGAAACTGCAAGTTTACTGCACCTATGGCAAAACTTACCTGAACAGTATACGCAGAATATTGGCCACCAGTAGGACGAGGCAGACATAGGTGGAGAATCCCTCTGCGTTCTGTGTCCGTCTGATGTCCCTGTACTGGGGGATGTAAGGCACCACTCCACCAAACACCATAGCCCCCGCAGCAATCCATGTCACCAGTTGGTTCAGGACATACATGAGCTGCTCTAACATCTCATCTTCCATGTTCTCTCTCTGTTATCTAGTCTACCAGGGCACAGCAAATCATGGGAAGTCCCAAAGGGGCTGCGCGAAGTTCTAGTGAGCTACACTTGCCTTTCAATAATGTGGTGTAGCCTAGTCAGAGAATGTGAATAGACCAGTGCCTTCGTATGCTTATTGACAGTCAACTATTGGATCAATAACCAATGAAGGGGACAAAATGATGTGTTCCTGCCATTAAAAAAAAGTTCCTTCTTTCAAACCAAATGTAAAGCAGAAATAACTATGTCCATCAATGATGTTCTATTGAACAGTTTACAGTAGACTCCAGAGGTTCTACCTCAGCAGAAATCCCGAGTTGCGGCGCTACTGTTTCATACTACTGTAACTATATGAGATGTACAATGTAACAAGTTGAATGTTAGGCTACAATTGAGAACATCAACAGTCGGCCAGAGAAATCTAACTTGTCGGTCGACCAATCAAATGAATGCAATATTATTCAATAACAGTTTCAATTGCCTGGATTTTTCGCGATTTGTAAAGAAAACTAAAATAGTCAACCCTCGACATTTGCTTTCCAGTTGTCCCCAGTCTAATCGAAGCGACTCAAATCCCCAGTCTTCCGGATGGGTTTGTAGTTACAACCGGACAGCAGCATGAATCTGTGCATCACATGATTGTCATTTACAAAACAAATCCCGTTTGTCTGGAAAATATCATTCCAGCAAAAATCGAAAGAGCGTGAATTTACCGGAAAGTGCAAAAACCCCTGCGTCCACTGCTCTCCCCGCCACACAAACAGAAAGCTAGAGCAGCACTTCCTTCTACGTCAAAATCGTCGCTCCCTGCTTTGGCAACATCTGACTTTGGCTGCATGGTCCTAGACAGAATTGTGTTTAAAGGGGGCATCAACCACTTAGTGTATTTATGTATATCCTATTGTACTTGTCCTATTTTGAGTCATTGAACATAGGCCTATATATGTGTTTTTGTATTTTTATTTTCTTCCATCATTATCATGATGAACAGTTGACATTCTGAGAATAAGGGATGATTGCAGTGAGTCCGGATTAAGACATTTTGCCGAGGTTACATAATCGTGATGACTGTAATCTGTTTGTCACAAAACAACGTTCTAAATGGATGGTCTCTTACATAAAGAAATGGCATGGAGAGTCCCAAAGGATCTGAAATACCCATTGAGCTTAGTTCAACACAGAAAGGTGCATCATGGGTTAACTGGGTGTCATGAGGGAAACGCCTACAGCTCAAAGCTAGAACATCTCGGCAAAAGTCAGAAAATTCAGCAACAGAAACTAATTGGTGTTTTAAACGATACAAACAGTAGCAGGCATGTCGTGAAACAGTAAGTTCAGCCTACCGTTCTGTAGTCCATTCTCATAAAACTTAGTTTCAGTTTGACTACCATTCTGTGCTATTTAACCACGCCTATTAGGATTACACAATGCTTTATTAAAGTTTCTGAATTATACATGTCTTTAATCTAAAAACATCTGATTGATCTGATTGTTAGCCTACTTAATGATTTATGAAAAAGGTACACACTATAGTTTTTATGGAGGCTACACACACTCTTTAGTAAAGTTCTCCGAAAGTATTGTTTCACACCCACTTGTGCATTTCAGTTGAAACTGTTGCCAAGAACGACCCGCAGCGACAGGGACGCACAGCTAGCTTCAAAGACAAATCCCATTGATTTTGAAACGACAGCTGAATCAGGATGACGGAATCCAACTCAAAAGCCGCAAAAGAATTGACAGAAATTGTACGTTTATTTTCTGTATAGCTTTTTTCTTACACCGGTGGTAACATTGGTATCTGAGAAATGATCGTTTGTGTTCTCTCCCACAGGTGGAAGCGACTATGCAGAATCTTCACAGTAAATTTCAAAGCATGTCTGACCAGATTGTTTCAAAAAATATCCTTTATCACAACCTACTACTAGCAACCGTCTTATTGAATGACTAGCTGCTATTGAAGAACGGTATCTAATAGCTACCAGTTGAGATTATAAACAGAAATCATACATATTCAAGCAAGACCGAATCTCAAAATTGCAGCTATTTTTTAAATCAGATTAAAACAAGGCTTTATATGAAATTCCTAATCTAGTGGATTTTAGAATAAAATATGAATTTAATTTATTTTCTCTATAAAGAAATGTTTAATGTACAACCTAGACACAGTGTATAATAATAACTACATATATTGCAAGACTGCCCTTAACCAACCCACTGGATGACATGGGGACTCGAATTGATGACCTGGAGAAGAATGTTGCCGACCTCATGACCCAGGCTGGTATGGATGAGCAACAGACTTCTAAGTGACCAAGCCATCAGGTTAACACATATCAGATCAGCTAACTTCACTTGATTTCTGAGGATCCACTAAAGACAGATGTGGCATGACAAAAGGCCACACATAGGCAGGTTATTACTGATCTATTGTTATGTAACAGCCTATGGCATTTGCTTTCTCATTTAACGGGATGTCATTTGTGTGGGATTTTACCATGTAAACACAATACATTGTTTTTTCTATAATAAAACAAAATGTTTATTCAACTGTTCATAAACAATACGATGGGGCTGAATAATTCCAAGTCTTTCCTCCATCTTCCTGTCACCACAGCACTACCCATAGCATTTCAGAAGAAACAAATCACATATACATACAGATTAAACATATGGGCCAATTTTCCAGACCCAGATTAAGCATAGTCCTAGACTAAAAACACACTTTCAGTGGAGATTCCTTATTGAGAAAGAAGCTAGTCCTCGGCTTAATAATCAATCTGGGTCCAAGAATACAGGCTGTGAATTGATAACTAAATGGCAATATAAAATATGAGCATAACATTTATTAAATCAAAGACACCAAATGATGGTTATTATAACTGCTGTTGAAAAAAGATGGCTTGGCTATAACATAAAAGAGAGCAGGACACCTCGAGCTGAGCCTTTTTGTAGTCCAGCTGTATAGAAAGTCTCATAATGAAAGGACAGATTTGCTCCCATTGGGCTTCACACAAAGCAATGGAAAGGGAAGAACCAATCAGTATCTGTATTTTGTGGAGTAGTACTTAGGAGATACGACCAGACCTCGTCCTTTTCTCGCCCCTCGGTAAACGGTCTCCACAATGTCAATCATCTCCTGCTTGTCCTCCATGGTCCAGTTGATCTTGTTGTTGTTACCTGTCCCCAGATCTATCATGATGTGCTTGTTCCTGGAAGAGTACAGAAGGAATATTTCAGTTTTCACAAAAAGAGGGCAGCAAAGATGGGAGCAGGCTGTCCACTGAAGCAGCTTGGAGCTGTTGTATTAAAGACATGATCAGGAACCTGGGCGACTAGTATTTTTTAAACCTCCCGATTTGGGCTGGATGTGTCAATGTGTAGCTCATACATGCATTAGATTTTTACATTTTAGTCATTTAGCAGACACTCATCCAGAGCGACTTACAGTAGTGAGTGGATGCGTTTTTGTACTTTTCCCATACTGTATAATCTAGGAGCAGAATTCCTGTTTTTACCTGAATTAGCGACGAAATCCCTAGTTTGAAAGCAACGTTGTGCTGCGCCATTTCCACCTACATTTTACCCCACGTGGGCCAGCCCCCTAGCAATTTGAGTTCTAGCAAATGAGCTTCAGTCCCTCGTCATTTGAGTGACAGCTAACAAGATGCACACAGCAGAGCAATGACAGTGCACATACGCGACGTAGTAATGGGACAAGGTAATCCCAGCCAGCCAAACCCTCCTCCCTAACCCAATTGTGCGCCGCCTCATTGGTCTCCAGGGGCCTGTTGCACAAAACTAGGATAAGGGATTAAGCCAGGATATCTTGGTGATCCTGGCTCAATTGATCCGTAATCCGGTTGCACTAAAGATGGATAGGGGGCAGGAGGATATGTTATGGTATAAATTACCATGGAGATTTATTCTGTGGAGCTAGCCTGCTCCAGACCAGGCTAAATTCCAGGATCTATTTAATCTCATCCCTAATGTCAGTCAGCAGTCACCACAAATGGAAACCAATAGTTATTTCACTGCTCACTATACATTGTTATCACATATAACTAGACCCACTGTTATTATTTAAACGTTTGTGATCATTAATTTCAATGATTTTGGATAAAAAATGATTTTTAGATGATGTTGCTATCATTAGATAATTTACAGTTTCCCATAGACTATAAGGCTATATATAAAATGATAGAATATTAGGGCCACAGAGGGGAAAAAAACACAAGTCATAATATTGTAACCAGTTGTTTTAAAGGAGGACAGTTGTTAAAATGACAGATGTGGGGCATTTCGTGAAATTGTACTTCAGTATGGTTTCATAAACAAAGACATGCTGATGTGCCAGAATATTAAGTATCACATTGTCATAAGTATCAAAACTGTAAAAACAATATGTAGCTTTTCTGCAGAAAGAACCAGCCTCATAAATTTATGACTTTATCCTTTTTCTTCAGTGTGGCCCTAGTACTCTGTCATATAAACAAATACACATTCCATATGAATATAAAAACACAATGTGTAACATTATGTTCCTTTATTGAATAAGGACAAAACAAAGCAGGTAAACCATCAGCTCCTTTCGAAACTGAAGTCACAGTGACTCTACAAGATGGAAAGCACAGAATCCAAGCATATTATACAAAATGATACATACACATTCAAAGGTCTGTATATAACACACCCTGCATGTCTGCACACTAAAATAAATGCAGGACAAATCCATACACATCAACTGAACAGACAAATGAATGGATGCAGTAGCCTCCCTGCAGCCTTGTATTACACACAGTATACCGCACAAACATCATAAGAGGCCAAATTCGTCAAAAAACGAACCCAAAAAAACCCAAATTCCTCTGCCACCGCAGGACATATTTAACCAAAATTGAAAGCACACATACTAACTAAAATAATTCAACACATATTGGTCCCTCAGCAGCCGACCACTGTCGTCATCAGGGAAGATTGCCGGATTGTCCCAGTCCATGGCTGGTGGCACTCTGGGGGCCCTCTCCTTCCTCAGGCAGGCCACATTGTGGAGGACAGCACAAGCCACAGTAATATCACATGCCCTAACAGGGCTGACCCTTAATTTGTGAAGGCAGTGAAAGCGTGCCTTCAGGAGGCCAAAGGTCATTTCAACTCTGGCCCTGGTCCTGGCATGGGCATGGTTGTAGGCCTGCTGTGCTTCCTGGGGGTCTGTGAAAGGTGTCAGGAGAAAAGGCTGGCAGCCATACCCCCTGTCTCCCAGCAACACACCAGAGAATTCACCTGTCAACACAAAATCTCATCATTACTACCTCATAAACACAGTGATATTCTTGACACAGCCATGATGGTTATAAATAGGGGTTGTGTGGCTTACCTTGTGATAGGCACTGATAGATTTCAGAGGCCCGAAAGATTCTGGAGTCATGGACTGAGCCAGGCCATTTTGCCACAACATTGCTGATCACACAGTCAGCATTGCAGACCATCTGAAATCATAAGATGAGGAATATTACACCAATCAATGCACATCACTGGCAATGCAGAGTGTTCGTCAATGGACAATATCAAAAAGTTATGTTCACCTGAACATTAATGCTGTGAAAGGATTTCCTATTCACAAAATCGGCCTCATGGGCACCTGAGGGGGCTTTTATCCTTATGTGTGTGCAGTCCACTGCACCAATGACATTGGGGAAACCTGTCACACAAAGTAATGAGTATCCTACTATGTGTTAACAGTTGTCCTGTAATTTGTAGATCCTCTTACCTGCAATCCTATAGAACTCCTCTTTGATGTCACAGAGTCTTCTGTGGCCAGGGAAGGAGATGAAGACATCTGCTAATGCTTTGATAGCCAGACACACACTCCTTATTGTGCGGCAAATTGTGGCCTTGTTCAGCTGTTCTGCATCCCCCACTGAGTACAGGAAGGCTCCACTAGCAAAAAAGCGCAAGGCCACACAAACCATTTGCTCCACACTCAGTGCATGGCTCCGTGCAGTGCGGTGCTTAATCCTGGGACCCAGTAGTCTGCATAGATACCTGATGCCATCTGCAGAAAACCTGTATCTTTCATATAGATGGTCATCAGGGAAGGCCAGTGGGTCCAACCGGTCCCTGAAGACCCTTTCTCGCCTGAAGGCTCTCCTCAGCACAAGTGCTTCTTCATCCACCACATCTCGCACGAATGGGCATGCCATTGTCAGAGCAGAAAGGAACACACAATTTTGGGCCTTCATATAGGCTAGTGGCCACACCTGGTGCTGGGGGGGTGGGCAAAAGAGGGCGATGCCTTATAACGATGACTTGGTTGTACTGATTGCTGGGAAAATAAAAAAAACCTTAGAAAGATGCCACCGTCCTGTGTGCTCACAATAAGAGCTCATATGTCATGGCTCACTTGACTTTACGAGAATATACCTAATTTTTATTTTGAGCTGTGTCATCTTCTTGGAGCTGGGGGAGGAAAGAAAAATAATGATTAATACATTTGTGTTACAGTTAGCATACAGTGTACATTGAAGGCATATCTCACCTCCCTCTCAAGTTTTTTTATTTCAAGGTCCAGTTTCCTAATTGTCCTCTTTTTTATTTCGGACTCCAGTGCAAGATTTTCCATCTTTTTCTTCTTGTACTGAATGTCTATGTCTGCCAGTTCTATTTGGCGCCGGAGGTGGTTGCCATACAACTTTCTGATAGCTTGTGAGCTCTGTGAACACAATACAATTAGCGCAGCTGGAATTTGGCAGGATGTGGTGTCCTTTTATTAATACGCACTATGTTGCCAGGCTGGTTTTCCCACTGTATAGCATCTGGGTCCTGTAAAAGAAATTAGATTTTTTGATTTTGATGAGGACTCCTCACCATTGTAGAGTAAATAGTACTTTCACAGTCTTAACATGATACCTCATGCCTTCTGGAATCCAGAGAGATGGTCTCCTCCTCATCATCGTCTCCATCATGTGCTGTTGCTGCTGCACTGGGGCCTTCACCCTATCACATTTAATCGGATTCATATTGAAGCTAGTAGACAAGACATGCCAGGCCTACAGTATGCCTTTGATGGAGTACTCACTGGATCAGCATCGTCTGGTGCTTGTGCTGGTGGCTCTAACAGGAACACAGTGCTGCCAGACACTGCAAGGCAATAGGTAAACCAAAGTCAGACAGTCCAAATTGATTCAATATGAATGTGGTTGTATCCCATGTAGAGATGGAAGGACATACCTTGAATGAAGCGGGTGGCATCTTGGGAGGAACCTATGCTCGTCTCTTTCCCCCCAGGGATCCCCTCTAAGACGGGCCTGCCTTTATTTAGCTCCAAGGCCATGTCCTCTGCTGGGGTAAGGTCAGCCTTTGGTGACCCACCACCCGTGCCTTGTCTGTGGGTATTCTTTTTCACTGCTAAAACAGTACAGACAATGTGTGAGCAGGCACCTTCTGGGTACAATATATGCTTGTGCTTTGTTAAATATTAGTCAGGGACCATACCATTCTGCAGAATGTTCTTGTATTTGATTTTGACCTGCTACCATGTCCTTTTTGGCCCGTTCATGTTTAATCTACACACACACACACACACACACACACACACACACACACACACACACACACACACACACACACACACACACACACACACACACACACACACACACACATTTAATGGAGTCACACTGCAAAAAATTACTTGGTATTTTTGTCTTGTTTTCAGTAAAAATATCAAAAAATTTATCATAGCTTTATACAGTGTGATGGAGTTACTTTACACAATTTCACTCATATCTGCAGTGCATTTCAATTAAAAATTTAACCGTTTCATAATTACAGTACAACTGCATTTTTGGAGATGTGAATTAAATATTTGAATTGTAATTGTGATGTTTCAGCGGAGCGGTGAGTGTGTAATTGTGCACTACTTACGCATTCAGGCGGTCTGCAATACTTTGCCACGCTTTTTCTCTTTGCTTTATCACTGTGGCGGTGTTGCCTTTCTTCTTAATTATATCTTTTACCTCCTCGTATGCCTCCATGAGGATTTGTGCTTCCGACGGGGAAAAGTACGCGGCTCTAGTTGCCATGGTAAATCAGTTAATCTGTGATCTGTGGGGGTCTATTTGAGTGAGCCGTGAGCGCGCACCTATCCAGGATTGGTTTCACCTGGCTTAATGAATCCGTGTCTGCTCATCCTGGCTTGGTCTTTGTGCAACCAATTAAGCCTGGACGCACATGTTTTGGCTTCATTGAGCTCAGCTGAGTCATTTATCCCGGATGTCTTAATTCTACTTTTGTGCAACAGGCCCCTGGTAAATGTTTGCATCAAAACTAGCGATTGGTTTGAAATGGAGGTGGAACGTGATGACAACGTGAAACTCACCTGAGGAAGAACATAACTGCAAGGATCATACAACTCGTACATCTTGTTGAAGTCCGGCACCGCTGTGATGTCCACCAAATAGATGACTGCAAAGTTTTTCACCTGTAGGGAAGAATAGTGATGTTTGTACAGTAAAAATAGCAACGTTGAATTAAATGTCTTCACAAATGTCAAATCCAAACATCAACAATGGTACAGTAAAATACATATTACCTTTTCAGCTACGCTGTACAACACCTCGTCCATTTTCATACATGTTGGGTCCCAATCGTTGCCAAACCTAATAACCAGGACTCTGTCCTCGGATAGAATGGCTTGGTCGACCTGTCAGCCGTTGTGGAGATGCGGCAGCATGTACGACATCTTGATGCTGCAGTGTCAACACGTATCCTGGGCGAGTAATACGTTTGGTTAGCTATCTGGGCTGGATCTTGACAAAAATGTTTACGAACGTAAGCTACATATACTGTGCACAACGTTGTTCTAAAAAAAAAAAAGTAACAAATGCCGCTAACAGAAGACCACTTTCTTTAGATATTAACTAAGATATTGAAAATGCAAAATTATTGGAAGCCTCGCTAGCTAGCTAGAAACATGGCTTAACTAGCTAGCAAACGTTAACTAGCATGCCTGGCTTGGGATTTGCTAGAAAGTGAGAGGTAACATTTTTATTTAACTAGGCAAGTCAGAAAATAACTAATTATTATTTACAATGACAGCTTACGCCGGCCAAACCCGGACGACGCTGGGCCAATTGTGCACCGTCTATGGGACTCCCAATCACGGCCGGTTGTGATACATCCTGGATGAATGGACTCATATAAATTGTAATGAAACAGCAGGGAGCAGGTCTCGAACCCTCGACCTTCTAGCCCGAAGTCCAGCGCGCTATCGACTGTGCCGCAAAAGCATGCTCGTGCGGCAGAGTCGATTTCCGCGCGTATAAACCCAGGGTCGTTACACTATATATATATATATACTGCTCAAAAAAATAAAGGGAACACTTAAACAACACAATGTAACTCCAAATCAATCACACTTCTGTGAAATCAAACTGTCCACTTAGGAAGCAACACTGATTGACAATAAATTTCACATGCTGTTGTGCAAATGGAATAGACAACAGGTGGAAATTATAGGCAACTAGCAAGACACCCCCAATAAAGGAGTGGTTCTGCAGGTGGTGACCACAGACCACTTCTCAGTTCCTATGCTTCCTGGCTGATGTTTTGGTCACTTTTGAATGCTGGCGGTGCTTTCACTCTAGTGGTAGCATGAGACGGAGTCTACAACCCACACAAGTGGCTCAGGTAGTGCAGCTCATCCAGGATGGCACATCAATGCGAGCTGTGGCAAGAAGGTTTGCTGTGTCTGTCAGTGTAGTGTCCAGAGCAGGGGTGTCAAACTCAAATACCCAGTGGGCCAAAATGTAAAACCTGAACAAAGTCGCGGGCCAACATTGAACAAATGAACCTTTTAATATGGACCCAAACAAGTTTTGCTTTAACATTGAATATGGAACAAGCATCGCTTATTACCATACAATATATAATTTAATAGTGGAGACATGCAAAATCGAATTTCAAATGAAAAAACACATCAATGGCATTAATTTATTAAATAAATCAAATTTAAATAAAAATCGTATGCCTCTTTTCTATTTGCAGCCTTCTGATTTAACTAGCCTTTACAGCAGCCTCACTTTGTGATGTGGCTTTTTTGAACATATTCTGTTGTGAAACCAAACTTCTTTTCATCTCTACTTTCTGGCTCCTTTGAGTCATGTCCAGGTCCTTGTATTTGTCATGGTGTTTCGTTTCATAGTGTCGTCTAATGTTGTACTCCTTACTTACAGCCACGTTGACTCCATAAACAAGACAAACAGGTTTGTCTTTTACATATGTAAACAGATATTCTGCCTCCCACTTGTCCAGAAAGCTCCTGTTTTCTGCCTTTCTTTTTGCCATTTTTGGGAAGGGATAGCGCGCTGACAGTTGTAGCGTCTATGTTGCTATGACTACTGTCACAGAGGAGAGGGCGTTTCTGGGTCCTGTCCTGATTGGCGCGCGAAAACAACAGCAGAGCATTATGGGATTCGTAGTATTAGCGGTGAATGCGCTGTATAATACCGGCGGGCCAGCTCTAGTAGTAATTTGGTACTGTCTCGCGGGCCAAATATAATTACCCCGCGGGCCAGAGTTTGACACCCATGGTCCAGAGCATGGAGGCGCTACCAGGAGACAGAACAGTACATCAGGAGACGTGGAGGAGGCCGTAGGAGGGCAACAACCCAGCAGCAGGACCACTACCTCCGCCTTTGTGCAAGGAGGAGCACTGCCAGAGCCCTGCAAAATGACCTCCAGCAGGCCACAAATGTGCATGTGTCTGCTCAAACGGTCAGAAACAGACTCCATGAGGGTGGTATGAGGGCCCGACGTCCACAGGTGGGGGTTGTGCTTACAGCCCAACACCGTGCAGAACGTTTGGCATTTGCCAGAGAACACCAAGATTGGAAAATTCGCCACTGGCGCCCTGTGCTCTTCACAGATGAAAGCAGGTTCACACTGAGCACATGTGACAGACGTGACGGAGTCTGGAGACGCCGTGGAGAACGTTCTGCTGCCTGCAACATCCTCCAGCATGACCGGTTTGGCGGTGGGTCAGTCATGGTGTGGGGTGGCATTTATTTTCTTTGGGGGGCCGCACAGCCCTCCATGTGCTCGCCAGAGGTAGCCTGACTGCCATTAGGTACCGAGAAGAGATCCTCAGACCCCTTGTGAGACCATATTCTGGTGCGGTTGGCCCTGGGTTCCTCCTAATGCATGACAATGCTAGACCTCATGTGGCTGGAGTGTGTCAGCAGTTCCTGCAAGAGGAAGGCATTGATGCTATGGACTGGCCCGCCCGTTCCCCAGACCTGAATCCAATTGAGCACATCTGGGACATCATGTCTCGCTCCATCCACCAACGCCACGTTGCACCACAGACTGTCCAGGAGTTGGCGGATGCTTTAGTCCAGGTCTGGGAGGAGATCCCTCAGGAGACCATCCGCCACCTCATCAGGAGCATGCCCAGGCGTTGTAGGGAGGTCATACAGGCACGTGGAGGCCACACACACTACTGAGCCTCATTTTGACTTGTTTTAAGGACATTACATCAAAGTTGGATCAGCCTGTAGTGTGGTTTTCCACTTTAACTTTGAGTGTGACTCCAAATCCAGACCTCCATGGGTTGATAAATTTGATTTCCATTGATAATTTGTGTTATTTTGTTGTCAGCACATTCAACTATGTAAAGAAAAAAGTATTTAATAAGAATATTTCATTCATTCAGATCTAGGATGTGTTATTTTAGTGTTCCCTTAATTTTTTTGAGCAGTGTATATGTTTTTAAACGCTTACCGAACGAAATTATATTAAGCGCCAAAGCCTTAACTAAACCAAACTGTTAGTACAGTCTGAATAGACCCAAGCTATCTTTGATCCGTTGTGTGTGAAAAGATGAAGGAAATAAAAACCACTTCTGTTGTTTACGCTTGCGCATTACGTCACTAAAAAGCGACAAAACGAGCATACCGCTAGCTGGCTAAACAGATAAAAATAAGTATGCATCAGTCTTTTTTACAATAGCGCACTTTGGTTAGAGACCACCTAACTCACAGATAATTCTCTTTAATATAAGTTACAGCAGTGAAATATTCATTCATAAGAAATAAATTATTCTGCACAATTCAGCAACAACGCATTTGTTGGCTCAAACCATCAAGTCTAAATAAATGTTTTGCTTCGCAAGGACTGAACCCGAATAAAACCCAACAGGTATAACGCTTCGAACACACCGACTGTGTCATTGCATCACTGCTGCATAACATTTTGCGCAGCTAGGCAACTATACTGATGCAGGTACCTTTTGCAAATGGTCGCATGCGGTTGGACACATGGAGGAGAGAATAATTTTCGCAGTATCTTCAAAACCGTGTCTTTTTGACACAACTGCTGACAGCTACAGGGACATAAACACACAAAATGCTGCTTGGAGACAAGTGTCCACGATAGTAGGATTGCCAGGTCAGTTTAGTAGTGAGCTTGTGCTAGATGTGGCTAGTTAGCGTTAGCTAGCTAGCTAACCTAACTTGCTAACCTAGCCAATGAGGTGGTCGTTGGTCTCATTGTTGAAAGAGCCTACTCTGCCTATCTTTACTATTTATTATTGCATTTCGCTCCAAAACTGCATTTTGGAGGGAAATTATATTATAGGCTCTCACAATTAATTTGAGGATGTCATCGAATAAATAATATACTTGGCAAATAAATTTATAAAAAATGTAAAGAAATTATGCAATCAAACTGTTTTTATGTAATCACAAATTTTCACTGAATGTGTGTGCAAAAAAAAATCTACATTCATATTTTGCTACTTTCTGTCAAGTCCACTCATACAATTTGATGCATACGTTCGATTTATCGAACGTATGCACCACACAGAACGCACTGCAACTGCCTCTGCAACGCAATGCAACTGCCTCTGCAACGCAATGCTGCAAGGCAAATGCAGCGTTCCATTGGAAATGAATGTACTTCTGGTGTATCGAAACGCAACGACACAGTCGGTGTGTTCGAAGCGTAACGTTAGTTTTCGTATGTACTGACAATCAAGTGACACAGGAAGAAGTAGAAAAAAGAACATAAATAAACAAATCCATAGAGAGAAATTATCATATTAAAATAAAGTTCAAAACACCAGGGGAGGTTGTTTTTTCCACAAAAATAATATTTTACAAAATGACTCGACAAAAACAAAGAAAGAAACAAAACGCAACATAAGGGGGAGGAAAGCAAAGGTGAATGTTAGTATTTCTTCAGGAAATGTACCTTTTCTAGTTTAGTCATATTTATCTTAGCCTGTACCCTGATGAAGACAGTTTGGCTGTCAAAACGTTCAATTATTGCATCTGAGCTTCTAGTGTGCGGCTCTCCTTTTTCAATTATTTATTTTAGCTACCTTAGAAGTGTTTACTTTGGAGCCTGACTATCATCTATTGAGTAGCAATGTCCCATACATTGAATGCCCAAATAAATTGGAGGCATCTACAAATCAAGTGCTGAAGCCACATTATCCAAAAGAAAGGCTACATCTAATCGTTTTTCCTCAAATTAAATGTTAATGATACACATTATTCTATTCACCACGATTGAACTGGATCCCAACTAAAATAATGGCGAAGTGAATCATTCGTTTCGTCCAAAGGAAGAATCGTTTAACTTTTTTGAAGGATTCATATGGATTAATTTAATCTAATTTGTATGGCCTTATTGGCGAGTGTCGGTGGAACGTTTTTTGGGACATGACGAAAACACGAATACATGCTATCAATCGCTAAACAAACTAGAGAGTACAATATATGTTTTGAATTGGCTACCTAGTTAGTCTATTCTCTATCATATTGTATAAACTAGGCCTACCTGCTACTGCAATGTCCGACTGCCTCTCTCTACATGAGCAACGGCCCACTCATCTCCCACACACGCAGGTGATGCTTGCAAACACTTTAAGTGTCATACCGATCCTGGATGATATGCTGATTATTTGATAAAAATAAATAACTGTGCCTCAATAAATTGCATTAACAGAAATTATCATGGGAAAAGGCACAATGCTCGCTCACCATTTAACATTCTTAGTTTTATTAAGCGAGTTTAAAAACATTGACGTTTCGGCCTTCAGAATAATCATAGAGGGAATGGACATAGGGAAGACAATTATGGAGAAAACTCTTCAGCTGATGGTGCTGAGAGACGGTGTGGTAGACCATACACGTCGGTACTCAGGGTGTGGGGTACTATGGTCAATGTCTCCACCTAGTGATGAAATACAGAAGTGGAACCAGTAAAAAGCAATTGGAAAACTGGGCAAGCTTTTTTCAACTACAGTAGGTGTAATTGATATACAACCATTACTATATAATACACCTTGAATATGTTGGGTATTGAAAAAATAAACAGTGCTAAGCAAAACTAAAGATAGCAACAAATATCAAAAGATCAGGCAAATAGGTCTAACTGGTTTAGTTAGTGCACTAGTAAGCTCCCTCCGTGTGGCACTGGACCAACAAACGGATGGGCCCTTCACAAAAGCATACTATAGTCCTTCTCTAGGTTAAAACCTCTGGGAACTAAAATATCTAAGGAATGGATCCAGAACGTCTCTCTGGGCCTTTCCAAAATAAAATAACTCACAAAGCAAGTGTCCTCGCTCTTTGAAATGGAGGGCCCCTGGGCTGTTGGGGTCAGCACATCGAATGGCCGACACTTCGATTGCTCACACGGGCAATGAATCACATAGATCACATTGCGAGAATTGAAATTGATGGCACTTTTGATTTTTATGTCTCGGCCCAATCTGGGGTCCGATTAACTTGTATACGTTTGGTGTACTGGCATTGCATACAATTGCCACATGGAGTTGCAAGGGGGAATGAGGAGACTGGTCTTGTTTGCGCTTTGGCTGACTGCGGATCGGCCAACTTTGTATTTCATATTTTTAGCTCTATGGTAAGCGGCCGCAGTAGGCTGTTGAAATTAATTACCTAGAGCTGAATGAGTGTAAAATATGCCAATGTTTTTTTGTGATGCCTAGTAGTTCTGGACTTTAGAGTGTAGGTAGTGACCAGTTGGATGGAATGTCTATCGCTAGGGCTTACTCAGTAGTTGTGCTCTAGGAACATCAGTTCTGAGTGTGGAGGAAATTGAGGAAAGTACCTGTTTTGGTGATGCATACATCCAGGAAGTCTAGTCCTCTCTCATCAAGTTCCATAGTGAAGCACAGGTGTCCTTTAATGTAATTATTCTGAAGGCTATTGAAGGCCAAAACGTCAATCTTTTAAACTGGCTTAATAAAACGACACATTTTTAATGTAGAGAGAGTTGCGCCTTTTCCTTTCCAATGACTTCTAACATTTTTAGGTTGCACCTCGACACTATGATTGAGCACCCTCCATTACTATTCCAGGTCTGGAAAACAAGGATTTTCATGACCGTATGAACCCTGTAAATACTATTCATGCAACATTTCATTTAGAGCTTAATTGAGTGCAACAATTAGGGCTGGCACAATTACCGTATAACTGTAACAAACGGTTATGAATAAAGACCGTCAATAAAATCAAATCATTGTAACCGTAAAAAAAAAAGTTTGTTGGAACTAACAGCTGATTTAAGACGGGACAGCAGGGAAGTCGTGTGGCGATTCGAATGGTAAACTCTTGGGTACCCTAGCAATGGCTACTTGGTTTTGTGATGCAATAATTTCCATTGTAGTGTAGAATGTTCATTCAAATTATGTTAACTGATGTGCCTCATGGAATGGAATGTATTTTTTGTAATGTCAATGGGGTTGAAATAACAAATCAGATGGATACACTTCCTGCTTTTACTTCGTGCAATGGCTGCTAGTCCAACCATTATGCCATCACTAGCTACGTTTCACTGCATTTTTCCAGTGATTTGTCGACATTTTCAAAGTTAACATAGAAAATAGATACACAACAATTGCTTACTGCGGTGAGTTTCCATTGAACTATCTTGTGTCGATAAAAACAGCTGGACTCAATGACATCACACCTAAAAATTAAAACGTCGCAAAAACTTAAGTGTCAAATAAAAATGAAGTGATAAGTATTTCCTTTACCCTTTTAGACACATTCTGCATTAATAAATTAGCGACAGCATACAGTATCTGTTTCATGTCTCCGGTATCCAGTGAAAGCCAGAATGGATATAAACGATTAATAGGCCCATTTGCCATAATTATCATGTGCCAACAAATCGCCACGGTGAAATCTGCTCTCCTGTAGATCTGAAATAATTGGATGGTGAAAATTGCATCCACTCAAGCAGAAAAGCAAGGTGAAGCAATTCAGGCTTTCTTGAACTGCAAATAAAAATGTTTATATTGAAAAAAAAAAAAAATTACTTCACAAGCAGTAGGCATTTAGAATGGACATGGCGGCACCCCACCCTACGGGAGGTAAATCATTGGATCTGATTCAATACAATTCAATCTATAAGGACTGCAACCATATATTTGATTTATTTATGCCTAAGTCATGTTTTTTTCCATCTGGTTATTTAGCTCACAGTCACCCTGTTTACATATAGGCTATGGATTTCGTACAGAAAAAGTTTTGCAAATGCAACTGGGGCCATGACATTAAGTGCCTCGCGTACCTTCAACATTATCCAGCAATCATTTATTTGTAAAAAACTGCTGTTCCCATTACACGTAACAATTTTTGTTTCTGCAGCATTGCTTTTGTTGAATAAACCTGAGTCAATGGAAACCTGCCTATAGACATGAATGCGGACGGCAGTTCTATTCATTATATTTTATTGGCAGCACATGCAGTCAGGAGCGGTGGGGAGGAGAAGATGTACATCAATATATTGTTTTGTTATTCAAACGGGTATTACGGTGACCGTGGTCATTTGGCTGGCCAATTACCATCATCCAAAATTCCATGACTGTTACATGCTGGCCAGACCGGACACGTCGCGTGCGCGAGCGTCGCAAAATAAATTTAGAAACCCATGTTATTCAATTATTGCACCCACACTGCTTGCGGGCCAACGAGCGTCTGCGACACCAAGGGCTAAAATAGATGTCGTTCCTATTTCTGACGCAGATCGCGCTGCAAGTCCTGCCTCTCCCATCTCCTCATTGGTTTATAGAAGCAGGTACCCACGTGCCATCTCCTCATTGGGTATACCCACGTGGGTGATAGAAAGACGAAAACTGTTTTGCCGGTAGTCGTGGTAATACAATGCAAGTTTAGATGGATCACCATATAATTTAAATGATGAAAAAGCCTGGAAGGAGGAGAGATGACTAGAAACGATTCTGTTGGTCGTTTTATATGTGGATTAATTGTCGGAGTAGAGATCCTTGTCCATTTCAGGTAAAATAACAACTCAATGTTTATATCCCAGGACAAATTAGCTAGCAACAGCAAGCTAGCTAAACAGGACAAATTAACGTTAGCTAGCAAGTGCAAGCTAACTAGCTAAAATACCATACATGTTTAATGCTTTTCGACCTGTCCCCAAATGAATGTCATTGGTTCAGAGTTTGTTTTGATATTTTAACCTGCGTGTCGTGATCGCGTTTGGTGTGGGGGGACAAAATAAATTTATGCACGATAGCGCATGCGCGCAGCCGGTTTGGGTAAGGTGTTACAGGCCTAGCAACAATAGGAAGCCTATCGTCTCACAGCCACAGGCTATATTATTGAACATACAGCTGCGGTTTATGTGACAGATGAAAATCACTGTTAGAAATTTAGAAAGAGGGGAAATATGAAGATGCAACAACTAGGATAAGGGTTGCTAATATGACTAGGATTGTGCTTTTAGTTTGTGGACAACGAAATAAAGTTCATATGAAAATCAAAATAACAGGAGAGAAATGCTGGTTTCAATGAGTAAGCCTTTATAAAATAATTCCATAAATGATTCTATGGTCAGATTTTGGCAAGGCTACTTTGAAGCAAGGTAAGACATGCCTCATATCAGGTAAAACATCCAGTTTTCCAAAAATTAAGTGTATGTTTTAAACATGCAAACTGCCTGCAGCTCAGAGGGGTGGTGGGTGATGCCCTGTCTTGAAGAAAAAATATATACTTTCAATGGAGATTTTTCATTGATAATTATTTTTAATAAAGGACTAGCCTTTTTATAGGAAACTGGCCTATGAAGTGATAACATAAAATATGAACATGACATTTATTAAATCAAAGAACTCAATGGTGGTATTCATAACTGCTGTTGAAAAAATATGACATGGCTGTAACATGAAAAAAAAAAAGGACACTTCGATCTGAGCCGTTTTGTAGTCCAGCTGTCTAGAAAGTCTCATAATGAAAGGACAGATTTGCTCCCATTGGGCTTCACACAAAGCAATGGAAAGGGAAAAACCAATCAGTATCTGTATTTTGTGGAGTAGTCCTTAGGAGATACGACCAGACCTCGTCCTTTTCTCGCCCCTCGGTAAACGGTCTCCACAATGTCAATCATCTCCTGCTTGTCCTCCATGGTCCAGTTGATCTTGTTGTTGTTACCTGTCCCCAGATCTATCATGATGTGCTTGTTCCTTGAACAGTGCAGAGGAAAAGGAATATGTTTCACAGAGTCATGCAGGACTAAAAGAGGGGAGTGCTCAGTCAACTGAAGTAGCATGGGGCAGTTGTTGAGCATCCTTTAGCCCTGATTTAGACAACTTTATTAATAATTTAATGTATTAATAAGCCGGGTCTAAGTGCAATCCATAGCAACAGCTTGCGAAATTTCGCCCGACCCTTTGCTGTACCTGTTTAGCAGCATGTGTCCCGTGTTGGATGGTATTCATAATTGGTAGATGGTTTTGATGGAAACATCATTGTTTGTATTGCCAAGCAGTGCCCAAGAAAGTATTAAATCAAATTCTTTGATGCTACCACCACCCACTCAAATCTAGCTGCAATATACATTGATGTTATTTTGTTGACCAGTACGTGGCAGCACTGTGCCCATTTTGTGTGGCTACTACATGTGAACCACAGACAGGAAGTGGCATGACTGCAAACAGTCTGTTTACTTGTCTAAAGGTGAAAGCATGCCATCCGTGTGCAGTCACAGATGGAACAATGAGCCAGATATTTCACCAGATGTATAAATATGAAGCATCTGGTTGCCATTTCCATTCACTACCAAATACGGTAATGAGAGGAAGCACTGTGACTGGCAATAGGAGAAGATGGAATGAGATGGATTTTGGCAGACATTCTGCAAATTCTTTAATTGATGAAACATTTGAGCTCAAACAGTATTTGGTTCCCAAAACTAGAATGTTAGAAACAGAGTGGACTACATTTTGTAGACTTTACCAATTGCCAAAGTTTAAAAAAATTGTGTTGTTTAGGAGTGCAAGGGCAAATTGAGTTATTGCACACGCGCACTTCAGGGTAGGCGTTCCCTACCGGAAACATGCAAATACATGCTAGAACGTGCCAATAGGATCTCGCTAGCTGGTGCTTGGCTCTGCCCCTCCCCCCTCTTCTGCCCACTATGACTCATTTGTTCCCATTGGAAATGACAGGCTGTGCTCTATCTTGGGTTAGTAAAAAAATAAAAATAATCTTTGGCACAGTTGTGGAATGCTTCTGAAAATAGATTGGATTTAATACTTTCTTGGGCACTGCTTGGCGATGCAAACAATGAGCTTTCCATCAGAAATGTCTACTGATTAAAAATACCATCCAACACAGGACACATGCTGCTAAAACAAGTAGTCATTGGCCGAATACTAATCTCACGTTTCTCCTATGGTACGCCATAAGGTGGAACACGTAACTGTACTTCCTGTATACATGACGCCAAACTTCGTAGGGCTAAGCATCCCTGTTTTCACAGCTAGCCTATATGGCATGAGAACCTGTATTTGCTACACCCATTTTTGTTGAACATTTGCAACAATTTAGTAAGTAAAAAATAGATTGGTTTGCAGGGCTAGGTCAGACATGATGACAACTTGAAACTCACCTGAAGAAGAACATGACGGTGCAAGGATCATACAACTCGTACATCTTGTTGAAGTCCGGCACCTCTGTGATGTCCACCAAATAGATGACTGCAAAGTTCTTCACCTGTAGGATGGGATAGTGATGTTTGTACTGTAAAAATCACAACGTTCAATGAAATGTCTCCACAAATAGAACTGTGGCGGTCACGAAATTGTCAGCTGGAGATTGTCAAGCAACTACCTGTCAGTCTCACGGTAATTGACCATTAATTAACAAACATTTAGCATCTCCTGATTTCCACAAGCAACTGATGCAGACCTTTGGAACATCTACAATATAAAACGTCTAATACATCTGTGTAATATAGCCTACACCTTCACAATAAATCCATAATTTATTTTAGACAGATCTAAAGAAGCATGATATGAAGAAAATGTAGTCTATTTCAGAAGAACAGAATAGCATACTCAGACTTGTCTTTATGTTAGGTCCTGATCTGGCTATGCCAAATGGCTGTGGGCTACACTAGTTAATTTAACAGACAAGATTTGCTTATAATACCGTACCATTATTTTATAGTATGAAGAATACAATTGAACAAAGCTGAATAAAATAGAAAGGCTATTTTCTCCAAATGATTTGAGGGAGTGCCACAAGCAGCTATTCTGTGTTGAGCGGTTAACAAAATAGGTACTCCTATATGCTTAATTTAGTTATTAATGTAACTTTAGTTGTTCTACAAATGTTGGGCTATATGTTTTGATTTTTAATACATTGTAAGGCTGCATGATGTGACTAATGATGATTTGAAAAAAAGTCACTTGAAAAGGCATGAGCTCTGCTTTGTTTTTTTTTTGCGTAGGCTGTACACACTTCATCAGTCTCATTCACAATTTGACAAGCACTTGATAATGCCTCAAATTTCAAATGCACCCCTCACTCATGACTCTCCATCACATGATTGGGTATTTCTCACAGGCTATAAGTGATGACAGTAACACGTCAGTAATGCAACTGTGCGTGTCCTTATCCAGTTCTGAAGTGCATATTGAAAATATTGGAAGAACTGTCCACATTTAGTTTGTCAGCCAACAAGATGAGTAGGCCTAACAGCAAAAGCACTAGCCTATGTCAATCTACTATCCCCAAGAGTACATAAGTAGACCTATTCTATGCTAAAAATAAATATTCCAAACATAGGTCTGGGACAGTTGTGGGATGCAATAGATCCCAAATTAATACTTTTAATACAAAAAATATTTTTTATGCAAATGTGGCTGATGCAACAGATCAGAACGTTTAGCTTAAAATGTTCATAAACTACAAGGCTATTTCTTCACATTATAAGCTCAGCAATGCTCACGACAGTAGGCTATAAGCACAAATATTCCATTAGCGGGAAAACATTAAAAGTGACCGCAAAACTGATTATGCATGTAATGCTTTTATTATAAAAGGTGCCTTTCTACGGTGAAAATGATCTTCCCCAAACTTGAAACTCACGCGGCGCTTATTTATGCCAGTTAGGCTCTACACCCCTTGTAAAGCGGGTTCATGTGCTTCATTTTAAGAAGTTATTTGGCCACTTTAGTTGTGATACAAACCTTATCAAAACATATAGCCCTATGGGCTAGGCTACATGAGGTGTGCGACCGATTCGAGAAAGTCGCCCCCAAAAAAAGCATTGTTTGTTGCCTTACACTGGGCATCATTCACAAGTGAAAATATATAATTCACAAGTGATAAGCTAATATTGTCAGACTATTCTTGATTTAATCTTGTCTTTACATATACTAAATAATGGGTGAAATTTGTTTTGATTTAGAAATGACCATTATCATGCACCCGTCTCAAAACATCTATGCACTTAAATAGCAAATGGAGGACGCTTTTCCCGTGGTTCATTTTCATGCCAGCCAGGTAGGCTATACTCCTGTTGTAAATACAAGCAATGTGCTTAATATTTGGAAAGTTGAGCAATAAATATAGTAAGCCTATAGAAAGCTGATGTGCGCCTCTTTTTAAGAGGCCATCAGCCGTTTTCTCGTGCAATTGCATAGCCTATAGAAATGTTGTGCATCAAGTGCTCTCATTACTTGTTTGAATAGATTTTCAATTACAATTACATTGTCAGAGTGATTAGAGGAACAATAGTACTTGAATACCAAGCAGTTAGCAAGTTTGGAAGGCTACTAATGACCATCAGCAGCATCAGATCTTGGAGAAGCCTAATTACCGTGACTAAATGGTCACGTGAAATTTGATTGCCGGTGTCGCGATAATACAGTCACGCAACAGCCCTATTCACAAATCTTTAATACAAACAGCAACAATGGTACAATAACATACATCTTACCTTTTCAGCTATACTGTACAATACTTCGTCCATTTTCATACATGTTGGGTCCCAATCGTGTCCAAACCTAATGACCAGGGCTCTGTCCTCCTCGGATAGAATGGCTTGGTCGACCTGCCAGCCGTTGTGGAGATGGGGTAGCATGTACGACATCTTGATGCTGCAGTGTCAACACGTATCTTGGGAAAGTATAATAAGATTAAATGTTGGAAGTCACATTTGTTTGCAACTTGTTACAACTGTTTTTCTGAGCTAAATGTTGTTACTATCTCGAACAGCAGAAACACCGTTTCTTTCAGAAGCCCAGCTACTAACTAGCTAAGTTAACTAGATAGCTAAGTTAGCTAGATAGCATGGCTGGTTTGGACATTTACAGAAAGTCAAAATTGAAAGACCTCAACTAATATTAAAGAATAGAAAATATATGTGCTTAGGTTTCAAAACACACTTACCGTAAGAAATTCTCAAACTCCAAAGCCTTAAACTGAAGCAAACGGGTAGCCTGGGTCTGTGGTGAAAAGACGAAGACCAGGAAAACGTCGTCTGTTTACGGTCGCGCACTGTCACTAATAAAGCGACAATAAAAACGGACGGCGCATACCAATCGCGTCAATGTCTGCCACTGGCTACACAGAAACATAATTATGATCTTTATAAATAGAAATACAGGGACTAACTTTCTTTTACAATAGCCCACTTTGGTTAGACAAGCTTTCTCAGACAGACACCCATTAGTGAGCAAGTTGCAGCAGTGAAATATTTATTGGAAAAAGTTTATTCTGCACAGTTCTGCCACAATGCATCAGAAGGCTCAAACCTTCCAAGTCTATAGACATTTTAGCTTCTGAAGGACTGAACCCATCTAAAACCCAACAGGTATATAGTACATAAAAACCTGACAATCAATTGCAAGTGACACAGGAAGAAGTAGAAACAAGGAAGAAAAACCCACAGGGGAATTAGCATATGAAAATAATGGTAAAACCACCAGGAGAGGTTGTCCGTTTTCAACAAATAACTTACAACAAAATGAGTGGACAAACACACATAAAAAGCAACAAGGGTGAAAGTGATGGAGGCTACAGCAAAAATCAGTATGTTTTAGCGAACTCTGAACAATCCACTACATAGTTCCAATAAGGGAAGAATAGCACTCAATACACATTCTGAAAAGAAAAAAGATGGACAATGTCTTACAGTTATGAATATACTCAGTCTCATCTGGTCAATGGATTCATATAATCACATAATAGATTTGAGTTACTATTGAGAACAATAACTATTATACAGAAATTAAGTCTTATGACACAGAAACACAAAATTGACAAATACTGTTCATTAACATTCTGAATGAGAGTTAATGGTGTAGTTGTTTGAAAGTCAGTCAATGATCCCAGTTTGAATACTTACACAATACAGGTGTCTTTATATAGCTTTAACATTTGACAGCATTTCAAAATATTATTCAAACTGAATCATGGTCGTTAGGCTGAAAACACATCTTAAAGATGCCGCCTAGGTGGAAATGGTGGATTTAACCGTGCTGTGGTTGTATGAAACAAACCCCTGAAAACAGTGTCTAATACTAATACAGTCCTCACTTGGCTTTACATTTTTTTTTACACTTGTATACAGAAGTTTGTTTTAACATGTAGCCTGTGAGAATGCCAACATTTGATTTACAGTTCTATGAAAAGGAGAATAATAAGTCAACATCTAAAATTGAGTTGACAATTACTAGCAGGGAGACTAACATCAATATAAAAGTATACATTTCAGGGCACTGCAGTCTGTTGCAGTCATCCAGGTAAAAGTATCTATACAGACTGTACATGCACTCTGAAGTGACAACTTAGACAGCCATTGCCTGTGGTTCTAAAGGATCCATCTCTGGAACATCCATCTGTGGTTCTAAAGGATCCTCTTTTGGAACAGAAATTTCTGGTTTCTCTCCTTCTGGCGAATCCGTCTGTTCTGCTTCGTCGGGTTCCACTTCCTGGTCAGCCATCTTTTCTGGTTCTGCAGGTTCCACCTCTGGGATGAGGAGGTCGTGCTTAAGTTTCTTCAGCTCTGTCATGTTGAAGCCCATGAAGATGGTAGGGCTGTTCTTCTGAATGGCCTTCATGCACTTGGTGCGCTTCATCCCAAACAGGGTGGACACCTCAGTCCGGGTCAGCCACAGTCTCTTGGAGAGCTCCTCAGACTCCTTCTTGGTGGGGTACGGCTTGGTGTGGAAGTATCTGGTGAGGAAGTCTTTCCGCTCCTCAGAGGGGCGTTTCTCCATCCCACTGGGGTCCAGTGCCAGCTGAATATAGGGATCCATCTTGGGTGCCTGCTCTCGTTTTTCCTTCTCTCGTTGCTTACGGAAAGCTGCCCGCGCATCCCTCTCTTTCTTGTTGGCCTCCATGGCCTCCCTGAAGGCCGCCTCCAGCCTCAGCTTGCTCTGTAGCTCAGCTGGGGACTCAGAGGGCTGGGGGACAGGGACGGAGGCCTGCGCTGCCATGGGGACTGGAGGGAGCTGGGCAGAGTACAGACCTGGCACCTGGACCATCTGCTTAAAGGCCATGACCTGCTGTTGGCGTCCGTTGGTGGGGGCAGGCTGGAGTCTGTCTGCGTCTTTAGGGGTCTTGGGGGCACGGCGGCAGCGCTGTAGATGGATTACTATAGCTCTCTGCGTGGTCTTGCCCGTGTAGACGCCGTTGCAGTAGATGCATTTGAATGCTGCGGTCTTGAGGATGGCGTGGACGGTGGGTGCGATGCAGTGCTTCCCACTCAGATGGGCCTGGTAGTTCTCCACTGTGACACACTTCTCTTCACAGAAGGGGCAGTCGGTCCGAGTCGTTTTACTGGGGTTCCGACACACTTCCTGTTTACCACCAGGCTGCATCTTGAGGAAGATCAGGTCTAGGGAGTTGGTGACCAGAGCCAGTTTCAGCTCTGCGTCTCCCAGGATCTCTTTTGGGGCCATGGTGTTGATGTCAAAGTAGGGGAACAGAAGGTTACCGCTGTCGTCTGTGTACAGTCTGTACTCCCGCCTCATGAAGTCACAGTTGGCCTTCTGTGTGGGGTTGTGTTGTGTGTTTGTGTGTTCAACCAGTTGTTGGATGGAGTAGAACATCCCAGGACAGTAGAGGCAGTTGAGCCCGTGCAGTAGGTGTTCAAAGAGGCCCTTCTCAGACAGCAGGATCTTACACTTCAAACACTTGACTGTCTTATCAGGCATCTTCCTGAGGAAGGGAGCGCGGGCAGCCAGGCCCTGCTGCTTAGCTGTTCTGGGCTGGGCCTTGTGGGCAGCCTGTTGGTGAGCCTCATAGACATTGGAAGGGAGCAGTTCATTACAGATGGGACATGTGATCCACTTCTTGGCTTTGGAGTTGAGAGCAGGATTACCTGCCGGTTTGATTGGTTGAGGAGCCTTGCTGATCAGCTGAATGTTACTCGTTTGGCTGGGCATGCCTACCGGCGTGGCGAAGGTGTAGGTGGGCATGCCGTTGACCTTGTTGCCCGTGGGGAAGAGGTGGCTGAGGAGGGACTGGGAGGTCAGCATGGTGCCCTGAGGGTTGCTCTGGAGCATTGTACCCTGGGGCGTCCCCTGGTTCAAGGGGAGGCGCTGAGTCACCATGAGGGCCTGGGACATCCCTGGAATGCTGATTTGCACCCTCGGGGGCAGGAAGACCTGCTGGGGCTGCTGCTGCTGACCTTGGACCCCTATGGTGAAAGGCACCTGGTTGTGAGGAGTACCAGGTAGTGAGGCGCCAGAGGGCAGCCTGACCATGGTCTGGCCGATGGGCATGGTGGCTGAGATGGCCCCCTGTGGCAGAGCACTCTGCATCTTGACAGTAGCACCAGGCTGGACGAGGCCCTTTGCCTCAGCAACGGCCAGCTGAACCAGGGCTTGGGGGGGGAGGAAGCTCTGGTTGGGCCCTGCCAGCTGCTCAGGACTGGATACCTGTGGCAGCTGTTTTTTAGGGGCCAGTGTTTGGTAATTTGTGGGCTTGACGTACTGAGTGTTCTCCAAGATCCAGGTCCTTATCTGAGCGCAGGCCCACTGGTGAGTGGGAGAGGCCAGGATGTGGTGCAGCATGTGCTCCGTGCTTTCAATAGCCATCTTACACACCTTGCAGAACTGCCTGGAGGCTGTATGGGGGAACTTAGTGTCTGGTATCCGTCCTGAAAAGTGGTGCCACAGTTTCTCCAGGTGGTTCAGCAGGACGTGCTTCTTCATTGAGAACAGGTTTGAGTCCACATATCGGCACTTACGACACTTAAACCGGTCTCCTTTCTTGGTAGTTGAATGCAGAGATGCTGCATCTTGGTCTACATTTGGAGAGCCATGGAAGAGGAGAAGGTGCTTCTTGAGGAGTCGGGGGTGGGCGACGAAGGAGCAGATCTGGCAGGGAGCCAGGACACACAGTTTCCTCTCATACTCATGGCTCCGCTGTAGATGACTCTTGTAGGAGTACCAGTTCCGGGTGGAGTACTTACAGAGGGAGCAGCACAACAGCCGCGTGCGGTACGGCCACTGGGGGAAGGAGACGCACAGATAACAAGCGTGATTAGCAAAATAAAACCATTTTAAATTGATCCGTCACTTCACTAAGGAATGCATGTTATATTTTTTTGTACGGAGTGTGTCCCTACATAGCCATTTCAGATGCTGATTAAGTGTGAACTGAATTAACTGATGCATATTCATAAGTGGCTATGCATTTCCAGAGACCAGAAATATTGGCACATTTAAGCAATCACTTGATTTCAAACACTGTTGGTTTGTTGACATCCCTTTCAGACTAGCTCATCTTTCCAGGTGCCATTTTACCTTTTTCTTCCTCTTGCCTGTGAAGGGCTCACTGAGGTCCACCCACTCAGTCTCCTGGAATGCCTCATCAGAATCAGAATCTTCATCAGAGTTCTTCTCCTTCTTCTGCAGCTCCTGGAAGTTGGTGACAGACAACACCATACAGTTAAGGACAACAAACAGCTAAGTATCATGGGAAGAAAACACTGATCAATGATCTCTGAACATTCACTATCATGTGTACCAAATGGCACCTTATTCCCTTTACAGTGCACTACCATTGACCATAGGGAATAGGGTGCCATTTGGTACAGAGTTATGGGAAAAGTACAATCCATGCCTATAAACAATGGGTAATAATTAGGCCTCATCTAGCCCCCAAACAAAAGTTCCTACAATGCTCTGATACCGATAAAACAGAGTTTTAAACATAAAAATTGCACAACAAAAACATACTTCCAGAAGGTTTTTGCAATCCTCCAGTCCAAAATCACTCAAAATATGTTTCACTCTTCTCCTTGTTTTTCGGATGTTCTCCAAGTTTCCAACCGGGACCTGATACATTGTTCCTCAGCTTCCTGAAAGAGAGAGGCATGTTAGGCCAGGTAATATTATACACATCCAAACTAGGGATGGGATTTGACTGAGTACTTGCATGATTCTTTTTCCTAGTACTCAAAAAAATGTAAAATTAAGAAATAGGCCTATGTGCACATATGTCTACGCCAAGAGTGACAATGACTAATTTATCATATCCATTACATATAACAAATCCTAATTGCCCTAATAAATATTGTGCGTTCAGAAAGTATCGAGACCCCTTGACCTTTTCCACATTTTGTTACGTTATTCTAAAATGGACTAAATAAAAACAATTCCTAAGCAATCTACACACTTGACCCTATAATGACAAAGCGAAAACAGGTCGTACATTTTGGATTTTGTTTTTTTGGGGGGTATACAACTGTCAGTTGTACAACTGAATGAGTCTTCCGCATTTAACCCAACCCCTCTGAATCAGAGGTGTGGGGGGCTGCCATAATCGACATCCATGTCTTTGGCGCCCAGGGAACAGTGGGTTATAACTAGCTCAGGGGGCAGAACGACAGGTTTTTACCTTGTCAGCTCAGTGATTCAATCCAGCATCCTTCCAGTTACTGGCCCAACGCTGTAACCACTAGGCTACCTGCCACTCCTAATTTACACAAGTATTCATACCCTTTGCTACGAGACTTGAAATTGAGCTCAGGTACATCCTGTTTCCATTGATCATCCTTAAGATATTTCTACAACTTGATTGGAGTCCACCTGGGGTAAATTAAATTCACTGGACATGATTTGGAAAGGCACACACCTGTCTATATAAGGTCCCACAGTTGACAGTGCATGTCAGGCAAAAACCAAGCCATGAGGACGAAGGAATTGTCTGTAGAGCTCTGAGACAGGTCTGTGTCGAGGCACAGATCTCGGGAAGGGTACCAAAAAAATTCTGCAGCAATGAAGGTTCCCAAGAACACAGTTGGCCTCCATCATTCTTAAATGAAAGAAGTTTGGAACCACCAAGACTCTTCCTAGAGCTGGCTGCCCAGCCAAGCTGAGCAATTGGGATGAGATGGGCCTTGGTCAGGGAGGTGACCAAGAACCCGATAGTCATTCTGGCAGAGCTCTAGAGTTCCTCTGTGGAGATGGGAGAACCTCCCAGGAGGACAACTATCTCTGCAGCACTCCACGAATCAGGCCTTTATGGTAGAGTGGCCAGACGGAAGCCACTCCTCAGTGAACGGCACATGACAGCCCGCTTGGAGTTTGCCAAAAGCCACCTAAAGGACTCTGACCATGAAAAACAAGATTCTCTGGTCTGATGAAACCAAGAATGAACTCTTTGGCCTGAATGCCAAGCGTCACGTCTGGTGGAAACCTGGCACCATCCCTATGGTGAAGCATGGTGGTGGAAGAATCATGCTGTGGGGATGTTCTTCAGCGGCAGGGACTGGGAGACTAGTCAGGATCGAGGCAAATATGAACGGAGCAAAGTACAGAGAGATCCTTGATAAACATTCAACAAAGTACTGAGAATAAAAAAAATAAAAAATATAAAAAGTATGCCGGCACTGTCGACTGTGGGACCTTACATAAACAGGTGCGCTTTTCCAAATAATGTCCAATCAATTGAAGTATTCACTCCAATCAAGTTGTAGAAACATCTGAAGAATGATCAATGAAAACAGGATGCACCTGAGCTCAAGTCTCATAGCAAAGGGTCTGAATACATATGTATTCAAATCTGTTTTCGCTTTGTCATTATGGGGTAGTGTGTATTTTTTTTTAGAATAAGGCTGTAATGTAACAAAATGTGGATAAAGGGAAGGGGTCTAAATACTTTCCAAATGCACTGTCGACTAAACCCTTCCATTGTTTCTGCAACTAGCTACCCCTAACAAGCAAAGTTTGAAGTGTGTAGTGACTCTTGTCAAGGAGTGAAATGTAAACTTAAAATATACAAGAGTTTGCACGAGATACTTGTGTATATAAAGTGTATGTGGATACTCCTTCAAATTATACACCCGTTGCTGACAGGGGTATAAAAATCAAGCAGCCATGCAATCTCCATAGACAAACATTGGCAGTAGAATGGCTTTCCTGAAGCGCTCAGTGACTTTCAACATGGCACCGTCATAGGATGCGTGGCACCTCACTACAGAGTTCCAAACTGCCTCCGGAAGCAACGTCAGCATAATAACGGTTTGTCAGGAGCTTCATGAAATGGGTTTCCATGGCCAAGCAGCTGCACAGATGCCTAATATCCCCATGCGCAATGCCAAGTTTCGCCTGGAGCGGTGTAAAGCTCACCGCCATTGAACTCTGGAGTGATGAATCATGCTTCACCATCTGGCAGTCCGACGGACAAATCTGGGTTTGGTGGATGCCAGGAGACTGCTACCTGCCCCAATGCATAGTGCCAACTGTAAAGTTTGGAGGAGAAATAATGGTCTGGGGCTGTTTTTCATGGCTTGGGATAGGCCCCTTAGTTCCAGTGAAGGGGAATTTTAACGCTACAGCATACAATGACATTCTAGGCGATCCTGTGCTTCCAACTTTGTGGAAGGCCCTTTCCTGTTTCAGCATGACAATGCCCCCATGCACAAAGCAAGGCCCATACAGAACTGGTTTGTTGAGATCAGTGTGGAAGAACTTGACTGGCCTGCACAAGAGCCCTGACCTCAACCCCATTGAACACCTTTGGGATTAATTAGAACGCCGACTGCGAGCCAGGCCGAATCTCCCAACATCAGTGCCTGACCTCAGTAATGCTCGTAGCTGAATGGAAGCAAGTCCCACAGCAATGTTCTAACATCTAGCGGGAAAGCCTTCCCAGAAGAGTGGAGGCTGTTATAGCAGCAAGTGGGGGTACCAATTCCATATTAATGCCCATGATTTTGGAATGAGATGTTCGATGAGCAGGTGTCCACATACATTTGGTCATGTAGTGTATATTCAGTCTTTTTTGCCATTTAAGATACATTTATTGAAACTGTAATAAACTGGTTATATTATATGGTGGAATACAATCTCTAAAAAGGAGGCAGTAACTGCACCAGCAGCACTTGCTTGTAGAAGCCTATGGCTGTGCAATGGTATAGCCTTGCTTTGTTTAGCCGACATAACGCTCTTATTTCCCGAGACCTTTCAAGGGCATTCAAGACACCCATTTCCTAGTAAAAAAACAAAACACGTCATGTAATAAAATAGAACAGAATATTTTTCAAAATGAAAAAAAAAAGAGTCACTGCGAAGTGAAGCGCATTTTGCATATGGAACTGTTATTCAGAGTGATCGTTTCAAACGTGGCTCAATTTGGCCATTTTTCAGGATTACAAAATAATTACGGCCACGACATCTGTTAGGTGAGGCCTAGGCTTTATGATTCTGATGAAAATACACTCTGTCTTTATCAAACTAATGTTGTGTATTTTCTGTGTGGAACCTGTCTATGTTTTAGGGGGGGGGGGGGGCTAAGTGGAAAATAGACGGGACACAATTATTCCAAAACTGCAGCTCTCTGTTGGAAACATTTCCTACATCAATCAACCAGTCCATTTTGAATGTGACAAAACTGTCATTTTGCAAAGGATGTGGCGTGTGTATACCATCACTTAGATACGTTTTTAATAGGCATTTATTTCTGTAGGTCTAACGGGAGTTTGTGTGCCCCCTTAGCATGTGTAGAGGGAGCAGTCAGAACGCAATTGAGTGACTGATAGAGGGAAAAGGGAATTTAAGGAGAAGAACTGTACGATGCTTGGTTTGGTTTATTTTTTGTTGTGCCCTGCAAATGCACATGTACAAATGGAGCACTAGAGTCAAAGCAAATGAATGTGGTCTTCAAAAAAAAATGTACAGCACAATTTCACAGCCACAAAGCACATTCCACAAAATAGTTTTACAGTATATATGGTGATCTTTGGTTAAAGATCAAGCTTTGACATCCATGAATGTAGCCTATGGATTAATGTGTTTATGGCTCATAGGTTATTGGTTTACATTTACGGCCTAATTCTTTTACATGTGTGTATAGTTAGATATTACTTTTGGAGCTAGGAACACAAGCATTTTTCTACATCCGCAATATTCATCTGCTAAATATATCCGTGCGACCACTAAAATGTGATTTAGTGACAGGAATTGGAAATTCCTTTCATGTTACCCTTACCCAATACCTAATATTGCTTCTCTTGCCAAATCTAGCACCATGCGCCACACGGCAAGATAACATGAACATTTGGGTAGTTGCCATACGGCCAAAACAAAAGTAAAAAAATGTAAGATTAAAAGCCAAACATATTGCTGTAATAAACTGTCTAAACAACTCAATGTTATACAGCTACCTTGTATTTTTAAGTTTATTCAATTTAAGGAACCATTTCATGCCTTGAACGTGTCCTCTGGTGTGACATTACAAATACATGTTAACAAAGGTTGAATGATAAAATAGACAAATTCATTAATTATGTCTTTAAAATCAGTAATCATATTCTGGCATTTCAATTAAAAAACAATTTGCATGTATAACGATGATAACCAAGTGTCTCGCTATTACATTTTGGGTAAGATTCAGTGATTTCACTAAACCTCGATTTAAAAAAGCAATTCTTACTTGTGTATTGATCGAATGTTAACTGCCTCATGCTTAACAATTATTTGTTAAGCATGAGGCGGGACATTACGTCGCACCGATGGACAATATACAACTGGCAGTCAAATGTGACCGTTAAAACATTATTAATAGCACTTTCACAAGTTTCTGACCACTGAAAATGCTTCTAAACATCAGTAATGAATCCTCATTAAAGTATTTGACGTGTACAGGAGCTGCCAACTCACGCATTTGACCCTCCTCACACCACATCTTTATCACACGCATTGAAAAGTACTGCTGTTATTTATAGAATTAGTCCATAGTATAGTAAGTGCGTTAACTTTTAAACTGTGCTCCAAATTGTTTTTGAAAATCAGACCATCTGCACCTGCAACTTATCACGAGCAGAACCTCTATCACTGGCCTGTCTTGCAACAGCACTGTGAACCACGGCACATTGAAGCATATGATTGGTTTAGTTATGTAAGGCAGGGGTTCCCAATCTTTTTCACTCTGGGTCCCCCTTCCAAGCATTGGAACATTCCACGCCACCTATGCGCGCACGCCACATCTATTTCTATGGGCACAAGAACTGTTCATGACAAACTGTTCACACCTCTCTTCTTGGTGCAGGTTTAAAGCTTATTACCTGCAATTCTACACATTTTGTCATGTGGTGCAAAGAACCTTTTGCAGTTTTAAAGCTAATTTTCTTGCAATTCTATACATTTTGCCACATCTAATGTGTATTCATGTGATTTGAGTGACATAGTGGGGCAAAAAAGTATTTAGTCAGCCACCAATTGTGCAAGTTCTCCCACTTAAAAAGATGAGAGAGGCCTGTAATTTTAATCATAGGTACACTTCAACTATGACAGACAAAATGAGAAAAGAAATCCAGAAAATCACATTGTAGGATTTTTAATGAATTTATTTGCAAATTATGGTGGAAAATAAGTATTTGGTCACCTACAAACAAGCAAGATTTCTGTCTCTCACAGAACTGGAACTTCTTCTTTAAGAGGCTCCTCTGTCCTCCACTCGTTACCTGTATTAATGGCACCTGTTTGAACTTGTTATCAGTATAAAAGACACCTGTCCACAACCTCAAACAGTCACACTCCACTATGGCCAAGACCAAAGAGCTGTCAAAGGACACCAGAAACAAAATTGTAGACCTGCACCAGGCTGGGAAGACTGAATCTGCAATAGGTAAGCAGCTTGGTTAGAAGAAATTAACTGTAGGAGCAATTATTAGGAAATGGAAGACATACAAGACCACTGATAATCTCCCTCGATCTGGGGCTCCACGCAAGATCTCACCCCGTGGGGTCAAAATGATCACAAGAATGGTGAGCAAAAATCCCAGAACCACACGGGGGGACCTAGTGAATGACCTGCAGAGAGCTGGGACCAAAGTAACAAAGTCTACCATCAGTAACACACTACGCTGCCAGGGACTCAAATCCTGCAGTGCCAGACGTGTCCCCCTGCTTAAGCCAGTACATGTCCAGGCCCATCTGAAGTTTGCTAGAACATTTGGATGATCCAGAAGAAGATTGGGAGAATGTCATATGGTCAGATGAAACCAAAATAGAACTTTTGGTAAAAACTCAACTCGTCGTGTTTGGAGGACAAAGAATGCTGAGTTGCATCCAAAGAACACCATACCTACTGTGAAGCATGGGGGTGGAAACATCATGCTTTGGGGCTGTTTTTTCTGCAAAGGGACCAGGACGACTGATCCGTGTAAAGGAAAGAATGAATGGGGCCATGTATCGTGAGATTTTGAGTGAAAACCTCCTTCCATCAGCAAGGGCATTGAAGATGAAACGTGGCTGGGTCTTTCAGCATGACAATGATCCCAAACACACCGCCCGGGCAACGAAGGAGTGGCTTCGTAAGAAGCATTTCAAGGTCCTGGAGTGGCCTAGCCAGTCTCCAGATCTCAACCCCATAGAAAATCTTTGGAGGGAGTTGAAAGTCCGTGTTGCCCAGCAACAGCCCCAAAACATCATTGCTCTAGAGGAGATCTGCATGGAGGAATGGGCCAAAATACCAGCAACAGTGTGTGAAAACCTTGTGAAGACTTACAGAAAACATTTGACCTCTGTCATTGCTAACAAAGGGTATATAACAAAGTATTGAGATAAACTTTTGTTATTGACCAAATACTTATTTTCCACCATAACTTGCAAATAAATTTATTAAAAATCCTACAATGTGATTTTCTGGATTTTTCCCCCTCATTTTGTCTGTCATAGTTGAAGTGTACCTATGATGAAAATTACAGGCCTCTCATTTTTTAAGTGGGAGAACTTGCACAATTGGTGGCTGACTAAATACTTTTTTGCCCCACTGTATTACAACATCTATGGGCAAAAAAAACTAAGTAAAAAAACATCTGACATAGGCTAGTTGATCTGGACATTTCTGACAAGTTATAAATAGTTCTAAGGTATACAATGACTAACATGACAAGATGAACTGATGATGCGCTACCCACTTTCGAAAATGCACCTTGTGCATTCTACCATACCAACCTTCAAGAGTAAGTTTAAAGCCGGACTGAGCTCCTTAAGTGTGTATTTTTTTATTTTATAAACCTGCCCCCCTCCCTAGGAGGCACAACACAGTTTGGGAACCACTAATGTAAAGGATCAACGGGATTGGATGCAGGTTTTACATTTTTATTTTATTTTTTATAAACGTCCCTCAAGATTAGAGTGGAGCTGAATAGAGAAAGAGAGAATGTACTCCACTGCATTTATAAAACTGTTAAAAGAGCAGCACGGTAGCTGTTTGATGTACAATTTTGCCAAAACTAGGTTGCTGTTACGCCCATCCCCATTGCAGAATGCAGCCTTTTGACATGATGTACTTAAATCGATTTAATCCACACTTGCATTAAATCTCCTCATTTGGCGATTGGCATTAGGCTGTGACAACGAAAAGGCAGCAGACAGACCTACAGTATGTTTTAGCAGGGAAGTTTGGTAGGGTGACATGATTTGAAACTATGAAAATTATTTTGTCAAGATTGTGACCCCAAAAGTTTAAGTTTGATTCTGGAGTGGGGACAATGAATATTGATATTTTTTGGATAGGGTGTAGGGGCAGATTTATGGCATCCTGTATTCAGGAGATTTTATCGACTTTACTTAGCCTGATCAGTGGAACAATTCTCATTCTTAACAATGAGCTAAAATATAGGGTAATGTGTGTGCTTGTCAGCAAGAACACTTATTCCCCAAATGTATTTTATTATTCCACTTCCCAATTTTGCCAGTAAAATCACATATTTGAAATCAGATATGCCTACGTGTCTTTGAAAATGAATTATGAGGCTATGTATTTTTGCAGCAATTCATGGACAGTTTTGAATAAACCATACAAATAAGCATTGGATATTAAAAACTCCAAGCCTAAAAAAAAAAAAAAAATGTATTGTGCACATGCTAGGCAGATGGTAGGGGGACTCACAACGCAAACGCATCATATTTCATCTCAGTAGAGTAAGATTATGGCAAGGATCTTCAACTAGTAGACATAAACCACCTGAATATAGATATTTAGTCAATTGTGGGTGATTGAGAGTTGGGTGATTGAAAATGTTCTTGTTATAATTCATTTCTCAAACACCCAGCACTTGGGAAACATAGATCAGAGGTGGTGAACCCTCCTGGAGAGCAAGCAGGATTTTTTCAAGACATATTTTAAAGAGTTCACCCAAATTACAAAATGTTTGTATTTACCATGAAAGCAGTCTATGGACAAGGAGACTGCAATCTATGATTTGGTTACCCACTGCTATCAACCATTAAAGTGTTAGTATTTTCTGTGCAGAGCCTTGGTGTAGTGGTAACACTACCCTGCAGGTGTCACATATTTTCCATCTGAGAATAGGGATCAATCCCCGTTTCCAACCTTTATAGTGTTTTCCCCCCCAACTTATTTATTTACTGTCTGAATAGTGTCAATCCACCTAAATACGGTTACACAAAAATATGCATACTTTGAGATTTGGAGGGGTGAAATTTTAAAGTCGACAAATTGAGTTAATTTCATGTTCAAAGTATCCTTAATACACCGGACCTGTGGTTTTATTATGTTTTATTTTCCACCCTGGTCATAGGCCCAAGCCATGTCAAAATACGTAGAATTGCAGGAAATTAACTTTAAAACAGTAAAATGTCCCTAATGTCTAGGGGTTGTGCCAGGGAAAAAGGAAATTCACATAGCAAATCTCACTCTAAACTTTCTTAAAAAGTTGGCAGTCCTGAGTGTACTCGTTCAAATTACAGGCACTCGAAAGAGTCCTGTATTGTTCTTTTTCGTCACTAGCTAGCTAACGTTAGCTGGCTAGCTAAGTAGATCCCCGACACAGGAGTTGAACATTTGCGTGCCTTCCTTGGATGTGGCAGCCGTTTCAGACTCCCTCTCCGGAAACAAATCCTGAATCCCCCCTCACCCGTGGTCACAATGCCCCATGGTGGTCACAATGCCCCATGGTAGGCACAGAAATTACCATCGAAGTTGAAAGGGCAGTCATTCGAATGGGACGCCTATGCCACGAAGGGTCACCAAAAGCGGCCGGTGGACCCGACAGCAAAAATATAGCTAAAACCATCTAATTGTAAGCATTGGCGGGAATAATAATATAAGCTAAAATGCTAGCTAGCTAGCTGTGTTGAACTCAATGATCAATCATTGGTTGAACTGCATACAAACATGCCTGGTTGGCTGATTTATGAAAGTGGATCTGCGCAAATATCGACAATGGCTACAATAGGTGTAAATTTGTGATGAACTATTGAAGATGTGGACTGACCGGGCTACATACAATTACCTTGCTTCTCCGGTTATAAAAGGATGGCTGTCGCGTCTTTTTTTTTTTTTTTTTACCGTGTATGGATAGTTTCACCAATCCGCCAGCGCTTCAGTCTCGGTGTCACGGAAGTGTGCAATCAATCCACCTGGACGATACTCTGCCACTCACCTCCCCGGACAAGATGCAGCCGCCAAAGTTAATTCAGGAAATAATGATTCACATTAAAGTGAAATAATTGATGTATTGTGCTGTTTCACCCTCCTCCTGAAGTAAAAAATGGCGCTTGTGTTCAGGACATGACGTTTGGGTCCTAATTAGCATATATGGAGGATGACCAATGAGATTGAAGTTAGCTGTGGACTAAATTGGGGAACTTTCCAAACATAATTGAAGTTTCGTAGTGATTTCCTTCCATTTCACTCTTAATTGATGAGTTAATTGGGCTAATAAACATTATATAAGAGCACAAAAGAAGTGTGGGTGTGGCTACAGGCAGAATAAAGGCTCTGGAAAAAGCTAGCTAGTCACATGGTACAATTCAAAACAACCAATAGGCTGTCAGGAAATTGAGGCAAAGGGGAGGGCCAAAAAGATTTTATGGTGACCTCATATCATGCCACTGTTCATCAGCCAATGGTAGACTACCCTTCCAGTCCATTATTTGAAGAAAAAAACATAAGAATTTAAGTACATGCTACCTTTTATTACAATAAAGTAGTGTGTTAGAAATGTCTAAAATAAAATTGCAATGTTATTTGAAAGGTACAAATCAAGAATAACAATATTTCTTATTATCGTTATATTTTATATGTTACGCAAAAACAAATAAATCTACTAATTGTGGCCAAAGGTGTAGCCACAGTGAAATTTGGCTCGCCAGCTAAAGCTATTCAATCAATTCCATTCTGTAAAACTATAAACTATCTTCAGGAACGAGACATGAACACAGATTTACACATTGTTAATTGGGTCATCATATATGGTTTTCAATGTATTGATTGGTGCCCTAACGCCATGGTCTACTAGTGGCTGGGTAGTGACTATCTCTTGAAAGCCCATTGCCGATACATTTCTTATTAAAGCTGAACTTTCCTCAACTTTCACTCCTATAGTCAGGTTTGCATTGTCAATATTTACATCGTGACAGTAGCCGTTTCCGAATACCCATACTAGCGTACTACATATTTAAATTGCATACTCATTTCGGCATTTGATCTATTGACAATTCAAAACGTATTTTTTCACGTACTATTTAGTACGCTAGTATGAGTATTCGGACACAACCATTGTCTCTTCAAATCACCACCTTCAGGTGAAAATAAATAACTTCTGGCGAATTGTCGCAAAACTGTGATCGCCCCCTAAAGGCCAACAGTAATATTGCAGACCTATCCTAAAACTGTTACAGGCTTGTTATCCTCTCAAATAAAAACTGTCAGTATTCTTTACTCATTATTGTATTCCTCATGATGGAAATATATTTTCAAGAGCAACACTCAGAACAATGGCCTTGAACGTGAAATTGCTCAATATGCACCTTATGTGAACAAGGTGCCAGTGAAGATAGCGAGAATACAGTGTACATTGTTTCAGAAGAGACAAACTAAGTACTTTAGCAGAATGCGTTCACAAAGTTTTGCACATCTTTCTGTGAGAGGATTTGGGTTGCATTTGCTATCAGGGTCAATAGGTCATCTGGGTTTTTAGTCTTGGTCTCAAGCTAGAGGGCCTGCTGTCATCATTTGCTTGTCTGCATCCGACACCCTATATAGGGCACTAGCCGCAGTCAGAAGTAGTACACTAACCCTAGTCAAAAGTCATGCACTATATAGGCTGCCATTTCGTAAGCAGACATTTTGTGTTGCAGGACAACAGACACACAGCCTGGTAAACTTAGGAGTTTACATGATGAATGACATACCTTACTATACTAGTGTATAAGGGTCAAGGGCTCCTCATAACACAAAAAGAAAACAGCGAGGATGAAGCTGGCCGGCCTTCATTTGAACATGTGCCTCCTGGATCAGCATCAAACCGCTATGAGAAAGCAGCCATTTATGAGTCTGTACCTGGCTGGAGAATTCCCTATTGGAAGATCTCAATTGCACACGCCTCACGTCCACTTTCCTCGTCTTCCCATTCGAGGTCAGAAGGACCTCTGGCTTTCTCATCCAATGGGTTTTGAGGAGACAAGGAGTATGCAAATGAGCAAGTCCCTAGTTCAGCCTGCATCTGAAATGACTCTTTATAGGGAATAGGGTGCCATTTTGGATGCATTAGCTCTGGTCAAATGTACACTATACACAAAGTATACAGGGAATAAGGTGCCATTTCAGATATGCAATTTATTGTTCACAGAATGGTAGCATTATGCCAAAAGCATCACTAAGAGGATCATCCATTCCCCTTTAAATAGAAACAACATTATTGTCCTAATAACAAGGCATGTATGAATGAAATGTTAGCCAATATTGGGAACTAATAGGGATAGTTTGAATAACAATAAGACAAATTGTACCAAATGTATTTGGGAATGAATTTATTCTGTTGTGTTCCTGTGCATCATTCACCACCGGTGTAACAGTTTGCAGTTAACTGTCCAGAACAGTCTTAAAATTGGTTAACATGAGTTTATTGAAGACAAAAAAATCTGACAAGCATTCTCTAACAAAACATACATGTAAAGTTTAAATGTAATATAAAAAGCTAACTCTCTCTGTGGAATGTACGTGATCCTTCCATTTCCTCCTACGCTCCAAAGTTATGTAGTGCCAATCTGAACATGTCGTTGGTGCAGATCCATTTGTTGTCCACGTTCTTCAGCAGGAAAGTTTGTTGAAATCCCATCACCTGGTCCGTGTCAGCCTTTAAAAGAAAAGAGAACATATGAACATCATCCTCTACAAAGTTTACTCAACTACATTACATACAGTAGAATTAACCATAATAGGCCCCATTAACTATAATAAACTTTAAAGAAATCAAAGGGATACTTCGGGAATATGGCAATGAGGCCCTTTATTTACTTCCCCAGAGTCAGATTAACTTGTGGATACCATTTTTATCTTTCTGCTAGCAGATACCATAGACTTCCAGTCATTTTACTAATGCTAATTAGCAACTTCCTACATAGTGCACGCAGACAAAAATGGTATCCACAAATTCACCTGACTCTACGGAAGTAAATAAAGGAACTCATTGCCAAAATCCCAAAGTATCCCTTTAAACGCAAGCATCTTCAGGTGCTATTGAAATTAAAACAGGAGCAGCTCCTTCCATGAAAAGCTCCCGCAATTCATGGTGCACCGTTTCAGCCCCAGCGTGCAGATAGCAATACCCAGTGGAACAGGTCTCACTGTGCTAGCTTAGCAGCTTCATTTCTTCCCTCAACTTGCCACTGACTTCGTTTGAACTACGGTCCTCTGCCTCGCAAAAACAGTTAACACACGTGACCGCCAACTCTAAAACGTACACACCAGTTGTGTCACTGAAAAGGATGCAAAATCACTGGCGCCATCTCAAGCTGTGGGTGAGTTTCTGGTATGAACTCTGTTACACCAGCGAGTCACTGGACGTGCGTCCCCTACTTTTGAAACAACCTACCTTGAGCTGTCCCATCACCATGCTCATCACACAGCTGTCTGGTGTGGGCTGGTGGTCCTGTGCGGTGATGCTGTGCTGGATCGACTGGAACGGTAAACTCTGCAGTAAGGGAGACAATAAGGTCTATATGTCTGTACCATGTGAAATAATTACATTATGCATTATAATTAGTTTGATGAAGTGAAGCTTAAATGAAGATGTCACTTACAGTGATCTTCTCCATGATGGCTTTGTGCCCCTGGAAACCAACTCCTTCCCATGTTAAACATGACGCATCAGTCTGGAAACACGCAGTCATTTATTAAGACAGTGAGCTCGCACTGAACTTATCAGTTACACACTGAACAACATGAGCAGGGGTGTATCCATTAGTTTTGCAACAGAAACCTTTTAGCATTTACTCTAGGAACCAAACGGGGTGGGACCTACCCGAATTTGTCCAATAGAAACTCTTGTTTTCGTTGCAAAACATTTTCCGTTTGGAGGTAATGGTTACAATTGGAAAACATTTACAACGGAATCTGATTAATGAATACACCCTAGGGGTCCATGCAAAAGTATTTCCTTGACTCCTTTTCATCCATGCCACTTTCTCAAAGTCCTTTGAAGGATAAACCTTGATCATCTCTCAGTTCCATTACGTTACACAAGAGTCATTGGACAAAGTCATCTTCTATACGGGAGTTTTGTTAAGAGTCCAGACGCTTAATCTGAACATTAAAACGTGTCACTTGCAGTACAGTTTCGCAAGCATAAGTACCTTATAATTTTCAAAAATCTAAAAATGTACACCTTGATAGGGTTATCTCCATGTTACTGCGCTTGTTTACAGAAAACAGATGGATGACAAGAGGTGACCACCTGTGCTACCTAGCATGCCACAAACACTTGTGTGTAAGTGTAGCAGAACTGTAGTTTGGCCAGATGGAAGCACCCATAGCTGTATGGATCTGCGAAAAAAAATGATACAGTAAGTGTATCTTTTTTATTTGAAGGATGTGCTCTTGATGAAAGATAAGGGCCCTATGTTCATATGTTTCGAAAAATGTATCGCAAGCGATGATTGACATTTCTAGACGTTAAAACAGCGTCGGATAGTAGTTCACATGAGGCAGTCGTGGGCGTAGCTAATGGCTGAAAACTGTAGGGAGAAGGCAGAATGCCTTCTAGAGTTTAAGAGCTATTTGGAGAAGAGTCCAAGGGGAGGAGGCAAGGAATAGAGACTTGAGATTCACCCAAAGGTTTCCAGATGACAAAGTTGGTCCATGAAACACCGTTAAACATCTCTAAATGTGTTGAAATTAAAATACTCACATAGAGGTCAGCAAGTTTGGTTCTATCAGAATCAAACTGTTGGTAATAATGTTGCACAAAGCCTGCACCTATCTGCTCCCACACCGGTTTGCTTGCCATGGTTCAAAGTGCAGTTTGGAATCTGGAGAGGAAAACGCGCCGTGAATATGAGGTAGCCAGCAACACATCCTTTATTTTGTTATCCCTGATATACCTGGTGATGAGCACACCCCACGTGTTTCAGAATCACTCTGGATTATTGGAATTACAATCAATGGAAGTTAAACACTTATCAAGAGAACATCAGCACGAGAATGGCTTCCTGTATCTCGAAAATATATAGGAAAAGCGCATTGGACCAGTAACCAAACGGTTGCTGGTTCAAATCCCCGAGCCGACTAGGTGAATAATCTGTCGATGTGCCCCTTGAGCAAGGCACTTAACCCTAATGGCACATATACGTATCTCTGGATAAGAGCGTCTGCTAAATTACTCAAATGGAAACGCTAGCTAGTTAGCTAGCAAGTTAACGTAGCTAAATAGCTAGCTCGCTAAACTCATTTAAAGTCAGTACATCATTCCACTCAGAAAATGACAGCTAAACTTTCACTTTGCGTTGCAATTAATAATTTCCCTTTATAAGGTAAACGCGGCTATTCCTTAATGGTTGTTTAAAACTTAATATGAAACTTACCTTAATATGCAACTAGCTAGCAATCCAATGTGGATGCACGCCTTTCCCGCTTCATCCGGAATACAGGTTGTGTTTTCATATACAGGACTAAACGACCAATAGAGGCGCGCCTCGGTTCGACTGACGGGTACCTAAGAGCATGAATGCCCTCCGAAAGGGCGTTTTACTTCAGTGCAACCAACCTTGGTAGTCAATTATTTTCAGCCCATTGATAATAAAATGTATATCAATATTAAATTAGTTGTGTTCAATATTATGTCAGTAAATGTGGACAATTGTGAGTTAATATATATGACAATGTATACTTTTGTATAACAATAATTTGAAGTTATTTTACACAGATTTTTGGAGCCAAGAAAGTGAAAGTGACAAAATTGTGCTTTATGTTGCAGCTAGCTGTGTATAACTATTACCTCTTATATATTTTGATATCTGTAGTGACACTCAATAACATCTTTCCAGATGAGGGTTTACTGAAAGTCAATCAAGAAGAAACCACTTTATTTGTAATTATTTGGTATGATGATCATTAGTGACAAAAGTAAAAATAATAATATACAATTATCACAAAAGAGTATGTTAAACAAATAAATGTTGCTTGGTGCAGTGTGTGGAGAATTACAAATAGCCAATTCCACTCCAGCATTAGGCCATACAAACAGGAAACAATAGCATTCTAAAAGATGTCTACAGACAGAATGCCACTAAAACTACCATATCATGTTAAGGTTTAGTCTAGCTTGAACATCATATACTCCAAATCATACTGTTGGTGAGAGCACAAGTGTGATGATTAATATAATTTTCCTGACAGCAATTCAATTCAACATGTGACCACAAGATCAGAAAAGGTGAAACACTTGGAGGAACTTGAAAAACTGTCTTAAAAAATAAGTCTTTAGATCAATAACATAATTTTCCTATTTCAGGTGTCCGCATCCAATAAGAGTCTGATTTCTTCAGCGTATTCACAGCCACTTGTGAGAGAGAAAGAGACAGAGCCAACACTATATTGCTAGTTGAAATTGTTGCACCTCAGATCCTCCAGTCCAGAGCACATTAGAATTATTGTCCCGATAGTCAGGTCCAGAGCCATATCCATCTCAATCTATGGCTCTGGTCCAGGTCAGACAGCCATGAAGACTGAAGTCCCCTGGCCTAGAGAAGGAGTTAGGCTGACCATTGCATGTGTGATGTGTGGGAGCTGCAGGCCTGTTTCAAGTTACCTTCTAAATGGCACCCTATATAGTGCACTATTGTTGACAAGAGCCCTGTGGGACCTGGTCAATACTATAAAGGAATAGGGTGTCATTTCAGACAAACTTTCAGTGTCCTGGGTGTTGGGTGAAATAATCATCTGTTTTGAACACTGGGGGAAGCTCCTGATCATGTTGCTGATGCCTTCTGGGGCTGGCTGGTTTCTGCAGAGATAAATAATATGGTTCATAATTTATATCCACTGAGAGCAATGTATAGGCCAGGAGACCTACCATTTAATACAAAATAAAAAAAAACATTACTAAAGCAATTAAAAAGTTATAAGATAAATCATGAATAGCAGATGATCATAAGGAGATATGAACCAGTATCTGTGTGTAAGAGACCTCTGTAATGGCCAGAAAGCTCCGGTTCAAACTCACATTCACAAGCTCTGCAAGCATTATAATGTCAAAATACGTTCGTTGATCACCATATATGGAGATTAGCTGAGCAACCATTTTCATGTACTAAAGTTACGGCCAGTATTTATAAAAACATTTTTTTTTAAAAGACAAGCAATCGGGAAAAAAATGCCTCTTCGGCACCTTCAAATCAAATTTTATTTGTCATGTGCGACGATAACAACAGGTTATCGTCGCACGTGAAATGCTTACTTACAGGCCCTAACCAACAGTGCAATTTTTAAGTAAAAAAATAGGTATTAGGTGAACAATAGATAAGTAAAGAAATAAAAAACGTAAAAAGACAAAATAACAGTAGCTAGGCTATGTACAGTAGCGAGGCTATATACAGTAGCGAGGCTATACACAGGCACCGGTTAGTCTGGCTAATAGAGGCAATACGTTCATGTAGGTATAGTTAAAGTGACTATGCATATATGATAAACAGAGTAGCAGCAGTGTAAAAGAGAGGTTGGCGGGTGGGGGGTGGCGGGACACAATGCAGATAGTCCGGGGTAGCCAATGTGCTCAGAAAAAAAAAGAAACGTCACTTTTTCAGGATCCTTTCTTTCAAAGATAATTTGTAAAAATCCAAATAACTTCACAGATCTTCATTGTAAAGTGTTTAAACACTGTTTCCAAAGCTTGTTCAATGAACCATAAACAATTAATGAACATGCACCTGTGGAACGGTCGTTAAGACACTAACAGCTTACAGACGGTAGGCAATTAAGGTCACAGTTATGAAAATTTAGGACTGAGAGAGGCTGGACTGAGGGGTTGTAGGCCTGTTGTAAGGCAGGTCCTCACCAGACATCACCGGCAACAACGGCGCGTATGGGCACAAACCCACCATCGCTGGACCAGACATGACTGTAAAAAAGTGCTCTTCACTGACGAGTTGCGGTTTTGTCTCACCAGGGGTGGTGGTCGGATTCGCGTTTATTGTCAAAGGAATGAGCGTTACACCGAGGCCTGTAAATCGAGTACATGTACTCGATTTGGAGGTGGGGGGTCCGTCATGGTCTAGGGCGGTATGTCACAGCATCATCGGACTGAGCTTGTTGTCATTGCAGGCAATCTCAACGCTGTGCATTACAGGGGAGACATCCTCCTCTCTCATGTGGTACCCTTCCTACAGGCACATCCTGACATGACTCTCCAGCATGACAATGCCACCAGCCATACTGCTCGTTCTGTGCATGATTTCCTGCAAGACAGGAATGTCAGTGTTCTGCCATGGCCAGTGAAGAGCCCGGATCTCAATCCCATTGAGCATATCTGGGACCTGTTGGATCGGAGGGTGAGGGCCAGGGTCATTCACCCCAGAAGTGTCCGGGAGCTTGCAGGTGCCTTGGTGGAAGAGTGCGGTAACACATCTCACAGCAAGAACTGGCAAATCTGGTGCAGTCCATGAGGAGGAGATGCACTGCAGTACTTAATGCAGCTGGTGGCCACACAAGATACTGACTGTTACTTTTGATTTTGACCCCCCCTTTGTTCAGGGACACACTATTCAATTTCTGTTAGTCACATGTCTGTGGAACTTGTTCAGTTTATGTCTCAGTTGTTGAATCTTGTTATGTTCATACAAATATTTACACATGTTAAGTTTGCTGAAAATAAACGCAGTTGACAGTGAGAGGACGTTTCTTTTTTGCTGAGTTTATGTACATGAGTGTATAGTTAAAGTGACTATGCATAGATGATAAACAGAGAGTAGCAGCAGTGTAAAAAAAGGGTGGGGGGGTGGACAATGCAAATAGTCCGGGTAGCCATATTATTACCTGTTCAGGAGTCTTATGGCTTGGGGGTAAAAGCTGTTGAGAAGCCTTTTGGTCCTAATCTTGGCGCTCCGGTACCACTTGCCATGTGGTAGCAGAGAGAACAGTCTATGACTGGGGTGGCTGGGGTCTTTGACAATATTTAGGGCCTTCCTCTGACAGCACCTGGTGTAGTGGTCCTGGATGGCAGGCAGCTTAGCCCCAATGATGTACTGGGCCGTACGCACTACCCTCTGTAGTGCCTTGCGGTCGGAGGCCGAGCAGTTGCCGTACCAGGCACTGATGCAACCAGTCAGGATGCTCTCGATGTTGCAGCTGTAGAACCTTTTGAGGATCTGAGGACCCTTGCCAAATCTTTTTTAGTTTCCTGAGGTGGAATAGGCCTTGTCGTGCCCTCTTCATGACTGTCTTGGTCTGTTTGGACCATTCTAGTTGGTTGGTGATGTGGACACCAAGGAACTTGAAGCTCTCAACCTGCTCCACTACAGCCCCGTCGATAATGGGGGTGTGCTCAGTCCTCCTTTTCCTGTAGTCCACAATCATCTCCTTTGTCTTGATTACGTTGAGGGATAGGTTGTTATTCTGGCACCACACAGCTGTCTCATCGTTGTCGGTGATCAGGCCTACCACTGTTGTGTCATCTGTTGTGTCAATTTAATGACGGTGTTGGAGTCGTGCCTGGCCACGCAGTAGTGGGTGAACAGGGAGTACAGGAGGGGACTGAGCACGCACCCAAGAGGGGCTCCAGTGTTGAGGATCAGCGTGGCTGATGTGTTGCTACCTACCCTCACCACCTGGGGGCGGCCCGTCAGGAAGTCAGGATCCAGTTGCAGAGGGAGGTGTTTAGTCCCAGGATCCTTAGTTTAGTGATGAGCTTTGAGGGCACTATGGTGTTGAACGCTGAGCTGTAGTCAATGAATAGCATTCTCACATAGGTGTTTCTTTTGTTCAGGTGGGAAAGGGCAGTGTGGAGTGCAATAGAGATTGCATCATCTGTGGATCTGTTTGGGTGGTATACAAATTGGAGTGGGTCTAGGGTTTCTGGGATAATGGTGTTAATGTGAGCCATTACCAGTCTTTCAAAGCACTTCATGACTACGGACGTGAAGGCAGATTACCTTAGTGTTTTTGGGCACAGGGACTATGGTGGTCTGCTTGAAACATGTTGGTATTACAGACTCAATCAGGGACATGTTGAAAATGTCAGTGAAGACACCTGCCAGTTGGTCAGCACATGCCCGGAGCACACGTCCTGGTAATCCGTCTGGCCCCGCGGCCTTGTGAATGTTGACCTGTGTAAAGGTTTTACTCACGTCGGCTACGGAGAGCGTGATCACACAGTCGTCCGGAACAGCTAATGCTCTCATGCATGCCTCAGGGTTGCTTGCCTCGAAGCGAGCATAGAAGTGATTTAGCTTGTCTGGTAAGCTCGTGTCACTGGGCAGCTCGCGGCTGTGCTTCCCTTTGTAGTTTAAATAGTTTGCAGGCCCTGCCACACAAGACGAGTGTCGGAGCCGGTGTAGTACGATTCAATCTTAGTCCTGTATTGGCGCTTTGCCTGTTTGATGGTTCGTCAGAGGGCATAGCAGGATTTCTTATAAGCTTCCGGGTTAGAGTCCCGCACCTTGAAAGCGGCGGCTCTACCCTTTAGCTCAGTGCGAATGTTGCCAATAATCCATGGTTTCTGGTTGGGGTATGTACGTACAGTCACTGTGGGGATAACGTACTTGATGCACTTATTGATAAAGCCAGTGACTGATGTGGTGTACTCCTCAATGCCATCGGCAGAATCCCGGAACATATTCCAGTCTGTGCTAGCAAAACAGTCCTGCAGTTTAACATCCGCTTCGCCTGACCACTTTTTTATAGACCGAGTCACTGGTGCTTCCTGTTTTATTTTGTGCTTGTATGCAGGAATCAGGATAGAATTGTGGTCAGATTTGCCAAATGGAGGGTGAGGGAGAGCTTTGTATGCGTCTCTGTGTGTGGAGTACAGGTGATCTAGATTTGTTTTCCCTCTGGTTGCGCATTTAACATGCTGATAGAAATTAGGTAAAGCTGATTTAAGTTTCCCTGCATTAAAGTCCCCGGCCACTAGGCGCGCCGCCTCTGGGTGAGTGGGTTCCTGTTTGCTTATTTCCTTATACAGCTGACTGAGTGCGGTCTTAGTGCCAGCATCCGTCTGTGGTGGTAAATAAACAGCCACGACAAATATAGATGAAAACTCTCTTGGCAAATAGTGTGGTCTACAGCTTATCATGAGATACTCTTCTTCAGGCGAGCAAAATCTAGAGACTTCCTTAGATATCGTGCACCAGCTGGTGTTTACAAATATGCACAGACTGCCCCCCCCCGTCTTACCGGAGTGTGCTGTTCTATCTAGCCGGTGCAGCGTATATCCCGCTAGCTGAATATCCATTCAGCCACGATTCGGTGAAACATTAATTTTTTATGTCCCGTTGGTAGGATATTCGTGATCGTACCTCATCTAATTTATTGTCCAATGACAGTAAAGGCAGTCGGCGGATCCTTACGAGGCACCCCGCTCTGTGTCCTCTGTACCTGCGTCTCCTTCTCTTGCCAATGACGGGGATTTTGACCTTGTTGGGTGTCTGAAGTACATCCTGTGCGTCCTGCTTGTTGAAGAGAATCTTAATTTACTCCCGTTACGGCCAGTTGAGCTGTTGTATATTTCCTACCTGTGTGTGGCAGTAATGAGTGGTTGGATGTGCCGAATAGGCATTTTTTCAGTTGCTTGTACATTTTTATTTAGACCTTTTTTGGACTTACATACCAGCCGTAACGGGAGCAAATTAAGATAGTAGTTGCTCAGCGAAACTCCATATTTGGTGATCAACAAATGTATTTTGACATAACACTTGCAGAGCTGGTAAATGGGAGTTTGAATCTGAGCTTGCTGGGCATTAGAGAGGTCTCTAACGCACAGATACTGGTTCAGGGGCAAAGGAGGTTGGTAGCACCTTAATTTGGGAGGACGGGTTCGTGATAATGGCTGGAACGGAATAGTGGAATGGTATCAAATACATGGTTTCCATGTGTTTGATGCCATTCCATTCACTCAGTTTCAGCCATTATTATGAGCCGCCCTCCCCTCAGCAGCCTCCTGTGTTCAGGGGAGATGGTGATTAAGTATAGGAATACAGATTTCACACTTCAAATAGAAAATGCCTTAATTGACTGAGATGCAGATTGATTGGTTGGTTGATTAAATCCTCACATTTAGAAAGCCTGGGACATTCATGGTGCGGAACATCTTTCTGAAGGCGCCCGGCAGGGTTCCTTGTTCCCTCTCTGCCTGAGTGACCTGTTCCTCCATGACATTCACGTTGGCACCTACAATCTTCACAAATGCCTAGACACAACACCAGGGAACAGGGTCAGATACAGTACTACCATATCAGTGTCCCAAATATAGTACATAGGGTGCCATTTGGCACACAGATCATGTCATGTCAATGAAAACATCCTGGTCGTTATCAATTACATGAATTAAATCACACTTACATCCAACTTGTCAATCTTTCTGTATATTTGTCTCATCTCTTCTGATTTTCTATGTATTTGAGGTAAGTTCTCGTTGACAATCTGTGATGTGTCGTTGCGGATCTATAACCAGAGGAAGAAAAGTTATTAATTTCTCACCCACTTTCACAGACGAGGACATGAACAGCACATACAGGGTTAGGCAAAAATGACAAAATACAATTACAAAATACCATAAAGACCAATGTGTCAAAATAAACTACAAAATACTTGTAACTTGAAATGTATTTAATTAATAAAATACATGTATTTTAAAATACAGAAATACATTTGCAAGTAGCTGGCCCGAACAGCTACAACATTCCCAGTAACGGTTACAGAAACATTAAATCAATTTTAATTGGTCACATATACATGGTTAGATGTTATTGCGAGTGTAGCGAAATGCTTGTAACTTTTTACTTGCTATAACTGTGATATGTTGTAATTTATCTCCCTTAGTTGAATGCACTGACTAAGTCACTCTGGATAAGAGTGTCTGCTAAATGATAAATGTATATATGAAAATGAACACCAAAATGAACTGCAAAGCACACTGGATACTATTGGCTCATTAGAATAATAATCAGCATGCTTTGCAATTGTACATTTCTATATCTACAATTATATTTCGTTAATTTAGCAGATGCTCTTATCACACCATAGTTCCATCAGACACCAATGCAGGGTGAGAAGGGGCCACACAATTGTGAACGGCTATAAAAATAAATGGTATACTTTGAAAAGTATTATTGTATTTTGAAAATACAAATTACAGCTCTCAAAAGTATCTTCTTAAAAAATCCATTGGCATGTAGTTCAGCCCAGTGTAATACAAATTACACAGAAGTAATTGAAATGCATAACGTTATTTCACATACATTTAACAGAAATACTGCACATCTCTTAACACGTACCATGTCAAGCATTCCTACAAATTCATCCACCCTAGTCAGCATTTCCTCCAGACTTTTCTCCAAACACAGGATCTGGGGTATGGAAAGGACATGGTTATAACCACAGTCAAGTGACATTTAACTTGGTTCACGCGTATCCAGTTATAGCTAGCATGTTGCTATATTGCACCTCGGCATAGATAGGATGCTGTATTTTACCTCGATCGGAAAGGTTGATAAATTCTAACCTCATCTCCAGCAGTAGCTCTGATGTAGGAGGAGTAACTGAGAGCAGTGTGTTTCAGGATCTCATCCTCCTGGTTGTGGTCTGGGTCGAGCTCCGCGGAGTTGAAGCTCGGACTCTGCGAGACTGCTGCGCCGAAGCTGGGGCTTTGCGACACGGTGCCACTGCTTAGGGCCTCGCTCAACATGGATAAACTGCTCGCACTCTGCGACACGAAGCCACTGTCTCGACTCACCTCGGCACTGGACTCCTCCAGCGGGGAGAGAAAACCTACCCTATTTTCCATCCTAGGCTCCATCTCTGTCGAGTTTCCTGATGTCGCTTTCTGCTACAGTATTATGATTGTCAGATGATTAAATCACGTCGTTGAAACTGTGGATGGCGGCTTACAAGGGTCAAGTAGAACTAAGCGAAAAGGCGCAATTTTAAAATCAGGGCCGTTTCTCCCTCAAATTGACCGCTGAACTAGGTCTGATAAATGTTTCTAATGGAGATTTTGAGTTATCACACAGGAAACGTTCATTTTCTTTCTATATCAGGCAACTGCAACAATGTTCTACAATATGAAAAACAGGAAAGCAAGTGCATTTAAAACCTTTATTTCCAAAAATTCTCTCCCCAAAAAATGACAAAACAGTAAGAAAATAATATGAACACAATATTCACAATACATTTCAAATTAATTGCATAAAGGGTTTGAATTTCAATTGTGGGAATTAGTTGACGTGATACTTACAGTTTACTACGTTGAAAGAGCAACTAGGCCTACAAAATAATGATTGAGCAATTACAGATCAAGCCCTAATATCCATTCAACTATTGTTTACATTTGAGTGCTCAGTACATATCTGGGCTAAAATGAATTAAAAAAGGCACCAAGTGTTTTACAAACCTTTTCTCCAATGTATGTGTGGAGAATGTATTGAAATATATGTACATCATCATAACATAGAATAAAAACAGTAGAGTTTACATGATATGCAGAAATATTCCCAATCATAATTATCCTCGTACCATTATACCTAATGGAATCACTTGTTCATAGGTCATCGTTTTTCCTTGTAAAAATCTATTATAAAATCCTTATGTACATTAAAAAGATAGTAAAAAACAATACATTATTCCAGAAAAAAATCTAGACGTTTCTGTAATAAATATAAAACCTGTAATATTTCTTAGGTGTGAATGTGGGCCCACACTGAGTCGATGGTACTACCAGGAGGGGGCAGTGACCAATACATTATAGCACTACTCAACAGGGTTAAACTGACTGTCCATAGTGAAGAAATGCAGAGAATAACCTCAATATGCTCAGAAGACCACATTGTCAAGGTAACCGGAGCAGCCTTTGGTGAGAGGAAAAGGAAAGAGCAACAAAAATGACATGTTTGTGAACCAAAATGGGGTGATAATCCTATGTTAATCCTGGGAGTACTAACATGGCGATTTAAAGAGTTGAAACAACAAGACTGTTTAACAAAAAATGTGCAAACCTTGACAGCTTAAAAGCTTTGAACTAAAATGTGAATAATGGTGAGAAGAATCCCATACAAAAATCAAACCACAGATTGATGGCTTAGTGTCCCACATAATCCATATACTTCAAAGTTGACCATATCATGGATGGATGGATGGATGGATTGTGCTTGTAAACGAAAGTACCACTGGATCCGAACATGGATCTCAATGTGTGTGCCCAATAGTGTAGGAAAGTGAATGAGAGGTTAAGCAGACGCAAATTCAGGTGTTATCACCTTCACACTCCAGCAGTCCTGCCTGGTGTAACAGGGTTCACATCCCCCTCCCTGGTGTAACAGGGCTCACATCCCCCTCCCTGTCATAACAGGGTTCACATCCCCCTCCCTGTCGTAACAGGGTTCACATCCCCCTCCCTGTCGTAACAGGGCTCACATCCCCCTCCCTGTCGTAACAGGGCTCACATCCCCCTCCCTGTCGTAACAGGGCTCACATCCCCCTCCCTGTCGTAACAGGGCTCACATCCCCCTCCCTGTCGTAACAGGGCTCACATCCCCCTCCCTGTCGTAACAGGGTTCACATCCCCCTCCCTGGTGTAACAGGGTTCACATCCCCCTCCCTGGTGTAACAGGGTTCACATCCCCCTCCCTGGTGTAACAGGGTTCACATCCCCCTCCCTGGTGTAACAGGGTTCACATCCCCCTCCCTGGTGTAACAGGGTTCACATCCCCCTCTGTCGTAACAGGGTTCACATCCCCCTCCCTGGTGTAACAGGGTTCACATCCCCCTCCCTGGTGTAACAGGGTTCACATCCCCCTCCCTGGTGTAACAGGGTTCACAGCTGAGCCGAGGTGTCTTGAGTAAACAGTAAAGATAGGAGCTTCACAAACAGAACTGGTGGAGTAGAGGAAACAGGATATAGACTAGGCCCATATTCAGTGTAGGAAGTATTCCTTGATAGCGGTTCAAAACGTACCAGGTATAAATGACTGCTGGTAAGGGAAGTAAGAGTTTTAGTACATGTGATGATCCAACACTTTCTCATTAAAGCTTAGAATAATTTATTGGAATAGATACAGATGATTGATGAGAATCTTCCAGTTAAAATACAGAGATAGAGGATCAGTACAGACAGGCAGCATTTTACATACACATAATTGTTCTTAAAAACAAAAGCTCAGGGTTGGTCCCAAAAAGAAGATGGCAATTCAGATTAAAAGTGGTCACTAAAGGATAGCAGGTGAATCCCATCAGGACATTTACAAGACATAGAACACTTTCAAACAATACAGAATAAACTCTCCTTGTTTCCTGGATTATTTGTCTTAGAAAAATGTTAAAGAAATTAGGAGGAGGTTTGAGGAACAATATTCATTCTCATGGTGGATATACCGGGCAGGGGAGGCTCCAGCTCACATCCAAGTGTGTGTGTCTGTGTTATAAAAGTGTAGTTGTGTGTATTATAGGGTGATGACGGTGCCATCCTCTTCCACCCCTCCCCGGGGCAGGGCCAGGCTGTGTCGAGGGTCCGTCCTCATGGTGCTGAGGATTTTGTGGAGGCTGCCGTTGCTCTCCCGGAGGGCTGGGTTGCTGCTGTGGTGCTGGGAATGGTGGTGCTGGAGGGTGTGGGGCTGGTACTGTGGGTGCTGTAGGTTCAGGTCCCTGTGCAGCATATAGCTGAGGCTGCCGTGGTGGGAGAGGCCGTTGAGGCTGGGCTGGGAGTGGAAGGAGGGTTGGGAGTGGAAGGAGGCGGTGGAAACCACAGAGAGCGGTCGGGTAGGGGGGCTGGGGTGTTCCACGGGTGCTGGGGGAGGGGCTTGGGTGTGGGAGCGTGATGTTGATGCCACAGACGCCACTGATGTGTTGGAGCGCCGCGACGGCCGCTTGAGGCTGCTCTCGATGACGATGTCTGACTCCTCGTCGCTCTCCAGCTCGTCGGCGTAGCCGTGGGCACCGGTCGCCATGGCTGTGGTGGACAGGCTGGGGTAGCCGGTGGAACCGCTGCTGTCTGACGACTGACCGGAGCTGCCGGAGATCCGGCTGGCTCGCACCACGTTGTTCCGCTGGTTCACCGGCTTCACTGTGACAATCAGGTTGTGGCTGTTGGCGATCATCATGTCAGTCACCTGGTCCAGTGTCTTCCCAGTCACCTCAATGCCGTTGACCTCCAGGACCTCGTCGTTAACAGCCAGCAGGCCCGTGCTCTCAGCCAGGCCCCCAGGCACCATGCGGGAGATGAAGATCCCAGGAACCTTCTCCAGGCCATGTGGTGTCACCCGTACGCTGGTCCCGTCCCGGATGTAGAACCCCAGGGGTTTGTCGGAGCCGTGACGGTAGAGACGAACGCGGCGGTGGGACTCCGGCAAGATGTCCACATCGATGATGGAGGAGACTGGCCGGAAGTCCTGCGGCATTCCGATGCGGATGTGAGGTCGCTTCCTGTTGACGTCGTTCCTCAGCGCCACCACAGCCTTCTTCTTCCGGGTCAGAGAGTGGGTCCCGTAGCTGCTGTAGTCGACCTCCTCTGAAACACATAACATGAGAAATAGAACTGTTTAGAACCTTTTCTGAAACCCAGAACAGAACTGATAAGAACTGAAAACACAGAACATAACTGATTAGAACTGAAATATAGAACTGAAACACAGAACAGGAGAAACAGAACTGCTTAGAATCTCCTCTAAAACACAGAAAATATAGAACCCATTAAGACTTTCTCTGGAAGACAGGAGAAAACTGCTTAGAACCTTGTCTGAAACACGGAACAGAACTGCTTAGCTCTCAGGAACACTACATTTAACTGGAAGCATATGAGCCTCAAATGGTGAGCAGATGTTGCCTTTGAAAGAACACATCATACATAAGGTTTTATTTGCAGCAAGACATTTATGCAGCTCTCATTACCATACACATAAACAGGCCTTAGTTCAACCTCCTCTAACTCTACCCTTGGGTAAAACAAGTTTACCAGTCCCACTCTAAAGAAACACCCACACAAGGAGTTGAGCACAATGGGAAGTTTCTCATTAAAACCCTTCAGTTTGTTTACGGTGAAATCCTTTCCCTCCACTCCAGAACAAAGATTTAACTGGGCTGAACCTGTTGTACTCTGGGCCATAGAGAAAGCCTGATTGGTGCTGTGCTGGTCTGGTGTAGCTCTGCAGTCAGTGGGGTGGAACACAGAGCCATAGGAGGAACAATTGTAATCAAACCAAACACCAGGATGGGATTACAGTTGGAATACCAATCATTCTGATCTTCAGTTATACACAACACAGTCTGCAAGCAAGTGTGATAATGCAAAACTATTTTAAAAGATTGAAAAAATAAAAATGTATTTAAACCAACCCAATATGTCAAGGCTGTATACCGGGGTATTTGGTTTTTCAATACCATTGAAACGATTTAAAGTTTTTCAATAAATAAATAAATATTTATAGCTGCTTTTTAAGTTAATACCTGCAGTCAACTTGTGCAATACATTCAGAGATCATTTCACCCGTCACATTATTTTACATTAGAAAGCTTACAGTATTTTCCAAGAACAGTTGCGCCAGTCACGTGTTTGTTTGTAAATAGCACAACGGGAGAAAGTGGGAGCTGTTGCGCGGCACACGAGGTGATGCATTTACACTTGTATGCAATTCACTACCTAAGGTTTGGTATGAGACATCTTAGAAATGACCTTCTGACATGTTGGCGCAGTCAAAGAGCTCTGGATGAGTTCTGTACAGCTGCCATATTCTCCTTGTACTTCCTACTAGTGTTTTTTCCCCTCTGTACTCCTCTGCTCCTTCCTTCAGAAAAGCATGCATCACAACTTTGTTCATTTGTACAATCTCTCGTTCACTTTCGCTTTTAAAATGTCCACACCCACCGGAAATTACATTTGGTTAGCTATTAGCTATGCTTCAATAACTTAACGAGCTGGATTTATTTAATTTGTTCGTTTTCGCTCGTTAGCATATAGCTAATAATGTGATTTGAGCCACAACCAGGGATGAAGTTTGTCTGTACAGGAACTAGAGGTCCTACTAGGGGGGATGGAACGACACACAAACACACACCTGCCACTTCCATGGCACAATGGGCCACGAGTCATAGTCCCTACTGGGGTGGACCCCTGCCTGGGAACTCGGTGTATGGGTGTGTGTAACAATATAGCATATGGATGTTGGATAACCATATAGTCACATGGTATGGATGTGTTCCCTCTGCTGGAAAAGTGTGCCACTTCCTATGCTAAAGTCTTTTTTGGGGCCAATTCTCTCTGTGCTAATAGTTTCCGTGGGAATGTGTAGCAGCACCGCAGTGGGAGTGTTTTATGCACTACTGTACTGAACCATAATTCCCAGGCAGACTCTGTCGACTAATGACTTTCCCCACTCATGAAGGAAGCTAATGACAGGACACAACACACCGTTTTAATAATGCTGTTCTGAAAGCAAACTGCTGCACTCCTTGCTACAGATACAGAGGGCCACAGCTATCGAAGGTACGGAACCACAAGCCACAGAACCCAGTCTGGCCAGCTCTACTGTTGATTTTCACATAGAACCCACACTGCCAGCTCCAGCCCTGCACAACCAGTCAGAGAGAGGCTGGAAAATACCTGTAGACACCTGTTCCTGTTTCAATGCTGCTTTCAACTGTTGTATTTATGAATGCTTCCCAAAGCTCCTGAATATCAAAGTATGGTGCAGAAGTTATTCTTAGTTGTGGATCGAGGTAGCATGGAGCTTGATCATTTAGATTGAAGCCAGACAGGATTTTATTATGGGGAGGAATGTATGCCACAAGTGCAAGTCTGCTGATGGGAAACACATTGAGGCTGCACTGAGCCATCTCATTACCAAGGTGGACTGGTCTACCAACATGTCCCTTCCGTTCCAAAATCATTGGCACACCTCGCCCCTGGGCAGGCCTGTGTCCCAGGCATACCTCATGCGACACGCTCTGATGGAACTACATTCCCCCGGTAAGGAAACCCTTTGACCCAGACCGCCCCAGGATCTAATATTCCTAAAAAGAGAGATCTATTCCCAATAACAAGAGAAGTTGGCAGCTGATCTATTGGGATCTGAGTCCTGGCACTAGAACCAGGATTTATATGAGGACGTTATTCTGTCAGCTTGCCTCCTGGCTGGCTGGCCCCACAACCAGCCGGCTGGAGTTTCCATCCCAGGACTGCATGCCGTGGTAGAGGCCAGTTTGGACCAGACAACACCTGACCAGACCAGGGACTGCCTGTTGTGCCAAGAGTGGATCAAAACAGGATTCTTTCCCCTTGACTAGGCCCAGTACTGTCTGACTGGCATGGAGAGAGACAGGCAGAGGATGCTGGGCTTGTGGTCTCAGTCTGTGTTTCATCTGCCCAACGTGCCCAGTCACGCAGGCTGCCGTAACAACTCCTGACAAGAATAATCCCGCTGCACTGAGGCATGATGGGAAAGCAAACGTGAACTCATTGATCAAAGGCTCGCCGGTCGTTACCAGACATCAGAACTAACTGACTCCCAATGTCCTTTCCGAACTAACAGAACGTTGAGGGTCAAAAAAGAGCTGATGAACATTCTAAGAAACACACGAGACAGACAGAGAGACAGAGAGAGAGCAAGAAACGGGTGGCGTCTCACCAAGTTCCAGGACGGATGAACAGACTGCTGACTGGAATGGAAAGACAATTTGTTTCAAACCCAAATACTTGGAGGGTAAGATGGAAGGAGAATAAGCCCAGTAATGTGAGAGCTGCAGCCCTGTTGGATGAAATGGAATGATCAGAGCATGATGATGTGGCTTCTAGAGCTTCGGGGTAAAAGGAATTTAGAAAAAGTCTGAATGCTTCTAGAGTCAATAAACTTCAGCTCGATGTTGACCGACACAGCACAAAACATGTAATAATGGTACTAATGCTGAGTGAAGAGAACACAGCTGAATAGTTGGGCATGGAACTGAAAAAAATGACATGAACATCTTCCTCATGAGAACTAGTCTGAAAACAAACTGGGAGGCATCTGAATTGGCATCCCCATAGGCTCTGGTCAAAAGTAGTGAACTATGTAGGGAATAAGGTGCCCTTTCAGATGGAGTCACAGTGAATGAAGTGCGCAGGTACAACAAAATTACAGCCTCAACGAAGCCGTGTGATGCTGGCCAGTCACCTGACTCTCCCATCCCAGCACAGTTCAGGGTTTGGGGGTGAAAAGTAAAGTGCCTACATTCCTCTGTGTGTAAGAGGGCCGAGAAGGCCCTCCACCCACGATCTGGTCAGACTGCAGGCTGGCTCTGGAGTTTCACCAGTCAGGAATGTGGCGCTTGATGGATATGGAGATATCTCTGGACAGGTTTAACTCAGTGTCTGTAGCTACTCTAGCTACTTTAGCCTTGCCTGTCTGTCAGCTAGTCCTAATCCTCCATCCTCTCTATAGGGTGGGCTGAATCCCAAATGGCACCCTATTCCCTACATTTCTCTCCTCTTGTTAACTGGACCTGTGAAAAAGAGCCTCCTTTCAAGTCCTACTGGGTTTTTACTAAGTGCAATAAAAGCAGGAATCTAAAGAGTTTTATGACCAGTCATTAGGCCTCCCAATGTGCTTTGATCTGAAACATCTTGTAGTAAGTTTAGTACTGAATGTATGTATTCACCAGCAAGGTGAATGTAGCCTACTGGGCAGCACAAAGCACAATGAAAAACACTAAGTAGAAAACAGTTTCCATTTGAGCCACTACTTTTAAGCCCATTTTTTTCAGTTCAGATCTAGGAACAGTGCTTATTGTGTGATGTAGTGTTGTTGACATGTGATAATAAAGACTGGTACAGACTAGTACAGATGACACAAAGACTGGTTTATAAATGGGAACATGCTACACCTCTGACAAACCAATCATTAGCCTGGCTTTACAGAACATTAATAAACACCAAACACTAGCTTTACAGAACATTAATACACACCAAATACTAGCTTTACAGAACATTAATAAACACCAAACACTAGCTTTACAGAACATTAATAAACACCAAACACTAGCTTTACAGAACATTAATAAACACCAAACACTAGCTTTACAGAACATTAATAAGAAACACCTTTGCTGCAACATAAATCACAAGTTGACTTGTTCTGTTGCGTAATCTGTTTAGTAATTAGTCTGACGTAAGACTAACGATCTGAGCTGGGGGTTAGTTGGTATTTGTGATAGACGACAACATGTGGCATGTCACACCTACATTATGCAAAAGTTATGATGCAGAGATTTTTGGGACTCTCAGCACCTATGTTCCCCATGTGTAATGTAGTCCTCTAGGATGTCCTCTGTTCACCAGGTATACTGTAGTCCTCTAGGATCTCCTCTGTTCACCATGTGTAATGTAGTCCTCTAGGATGTCCTCTGTTCACCAGGTATACTGTAGTCCTCTAGGATCTCCTCTGTTCACCATGTGTAATGTAGTCCTCTAGGATCTCCTCTGTTCCCCTGTAATGTAGTCCTCTAGGATGTCCTCTGTTCACCAGGTATACTGTAGTCCTCTAGGATCTCCTCTGTTCACCAGGTATACTGTAGTCCTCTAGGATGTCCTCTGTTCACCAGGTATACTGTAGTCCTCTAGGATGTCCTCTGTTCCCCATGTGTAATGTAGTCCTCTAGGATGTCCTCTGTTCACCAGGTATACTGTAGTCCTCTAGGATCTCCTCTGTTCACCATGTGTAATGTAGTCCTCTAGGATGTCCTCTGTTCACCAGATATACTGTAGTCCTCTAGGATGTCCTCTGTTCACCAGGTATACTGTAGTCCTCTAGGATGTCCTCTGTTCACCATGTGTAATGTAGTCCTCTAGGATGTCCTCTGTTCGCCATGTGTAATGTAGTCCTCTAGGATGTCCTCTGTTCACCATGTGTAATGTAGTCCTCTAGGATGTCCTCTGTTCACCATGTGTAATGTAGTCCTCTAGGATCTCCTCTGTTCACCAGGTATACTGTAGTCCTCTAGGATCTCCTCTGTTCCCCATGTATACTGTAGTCCTCTAGGATGTCCTCTGTTCCCCATGTATACTGTAGTCCTCTAGGATGTCCTCTGTTCCCCATGTATACTGTAGTCCTCTAGGATGTCCTCTGTTCACCAGGTATACTGTAGTCCTCTAGGATCTCCTCTGTTCACCAGGTATACTGTAGTCCTCTAGGATCTCCTCTGTTCACCAGGTATACTGTAGTCCTCTAGGATCTCCTCTGTTCACCAGGTATACTGTAGTCCTCTAGGATCTCCTCTGTTCACCAGGTATACTGTAGTCCTCTAGGATCTCCTATGTTCCCCTATGTGTAATGTAGTCCTCTAGGATCTCCTCTGTTCACCATGTATACTGTAGTCCTCTAGGATCTCCTCTGTTCACCAGGTATACTGTAGTCCTCTAGGATCTCCTCTGTTCCCCTATGTGTAATGTAGTCCTCTAGGATCTCCTCTGTTCACCATGTGTAATGTAGTCCTCTAGGATCTCCTCTGTTCCCCATGTGTAATGTAGTCCTCTAGGATCTCCTCTGTTCACCATGTGTAATGTAGTCCTCTAGGATGTCCTCTGTTCACCAGGTATACTGTAGTCCTCTAGGATCTCCTCTGTTCACCATGTGTAATGTAGTCCTCTAGGATGTCCTCTGTTCACCAGGTATACTGTAGTCCTCTAGGATGTCCTCTGTTCACCATGTGTAATGTAGTCCTCTAGGATCTCCTCTGTTCACCAGGTATACTGTAGTCCTCTAGGATCTCCTCTGTTCCCCTGTAATGTAGTCCTCTAGGATGTCCTCTGTTCACCAGGTATACTGTAGTCCTCTAGGATCTCCTCTGTTCACCATGTGTAGCCTACGGGATCCAGACCCTGAATGTTCCTTCAGTTTGAGTTAAATACTTAACAGAGACTCGTCAGAACTATGTTGGACAGCCAGCAGCAGCCACACAAGAACAGAACAGACCATCAGGTTTCTGTCAGGCTGGTGTGGGAGGTCGGAGGTTAGAGTTCACGGAGAAAGGGTGAGAACATCCTTCCTCCAGGCCAGGCTTGGGTTAGGGTTAAGGTTGGCAACTGGGTGTGACCCCTGGAAGAAATGTTAGTATTTAGATGGGACCTTGCTACAGACCCCTGCTAGGCCTGAACAGCCAGCTCACTGAGGAACACATGACCCCAAAGATCAAGAGCCTCCTCTAAAAACAGCATGGGTAACCACTACTCCGGCTGTACTCCGGCTACTGCAAAGACTGCTCACGCAACACAGCTAGGCTATCGATCTGCCAGAGAGACAATACAAGGGGTCTTTCTTACACCACCACAGGAATAAAGTGGCTACACAGTGACTAACTGCACTTACTGCCAGTACAGACCAGAAACACCACAGAGCATGTATAGAGGGTATAGAGGGCACGGCACACCGCTGCCTTTCCCGTTATGTCCCTGGCTGCTGTGGTTAGCCTGGGCCTGGTCAGAGATTACTGGACAAATCCCCCATCCACATCTCCAGAAAGCACAACACCAGCCACCAGAGGTTGTGCATCACCTGCAGGGAGAGGGCCAGTTAGAGGTTCTAAAACCTGTGTGATCACATCTGTCCGTACCGCATCAGGAAGGTCTGAGTTGCAGCAGAGGACATGCCTGATTCCTCTAACACTAACATGGAAAAAGGGAATCACCTAGAATAAAAAGGAGCATTTTATTTTATTTTTTTAACAGTTGACATTCTTGCCAGGGTAGCAGCGTCAGGGAGGAATGTTTAGGGGCCTAAGAACATACATAGTCAATGGCTGGTGGGGGAAGAAACCCTTTAAGTTCCACCCCCCCCCCCCCAATAAACACACATAAATATCCTGTCTCCTCACACACAAAAAAAGTGCCCGAAAACTATTAGTCTGAGCCTTTACAACCACTGCTCCTCTATAACAGGGAGCAGAGCTAGAGGCAGGGGAAGACAGAGGAAAGCCTCTGGAGATTTGACTATATTCAAATACTCTCATAAGACTGAGACGGGGCAAGGAAGAGAGGAGGAGCTCTAGCTCCCTGAGAGCACACAGTCAGCAGCACGGCCATCCCCCTCCCCCCCTGCCTGTTACCACCAGACATCTGGGACCAGTTAGAAGGCTGCTGCTGAAGAGATCAGGGTGGAGAACAGGAATGGCAACACTACGACAGAGGATTAGCCTTCTCTCCTACTCCTCTTCAGACGCATCCCCAGAGAGAGATGAGTAGACTGAGTGTACTACATACTACTACTGTTTGTAACTCAGCCATCTTCCAACCGCTCTGATAAATGGTCACCCTCAGAACACCGACATCCATATGTCCCAAAAGTACGGAAGGAAAGTCTTTCAGCAGTAAATTGGAAGTTCAGGGCCCCATATTCATAAAGGGTCTCAGTTTGCCTTTTAGATCATAATGCATAAGAGGGGGGGGGGGACTGATCCTAGATCTGAGGCGCTCTGAATACAGGCCAGAGCTTTCCTGTTTTGTCCACTTCACATTTACAGCAGCAGCCAGGCACAGCAGATTTTAGAAACAGAGGGGATTGTGGCAGCGTATTGGAGCAGGGTGACGTAAATCACAGTGGTATGCTGGGAGTCAGGGCCACAGGCCACCTGTCTGTTCACAAACAAGAGAAAGAGGATGAGAGAGAGAGAGAGAAATAGGATAGAGGGATAGGGAGCGAGAGACTGGAAGGAGAGAAAGAAGAGAGGGGGACACGGAAAGAAAACACAGGAATACATCTCCTAATAGACATCCCTCAGAGTCTGAACCTCTCCAGGGAGGGAATTTATCTGAAGGCCACTTCATGTCAAATGGCTCACTCCACTGACCCCCTACTTTCCAAAATGGGAGAAAAGTGATTTCTAATAGCTTCCAAAAAGCATGGCCCAAATAGTCTGGGGAAAAAATAATCCTTATTTAGAGCCCATTGCCATTGTAGTCCACTAGAGAATAGGAGTGAGGGGAGACATGGTGGATTAGGGACAGATGTTATTTGAACCACAACAGCAGGAGACTGCTGCCGTTTTTAGCCTGATTCCGCCTGCGACAATAGAGCTTTTAGCTTAAGGAAGAGACAGACTGCACTACAGAGTAAGAGGAGACGGACATAGCACGAGGACAGTTAGAGGTGAAAGAGCTTCAGACTTTAGTTTTTCAATAACGTTTAACCAGCTTCAGGTTGAAAGACTGGATCTGGTACACTGTTCGTTAGGAGAGAAAATGTACAGTAGGATTCCTTAGTGGATACATTACAATTCATTTACAGGAGCAGTAGCTTAATACAGTGGTTCAGACCGGCTTTCAACTTACTCTTGAAAGTTGTATTAGTAGAATGCACAAGGTGCAATTTCGAAATTGGGTAGTGCATCATCAGTTTATCTTGTCATTAGGGTCGCAAAGGGTCGGGAACTTTCCGGTAAACTTCTGGAATTTTTCCAGGAAATTTTACATGGGAAGTTAAGCTGGGGAATTTTGCTTGAATACATCAAAAGAAAGTGCGCTTTTAACAGTGAACTTTTTTTTTGGGATACACAAGGCAATTCTAGGTCTTGTGGCATATTTTGGTTAAACTATCCCCAATTCAATGGAATTGCAACCCTCTGCATACAGTGCATTCTTCCATCACATGTACAGCTGATTCTCAAGATCTTGCACACTAATGAGATGCTATTGAGCCCACACTACTAGACTGTCTGAGCCAAGGACTATATGCTTTCTGGTTAGTTTTGATGACAATACTGGGTGGGGTGAATATATTTTATATGATATACATAATGTTTTGTTAACTAGTAAATAGTAGCCTACAGCCAAGTGCGTTAAACTAATTTCTAACTTGTTAATTTCTGCTGGGTAGTTTTTGCTTAGCTTGCACCTGTTTCAATACAGGTTTCATTTTAAAACATTTATCTTACAAAAGGAGTTGTTTAATATAACTGCTTAACTATTTTCTTCCCCCAAATCTTTACAGGAAAATGTCACGGGCACTATCTGATGTGTGGAGACATTTCACTGCAGCTAATGTAGAAGGAAAAGCTGTGTACATTTGCAAATACTGTGCCAAATCATATGTGAAGAATGCAACAAAGCTGCAGAATCATCTGGCCAAGTGCATAAAGTTCCCTCAGCGCTCACAACAAGCAACCTCTGACAAAAATGCCTCTACTTCTATTCAAGGTGAAAATGATGAATCAGACACCTTATCGATAGCAACAGCTCACGGTCCTCCTGGAATCAGAAGTTCTTTTTGACTCAATGGAGGAACGTAGTCAGAGAAATGCTGATGAATGTCTTGCTCGAGCTGTGTATGCAACTGGTTCACCACAGTCTGCCGATATGGAGAGCCCCATCAAGAGGATCCTCCTGGATGATGTATTTTGGGAGAGAGTAGTAAGCAGCCTGAAACTCCTGAAACCTATAGCAGTAGCCATTGCACGGATTGAGTGAGACAATGTCATCCTGTCTGATGTTCAGACTCTGCTTGCAGATGTAAGAGAATAAATCCATACTGCCCTGCCCACTTCACTGTTGCTCCAAGCAGAGGAAACTGCAGTTCTGAAATACATCAAAAAGCGTGAAGACTTCTGCCTGAAGCCCATCCACGCCGCAGCGTACATGTTGGACCCCAAGTATGCTGGCAAGAGCATCCTGTCTGGTGCAGAGATCACCAAGGCCTATGGTGTCATCACTACCGTGTCTCACCACCTCGGCCTGGATGAGGGCAAGGTTCTTGGCAGTCTGGCGAAGTACACTTCCAAGCAAGGGCTTTGGGATGGAGATGCAATATGGCAGTCGTGTCAACATATCTCATCAGCCACCTGGTGGAAGGGACTTTGTGTATCCAAGGCGCTTTCCCGTTGCCTCCATCCTCCTCCAAATCCCACCAACATCAGCCGCCTCAGAGCGCAACTGGTCCTTGTTTGGGAACACACACACGCGCAACAGGCTGACCAATACAAGGGTTGAAAAATTGATGGCCATCCGGGCAAATTTGAGGCTTTTTGAGCCTGACAACGAGCCATCCTCAAGGTTGGAAAGTGACCGCGACGATGAGGCCTCAGAGTTTGATGTTCAAGAGGTGGACATTGAGGAAGTCCAGGGAGAAGACATGGAAGCCTGAGAGGAAGACAACCAAAGCTTTAGTTTCTAGACTATCATTTTACAGATGCATGTTGAAAACGTTTTTGGGAGATGCGATGGATCATTAGGGATCATTCAATATTCCTTTTCTTTTGTTGTTCAGTGAAATCATCCCATGTGAAGAGTCAACTCATTTAAATAAAGTTCAATTTGTCACTAAATTGTTTGTCTTTCTATTAGAACTATTTAATAATTTTCAATTATCTACCTATGATAAGGTAAAAGGTTTATGTTTGTCTCCATATGATATGGTAAATATATCAAATGCAAAAAACATCTACATTTAAATGGTATTAATTTGCATATATTTCCATTAATTCCCATGGAAAGTTTCCACCTCTGAATATTCCCGATATTGTGCAACCCTACATGTCATGTCAGTCATTGCATACCTTAGAAAGCAAGAAACATCCAGATCAACTAGCCCTTGTCAGCTAACGTTTTTTAGCTAGTTTTTTTTAGCCCATAGATTTTGCTGTAATGTTTGAGTCACAAATATCACATGAAAACATAATGCTGTTCATTGACTATAGCTCAGCATTCAACACCATGGTACCATCCAAGCTCATTAAGCTTGAGGCCCTGGGTCTGAACTCCGCCCTGTGCAATTGGGTCCTGGACTTCCTGACGGGCGGCCCCCAGGTGGTGAAGGTAGGAAACAACATCTCCACTTCGCTGATCCTCAACACCGGAGCCCCACAAGGGTGCGTGCTCAGCCCCTTCCTGTACTCCCTGTTCACCCATGAATGCGTGGCCATGCACACCTCCAACTAAATTATCAAGTTTTCAGGCTTGATTACCAACGACGAGACAGCCTACAGGGAGGTGAGGGCTCGGAGTGTGGTGTCAGAAAAATAACCTCAAAACAAAAGGAGCTAATCGTGGACTTCAGGAAACAGCAGAGGGAGCAACCCCCATCCACATCGACGGGACAGCAGTGAAGAAGGTGGAAAGTAAAGTTCCTCTGTGTACATATCACGGACAAACTGAAATGGTCCACCCACACAGACATTGTGGTGAAGGCACAACGGCGCCTCTTCAACCTCAGGAGGCTGAAGAAATTTGGCTTGACACCTACAACCCTCAAACTTTTACAGATGCACAACTGAGAGCAACCGATCGGGTTGTATCACCATTTGGTACCGAAACTGCACCGCCCGCAACCGCAGGGCTCTCCAGAGGGTGTTGCAGTCTGCCCAACGCATCATCGGTGGCAAACTACCTGCCCTCCAGGACACCTACAGCACCCAATGTCACAGGAAGGCCAAAAATATCAAGAACCACCCGAGCCACTGCCTGTTCACCACACTATTATCCAGAAGGCGAGGTCAGTACAGGTGCATCAAAGCTGGGACTGAGAGATTGAAAAACAGCTTCTATCTCAAGGCCATCAGACTGTTAAATAGCCATCACTAACACAGAGGCTGCTGCCTACATACAGACTTGAAATCAATGGTCACTTTAATAAATGGAACACTAGTCACTTTAATAATGTTTACATATCTTGCATTACTCATCTCATATGTATATACTGTATTCCATACTATCTATTGCAGCTTAGCCTACACCGCTCTGAAATTGCTCATCAGTATATTTATATATTCTTATTCAATTCCTTTACTTAGATGTGTGTATTAGGTATTTGTCGGGAAATTGTTAGATATTACTTGTTAGATATTGCTGCACTGTCGGAACTAGAAGCACAAGCATTTCCCTACACTCGCAATAATATTTGCTAAACACATGTAAACTACTGGTCGAAAGTTTTAGAACACCTACTCATTCAAGGGATTTTCTTTGTTTTTGCCAAGATTGTGCAAAGCTGTCTTCAAGGCAAAGGGTGGGTATTTGAAGAATCTCAAATAGAGGGTGACATTTGATTAAAGCCCAATAGAGTTTCTGAACTCCAGAGAGAAGACTATCCACCACTGTCTCAGTGAGACCAAACTAGACAAGACATCTACATTGGCAGCAGAGGGGGGTTTGCTGATAAACTGTGTCATGGTGAATGAGTGTGTACCCATCCCATCCCTGCCTGGACACTAGATACAGCCTCTCCCTGGCCTGGTCTGGTCTAGCCTGGTATCTCTCCACCCCCTCACCAGCCTGCCTGTCAGTGAGCAGAGCCAGACCTCCTTCTCCTAACCCTCTCTCTAATCTCCCCAGGTTCTAGGTGACAACTAACAGGCCCTGAGAGAAGGATAAGGACTGTACCTTCACCGGCAGACACTCCATATCTCTTTATCCCCATCCCACATCTCCTGACCTCGCTTCTCCCCCTCATTACAGAGAGGATCCGGGGAGTCTGACTCCCAGATCACATGGCGCTCTATACCAAGTGGGGATGAATATTTTCCAGAAAATCTACAGAGTTTTAATACCGGGAATAATTCCTATTTATACTGAGAGTCCCAGGAAATACCACAAAAATCTGAAGTGTTCATTTAAAACCAAGATATGGTCACTATGCCAGGGTTCTGCACAAAAAAACTAAAAATAAATAAATCACACACACACACACACTTTGTAATAGCAGTCAAACAAAATTCAAGTGACCAAAGTTGTTAAGCTTGCTAGATAACCTCCTTTAATGAATGACAGAATATCTCCTATAATTTGGCAAAATCGAGTTGATGATTATACAGATAGCAGACCAGCTCATGAATAACGGGGAGATGAGTGGAATTAGTAAAAATCTCAAGGCATCTTAACGGTGACCAGCTGTATATTTAAGTATGCTCTCTGTAATTCTCTTTCTTTCTCTCGGAGGACCTGAGCCCTAGGACCATACCTCAGGACTACCTGGCATGATGACTCCTTGTTGTCCCCAGTCCACCTGGCCGTGCTGCTGCTCCAGTTTCAACTGTTCTGCCTGCGGCTATGGAACCCTGACCTGTTCACCGGATGTGCTACCTGTCCCAGACCTGCTGTTTTCAACTCTCTAGAGACAGCAGGAGCGGTAGAGATACTCTCAATGATCGGCTATGAAAAGCCAACTGACATTTACTCCTGAGGTGCTGACTTGTAGCACCCTCGACAACTACTGTGATTATTATTATTTCACCATGCTGGTCATTTATGAACATCTTGGGCATGTTCTGTTATAATCTCCACCCGGAACAGCCAGAAGAGGACTGGCCACCCCTCATAGCCTGGTTCCTCTAGGTTTCTTCCTAGGTTTTTGCCTTTCTAGGGAGTTTTTCCTAGCCACCTTGCTTCTATACCTGCATTGCTTGCTGTTTGGGGTTTTAGGCTGGGTTTCTGCACAGCACTTTGATATATCAGCTGATGTAAGAAGGGCTATATAAATAAATTGGATTTTTTTTAATATATATCCATATCGGGCCTCCCGAGTGGCGCACCGGTCTAAGGCACTGCATCGCAATGCTTGAGGCGTCACTACAGACCCGGGTTCGATCCAAGGCTGTGTCACAACCGGAAGTGACCGGGAGTCCCATAGAGCGGTGCACAATTGGCCCAGTGTCGTCCAAGTTAGGGGAGGGTTTGGCCTTTACTTGGCTCATTATGCTCTAGTGTCTCCTTGTGGCGTTCCGGGGGCCTGCAGGCTGACTTCAGTCGCCAGTTGTACGGTGTTTCCTTCTACACATTGGTGCGGCTGACTTCCGGGTTAAGCGGGCGGGTGTTAAGAAGCGCGGTTTGGCAGGTCATGTTATGGAGGACGCATGACTCGACCTTCGCCTCTCCCGAGCCCGTTGGGGAGTTGCAGGGATGAGACAAGATTGTAATTGGATATCACTAAATTGGGGAGAAAAAGAGGGTAAAAATATATATCTATATTGAAGTCGGAAGTTTACGTACACCTTAGTCACATACATTTAAACTCAGTTTTTCACAATTCCTGACATTTAAATCATAGTAAAAATTCCCTGTCTTAGGTCAGTTAGGATCACCACTTTATTTTAAGAATGTGAAATGTCAGAACAATAGTAGAGAATGATTTATTTCAGCTTTTATTTCTATCACATTCCCAGTGGGTCAGAAGTTTACATACTAATTGAGTGTATTTGGTAGCATTGCCTTTCAATTGTTTAACTTGGGTCAAACGTTTCAGGTAGCCTTCCACAAGCTTCCCACAATAAGTTGGGTGAATTTTGGCCCATTCCTCCTGCCAGAGCTGGTGTAACTGAGTCAGGTTTGTAGGCCTCCTTGCTCGCACACACTTTTTCAGTTCTGCCCACAAATTGAGGTCAGGGCTTTGTGATGGCCACTCCATTACCTTGACTTTGTTGTCCTTAAGCCATTTTGCCACAACTTTAGAAGTATGCTTGGGGTCATTGTCCATTTGGAAGCCCCTTTTGCGACCAAGCTTTAACTTCCTGACTTATGTCTTGATGTCTTGCTTCAATATATCCACAATTTTCCTTCCTCATGATGTTATCTATTTTGTGAAGTGCACCAGTCCCTCAGCAAGTAAAGCACCCCACAACATGATGCTGCCACCCCCTTTGCTTCACGGTGTTCTTCGGCTTGCAAGCCACTCCCTTTTTCCTCCAAACATAACGATGGTCATTATGGCCAAACAGTTCTATTTTTGTTTCATCAGACCAGAAGACATTTCTCCAAAAAGTACGATCTTTGTCCCTATGTGCAGTTGCCATAAAATAGCCAGGCTACGGTTTGCGGTTTTGGAGAAGTGGCTTCTTCCTTGATGAGCGGCCTTTCAGGTTATGTCGATATAGGACTCGTTTTACTGTGGATATAGATACTTTTGTACTTGTTTCCTCGAGCATCTTCACAAGGTCCTTTGCTGTTGTTCTGGGATTGATGTGCACTTTTCGCACAAAAGTACGTTAATCTCTAGGAGACAGAAGGCGTCTCCTTCCTGAGCGGTATGACGGCTGCGTAGTACCATGGTGTTTATACTTGCGTACTATTGTTTGTACAGATGAACGTGGTACCTTCAGGCATTTGGAAATTGCTCCCAAGGATGAACCAGACTTATGGTGGTCAACACATTTTCCCCTGAGGTTTTGGAAAGAGGCACTGAGTTTGAAGGTAGGCCTTGAAATACATCCACAGGTACACCTCCAATTGACTCAAATGATGTCAATTAGCCAATCAGAAGCTTCTAAAGCCATGACATAATTTTCTGGAATTTTCCAAGCTGTTTAAAGGCACAGTCAACTTAGTGTACGTAAACTTCTGACCCACTGGAATTATGATAGAGTGAAATATAAGTGAAATAATCTGTCTGTAAACAATTGTTGGAAAGAGTACTTGTGTCATGCACAAAGTAGATGTCCTATCCGACTTGCCAAAACTATAGTTTGTTGACAAGAAATTTGTGGAGTGGTTGAAAAACAAGTTTTAAATGACTCCAACCTAAGTGTATGTAAACTTCCGACTTCAACTGTGTGTGTGCGTGCGTATATATATATATATATACACACACACACACACATATATACATACACACATATACATACACACACATCTTGTTGATCACACATTCTCTACTGAAATGCTCATATGGGCAGAAAATATGAGACAGCGCAGAGAAGCAGGGGAAATGTTTGTAGTGGTATTTTGACATACATAAACGAGAGACGTGCTTTGATAATGCTACCTATGGAGTACAGAATAAAGTTAGGAACTTTCATGCGAGACAGGAGTCAGGATTCGGGGTGTCAGTGGGATTGGGACTGGGTTTGAAAATAGCCTAGGCTCTAAGACAGGAGAAGACGGACAATTCTATCATGCCTCTGAATTGTTAACAGACTTCATGGTCTGTGACAGACGCCCATGTAATGAATTGTGCATATGGCTATCAAATTTGTGACCGTTTGAAGAGTCACGTGTTATTTTATAGGCTATACTGTAGGGGTTTCCTGTAGGGTTTATTAACTGCATACGTGTGCACTACGGCAGTATCCATTATGTATGTGCTTTGAATTTATGGCAAATACGCTACGTTTTGGCTTCTATGCTACAACCTGTTTGGATAATGTGCCATTTTATTTTTTGCTAGTCTGCTGCTACACATGTTGTGTATTTGTGTGGAATTGCATTAGTGCGACATTGGGGAAAATGTTTCTAATTTCTCAGGTCTTGTCCCAGGAGCCCAGTTACCCCTAATACCCAGCCTGTCCAATCACAACAGTCCAGGTTGACATTCACACACCAGCCCTCACAACTTACACACACGACTCACACCGGCAAACACAAACTCACGTACTAGTGAGAATTACACCAGTGGCCAAGTGGAGTTGGGATTGCAGCCTTGAGGTTTTCCTGTCAGGCACAGGGAGAAGTGAGCTAGCTACACATTAAATGATGGTTGGGGAGGTGGAATGGGAAAGAAGGGATTTGGACAGGTAACTGCAGACTAATGGTGACAAAGCGTCAAGGTTTCATCCACCATTAGAGAAAGACAAAACAGAGAGAGAGGCAGAGAGTCTCACAGTAAGCTAATGCTTTGGAGGGTTTCACTCAACCACAGTACAAAAACTGTCTTCACTGTGATTCCCTCAGAGAGACAGATCTTATTTTGTGGTTGGCAAGAATAATATGAATTTTAGCTTACTGTACATAAATCAGATCTACATAACAATGTGAGATAACATGTGCAGGATATTATCAAGTTAAATCAATGTGCAGGGCACATATTTTATAATGTGCCTTAGCCATAATATTATTTCACATTGTGAAATTCCTTTTTCACATTGTGTAAGAGCCAGCGAGAGGCTGGTTCTGTCCACACGGGGCAGTGTCAGCCCCTCTCCTCCCCAAGTAGAACCTCTGTCCTTGGGTGTTGTTGGGTAACTGTTAGGCAGGCTGGAACAGGCCCGGGCTGGAACTACACCTGAAACAACAAAAGGCCTGGTCTGAAGCTCTGCTGCTACACCTGAACCATCCACACAACCAGGCTGCTTCCTGTGTGTTGCTGACATGTGTGTCAGGTTCTCCACGCCTGCCTGCCTGCCTCCTGCCATCTCCACAGACTCTGTTTTCAGACGGTGACACACAACGAGTAGCTCATACCCTGCCCACAACTCAATTTCTCAAACAAAGCAAAACATCGAAGTGAAATAAAACTATTTCATTACAATGGGCCCCCTGAGATAATGCACAAATACTTTAAAGTCAGGACTGCTTGCAACAGTGATAAGGTAGGAACACAAACTGTATTCAATAAATGGTGGTATTATACTATAGATTGACCGCTGAGCCAAACTGTCTGTCTGGTGAACTGAAGTGCTTCCACTCTAGCTGTCAGTATCTATAGTCTACAAAACTAAACTATTTATATTCTAGTATAGTCTCCACTAGTCATCTGAGAAGAGTTGGAACTCCTTTGCTCCTCCTCCCATCCCACCGCCCTGAACTGTTGAACTGCTGAGCTGGCCTGATTGGCTGACAGGCCACATGTTTGTTGAAGGGCCCGTCTCCTCCATCATCTCTCCCTCCCTCCCTGCGTCTGTCTGCTGTCAGTTATTGGGCTGCAGTCACAAAGCCAATAAGAGAGAACTAAAATCAGACCACATACCCTCTATGAGCAAAGGACCACAGAGAGGCATGGGGGATGTTTATATTAGGTAAACAAGGGACGGGATTAGGCCTAACCTATTGAAATTGCTTTCCTCTAAAAAAGCATTTTCTGCAATATGAGGTGGGGCATCATAGTTAAAAAATAATAATAATTTAAGTTCATGCTCAGGTTTGTAGCCCGCCTGCATGTCACAGCACAGCCAATATCATTTTATGATTGACAGTTCTCCTGATCCTCTGCAGCCAATCAAACACTCCACCGTCAGTTAACATTGACCAAGCGTCTCCCTGGTCCTGGTGGATGTTAGATTTAAGAGAGGGGGGGGGGGGGGGGGGGGCACAGCAGGCTGTCTCACTGTTTTACATGATGACCTATATCTGCCTCTTCTCTGAACACATTCTCAACTCAGATGAATTGTTCCTTTATTCCCCTTCAGCAGATTCAGCACACCCCAACCACCAACTGTGGACTGCAAGTCCTACTACAGTCAGAAGAGTGTTGCGTGTTAGCCTGTTCATATTTTATCTACACAAAGCACCATTTGGAGATCATAGAATCAGAATTGAACATGCTGTCGCCATGGTGATGAGAATAAAACAGATGAACATTCCCCCTCCCACCCTAAACATGAAAGCCACAAAATAATGTCACATTCAGTGCGGTTCTTTCACAGGGGGATTGACAGAGTACTTAAACAAGAGTGAAACACCCTGCAGAACACAATTCACAACTGAGCCTTTCTAGGAAAAACATGCCAACGTTTACATGATGTGCAAATATAAAAACACAGACATTGAGTGATGCCCTCGTGTGCCCACCGAACCGCTGCATCGGGGCTAATTGTGTTAGTTCACAGAGGGGGAGGAGGGGGAAAGAGGCTGTAGCGAGAGTTTGGCCAGAGCAGAGAGCCTGTCTCTTGGTTGGGTTCCACAAGACAGACAGACACAGATGACACAGACACAGCAGCTGGAGGGCTTTATCAGGCAAAGTGAATTTGGGACCATGCAGAGATAGTTTTTTGCTTCAATTATGAACTTATGACCGAGGTCAAAAGGTCATGGACTAGATAATGATTGCCGCCAACATTTCCGCAGGGTGGCTGATCTCGTGGATGACGATCTGATGGCTTTCAGGCAACAGGATTTGTGGATCCCTACATGCTAGGTAGTGGGCAATACTGCAACCAATATATGTGGATATCCCTAAATAGGAGAGAACCAATTACCAAAAAAAAAACACAAAGCGCTTCCTAGAGCAATTATGGTTCTTCTAAATACTTGTGTCACGGTCCGTACTTCATCGGAGGTGTTTACAGTTAGGACTACGTGGACAAAGACACATTTGTGCTTTGGACCTGTTTGTAACATGGCTTCCCAGATAGACCAGTGTGTTAAGGTGGTGAGTAGCTGAGGAGGAGAGGCCCTCCTTGGTAATTATGGAGTCCAGAAATAAACTGTGGCAGAGGCGGCAGTGGTGATGTTCAGAACACAACGTTCCCTGCACCGCTCTATCCACTCTCTCACTGCTCTGTTCTCGCGGCTCAACCCCATGTGCTCACAAGCGGCTGGGACTATTAAAGGGCCCAGAAAGTGTAGCACATGTAGCCGTGTTGCCTGAGAGGGAGAGATGGGGCTGATTACGACTGCTACAGAACGCTACTCTCTGATCCCTGGTCATCAACCACCACAACTATACAGGATTCTACAGGGGACAGAGTTCGGAATGTTACGGCAGTCCAGAATTGTTTAGAGACACAAAACATTTATTATGTGAAAGACAAGAAACTGCTCAAATTAAAAGTTAACCTTACCACAATGTATGAGTAAAACGCTCGAAAAAAATAAAATAAAATTTGTTTATTTATATTTGTGAGTGAACTACACTGACCAAAAATATAGACCAAAAATATAAACACAACATGTAATGTGTTGGTTGGTCCAATGTTTCATGAGCTGAAATAAGATTCTAGAAAATGTTCCATAACCACAAAGCTTATTTCTCTCAAATTTTGTGCACAAATTTGTTTACATCCCTGTTAGTGAGCATTTCTCCTTTGCCAAGACAATCCATATACCTGGTAGGTGTGGCATATCAAGAAGCTGATTAAACAGCATGATCATTTCACAGGTGAAATGATTGTCCCCAGCACCTTATGCTGGGGACAATAAAAGGCCACTAAAATGTGCAGTTGTCACACAACACAATGCCACATGTCTCAAGTTGAGGGCTCATGCAATTGGCATGCTGACTGCAGGAATGTCCACCAGAGCTGTTGCCAGAGAATTGACTGTTCATTTCTCTACCATAAGCCGCCTCCGTCTTTTTAAAGAATTTGTCAGTACGTCCCACCGGTCTAACTGCAGACCAAATATATGCCGTAGTGTGGGCGAGCGTTTTGCTGATGTCAACGTTGTGAACAGAGTGCCCCATGGTGGCAGTGGGATTTTGGTATGGGCAGACAACGAACACAATTGCATTTTATCCATGGCAATTTGAACGCACAGATACTGTGACAAGATCCTGAGGCCCATTGTTGTGCCATTCATCCGCCGCCATCACCTCATGTTTCAGCATGATAATGCACAACCCCATGTAGCAAGGATCTGTACACAATTCCTGGAAGCTGAAAATGTCACAGTTCTTCCATGGCCTGCATACTCACCCGTTGAGCACATTTGGGATGCTCTGGATCGATGTATACGACAGCGTGTTCCAGTTCCCGCAAATATCCAGCAACTTCACACAGCCATTGAAGAGGAGTGGGACAACATTCCATAGGCCATAATCAATAGCCTGATCAACTCTATGCGAAGGATATGTGTTGCGCTGCAAGAGGCAAATGGTGGTCATACCAGATACTGACTGGTTCTGATCCACACCCCTAACTTTAAATATATATATTTTTTTAAAGGTATCTGTGACCAACAGATGCATATCAGTATACCCAGTCATGTAAAATCCAGATTAGGGCCTAATTTATTTATTTCAATTGACTGATTTCCTTATATGAACTGTAACTCAGTAAAATGTTGCCTTTATATTTTTGTTCAGTGTAGAATAAAGGATGCCGTTTCAGCACTCGACAGGAGACGAGGCAAGTCCCGCCCAATTTACAGTGAATGCAGCAAGCAGCGAGGCTTTAAAACAAGGTAACCTATTTCCTTCTCAAAGGGCATCATAATTCCCAACACAAACATGCACTGGTGTTCACAGCTGTGACACACACATGCACACACACACCCCACATGTCTGGCCTTGTCCTACATTAGATCAGTATTTAGAGGAACTGGAGAGAGATGGTTTCTGGTCTGCATAGAGACACTGCCTGCTCCCAACCCTAACCTCACCTCAAACAGCCTGCGGTCATAAAGTAGGCTAAATACTTCCCTCCCCTCCCAGCACCCACAATTAACCTCTTCCAGGGTCCCGCCCAGCACAGGGATAGTTCTCTCCAAAACCACATGTGACTGGGTTGGGTCCAATATTCACTAAACACCGCCTGGCTGGGACTATAAACAACGATAGCCTTGCACTCGGCTAAACCTCCTCTCCTTTACCTGGTCTAAAAACACACTCAAGGTTCAGGCTGCTGCAGGAATGGGCTGGGCAGACAGATGTATTTACAAGTTGTTTTTGTGAGGAGCTGGTTGTTAAGTCTCTGGAGAACTACAGCTATCAGAATCACAGCAGGTAAGCTAACATGCAGTGGTACAGACACAGTCTCGGATCATGTCGGAGAGAAACTCACACAGGAATCATGGCAGTGTGTCTGGAAACTTAGGTTGTGGGGGCCGACTCAGCCGAGGCCTTTTCAAAGCAGGTCATAAAGCAAAATGAAGCAAGGCGAGGGAGAAAAAAACCCTGACGTTTAGAGTTTAATTAAAGGGAACAGACTCCTCCTCCACTCTAGTTTAGAGAGAGGATGGAAAGAGGTGTGTGTGATCTCTAGAGCAGACAGAGGAGACCAGGAAGGAGGGAGGGGGAGATTAATAAAAGGAAAGAGTGCAGATTACTCTCCTCCTCCAACCAGTCCTCCGCTCTGCTCTCCTCCCAACCATCCTCCGCTCCTGTGAAGCTCCCAAACAACAAGCTGCTGTGTTATTGCCATGACCGTATACTGACTCCACAAACAACCACTAAACTACAAACACCACCAAACACCAAGACACAAACAGGGGAAGTCATGGAAAAAGCTTGCTTGGGTAAACTAAACTACTGTATCTGGCCCTATTAAATGGGAAGAGCGTGGGTGGAGGAGGGGATGGTGTGGCATTACTGACACCCAAACAAGTGGGTTCATTTAGGGCCCATCTAAAAACTGTTCATAATAGTCCTGCTTCAACAGAACAGGCAGCCTGAGGCAGACAGAGAGGGCCAGCCCCAATCAGGCATGGTGCTAACCCTTCATGCTGCTCCTAGCAGGCAGCCACAGCTCCATCACACTCCAACTACTGCACTCTCTGTGAGGACCACAGGAGGAAACGACCACACACACGCCACTTTTAACTGCTCTGGTCAGGCCAGCATACCACCGTAGTGTATATACACTTGGCATGGTCCAGGAACACACACAGGACAGCCTACTACGGGAAGCAGGCAGGATAACCAAATATACTGCAGAGGGAAGCCAAACACAGACCAGCCAGCCTGGCCAATCATCCCCCTTCAAAACAACTGCTATAGCAACCTACAGGAAGGCAGAAGCTATTTCCATGAACAGCATGTTGGTGTGTTCAGCCAGCCAGTGTCCCCCCTCTCTGGGAGTTAATGGTCCAGCATAGTGCTGTGCTGCTCAGGCTGTCTCCCCTCTGGATATGACTGGGATTACCAATGACCCAGACAGGGCTGTCTGATGTCTGACAGTGGAATAACAGAACCACAGCAGACTGGACTAGCCCAAACCTGCAGACGCCTTGCTCTCCCTTTCGGTTCTCCCTCTTTCAGACTTTCTCTGAACTGTCATTCTGTCAGCACTTTCACCAAAGTGAGAGGAAAGAAACCCCACACGGGGGAATGGAGTGGTGGAAGTGGAGGAGGAGGAGGGGCAGAGGGGTTACTGACAGCTGGTTCCCTTCCTCCCCTTTCAAGAGCCTGTTTGTCCAGAGCAACATGTGAACCAGCACATACATTTCCCATTTCATAACCACTCTATCCCAAACAGAACCAGGCGTTTATCCCTGAAATCTGAGCAAGAGATGGACAATACGACAAGTCAACTGCACAGTTAATGCATTCCCATGGCCGATAATACAAGGGATGCTGCAGTCCTCTCCTCTGACCAAGCAGCATCGAGGTTGTGTACTTACATAAGGCCAGGAGGAGGAGGAGAAAGGCAGAATTCTCGCATGAATAAATATTACATTAAACTAAAATCAGACATCTAATCCGATCTCAGCACGGGAGTGACATCCCTAAGCCTGCTCTGCTGTCACTGTTCTGACTGGGGGGATAAAGGGCTGACGCTAAATGACTCTACACCCCGGTTTAAAATGCTCAGGGGACACAGCTTTTTACACAACACTGGTGGAGAGGTGAAACATCTGTCATGTGGGTCTCTCTTCAGGAGGAGTCTGCAGTGCAATGTGGTAACACAATGTGTTCCTGTTCCAGGGGGGAGTTCTCAGAAGCCCTGTGGTAATGAAGGGTCTGGGTGGACCAGAGGTTCAGACAGTACCCCGTGGCTGGCTGCTGTGGTAGACAGACAAACAACACCCAGCATACATAGGAGGGATGCAATGACAGACTAATAGTGCAGCGAAGCTACAGGCAAGTCTTAAGGAGTCGGTCGGGATGTTTTGTAAGTTGCAGCCAATGGCTATTAGTCACATACCTGGGGGGGGGGGGGGCTACACCTGGGGGAAAGGAGGTGCGTGTTGCTAACAGAGACGTTTGCTAACAGACATGCTAAATGGTCTCTCCTCCAACAACAACCCATCATCATGATGAGAGGGAGAACGTTATGGATCTAAGAAACATTTCACAGAGGATTAACTTTGGATAAAACTCAAATCTAAAATGGCAATACTGATGAAAGTTCTACCTCGTTATGACTTCGACTCAATTAGATCTTATCTGAAAGACTATTTGTCAGTCTGGGCTTTCTCTACGTCTCCATACAGTCCGCAGACTGGGCTCAGCTTTCTGTAGGGACTTCAGAATTGACTGACTGGCTCTCTTCAATACTCTGGTCTGGAGTCACATCCTCTCTGGGGAATTAACTTCTACTTACTGGAGAGGGTTGTTTGTTTCAATGCTTAGTAAAGCACCACCCCACTTTGTTTAGTAATGACAGAAATACAGCAAGGCAGCCGGTTCACTATATAATCAGTCCAGTCCAGACAGTGCCCCACGGCAGGGTTCTGTTGCAGTGTGAATGACATTCCTCTATTCAGACCATGCCAAGTTTTATTCCTCAACAGATTTATACTTCAAATAGAGTCTACAATTACAATAACACTTTCCCCAAACGTCTGTTGTGAAAACAACTCGATTCCAAGTCAAAGCAGTAAAAACATAATACCAATTTGTTCACTATGATCCTTGCCAAATTAAGTGATAAACTAAGAGACAAACTTGGACAAAGCCGTTTCCTTCTGACAGCCGGTCCTGTGGGTTTGTACTAAGTAACATAGCCACTGTTTTGGCTAACACCATTACCTGTCTCTAGTTGTCACAGGTGAGGTTCCAGAAGGTTATTGAGGTTATGTACACAACACCACATGCTAAAACAGGCCACACTGCAACAACCTTGGCCTAACTCACCCACCTCCTCGTTCCCAACTTCACAGTATTTATTTCAACTGGGGGTTCTGCGAAAGAGGGGCTGTCGTCGTCTGTTTAAAGTTTAGGTCGGTGTTCGGCGCTGGCATTGTCTTCAAAAACAACATTTCCCCCCCGAAACTAAAGTGTGAAAAAAGCAGTAACGTATTTTGCTTGGTTAAAGGCAGGAAGTCTGCTACATTAGTGTAGTTGAAGGTAGGATTCTGATGGAGCACATTCAACATGACATTTTCTAACTCTACATGACTGTTTGTTTTAATTAATTACGTGCACTGGGGGGGATTCAGGTACATCAAACAAGCAGTGCTTTCAACCAGAAAAAAAACACTTGCCTGTACCTGAAAATTGAGATTAATGAGTCTCCTAAGGTAAACTTATGTTGACTGTGGCACCCCAGTAACATCTTAAGTGAAATGCGTTCCCAATTTCTGCCTATGGGCATTTCCATCTGAAAGGACCCATGAGCACCAACATGAGAAGTTCATAGGAGCATGTCGAATTGGGTGTCAAATGAAAGCTAAGTCTATATTTTGGGGAAATTAAGGCATGGAAAATGCATTTATCTTTAAAAAATGTGGCATTAGTTAGGGCTTTGATTTCTGGATAAGATGCATAAGGGCTCTTAGAAAACATCTACCAGAAGAAAAAAAGTATTCAAAAAGGTATGGGTAATTCCACGGTTATGGAATTGCGCTGAGACTCATATTTTTCCCTTAAAATGTATGCCAAACAAAAACCTGAGGGAGATTTTACCATAATTCTGTGACCAAAGTTTTCATCTGCACAGTTCTTCTTTTCAATTAGTTTTTATAAAAGTTCGTGGAAATTGTTACAAGTAGTCCTTGTGCATAGAGTTGTATGGTTTGTTAAACTTTGAAATCAACGGTTTTTGTTTGGCATACATTTAAGTGAAAGAACTGAGTCAATGCGTAATTCCGTTACCGTGGAATTGTCCCAACACAAAACAATAAAAACCCATCTATGCTTTGCTTGTATACCAGTGGTTGGCAACAGGTGGCCCATGTGCCAAAAACGGCCCACGAGGGATTTTTATCTTGGTCCCCAAAAAATATCAACAGTTTAAATTCAGGAAATCTGTTCAAGTATTCACACAAATAAAAAAAACTAGACGTGATCGTGTCTATATGTAATCAAGGTAAAGTGCCTTCAGAAAGTATTCATACCCCTTGTCTTTCCACATTTTGTTTGAATATAAAAATGTATTGAGATTTTGTCACTGGCCCACACACACAATACCCCATAATGTCAAAGAGGAATTATGTTTTTCCAAAATTTTACAAATTAATAGAAAATGAAAATCTGAAATGTCTTGAATAAAACAGTACTAAACACTTTGTTATGGCAAGCTGAAATAAGTTCAGGATTGAACATTTCCATAACAAGCCACATAAGTTGCATGGACAGTGTGTGCAACAATAGTCATTCAAAATTCATGTTAAACACTATCTCATCTCTGTACTCCACAGATAATTGTAAGGTCCCTCAGTTGAGTGGTGAATTTCAAACAGATTCAACCACAAAGACTAGGGAGCTTTTCCAATGGCTCGCAAAGAAAGAAGGGCATCTATTGGTAGATGGGTAAAAATGTAAAACCAGACATTGAATATCCCTTTGAGCAAGTTATTAATTACACTTTGGATGGTGTATCAATACACCCAGTCACTACAAAGATACAGGCATCCTTCCTAACTCATGAGGCCAAAGGTGACTTTAAAACATAGTTTAATGGCTGTGATAGGAGGATGGATCAACAACATTGTAGTTACTTCACAATACTAACCTAAATGACATTGAAAAGGAAGCCTGTACTGAATAAAAATACTACAAAACATACATTCTGTTTGCAACAAGGCACTAAAGTAATACTACAAAAAGTATGGCAAAGCAATTAAGATTTTGTCCTGCATAGAACATGTTATGTTTGGGTCAAATTCAATACAAATTCAGTACCACTCTCCATATTTTCATCAACTGTGGTGACTTCATCATGTTATGGGTATGCTTGTAATCGTTAAGGACTGGGGAGTTTTTCAGGATTAAACAGAATGGAGCTAAACACAGGCGAAAACCTAGTTCAGTCTGCTCTCCACCAGACACTGGGAGATTAATTGAATTTTCAGCAGGACAATAACCTAAAACACAAGGCTAAATCTACACTGGAGCTTACCAAGAAGACAGTGAATGTTCCTGAGTGGCCGAGTTAGTTTGGACTTAAATCCGGTTGAAAATCTGCTTGAAAATCTATGGCAAACCTGAAAATGGTTATCTAGCAATGATCAACCAATTTGACAACACTTGACGAATTTAGAAAATAATATATGGACAAATGTTGCACAATGCAGGTGTGAAAAGCTTAGACTTACCCAGAAAGACTCACAGCTGTAATCACCGTCAAAAATGATTCTAACATGTATTGACTGAGGAGGTTGAATACTTATCTAATGAAGATAGTGTTTTATTTTAATGTTATAATTTCTCTTCCACTTGGACATTAAGAGTATTTTGTGTAGATCATTGACAAAAAGTGACAATTAAATCCATTTTAATCCCACTTTCCAACACAACAAAATGTGTTAAAGGTCAAGGGGTGTGAATATTTTCTGAAGGAACTGTATGAAATTGTTATTTTCAAATAACATTTGATTTTGGCCTTAGTTCTGGTCAATTCACAGTATACAAATTATTCTAATTATGTTCCGGCCCCCAGACAATTCCCTCTGAAAAAGAAATACATTTTTTTTAAATTAAAAATTGCGGCTGAATCTATTGCCTACCCCTGACAAAAACCATGCGTGCCAGCAATTTCATTCTGTATTTATAATGCAATTAGAATCAATTTCACTGAAAAGTTACAATTCACAAGTTGAACCTTAACCCTATGCAGCCATTATCATCAGCTTGGGCTACATTAGAAGTTGTCAGGCCAGAGCTGGTCGAAAGACTAAAGCCTGTGACCCTATATGACCCTCTTCAAAAGCAGTGCACTATATAGTGAATGGGGTGACATTTCAGACCCAACCTAAAGCTCCACCACTGCAGTGCCATGGAGGCCACACAAAGCTCGCCCACTACAGCTCTCTGACCCAGAGCTAATGTGAGTGACCAGCAGGGCCCCATGACTGGACAGCTACAATCACACCCACACATGGTCTCAGGCAGGGAGCCTGAATACAAGCCTGCTTTCCACTACTCCTTTGCACAAACTATTTTTCCTCTGTCCTTATACTCCTGTTGTATCTTCCCCAGCTCCCAAACTAACAGTCATACACTAGAATAGAATGTTCCAGAGTTCCCCACTGTCTCTGCTCTATACGTCTACAGGACCATGCTAATACTGTTCTTCCTCCGTGACCAGCTTACTAGTCGAGGCCACAGCTTCAGCATCTCGGCAGTTTATTGATCATTAGTTTGCAAAACAGACGTGGCTCCAGTAACAGGATGAGCTAGGAAATGACATCAGGGAATTATTCCAACTTCCTGGATCTCCCTGTTTTCCAGGAAAATATTGTATAATAGCAGGTGGAGAAAGATCCTTAAGCCTCTCCCCCTCAGTCTGAGTTGATCATCCTACAACCTCATAACTCACTGAACAATGGACAGCACAGGCAGGACGGGTGAAAGCCAGCTGCAACCGATGCATGTGGCTACTGACTGATCCCTCTACACTAACGACAGGCCTTGTTACCGGTCAGAGAGACAACCTTGTAAAAGCAGCAGCAAGGTCCCCACACTCATACGGGGAGGGGGGTTGGGAAAGGTAGTTGGGGGGAGAATTCGAATTAAACCAAGAGGGGCCTCCCGAGTGGTGCAGCGGTTTAAGGCACTGCATCGCAGTGCTGGAGGCGTCACTACAGACCCGGGTTTGATCCCAGGCTGTGTCACAGCCGGCTGTGACTGGAAAACCCCATGAGGCGGCGCACAATTGGTCCAGCGTCATCCGGGTAAGGGTTTTGCCCGACCGGGATGTCCTTGTCCCATCCCCCTCTAGCGGCTCCTTGTGGCGGGCCGGTCGCAAGTTGTACTGTGTTTCCTCCGACACATTGGTGGGCCTGGCTTCCGGGTTAAGCGAGCAGTGTGTCAAGAAGCAGTGCGACTTGGGAGTGTTGTGTTTCGAAGTACGCATGTCTCTCGACCTTCGCCTCTTCCGAGTCCGCACGGGAGTTTCAGTGATGGGACAAGACTAACTACCAATTAAATACCACGAAATTGGGGAGAAAAAGGGGTAAAAATACAAAAAAAATGTGATGTAAACCAGGAGGAAGTGGAACCTCTGCGGGGCTCTTCCAGGTTCAGTTCCCCCCCTGGACTCAGTTTAGTCATTACCCAGAGATCTGAGGGTCTTCGTAGATCCCAGGAGGAGGGGTGATGGGCACCTGTGCAGCAGCACATCAATGGGTCCTTCTCATGTCAGTGGACCATGGAGGCGATCTAGTTATCCCCCCTAACCTGGCCCTTGGGGCCTTGTCTGACTATGTCTACTCTGGTTGGCTGGGTCAGATTTCATGTGGTGAGAGAGAAGTCTCTATAAACTGACAGGGAGTGAAGGGTTCTGGGCTGTGGAACTCCATTGTCAGGGAAATTAACCTGCTCTGTTCAGTCTTATAAACCGATTCCAGTGTTTCACTCAGAGGGTTGTTTTGCATAAATAATTTCCTTTCCAGCTTTCTCCAAGTGAGGTCACACAAAACAGAGTGAAGAATGTTTAAGACTGTTGCTGTTGTGAGCAGCATTGTTGTCTCTGAGGTTAAGGTCTAGTTAAGCGTTTGTTCAGTCAGTCTGTGGGTCCAGATGACCCATACTGCATTAGAATAGGACAAGAGTGACAGAGTCGTGACTCTGAGTCAAACTAATGTCTCTGTGAGAGGCCCTGACAGAGGCCTGTTCTAACTACTGACCGTCTCTGACAGAGGCCTGTTCTAACTACTGACCGTCTCTGAGAGATGCCTGTTCTAACTACTGACCGTCTCTGAGAGAAGCCTGTTCTAACTACTGACCGTCTCTGACAGAGGCCTGTTCTAACTACTGACCGTCTCTGACAGAGGCCTGTTCTAACTACTGACCGTCTCTGACAGAGGCCTGTTCTAACTACTGACCGTCTCTGACAGAGGCCTGTTCTAACTACTGACCGTCTCTGACAGAGGCCTGTTCTAACTACTGACCGTCTCTGACAGAGGCCTGTTCTAACTACTGACCGTCTCTGACAGAGGCCTGTTCTAACTACTGACCGTCTCTGACAGAGGCCTGTTCTAACTACTGACCGTCTCTGACAGAGGCCTGTTCTAACTACTGACCGTCTCTGACAGAGGCCTGTTCTAACTACTGACCGTCTCTGACAGAGGCCTGTTCTAACTACTGACCGTCTCTGAGGGATGCCTGTTCTAACTACTGACCGTCTCTGAGGGATGCCTGTTCTAACTACTGACCGTCTCTGAGAGATGCCTGTTCTAACTACTGACCGTCTCTGACAGAGGCCTGTTCTAACTACTGACCGTCTCTGACAGAGGCCTGTTCTAACTACTGACCGTCTCTGACAGAGGCCTGTTCTAACTACTGACCGTCTCTGACAGAGGCCTGTTCTAACTACTGACCGTCTCTGACAGAGGCCTGTTCTAACTACTGACCGTCTCTGACAGAGGCCTGTTCTAACTACTGACCGTCTCTGACAGAGGCCTGTTCTAACTACTGACCGTCTCTGACAGAGGCCTGTTCTAACTACTGACCGTCTCTGACAGAGGCCTGTTCTAACTACTGACCGTCTCTGACAGAGGCCTGTTCTAACTACTGACCGTCTCTGACAGAGGCCTGTTCTAACTACTGACCGTCTCTGACAGAGGCCTGTTCTAACTACTGACCGTCTCTGACAGAGGCCTGTTCTAACTACTGACCGTCTCTGACAGAGGCCTGTTCTAACTACTGACCGTCTCTGACAGAGGCCTGTTCTAACTACTGACCGTCTCTGACAGAGGCCTGTTCTAACTACTGACCGTCTCTGACAGAGGCCTGTTCTAACTACTGACCGTCTCTGACAGAGGCCTGTTCTAACTACTGACCGTCTCTGACAGAGGCCTGTTCTAACTACTGACCGTCTCTGACAGAGGCCTGTTCTAACTACTGACCGTCTCTGACAGAGGCCTGTTCTAACTACTGACCGTCTCTGACAGAGGCCTGTTCTAACTACTGACCGTCTCTGACAGAGGCCTGTTCTAACTACTGACCGTCTCTGACAGAGGCCTGTTCTAACTACTGACCGTCTCTGACAGAGGCCTGTTCTAACTACTGACCGTCTCTGACAGAGGCCTGTTCTAACTACTGACCGTCTCTGACAGATGCCTGTTCTAACTACTGACCGTCTCTGACAGAGGCCTGTTCTAACTACTGACCGTCTCTGACAGAGGCCTGTTCTAACTACTGACCGTCTCTGACAGAGGCCTGTTCTAACTACTGACCGTCTCTGAGAGAGGCCTGTTCTAACTACTGACCGTCTCTGACGGAGGCCTGGATTGTTCTCCAGGTGGTCCGGAGACGCTTGGACAGCGTGACTGACGGGAAACCTGTGGTGCTTGTTAACACGGTGCTCCTGGTGCACTGCTGGTCGGCTGGTATGACCCAGCGCTAGCCACCACAGGGACCATTTACTCACAGATACACGGGCAGGAATACACCTCAGTACGACTAGAAGTTAGTAGAACAATGGCCTCAATACTCATCCCCAAAGAAACTACAGAGCAAAATCCCATAAATACTACTCATGCTTACACCATGAGTTATAATGCAATAAGTTCACCTTACCCTGACATCTTTGCTTAACTCTTCAAAACACCCAATAAAACCTTCATTCTTTATTAGGAGAGGCTGTGTATAATCTTCCTGTGGCTTCTTCATTCTGTATAAAATTATAGACTACTGGAGAGGCATCGTTTCAACAGACAAATCCTTTGTGTCAGCAATGTGCTATGATAACACCCCGCTTTGTTCAGCCTCTTGTATTACAATCAGTGGGAGTATTGTCACAACATGGACTGTAGCAGTATGTCGTGAGACAGCACACCAGGAAACACAACACAGCCAATGACGTGAACATTGCACTGAGGATTTCACTGCAGTGGGCTCCCCATGCCTGGTATACAGGGGGAAGCAGCCTCCCCATGCCTGGTATACAGGGGGAAGCAGCCTCCCCATGCCTGGTATACAGGGGGAAGCAGCCTCCCCATGCCTGGTATACAGGGGGAAGCAGCCTCCCCATGCCTGGTATACAGGGGGAAGCAGCCTCCCCATGCCTGGTATACAGGGGGAAGCAGCCTCCCCATGCCTGGTATACAGGGGGAAGCAGCCTCCACATGCCTGGTATACAGGGGGAAGCAGCCTCCCCATGCCTGGTATACAGGGGGAAGCAGCCTCCACATGCCTTGTATATACAGGGGGAAGCAGCCTCCCCATGCCTGGTATACAGGGGGAAGCAGCCTCCCCATGCCTGGTATACAGGGGGAAGCAGCCTCCCCATGCCTGGTATACAGGGGGAAGCAGCCTCCCCATGCCTGGTATACAGGGGGAAGCAGCCTCCCCATGCCTGGTATACAGGGGGAAGCAGCCTCCCCATGCCTGGTATACAGGGGGAAGCAGCCTCCCCATGCCTTGTATACGGTGGGAAGCAGCCTCCCCATGCCTGGTATACAGGGGGAAGCAGCCTCCCCATGCCTGGTATACAGGGGGAAGCAGCCTCCCCATGCCTGGTATACAGGGGGAAGCAGCCTCCCCATGCCTGGTATACAGGGGGAAGCAGCCTCCCCATGCCTGGTATACAGGGGGAAGCAGCCTCCCCATGCCTGGTATACGGTGGGAAGCAGCCTCCCCATGCCTGGTATACAGGGGGAAGCAGCCTCCCCATGCCTGGTATACAGGGGGAAGCAGCCTCCCCATGCCTGGTATACAGGGGGAAGCAGCCTCCACATGCCTGGTATACAGGGGGAAGCAGCCTCCCCATGCCTGGTATACAGGGGGAAGCAGCCTCCCCATGCCTGGTATACGGTGGGAAGCAGCCTCCCCATGCCTGGTATACAGGGGGAAGCAGCCTCCCCATGCCTGGTATACAGGGGGAAGCAGCCTCCCCATGCCTGGTATACAGGGGGAAGCAGCCTCCACATGCCTGGTATACAGGGGGAAGCAGCCTCCCCATGCCTGGTATACAGGGGGAAGCAGCCTCCACATGCCTGGTATACAGGGGGAAGCAGCCTCCCCATGCCTGGTATACGGTGGGTGGGGGTCCCATTCAGTGTTTAGGAGTGTTGCATTTGGATGAGCAGCGCTCAGCTCAGCCCTACACAGTGAGGAACCTCTCATTCAAGCGGGGCTTTTGTTCTCAGTAATGTCTGGTATGTCAGCACACTGGCTCCCATCGACTTCTTTCTATTGGCTGCATTTTCCTGCAAGCATTTCCTTTTAAGATAGCACACAGGACTAAACCATCCCCCCCCCCACACACACAGAGGGCCAGCAGTACAGGACAGCCACCCCTCCAGTTTGAGGCAAACAAAAGGATCCCGACAGCTAGTGGTGAGAAAGCAGACCCTATTCATTACATAACCACTGACGACGTAAAAGAAAAGGATTGTTGCTGATAGAGAAAAGTGCAACACCATACAGGTCTAGTCTAGCTCCTCCTCACCTTGTCTCTGTATGAAGACCCGGAGCAGCGGGTGGGCCGTAGACACCGCCTTACAGAAGTTGTCGTCGTTGTTGATTGGCAGCAGGTCTCCGTGGATGTCAGCGTAGCCAATCATGACCTCCATGTTGGAGATGCGGTGAACGTGCATGATGAGCTTATAGAAGTCCTCGAACTTCCCCGGTTTGAAACGGTCCACGGAGAACCTCCGGAACTCTGCTCCGTACTGCAGGGACAACACATAGGGATGACTTAGCAAGAGTTGCTATGGGTGACAGAGCACAGCACCGAGCCCCGTTTGAGACTCAGGTAGAAGGTCGGCTCAATCTAATCGATCTGGCCTATAAACTTATAGTAAGACATAAATTGACCTCGATGGAAGAGAGTCCTAAAAAGCTAAGCAATCACAGTCACAGGATTGAGGGATGTAACATGTAAGGGTGACATTTTTGGCACACTTAACATACTGCAAGTATGAAGAGAAGTGGTTTACAACGGATTCACATTGGAGAACAATCTCCCACCACCAAGGTTATATGACGTTCAGAATTGAATTGGCAGAGACACAATATTCATTCAGGACGTCTAAACAACATGATGATTCTGACCTTCACAGACAGTCTAACCAATATTAAACTGTCTACACAATGTAACACAAGTGATGACACGGGTAAGAACATAGCCAGATTGTTACAATGTGACTGCTACGCCCAGGTCTTTGATTTATCCCACTGAAGCAGAGGGAAGTGGATGTTTAGGCTTGTCCCAAATGCACCCTTTCCCCTATATAGTCCACTACTGTTGACCAAGGTCCCAGGTCAAATGTAGTGCACTTGCACTATATAGGCAGTAGGGAACAGACTTCGACAAAAGAACAATGCAGGTGAATGAGTCAGCAGTAAACCGGCCTATTTGGATGAGATGACGCGAACACAGTTACATTTTGTTCTGACGTTTACACTGTCTTCTGTCTGAGCAATATTATATGGACAAACTGACTACGTGCACACACACACACACACACACATTTGCTCAGACAGGATGCCTAGAGGCGTGATTGTCTGTACTGGCCTGTCATTGTGTGTGTGTATGTGTGACTGGACCACCACGGTGAGCAGCTGGGTTGACCTAGGGGTCACAGCTGTGGTCATGTGACTGACACGGCCAGTAGAAACTCTAGCACTGTATGCGTGGGCACTGGGCCTGCATAACACAAGCCAGGCTTTGTCTCTGACAATAGCACTGTCACATTACAACCTCAGTCATTTGTGAATGGTGGCGCGATGTGCTTCACTCTGCGATGGTCCGGTAATTATTTGCTCAGAGACGAGGGTCTGAATGGCAGTTTGTTCTAGAGGGAGGCCTGGGTTAGACTGCTGGGAGACCTTTGTTAGACTGGGCCTGTCATGAAGGCTGCCATTACAATGTGAAATATCATCGGAGCATGTTGGTGAGGCAGTGCAATGCCAGGTGTGCCATCCAACTCCTACTGATGCCAAACACAAATAAACATACACACAGGCAAAGTCGCATATGAGCACACACTAAAATAAATCAGCAATTGATCCTTTCATTAAGCAATAAGTGATGAGTTTGTGACAGACCGTTCTCTCTCAGCTTCTGGGCTAATGAGGTCTTGTGAGAAAAGAAACCTAACATGACTCAACGGTTATGAAAAATGTCAATCAGAAATCTAGAAGTGCTAGATATGTTAGTCGTTGAAAAGTAGGTTGTCACTGTATTCCCCCCCCCCCCCATTTATGTAGGTTACTGTGTCATCCATGTGACTGAGCTGTTAAAACAGCCTGTGTATTAAACCTGAACAGGCCCTAAAGGGTATCAGCCAGCTACAAGTCTAGACAAGGCCATGAGCTAAATTTGAATCAAAACCTGAAAGTAATACATCACACTAACAAAGAACCCCCCCCCCACAGGAGAATGTCAACAGGTCCAGGCAGGTACAGACTGCACTGCTCAACCATTAGGCCAACACACTGACTGACATGGAGGCTAGACTAAGCTCGCCAACGTCTTCGGTCTTATCACGTTTCTCCCGTGTGACAGTCTAAACTGCTCGGCTGACCTACGGGCAGTTTTGCATGGAGATGAAAATGCCAGTGGTTGAGAGATGAACCATGATGGGTGAGGGAGGGAGGGAGGGAGGGAAGAGGGTGAGGTAGATACTGCCGGGTGAGAAAAGACATGCTAACAGTATCATCTTACACCTCTGCAGATAACACCTGCTGCAGAGACAAACCAGCCCGCTGCAACACAGCTCGCCTTTGAGAAGCCCTGTTGTTGTAGTCTGGGGTTATCAGAAACAGAACAATTCCCCTGAGAACAGGTTCTCATCCTGGGTCAGTGAGAAGCAGGAACTAAAACCCTTTATGACATCGCCAGGAGACTGATAGCGACTCACTCCATCAGATAGTGGTGAGAGACGGTGCCTGGCTGATGTAACACTCCAACAGGCCTGAATAGAGTGGTGACGGTGAGTATGTATGTTGTGTCACTAGAGGACACTGGTTGACTCACTATCACTACTACAGACAGTTCTGTGATGACACGTTTAGTCCTGCCCAACCTAGCCCATCCCACTATGGCTCTTGATGACACATTTCTCCTAAAGTTTCCCCCTCAACCTGTCCGAGGTTGTGTTTTAAAACACACAACAACCAAAAACAAAACTTTAAACTGCTTGATCCTTAAGGGGTTCCCAGGCAGGAGAGAGCCCAGAAGGGGGGGACTAACTCTCTCCTAGGGCTCCTGAAACAGATCCTCCTTTCACCTCAGACAGAGAGACAGCAGGTCATCAGCATTCCAGCCCTGGTATGAATTAGAGTGAGGCTGAGTACTCACTCAGCCCTCTGAGACAATGGAGGGGCTCTGCAGTGGGCATGGTGCCATGATGCACTTCACCAACGAGAGCCTTGAGCATTCATCAAAACACAGCCAGCCACAAATTCCAATAATGCACAACAAAAATTATACAACCTGCCTAAGTGGACAGGCTGTGAAAGACAGCTGCAAATGCACTAGACTCCAGTTCCATCTTAAACCTTGCTTATACGAGAGGAGGATAGAGAGGAATGACGGAGGAACCTGAGCAACATATCATAGTAGTAGTAAAAGAACACACTATCAGTACAATATCTTGACATGTCAGGATGGAGGAAAGGCAAGACATGGGCCAGTAGTTTAGAGATCAGGTATCTGAACTTATCTATTCCACTCAAACAGTTTCAACAGCACCTTTTCATCTTATCACCAGTCTGTCTGTTGGTTGGTAGGTAGGTAGGTAGGCAGGCAGGCAGCTGGCACATACTCTAGACTTAGAGTGATGTTTACAGTGTGAGAGGAAGAGGTAGCTTCACACAGAGTCAGACCCCCCAGCAGGTCAAGAGATGCTTGTCCTAATAACTAAAACACTAAATGTCTCGGGTTTCTGGCATTGTTGCGGGAAGTAGTTTGGGGCTGGAGCTGCAGATGGCTATATCGGTCCACTAATATAAGACTATTAAAGCCCAGTACACTATCTTTGTGAATACTTCACACACACACACCCCCCCCCCCCCCCCCCGTTTCTGGCCCAAATCGATTGATGACTAGATTGTTGTTCTGCAACAATGAGAACAGATTTGTTAAAATAACTGAATTAATTGATGTTAGGACTTGTATTGGAATGTTATTTGTTTGAGAAAGCACAGCTATGATAAATATTGTAAAGTCGGTCGGTGTATTGCCGTGGTGCTATTGAAATCCACACGCTGTCAGTGTCAACTAGGTTACTTAGTAGCAATAACAACAACAAAAAAGTGTCGTTTCAGAAAGTATCCATGTCTTGACTCTATTTACTCTCTTGCAAATTAACAGGAGTCTTTCGTTCTAATAATTAACACGTTTAAAAAGGACTTTCCTCATTGCAAAACCAGTTTTTCGAGAAAATCGTGACAGTAGTGAAAAATCCTGCTGCCATGGCATAAGGATTTACATGATTAGTCTTCAGCAGGTTTTTCGCCAGAAGTTGCCTTGTGAAAACCACAGTTTACAACCAATTCTTTCATTTAGACAACTGGCTTAATTGTTGAGAGTGCAAATTTTTCCATAGCATGTGTCAGGTCAAATCTAGACAAGTAGTTGTATGGTCTGCAGTCTCCACCACCCCCGAGTCCCTTTTGCCACAAACCCCATTCCAGAGTATGTGAAGTAGTTTAGGCTGATTTAGCCTAATTTAAAAAAAAAAAAATGCCACGATGGTGTCTAAATGGGTGCCATCGATAGGGTAGTCTGCTTACCTTGCTTTTCACTTCAACTGCGATGCAGTCCAAGTATTGCAGGGAAGACTGGGATTTATTAAAACTCCGATTCATTTTTGGGGTTCGAATAAAAGTTGACGCGCTCGCCCACAGAAAAGGGGCTGTTTGGTTCTATGTCCAGTCGCCAAACCCCCTTAGTCCCGCGTCGTTTAGACAGCAAAGCTTATCTACAGTTTAACTTCAGTTATTTGACTACCTCGTTATTTGACTACCTTTTGTGCTGTGGTCCGCGACGCATTGGAGAAACTCTAGGGCGAAAATAAAAAAGAAGAGAACAAATCGGCGCCTTTGACTTGGGGGAGTGAGTTTTCAGATGACATCATCGAGCTCCTCCATGAATGTTTTCAGCGATCAACCCTCCCAAACACCAGTCCTCCGAGACGCCAGGGACGCGAGGCCATCACAGTGTATAGATATCCATAGAAATACTGTCAATGAGAAAAAAACATCTCATTATTATTATGCAATAATGCCCGAGGAGGTGTGGCAAACGTTGGAAACCACTTTATAATAGCAATAAGGCACCTCAGGTGTTTGTGGTATATGACCAATATATCATGGCTAAGGGCTGTTCTTAGCAGGATGCAATGTGGAGTGCACGGATATAGCCATTAGCAGTGGAATATTGGACATATACCGCAAAACCTTGAGGTGCCATATTGCTAATATAAACTGGTTACCAACGTAATTAGAACAGTAAGAACAGTAAAAAGTAATGGTTTGTCATACCCATGGTATATGGTCTGATATTCCATGGCTTTCAGCCAATTAGCATTCAGGGACGAGTTGCATCATCCCTAAGAACAGCTCTTAGCCTTCGTACAATGGCCATATACTCCCCAGGCCTTATTGCTTAAATATACCAGGGCTATGATGTAAAAATACTAGTTTACTGTTCTATTTATGTTGGTAATCAGTTTATAATAGCAATAAGGCGCATTGTGGGTTTGTGGTATATGGACAATATACCATGACTAAGGGCTGTGTACAGGCACTTTCGCGTCGGGCCTAGTATTTTGAAACTATTCAATCTGACTGAGAGCAATCTCTGACAATAACCTAGTTTATAAATCATGCAGCATTCACTCACTGAATAATACAAACTGGTTTACATCCCTTTGTCCTGTTTCCTCACTAGAAATAATTGATAGATGTGAACTTAGTAGAGATCCAGACAATAAACCAAGAAAGACACCAAGTTATTCAGGGCCAGCCATGAGGATTGAGAAGCAATATGGTCATGGTGTTTGTGTGTTCATTTTATTTTATTTATTTAACTAGGCAAGTCCGTTAAAAACAAATTCTTATTTAAAATGATGGCCTACCCCGGCCAAACCCTAACGACACTGGGACAATTGTGCGCCACCCTATGGGACTCCCAAACACAGGCGGTTGTGATACAGCCTGGAATCAAATCAGGGTCTGTAGTGACATCTCTAGCACTGAGATGCTGTGCCTTAGACCACTGCGCTACACGGGAGAGAGAGAGAGTGTGTGTGTGTGTGGGTGAGGGTGTGTGTGTGGGTGAGGGTGTGTGTGTGTGTGTATGTGTGTGTGTGTGTGTGTGTGTGTGTGTGTGTGTGTGTGTGTGTGTGTGTGTGTGTGTAGGTTTACTGTCTGCATTCTGGCGGCATGGAGACGCCTGCAGAACAGAACAGCTGCAGCCCAGCCCTCTGGTCCAAGCTGCGAGGCAACGGGAGCATCTCTTGACCTGCTGGGTGTCTGTTGACTCTCTGTGTATGATACTACCTCCTCCCCTCACACTGTAAACATTACTCTAAACACAATATTTGTCTACTCTTGGCCTACTCTAGGCCTACTCTAGACCAAAAGGGAATATCAGTTCACTTTGATTAAGGCCTCAACAGAATGTGGAAATTAGGCCTGAAGTTACATCTGAAAGATATCCATAACTTTTATATTGCTATGTTATGTAGGATCTATACTATTTTATTATTTGAGATCATAACAGTTTTTTATAAATGCAGTATTATGGACTGATCAGAAATAAATACATCAGATATTATGTAATGTAGTTCATATTTGTCTCGTATTGAACCAATGTACATACTACTCGACGATGTATCAAGAAATACGTGTACCCAGCTGAGACTGCCCTCCAGTGGCCTCTGGATGTCATTGCACATGTGTCCATAGAGTTTTTTACGTTGGCATGAGGACGCAGACAGACATTGATAAAATAGCCTACACACTACAGACGGTATCAGTATGATATTCTATATAAACTCAGCAAAAAAAGAAACGTCCTCTCACTGTCAACTGCATTTATTTTCAGCAAACTTAACATGTGTAAATATTTGTATGAACAAAACAAGATTCAACAACTGAGACATAAACTGAACAAGTTCCACAGACATGTGACTAACAGAAATTTAATAATGTGTCCCTGAACAAAGGAGGGGTCAAAATCAAAAGTAACATTTAGTATCTGGTGTGGCCACCAGCTGCATTAAGTACTGCAGTGCATCTCCTCCTCATGGACTGCACCAGATTTGCCAGTTCTTGATGTGAGATGTTACCCCACTGTTCCACCAAGGCACCTGCAAGCTCCCGGACACTTCTGGGGTGAATGGCCCTAGCCCTCACCCTCCGATCCAATAGGTCTCAGACGTGCTCAATGGGATTGAGATCCGGGATCTTCGCTGTTCATGGCAGAACACTGACATTCCTGTCTTGCAGGAAATCACGCACAGAACGAGCAGTATGGCTGGTGGCATTGTCATGCTGGAGGGTCATGTCAGGATGAGCCTGCAGGAAGGGTACCACATGAGGGAGGAGGATGTCTTCCCTGTAACGCACAGCGTTGAGATTGCCTGCAATGACAACAAGCTCAGTCCGATGATGGTGTGACACACCACCCCAGACCATGACGGACCCTCCACCTCCAAATCGATCCCGCTCCAGAGTACAGGCCTCGGTGTAACACTCATTCCTTCGATGATAAATGCGAATCCGACCATCACCCCTGGTGAGACAAAACCGCGACTCGTTAGTGAAGAGCACTTTTTGCCAGTCCTGTCTGATCCAGCGACGGTTGGTTTGTGCCCATAGGCGACGTTGTTGCCGGTGATGTCTGGTGAGGACCTGCCTTACAACAGTCCTACAAGCCCTCAGTCCAGCCTCTCTCAACCTATTGCGGACAGTCTGAGCACTGATGGAGGGATTGTGTGTTCCTGGTGAAACTCGGGCAGTTGTTCTTGCCATCTTGCACCTGTCCCGCAGGTGTGATGTTCGGATGTACCGATCCTGTACAGGTGTTGTTACACGTGGTCTGCCACTGCGAGGACGATCAGCTGTCCGTCCTGTCTCCCTGTAGCGCTGTCTTAGGCGTCTCACAGTTGCAATTTATTGCCCTGGCCACGTCTGCAGTCCTCATGCCTCCTTGCAGCATTCCTAAGGCACGTTCACGCAGATGAGCAGGGACCCTGGGCATCTTTCTTTTGGTGTTTTTCAGAGTCAGTAGAAAGGCCTCTTTAGTGTCCTAAGTTTTCATAACTGTGACCTCAAATGCCTACCGAGTAGATTCTGTCCGTATCTGACTGGGCTCCAACTAGCAATCTTCTGGTCCCCGCAGCAACCCCATGCAGTCGGTAGAGTCCAATGGTGGGTCCAATGATTATTAATAACGCTGTTTGTTCAACTACGTACCACACCTTTATAAATGTATCTAAAGGAAAGTGAAACAGAGGTAGACACTATACTATTAGGAGCAGGTATCTAGATAAGACTTAACTAAACTAATGATGGAAGCTTAAGTATTTTGTTGCATCATTTCTGCTGCATTAGTCTAATTTGTATATGAACTTATTATTTTAAAGTGACACTGTTATGGTATAACCTTGTCGGTCAGGACCAGCACTTTTCTTGTTACTTCTAAAGAAATACAAAGAAATTCAAAATGGAGGACCAGACCTGTAATCATCTAAACTGATAGTGTTTGTCTCTTTATCTCTTGGTCTGTATACTATTTCCCTTTATTTCTACTTCTGCTTCTGCTTTATGTTCTCTTCTTACTGAACTCTCCTCTCCAGTTTATCTACTTATCAATCAAACAAACAATCTGATTAATTGCTAATTGTCTGTCTGTGTATCTGTTTACCAAGGAGAGTGCTCAACTAAATCAATGTTGAAAAGTTAAATCAAGTATTCTTTCTCCCCAGAAAAGGCAACAAAGTTGCTCTCACCACTGGACTCTGAAGTATTGTTTTTACGGTAGTATATGTCACCTTTACAACCCCTGCTCTCATGGGACTAGAAACAAAGTCTGCTCTAGGTGAAATTGGACTGGCTGCAACCTAGTCTCAAAGCATTTTGTATTATTATGTATGTAAATCAGATGCGAATTTAGTATGATATGTTACGTTTCGTATGGCACGTATCAATTTGTCAATGTCTTTATTGGGTCTTCAGTGGGCTATACTCTGCCTTGTCTCAGGATGGTAAGTTTGTGGTTATCCCTCTAGTGGTGTGGGGGCTGTGATTTTGCAAAGTGGGTGGGGTTAATCCTGCCTGTTTGGCCCTGTCTGGGGGTATCATCGGATGGGGCCACAGGGTCTCCTGACCCCTCCTGTCTCAGCCTCCAGTATTTATGCTGCAGTAGTTTATGTGTCGGGGGGCTAGGGTCAGTCTGTTATATCTGGAGTATTTCTCCTGTCTTATCCGGTGTCCTGTGTGAATTTAAGTATGCTCTCTCTAATTCTCTCTTTCTTTCTTTCTCTCTCTCGGAGGACCTAAGCCCTAGGACCATGACTCAGGACTACCTGGCATGATGACTCCTTGTTGTCCCCAGTCCACCTGGCCGTGCTGCTGCTCCAGTTTCAACTGTTCTGCCTGCGGCTATAGAACCCTGACCTGTTCACTGTGATTACTATTATTTGACCATGCTGGTCATTTATGAACATTTGAAAATCTTGTCCATGTTCTGTTATAATCTCCACCCGGAACAGCCAGAAGAGGACTGGCCACCCCTCATAGCCTGGTTCCTCTCTAGGTTTCTTCCTAGGTTTTTGCCTTTCTAGGGAGTTTTTCCTAGCCATCGTGCTTCTAAACCTGCATTGCTTGCTGTTTGGGGTTTTAGGCGGGGTTTCTGTACACCCCTTGGATATATCAGCTGATGTAAGAAGGGCTATATAAATACATTTGATTTGATTTTGATTCATCCATTTTGTATCATATGTTACGAATTACAATTCATATTATAAGTTAGGAATTTGGTAAATGTACTATATGTTCCGATTTGGCAAAAAAAACATGTTAATAATATGTTACGAATTCTAGCTAGGTGGCTAACGTTAACTAGCTGGCTAGGGGTTAGGGTTAAAGGGTTAAGTTTAGGAGTTAGGTTAAAGGGTTAAGGTTAGGGAAGGGTTAGCTAAAATGGTTAAGGTTAGGGTTAGGGGAAAGGTTAGCTAAAAGGGTTAGGTTAGGGAAGGGTTAGGTTACATGCCAAGTAGTTGCAAAGTAGTAAATAGTGGAAAGGTTGCTAAAATCGTAACCTTTGGGTTGCTAGATGTTTGTGTTATTGCCTTAAATTACCATTTGTCTTATGTAACCATACACTACATAACATACTGTATTATACTAATAAGTGTGCCGGATTTACGTTTGTTATATTACGTGTAGTCTATGACACCAGGCTGTTGGGCTCTATTATGTCAGCACACCTGCCCCTAGTCCTCGACGTATGCTTCCCAGCCGAAACAGTTCGGAACAGTACGCGTGTAACCGATGTGAAATGGCTAGCTAGTTAGCGGTGGTGCGCGCTAATAGCGTTTCAATCGGTGACGTCACTCGCTTTGAGACCTTGAAGTAGTGGTTCCCCTTGCTCAGCAAGGGCCGTGGCTTTTGTGGAGCGATGGGTAACGATGCTTCGTGGGTGACTGTTGTTGATGTGTACAGAGGGTCCCTGGTTCGCGCCCGGGGCGAGGAGACGGACTAAAGTAATACTGTTACATTGGTGCCGTGACTCGGATCACTGGTTGCTGCGGAAAAGGAGGAGGTCGAAAGGGGGGTGAGTGTAAACGATGTGAAATGGTTAGCGGTGGTGCGCGCTAATAGTGTTTTAATCGGTGACGTCACTCGCTTTGAGACCTTGAAGTAGTGGTTCCCCTTGCTCTGCAAGGGCCGTAGCTTTTGTGGAGCGATGGGTAACGATGCTTCGTGGGTGACTGTTGTTGATGTGTGCAGATGGTCCCTGGTTCGCGCCCGGGTCGGGGCGAGGGGACGGACTAAAGTTAAACTGTTACACGTGCATATATTATGAAGACATTTTATGACGTTTTTTGGGGGGTTTGGGCTTCGGTAAGGTTTTTTTTCGGGTGAGCACACAAACATTTTTCTCCTGGGAACCGAAGTCGGTTGCCGAAGTCTACGCCCCCTAGTCGGCGATTGGTCGACAGTAGGAATTCTTCAACCAAGTACCTGTTGTGTTTCAACGACAGAAGACGTTTCGGGGGAAAAGTATCATTTCAAACGTGTAGCACAAGCGACGATGAGCACGAGAAGGAAGCTGTAGGGAGAAGCGAAATAGAATCCATAGTTGGCGGTATAGCAACAGCTGGACTGTGGCTGACAATGATGATAATACTGATGGTATGGGTGGGGATGATGAAAGAGGGGCATAGAAGTAAAAGGCCATAAGTAGCCTACTATTAATGTTTGAGAAGGTTTTACCTAAGAAAGTACAGATGGGCTTCCTGGCTTTCACTGTTGGAGAGTTTGTCCCACAATGTCAAGGTTAGCGGTGGTAATTGTGGTGGGTGGGGGAGACACAGTGAAGCATTTGGTGAATGCCAGGTGCAGAAAGAGGCTAGAGAGTCCCAAAGATATAAAATCACTCATAATGTCTCTTATGCAGAGGCTGCAAGGCAGATTGGTGGAACTATTAGGCAGAGTGATGGAGATAATAGGGTCCAGACATGGATACGAGACCTGCTCAGAAATCATGCTCACACAAATGTGTCATTTCAAAGGACACCTTAATAGTTAATCAGATTGACTTTATAGCCTTCATTGGAAAGGTTATCAACCTGACTGCGTTTGTGCAAACTGCCAAGTTGAAGATCATTGTGGAAGCAGCAACAGAGTTTTTAGGAGTAACAGATGTGACTGTCGCCATGATTGTTGATATGTTGACTCCTAATAATACTAATGATGGAATGTATCAGTATGATGATAATTAGAGTTATGGTTTTTGTTATCCTTCAGTGGAATGCCAGAAGCCTTATTGCTAACGGTCAGGAGTTTAAGAAATATTTAATTGATTTAGAGATCAAACCTGATGTGATATGTGTTTAAGTAACGTGGCTTAGACCACATCTTGATTTGATTATTTCTGGTTATAGCTTAATCAGATCTGTCAGATCAATTGGACAGGGTGGTGATACTACGTTCATAAGGGAAGATCTGATATATATCTTAAAATACCTGTCCCATCTTAATATGAATGTGTGATTGTGGATATATACAGTGCAGGTAGTAATATTAAGTTACAGCATCTTTACAACCCTTGTCGTCAACTATCTGTCGTGACGTTTGATGAAATATCAGATAGAGATATATCTCTAGAGAGATATGGTGAAGTAACTTTAATACACATAACAGTTTATGGGGAAGCACACATACAGATGCTAATGGTACTATTGTGGAAGATATGATGTTACTATTCCAGATAGGGTATCATTCAGAAGATGGGGCTTTCATAAAGCAGACTGAGAACAGTTTGGTTATCATTGCTTAAAACTTCTTTGGGATAGGGGGCAGCATTTTCACTTTTGGATGAATAGCGTGCCCAGAGTAAACTGCCTCCTACTCAGTCCCAGGTGTTAATTTATGCATAGTATTATTAGTATTGGATAGAAAACACTCTGAAGTTTCTAAAACTGTTTGAATGATGTCTGTGAGTATAACAGAACTCGTATGGCAGGCAAAAACCTGAGAAAAAATCCAAACAGGAAGTGGGAAATCTGAGGTTTGTAGTTTTTGAACTCAGCCCCTATCGAATACACAGTTGGATATGGGTTATTTTGCACTTCCTAAGGCTTCCACTAGATGTCAACCGTCTTTAGAACGTTGTTTCAGGCTTTTACCGTGAAGGGGACCGGATGAGAGCTGTTTGACTAAGGGGTCTGGCAGCAGCCTCCTTCTCAGACATGCGCGTTCACATGAGAGGTAGCTCTCGTTCCATTGCTTTTCTACAGAGAATGGAATTCTCCGGTTGGAACATTATTGAACATTTATGATAAAAACATCCTAAAGATTGATTCTATACTTAGTTTGACAAGTTTCTTCGACCTGTAATATAACTTTTTGATATTTTCGTCCGACTGGACCTGAACGGCGTTTGGATTTGTTTACCAAACGCCCTAACAAAAGAAGCTCTTTGGACATAAATGATGGACATTATCGAACAAAACAAACATTTATTGTGGAACTGCGATTCCTGGGAGTGCATTCTGATGAAGATCATCAAAGGTAAGTGAATATTTATAATGCTATTTTTGACTAATGTTGACTGCGCAACATGGCGGATATTTCTTTTGGCTGGTTTGCGCTCTGAGCGCCGTACTCAGATTATGCTTTTTCCGTAAAGTTTTTTTGAAATCTGACACAGCGGTTGCATTAAGGAGAAGTTTATCTATATTTCCATGTATAACACATGTATTTTCAGTATTTCTGTAAATTCATGTGGCTCTCTGCATGTTTCACTGCATGTTTTGGAACTACTGAACGTAACACGCGAATGTTAAATGAGATTTTTGGATATAAATATGAACTTTACCGAACAAAACATAAATGTATTGTGTAACATGAAGTCCAATGAGTGTCATCTGATGAAGATCATCAAAGGTTAGTGATTAATTTTATCTCTATTTGTGCTTTTTGGGACTCCTCTCTTTGGCGGGAAAAGTGGCTGGGTTTTTCTGTGACTTGGTGGTGACCTAACATAATCGGTTGTGGAGCTTTCGCTGTAAAGCATTTTTGAAATCAGACACTGTGGCTGGATTAACAATAATTTTATCTTTAAAATGGCGCCTAATACTTGTATGTTTGAGAAATTTGATTTATGAGATTTCTGTTGAATTGTATTTGGCGCCCTGCAATTTCATTGGCTGTTGGCGAGGGGTTCCCCAGTCCTAGACATGTTTAAAGTCTATTGGAGAGTTGTCTTTAGAGAGGCCGGTTGATGTACAGTACGTTCTGCCTCTGTGACCGCTCTGATTTTGAGTGCTGTGAATATATATGTACCAGTGAGTGAGAAAAGGAAAGTGGTTCCTTAATGGAATGAAAAGTGCACTGCGGCTATTGGAGAAAGAAATAGGGCTTACAGAGTGTTGCGTAGGAATATGACTCCTGAGGATCTCGTTGATTTCCAATGGAAAAGAGCGTTAGTACGTAGGGTCATTAAGTCTGTCAAGAGAAACGCCTGGAGACCGTTCTGCTCTACATTAGGCAGGTGTACTGAGCTGGGGGGATGTATGGTCTATGTTGAAAAAGTTGATTGGAATAAGCAAGTCAACTCGAATTCAAGTTTTGGTTGTGGGTCAAAAAAAATGTCCGTAACTGATCAAGAAAAAGCTGACTTGTTGGGGAAGACATTTGTTAGGGTACATAGTGGTGTTACTTTGGATGAAGTATATAAGCAACGCAGGTTTGAGATTTGAAATGCTCATGTTAATGTGTGTAAGTAACAGGATACTGCTAACTCTTCTCTGGATGCTGTTTTTACCATACATGAGATGTGTTCAGTCTTAATAGGCTGTGGATATACAGCCCCAGGTCATGATCAGTTGTGCCGTGTGATCAACACCATCATCTCAGAAACCCTAGACCCACTCCAATTTGCCTACCGCCCTAACAGATCCACAGATGATGCAATCTTTATTGCACTCCACACTGCCCTTTCCCACCTGGACAAAAGGAACACCTATGTGAGAATGCTATTCATTGACTACAGCTCAGCGTTCAACACCATAGTGCCCTCAAAGCTCATCACTAAGCTAAGGACCCTGGGACTAAACACCTCCCTCTGCAACTGGATCCTGGACTGCCTGACGGGCCTCCCCCAGGTGGTAAGGGTAGATAACAACACATCTGCCACGCTGATCCTCAACACCCTTTGCCTTGATGATAGCTTTGCACACTTTTGGCATTCTCTTAACCAGCTTCATGAGGTATTCACCTGGAATGCATTTCAATGAACTGGTGTGCCTTGTTAAAAGTTAATTTGTGGATTTTCTTTCCTTAATGCGTTTGAACCATTCAGTTATGTTGTGACAAGGTAGAGGTGGTATATAGGGCTATCTTCTATTTGGTAAATTACCAAGTCCACATTACGGCAAGAACAGCTCAAATAAGCAAAGAGAAACGACAGTCCATCATTACTTTAAAACATGAAGGTCAGTCAAAATGGAACATTTCAAGAACTTTGAAAGTTTCTTCAAGTGCAGTCGCAAAAACCATCAATCGCTATGATGAAACTGACTCTCATGAGGACCGCCACAGGAAATGAAGACCCAGAGTTACCTCAGCTGCAGAGGATAAGTTTATTAGAGTTACCAGCCTCAGAAATTGGCAGTTAACTGCACCTCAGATTGCACCCCACAGAGTTCAAGTAACAGACACATCTCAACATCAGCTCTTCAGAGGAGACTGTGTGAATCAGGTCGAATTGCTGTAAAGAAACCACTACTAAAGGACACCAATAATAAGAAGACACTTACTTTGGCCAAGAAACACAAGCAATGGACATTAGACTGGTGGAAATCTGTCCTTTGGTCTGATGAGTCCAAATGTGAGATTTTTGGTTCCAACCGCTGTGTCTTTGTGAGATGCAGAGTAGGTGAACGGATGATCTCTGCATGTGTGGTTCCCACCGTGAAGCATGGAGGAGGAGGTGTGATGGTGTGAGGGTACTTTGCTGGTGACACTGTCGGTGATTTATTTAGAATTCAAGGCACACTTAACCAGCATGGCTACCACAGCATTCTCCAGTGATACACCATTTCATCTGGTTTTTGCTTAGTGGGACTATCCTTTGTTTTTCAATAGGACAATGACCCAAAACACACCTCCAAGCTGTGTAAGGGCGATTTGACCAAGGAGAGTGATGGAGTGCTGCATCAGATGACCTGGCCTCCACAATCACATGACCTCAACCCAATTGAGATGGTTTGGGATGAGTTGGACCGCAGAGTGAAGGAAAAGCAGCCAACAAATGCTCAGAATATGTGTGAACTCCTTCAAGACTGTTGGAAAAGCATTAAACTGGTTGAGAGAATTCAAAGAGAGTGCAAAGCTGTCATCAAGGCAAAGGGTGGCTACTTTGAATAATCAAAAATATATTAAGATTTGTTTAACACTTTTTTGGTCACTACATGATTCTATGTGTTATTTCATAGTTTTGATGTCTTCACTATTATTCTACAATGTAGAAAATAGCAAAAATAAAGAAAAACCCTTGAATGAGTTGGTGTGTCTTAATGTCTGACTGGTACTGTGCATGGAAAGATCATGTCATCAATGTTGAAACAAAGTGTAAGGAGGTGGTGAATGTTATGCGCTCGGTCTCTGGTTGTGAATGGGCTGCTGACAGACAACTGTTGATGGATATTTATAGAGCTCTGATCGGGACAACAATTGATTACGGTGTATAGTTTATGGAACAGCGGCAAAGGCTTGGCTTCAGAGGCTGGACAGAATCCAGTATATAGCTTTAAGGATATTTAAATCAACATCTTTATGTGCCTTACTAGTGGAGGCAGGTGAGATGCCTATACGGCGTAAAAAATGGTCATTAGCTTATTGGGTTGAAAGGCTGTGAGGCTGTGAGGCTGTGAGGCTGTGAGGTAGTAAACTAGTAAACAAGGCAGTGGTTTTGGTTGGACAGTTGGAAAGCTTGCTGATGAGAGTGGTTGGAGGGAGTTGGAGGTTGGCCCTTCTGTGGTGATAGGGGATGTTCCTCCATGGTTACTCCCAGATCCTGTTGTTGATCTAACCTTGGTAGACAAAAGGAAAGATGGGTCAGAAGTCAGTGATGAAGGGAAACTGGTTGACATTACATTGGTAGAAGTTTTTATGCTTTTTTACCACTTTTCACAGATGGATCCAAGGACCCAGATAGTGGAGCACAGGAGCAGGCGTTTACCTTCCTGAATTTGATGTGCAGATATGTAGAAGACTAACAGATGAACTGTCAGTACACTCAGTTGAACTGTTGGCGATAGTAGTTTCCCTCCAGTGGGTGGAGGACGTACAACCTGTTAGAATTATAGTAGGCTCAGATTCTCTGTCTGTATTTACATTTACATTTAAGTCATTTAGCAGACGCTCTTATCCAGAGTGTATTGAATAGTTTATCATCTGCTCAATCTAATAGGAGTGACCTACTATTGGAGGTATTAATGTTATTATGGAGAAATGGAAGCCATTTTGATAGATGTGTGGCAGAAGAGATGGGACTCTGAGCCCAAGGACTGGCATTTATATGCCCTCCAAAGAAAGGTCGGTGAACCAAGATTCAAAGGTCAGATTAGGAAGGAAAAGGTGGTGTTTATGCGATTGTGTTTAGGACATTGTACATTGAACTGGTCATTCCATCTGGTTGGCAGCATGTGAATGGTTTGTGTCTGGAGTGTATGGTCGATGAAACGGTGGAGCGTGTGTTATATTGCTGTAAGTATGTTGAAGAGAGGGAAAGATTGAAGTGTAGGGTCATTGAGGTTGGACGGGTTTGGAAGGGATTTTAGCGATGGGGGAGGCTCTATTAGAAGTTAGTAGGGCTCTTTTTAATTTTCTCAGGAGTACTGAGTTAGGTAGGAGGATTTTGACATGTTGTAAACCGTGATTGATCATCCACTCCAGCACAGTAGGTGGCGGCATGGCCCTTTAACGTTTGTTTGCGGACGGCCATTACATCATAGAAGAAGACGAACCAGCGAAGACAACTTGTCTTTTTTATCACTTGAGAAATGCTGCACCAAAAATCTTAGATAAATGTACAATTATTTTAAGGGAGTATGCGAGCACACTCGTTCGGTTCGCCTAGCCGAGTTCGGTTAGGCGCCAGCAGAACTGAAGCATGCTGATGCAAGTTACTCTACTGTTTTTTACTGCAGTATTGAACTAGTTAGCGTATACAGTACACGATGCAGCCTACTGTACAGCATTTAAATGAAATTATTCCAGAATGTCCTGCAAGATACTTTTGTCAATGCACCAGAGGCAGTGGATACCTGAACATTTTATGAGGGAAAATAGACAGTACTTACAGTGAGCTCCAAAAGTTTTGGGACAGTGACAATGTTTGTTGTTGTTTTGGCTCTGTTCTCCAGCACTTTGGATTTGAAATGATATGTTGACTATGTGGTTAAAGGGCAGACTGTCAGCTTTAATTTGAGGGTATTTTCATCCGTATCGGGTACATGGACTTTTTGTACATGGATTAAAATACCCTCAAATGAAAGCTGACAGTCTGCACTTTAACCTCATAGTCAACGTATCATTTCAAATCCAAAGTTCTGGAGAACAGAGCCAAAACAACAACAAAATGTTCCCTGTCCCAAAACTTTTGGAGCTCACTGTATATGTGTATTGATTGTTGATGAATAATACCAACTCAGTTGTTGCAGAACCAGCCTAACCAGCCTAACCTGCATTTAACCAGCCTAACCACTGACTCGATAGGGGATGAAGCCAGATCAACTGAAATTACATTTCCAGCTCTCCTTTGAGACCATGCAAAAGTCTAGGCCCCACTTTTGCCCTGATGCATTCAAAAGTAAATAAAGACATTTGACTAAATCTAGGCGTTTTGCTGTTCTTTGTGTATTGTGGTTATTGTTGTTGCACCTTTTAAAAAATAAAAATACATTTCTGCAATCGAAACATAAACATTTAATTTGACATAACTAGAATATATCACATGGCCAGCAGAGGGCACTATAACCACAGATAATGAGGGACGAAGTCTGGTCTCAAGCCAACAGGCCAAGGAAATACCCAGTTACAGTTTAGTCCAGCAACTTTTAATTGATTAAACACAAAGCAAGCTAACTCGGTCCTGATTAAGTTCTAATAACGCCACCATGGAGAGTTCACTTAGGGTTAAAGAGGAGAAAAACAAAATATCTGTTTTATAAAATCTTGTTTTCCAGAAACAGGTCATCAGGGAGGTCAGACTAATTTAGAGTGTCTGGAGGCGCGTGTCTCTGCCGGGCCAAACGGTCATCACTCAAAGATACTATTCTCTCTGTTCTGAGAATGCTGCTGTGACTACAGCAGTGAGACTGTGCTACTGTCTGACAGGACAATATTAGCGTAACAACTCTCTTCTCCTGACAATAGAAATCAGTAGCCCGAACAAAGTTTACATTCATGGGAGTGAGGCAGAGAAACAAATCTTAAGAGAGAGAGGGGGAGTCTGAGGGAGGGATGGATTGAGGCAGAGAAACAGATCTTAAGAGAGAGAGGGGGAGTCTGAGGGAGGGATGGATTGAGGCAGAGAAACAGATCTTAAGAGAGAGAGGGGGAGTCTGAGGGAGGGATGGAGAGATGTGGCATTGCCCCGAGGTGTTCAATCACGTCGCTGACATCATGTAGCAATTTCATTCCATTACACTAATCACGTTAATCAATCAAACAAACTTTATTTTGTTTGCAAGCAGGGGTAACATAATACAATACACAGAGTCCTTACAGACTGAGTCAAAGATAGTATCAGTACAATATTATATTTATAGTATAAAGATACATTTGCGGGAATACGTTCCTAGAAGTGTGTGTAACAGGGAAGATTGTGCCTTCCTTCCTTTCTACCCTCAAACCTGCAATCTTCTGTTCCCCGCAGCAACCCCAGCAGTCCAGCTGTGGGGCCGAGTCACGTAGCACCACTGTGACCTTTGGTCAACGCCAGGTTCATGTGTCACACCTGAGACAAATGTTTAGAAATTGAAACCGATCTAGACACAATTGTTTAGGAGGGAGCACTGTCAGAGCTGTCACCTAGAACCGTGTTTCCCAACCCTGGTCCTCCAGTACCCCTAACAGCACACGTGTCTGTTGTAACCCTGGACAAACACACCTCATTCAACTCATTGAGGTCCTGATGATTAGTTGACAAGTTGAATCAGGTGTGTTTGTCCAGGGTTACAATAAAACATGTGTTCTGTTGGGGGTACTGGAGGACCAGGGTTGAAAAACACTGACCTAGAACACTTATCTAGACACAAAACTAAACTTAACTGAACAAAAACATGGACGGTTGTGTAATTTGTTCCGTCATCTCTGTTGCATTAGACTACTCTTGTCTGTGAAATTATTATTTTACAATGATAATAGAATGATATGCCTTTGCCTGATGTCAGTTCTATCTAATCATCAATCTTACTTAGCTGCCTTCTGTCTGTCTGCCTGCCTGAATATTTAAGCAATAATACACGAGAGACCATGTGTTATGACATTTTTATCATGGCTGTGATGTGGTCATAGCCTCATGGCCACTTTATATGAGCACGGCAATGTGTATATTGTCTTATATATCATGGGTCGTAGAGGCTCTAACAATGGGAACTCCAAACCACCCTTTGTATGGAGTCTGATAGTTTACTGATGGGTTATAAAGGGAAAGTGTTAAAATTAAACAATGTTGGAAAGTTTAATCAAGTATTATTTTTTCTCCAGATGATTTGTGTCTGTTGCAGTCGCTAGTGATTCCAGAAAAGCATCAATTTGCTCCGTTACATGCCCTGCTCTCATGGCAATAGCAGCTCTCGTGGCAATAGCAGCTCTCGTGGCAATAGCAGCTCTCGTGGCAATAGCAGCTCTCGTGACAATAGCAGCTCTCGTGGCAATAGCAGCTCTCGTGGCAATAGCAGCTCTCGTGGCAATAGCAGCTCTCGTGGCAATAGCAGCTCTCGTGGCAATAGCAGCTCTCGTGGCAATAGCAGCTCTCGTGGCAATAGCAGCTCTCGTGGCAATAGCAGCTCTCGTGGCAATAGCAGCTCTCGTGGCAATAGCAGCTCTCGTGGCAATAGCAGCTCTCGTGGCAATAGCAGCTCTCGTGGCAATAGCAGCTCTCACTGTAGTTGCAATTAGGGATTTGATCTACAAAACTACCTCTACCGTTAAGGCCACTGTTTTTTTGTTTCACTATTGCATTTTATGAGCAAAAATAGACCGTACTTCATATGTTGGTATTGAAGTCTGTTGTTGCAGGACAGGGATTCAACCAACCTGCATGAAGGATGAAGCCAGATCAACAAAACGTGCGTTTCCAGCTCTCATTTGAGAACATGCTAAACTCACGGCTCCACACGTTTTCACTGATGTATAAAACAAACTATAAAGAGAATGGACTAAAACTAGTGGTGCTTCAGCTTTCAAAACAAAACATATTTTCAGAAAGATACAAAACTACAATATATCACAAGGCCAACAGAGGTCCCTATAACCACAGATAATGAGGCATGAAAACTGATCGCTCAACACAGAACAAGTTTATACAGATTATTCCAGCCATTTTTAATTGATTAATCCCGAAGCGTGCTTGCTCAGTCCTGATAAGGCTCCAATAACACCATTGCGGAGAGTTCACTTAAGTTTAAAGACTGGCAAAACTTAACATCTGTTTCATAAAATCCTATTTTCCAGCCAAGAAACATAAATAGAGGTCAGACTAATTTAGAGTGTCTGGAGGTGCGTGTCTCTGCCGGGCCAAACGGTCATCACTCAAAGATACTATTCTCTCTGTTCTGAGAATGTTACTGTGACTGTAGCAGCTGCTGAGAGTGTTCTACTGTCTGACAGGACAATATTAGCGTAACAACTCCCTTCTCTCCCCCTGACACTAGAAATCAGTAGCCCGAACAATGTTTACATTCATGGGAGTGAGGCAGAGAAACAAAGTGATGTTGAGAGAGAAAGGGAGGGGGACGGAGGGATGAATGGAGAGAGGGAGAGAGACATAGCATTGCCCTGAGGTGTTTACAATCACAATCACATATTACACTACCAGGCTACATTATTACATGATTGCTTTATTAAAAAACATTATTCATTTGCTCTGCAGATGCTCTGATAGAGAACAAACCCGGAAAATTTTACACTGCAAACATGTTACACATCATCCACATTATCCAGCTGTCTGTTTCCAGTGGCAAAGAGAACAACAATGTTCTGGCCCAGAGTAAACACATCATTAACTGCTACTGGAGCTAGAGCTCAGTCCGACTGCAGGAAAGAACGCATCTGAGTTGCCGGAAAGCAGAAGTACAGTAACTCTTTCCCTTTTAGAAGAGGAGAATTGTTTTTCCTCTTCTTCCCTCTAAATGGTTTCAGGGTTACACAAAGACGTAACCCCTGAAGGCAGGCAACAGCCTGAGTCTTAAAGACACTTTTATTTTCTCCATTTCTGGCCCACATGTCAGAGTCAGTTGGTCCTCTGGGTGAAACGGGATCCCAGAAGATTAAATTGATCTGACGAGATCTAATCCAGCTATGTTGAATCACAAAGGAACATCCGGAAATGGTTAGAATGTATTTAGACGACTCCGCTGCCAGCTAGTCATGAGAACGAGGGAGGACCTCCCAAATCAACCCCTCTAACACTCCGCCCCTCTACACTCTGAATCTCTGTTTCTCTGATTAAGGCGTTCTGCCGTATGTGATACTGTCTCTGTGTGGAAGTCATGAGGATGATCTCATAGAGGGAGCGACAGAGTGGAGCTGCTCAACGTAAGCAAAGCTATACTCTTACGGCCTCCTCTAGAGGCGGCAGTGATTGAGAACACATTTCTAGTGCTGCACTGTCGACTTTTATACCGCTGTGTTATGGTTTCCGGGTCCTGGTCGGGACGGAGATGAAATGGGAGCAGGCATGGTGGCGTGAGACTCGTGGTGACGTGAGACATCGTCTGTGCGCCGCTGGATGGAAACCCTCTGAAGTTACAGAGTCCGTGTTTCTGGCCAGCTCTGTCACCTATCTGTCGGACTGTTTGTCTGTCTGTCTCTCTCTGTCTCTCTTCTCTGAGACCACAGCAGAGTTAGGAGAAACATTGCAACATAAAAGCACAGAGGAAGTCCATTCTCACCTCGTCTGTGTGTTTTTTAAGTTGATCATTTCCTACTCTTCCTTCTCAGGACTCCGGACTGCAGGTTCTGACATTGTTAGGAAGTGACATCATCAGGAAGTGAGGTTATTTGTCTGTCTACCTGCTCTCATGTAAATTACTACCAGACTGGAGGATCCTGCCTCTCCCTATACAGCTCTATAACCCCGGGAACCCGCTCCCTCCTTGCTTCGACTCGGTTATCTATCTCGTCCTCTCTCTCTGCGTCCCATAATAATCATCGTCATTATTGCTACAGCCTCATTTGTTCAACGGACTCCCTCATTCAAAGTGGCGAGCGCAAAGTGGCGAGCGCAGCCCGAGAGGAGCCGACACCGAGTGCAGAGCAAACACATCCTGCTGAACACATCACAGCCGGGACAGATGCGAGGAAGATGTCTGAGTAGCCCTCTACAGGGTGGTGTGGGCACACAGAGCAAACAGTGCTGAGCACAATGGTAAACATGACAACATCTCCAGGGCTACACACAGATCCCCTGATCTACTCAGTGTACTGCAAAAAAAAGATGTCCTCTGTCTTTACACACACACCAGACCTATACCAGACTGCTCCCCTAAGTGGAGAGGCTTACTGAAAGTGTATGAAAAGCAATCAAAGAGCTCAGTCATCTGGACAGGGACTGACAGCAGTTTGGTTAGAGGTGGAAGATACGATGGTTAGGGGTTGATATGCCTGCTGCCTCACAGCAGGCTTACTGCACCAAGAGGTAGAGTCACAGAGGGTTGGTGTGTTTGGGTTAGACAGATATCTGGTTATAGCATGAAAAGTTAGCTGGAGAACCAGCCAGGAACTGTTACACTGTGTCATTCTGTGTTTACATTTGTGTGTGTGAGAGAGGTCGAGAGAGAGAGAGGGGCAGGGAAAGAGATATATGGAGAGAGAGGGGGGAAAGAGGCAGAGAGAGAGAGAGAGAAAGAGAGAGAGAGAGAGAGAGAGAGAGATAGATAGAGAGAGAGAGAGAGACATTGCAGACATTGACCCTTTCTCTCTCAGCTCATTCACTGTCAAGCCACTAACACCCTTGTCTGATCACAGCCAAATTACCTTGTTCCTCAAAAGAACAGACATGGAAACAACCACACATTCACAGCCCAGTAAGCTGTACAACATCAGAAATTCATACAGATGGGCCCAAAACAGCACAGGAGAATACCAGAAAGCAACCTGGAACCAAAATATCTCAACACTCTTAGATAACTTTCTGGATACCACATTCACTCACAGTAAAGAAGGCATCAATCTAGCAGTACAAAACATCAACTATATATTCAGGCAAACGGCAAAAGAAGCACAACTGAAATTGATTAAAAAAACTATTTTTTAAAAGACCACAAATGACAACTGGTTTGACGCAGATTGTAAAATGATAAGGAAAAAATTTAGAACACGATCAAACCAAAAGCACAGAGACCCAAATAATAGTGAATTACACCTTAATTACTGTGAGACTTTAAAACTCTATAAACGTACACTCAGAACCAAAAATAGCACAGTGCAACAGCAAGCAGCTGACACTAATTGAGGAGTCCATAAACACAAACAACTTCTGGCAAAATTGGAATTAGCGATACAAAATGGTGACATATGGACAGCCCATTTTAAAGCAATCTACAACACCGTTCAAGTTGATGCAAACACAGAACAACGCCAAATTCATGACAAGTTGAATGGATTAGAAAAAACTATAAAGGACAATCAAAATCCATTACTGACCAGGAGCTCTATAAGAAACTTCAGGCCCTCAAATTTAAAAAAGCATTTGAAACCTAATTGGAATCCTAAATGAAATGCTCAAATTCACTAGTACAAAATGTCAATTGGCTATATTAAAACTGTTTCATTTGATCCTGAGTGTAGGTTATTTCCCTGACATCTGGAATCAAGGACATAAACCTAATCTTTAAGAACGGAGACAAATTTGACCCTAACAATTACAGAGGCATTTGTGTGAACAGTAACCTGGGGAAGGTTTTCTGTAGTATTATAAATGTAAGAGTTCTAAACTTCCTTAGTAAGCACAATGTCTTGAGTAAAAGACAAATTGGATTTATACCAAAACATTGCACAACCGATTGTATTTACACCTTACACACCCTGATAGATAAACACGTCCACCAAAATAATACCAAAATGTACGCTTGCTTTATCGACTTCCAAAAAGCGTTTGATTCTATTTGGCATACAGGACTGTTCTACAAAGTTATTGAAAGTGGTGTAAGGGGTAAAACCTATGACATAATTAAATCAATATATACTGGCAATACGTGCAGCATCAAAATTGCCAAGAAAATAACATCATTCTTTAACCAGGGGTCGGGCCTTCGCCAGGGTTGCAATCTGAGACCTGCACTCTTGAATATTTTCATCAATGAATTGGCCACAATTCCAGAAAAATCCTCAGCCCCTGGTTTTAGTCTCCATAATTCAGAGGTTAAATGCCTACTCTTTGCAGATGACCTGTGCCTGCTGTCACCTACAGCACATGGCCTACAACAGAGCCTGGACCTGCTAGAGCAGTACTGCCAGACCTTGGCCCTGGCAGTGAACCCCAAAAGTACAAAAATAATTATTTTCCAGAGAAGATCCAGATCTCAGGGAATTAGACCAAATGTAACGGCAGATTTCCTCCTCTTCGTCTGAAGAGGAGGTGTAGCAGGGATCGGACCAAGACGCAGCGTGGTAAGTGTCCATGTTTTAATAGAACAAACTGAACAAGACACAAATACAAAATAACAACGTAAACCTAACCGAAAACAGTCCCGTGTGGCACAAACACTGACACAGGAAACAAACACCCACAAACCAACAGTGAAAACAGGCTACCTAAATATGGTTCCCAATCAGAGACAATGAAAAACACCTGCCTCTGATTGAGAACCATATCAGGCCAAATGACAAACCTAAACACAGAAACACAGAACATAGACTGCCCACCCCAACTCACGCCCTGACCAACTAACTAAAGACAAAACAAAGGAAATAAAGGTCAGAACGTGACACCAAAGTCCTCAATTGGTACAAAATATATGGAGTACTGCACACACTACAACTACTTGGGTTTCAAAATAAGCTCAACTGGACACCTTAATGAGACAGTGAATGAACTGAGAGAGAAAGCACGCAGGGCATTCTAGACCATTAAAAAAACAAATTCAAATTGAAATACCTATTCAAATTTGGCAAAAATTAATTGAATGTGTCATTGAACCAATTGCACTTTATGGCAGCCAGGTGTGGGGTCCACTTGCAAAACAAGATTTCACCCAATGGGACAAACACCCCATTGAAACCCTGCATGCAGAATTCTGTAAGATTATCCTACATGTCCAGAGGAAAACTACAAACAATGCATGCAGGGCAGAATTAGGCCAATATCCACTAATAATAAAAACTCAAAAAAGAGCAATTAAGTTTTGGAACCATCTAAAATTCAGTGACCTCTTCTCATATCATTAAGGGAGAGGGTGATACCTAGTCAGTTGTACAACTGAATGCATTCAACTGAAATGTGTCTTCCACATTTAACCTAACCCCTCAGAATCAGAGAGGTGCGGGGGGCTGCCTTAATCAACATCCACAGCACATGGGGAACTGTGGGTTAACTGCCTTGCTCAGGGGCAGAACAACAGATTTTTACCTTGTCAGCTCAGGGATTCGATCCAGCAACCTTTCAGTTACTGACCTAATGCTTTAACCACTAGGCTACCTGCAATGCCAAGCGTTGAGCAAAAAGAGTCCCCTCATCCAGCTGGTCCTGGGGCTGAGTTCACAAACGTGTTCTACTAAGACACTGAAGCATCAGGACCAGAACATCCAATCAATCAGGATAAACCAAATTACAACACAGTCAAAACAAAACTACATTACTTATTGGGAAACACAAGCACAAGCACAAAGTAAAATGCAGTGCTATCTCGCCCTAAATCGACAGTACACCGTGGCTAAATATTTGACCATGATTACTGATCAAAACCTTAGAAAAACCTTGACAAAGTACAGGCCCAGTGAGCACAGCCTTGCCATTGAGAAGGTTAGACACAGGAACACCTGTCTCCCTGTAGAGGAAAGGCTGTGCAACCACTGCACCACAGCAGAACCCGAGACAGAGCAGCATTTCCTGTCAGAAATATAAAACAATTAGAGAGTGTCATTTCCCCAAATTTGAAACCCTTATTCGGTTTCAAAGACCTCTCTGATGAGAGTAGGCTCCCCGTCCTGATGGGGGAGGACGCAGAGAGCTGTGGGTTGGCAGCGCACTACATTGCTGCTGCCATAAGTTGAGGGACAGTGTCTGACAGACCAATCAACCTGCACATGTACTCTATGCTTATCTACAAAATAGCTTCCAATACTCTACTCAGCAAACTAGATGCGGTTTATCATAGTGCCATCCGTTTTGTTACTAAAACACCTTATACCACCCACCACTGTGACCTGTATGCTCTAGTCGGCTGGACCTCGCTACATATTCGTCGCCAGACCCACTGGCTCCAGGTCATCTATAAGTCCATGCTAGGTAAAGCTCCGCCTTATCTCAGTTCACTGGTCATGATAACAACACCCACCCGTAGCACACGTTCCAGCAGGTATATCTCACTGATCATCCCCAAAGCCAACACCTCATTTGGCCGCCTTTCCTTCCGGTTCTCTGCTGCCTGTGACTGGAACGAATTGCAAAAATCGCTGAAGTTGGAGACTTTTATTTCCCTCACCAACTTTAAACATCTGCTATCTGAGCAGCTAACCGATCGCTGCAGCTGTACATAGTCCATCTGTAAACAGCCCACCCAATTTACCTACCTCATCCCCTTACTGTTTTTATTTATTTACTTTTCTGCTCTTTTGCACACCAGTATCTCTACTTGCACATGATCATCTGATGATTTATCACTCCAGTTTTAATCTGCTAAATTGTAATTATTCGCTCTTATGGCCTATTTATTGCCTACCTCCTCATGCCTTTTGCACACAATGTATATAGACTCTTTTTCACCCCTACTGTGTTATTGATGTAATGCCCGGGGTGTAGTGGATGAAGGAGTCAAACGCAGGAGACAGAGAGTTCAGAGTAGCGTTCCAATTTCATTCCCCACACGGGTGAAAATACGATGCTACTCTAAAAGTAATGCTCCACCACAATAAAGTGAGAAACACGAAAATCACAAGAACCAACGTACACGAACCATGACACACAAGAATGTACTAACTGTACACACAACAATCCCGCACACCCAGCAGGCCGGGCTGCTGGGTAATAAAGCCCCACAAATCACCCTAACCACAAACAGGTGTAACCACTAAACAAAAAGGGAGGGGGAGGAAAAGTCAGTAGCAGCTAGTAGGCCGGTGACGACGACCGCCGAGCGCCACCCGAACAGGAAGGGGAGCCACCTTCGGTGGGAGTCGTTACAATTGACTTGTTTATTGTTTACTCCATGTGTAACTCTGTGTTGTTGTCTGTTCACACTGCTATGCTTTATCTTGGCCAGGTCGCAGTTGTAAATGAGAACTTGTTCTCAACTAGCCTACCTGGTTAAATAAAGGTGGAAAAAAAAAAAAAAAAAAAATTGTTATTGTTGAATGTATAGTCATTTTGAGAGAGAGAGAGAGAGACACCGAGAGAGAGAGAGACCTCTCTGATGAGGATAGGCTACCCGTCCTGTTGGGGGAGGACGCAGAGAGCTGTGGGTTGGCAGCACACTATATTGCTGCTGCCATAAAATGAGGGACAGTGTCTGACAGACCAACCAACCTGCACATGTACTCTATGCTTATTGTTATTGTTGAGTGTATAGTCATTTTGAAACATAGATTTTTGTTGTTACTTTTGTCCCGTTGACAATATTGATTATTATTATTTTAATTATGTTAATATTGTAAATCTCCAAAGTAAGCTTTTGCAATATGTACATTGTTACATTATGCCAATAAAGCAAATTGAATGGAATTGAGAGAGAGAGAGAGAGAGAGAGGCAGAGAGAGAGAGAGAGAGAGAGATAGGCAGAGAGAGAGAGAGAGGCAGAGAGAGAGAGAGAGAGAGAGAGAGAGAGAGAGAGAGAGAGAGAGAGAGAGAGAGAGAGAGAGAGAGAGAGAGAGAGAGAGAGAGAGAGAGAGAGAGAGAGAGAGAGAGAGAGAGAGAGGGGGAGCGGAGAGGAGAGGCGCTGTGTGTATGTTGCAGCAGGATCCCAGCAGTCAGTGTTTATCTGCAGACTGGAGCTCTCTGACTCTCTGGTTGAACCAAAACAACATCAATCTGTGATCAGCAGCCCAGGGCCAGTGAACCTTTCACTGCCCTCTGTCCTCTCAGACCCCTGTGTGTGTGTGTGTGTGTGTGTGTGTGTGTGTGTGTGTGTGTGTGTGTGTGTGTGTGTGTGTGTGTGTGTGTGTGTGTGTGTGTGTGTGTGTGTGTGTGTGTGTGTGTGTGTGTGTGTGTGTGTGTGTGTGTGTGTGTGTGTGTGTGTGTGTGTGCGTGCGTGCTGTTGATGTCAAGGTCAGAGAGTGGTCCTGTTCAGAGAAGTAATGCTGCTTTCATTCCAAACTAGAGAAAAGAGAAAGAACCACAGAGTGAATGCAGGACTTAGTAAAGCATGGGTTTTCCTTCTTCTCCTTCTCTCCTGCTTTTTTTGTTACCCCTCCCCTCACCCCTCATTGTTGGCAGGAGGTTTTGGGTGTGTGTGTAAAGGGGGGGGGGGGCTAGAAGTGGGTGAAAGGAGGAGGCTGGTGGGGGCAGAAGGGTGCAGCGTGTTTTTTTTCTCTGACTGGGGCCTGATCTGGCTTCTCTTAATGTGTTTTACGGAAAACCCCGCTGAACACAACAGGCCTGGGGAGACGAGCTGAAAATCCCCTCACCCCTCCTCACCCGCCTCTCATCCCTCCTCACTCCCACCAAGTAAGGGCACGGAGCAGAGGCCTCTAGAGAACATGCCCCCATTTCTTCTGCTGCTTTTCTCCCTACTCTTCCCTCTCTTTCTCTTATCCCCCTTTTCTCTCTCTCTCACTCTCGCTCTCTCTCTCTGTCTCTCCTCTCTTTCACTCCCAGTGCAGTGCTGCCTTCATTTAAAAAGGCTGCTGGCTGATTTTCTTTCATTATGCAGGCCCAAACACACTCCATCACACACTTGCACACACGCATGCACTCATGCCTTCACGCACGCACGCACGCACGCACGCACGCACGCACGCACGCACGCACACACACACACACACACACACACACACACACACACACACACACACACACACACACACACACACACACACACACACACACACCATCAAAGCTGAGCTGAGCTGGTAGCAGGGGGCCGCAGGGGACAGGGCTCTCCAAAACAACATAATCCCTTTTTATTCCTGAATTAACACTTCAGGACCTCATTGAAAATGTTACCCAACTTTGCTATGAATTTAGGTGTTACCCGACTTGAATTTTGTCATAAAGCATTCAACGAGATAGAAAGGTATATCATTATATTCAAACCATCTGCAGTAGATCTGCATGGAGGAGGAGGAGGCCTGGCTATGTATGCATCTGTCTCTGTCAGGCTGTAGAGCAGTCCGCTGGGTCCACTGGAGTAACAGTCCATATGTGGTCAGTGGTCAGATGACACGGATGCTACGCTACAGGACTGTTTTGCTAGCACAGACTGGAATATGTTCCCGGGATTCATCCAATGGCATTGAGGAGTACACCGCCTCAGTCATCGGCTTCATCAATAAGTGCATCGACGACGTTGTCCCCACAGTGACCGTACGTACATACCCCAACCAGAAGCCATGGAGCTAAAGGCTAGAGCTGCCGCTTTCAAGGAGCGGGACACTAATCCGGACGCCTATAAAAAGTCCTGCTATGCCCTCAGACGAACCATCAAACAAGCAAAGCGTCAATACAGGATTAAGATTGAATCCTACTACACCGGCCCTGAAGCTCGTCGGATGTGGCAGGGCTTGAAAACTATTACGGACTACAAAGGGAAACCCAGATGTGAGCTGCCCAGTGACGCGAGCCTACCAGACGAGCTAAATGCCTTTTATGCTCGCTTCGAGGCAAGCAACAGTGAAGCATGCACGAGAGCACCAGCTGTTCTGGATGACTGTGTGATACTGCTCTCGGTAGCCGATGTGTGCAAGACCTTTAAACAGGTCAACATTCACAAAGCTGCTGGGCCAAACGGATTACCAGGACGTGTACTCAAAGCATGCGCGGACCAACTGGCAAGTGTCTTCACTGACATTTTCAACCTCTCCCTGACCGAGTCTGTAATACCTACATGTTTCAAGCAGACCACCATAGTGCCTGTGCCCAAGAAAGCAATGGTAAGCTGCCTAAATGATTACCACCACATAGCACTCACGTCGGTAGCCATGAAGTGCTTTGAAAGGCTGGTCATGGCTCACATCAACAGCATCCTCCTCGATACCCTAGATCCACTCCAATTCACATACAGCTCCAACAGATCCACAGATGACACAATCTCAATGGCACTTCACACTGCCCTTTCACACCTGGACAAAAGGAACAGCTATGTGAGAATGCTGCTCATGGACTACAGCCCAACGTTCAACAATATAGTGCCCAAACAGCTCATCACTAAGTTAAGGACCCTGGGACTAAACACCTCCCTCTGCAACTGGATCCTGGACTTCCTGATGGGCCGCCCCCAGGTGGTAAGGGTAGGCAACAACACGTCTGCCACGCTGATCCCCTCCTGTATTCCATGTTCACCCACGACTGCGTGGCCAAACTCCAACACCATCATTAAGTTTGCACAATAGTGGTAGGTCTGATCACCGACAACGATGAGACAGCCTATAAGGAGGAGGTCAGAGAACTGGCAGCGTGGTGCCAGGACAACAACCTCTCCCTCAATGGGAGCAAGACAAAGGAGCCGATCGTGGACTACAGGAAAAGGCGGGCCGAACAGGCCCCCATTAACATCCACGGGGCTGTAGTGGAGCGGGTTCGAGAGTTTCAAGTTCCTTGGTGTCCACATCACCAACGATCTATTATGGTCCAAACACACTAGGACAGTCGTGAAGAGGGTATGACTAAACCTTTTCCAACTCAGGAGACATAAATGATTTGGCATGGGTCCCCAGATCCTCAAAAAGTTCTACAGCTGCACCATCGAGAGCATCCTGACTGGTTGCATCACCGCCTGGTATGGCAGCTGCTCGGCATCTGATCGTAAGGCCCTACAGAGGGTAGTGCGTACGGCCCTCTGTACATCACTGGGGCCAAGCTTCCTGCAATCCAGGACCTATATACTAGGCAGTGTCAGAGGAAAGCCCATAAAATTGTCAGAGACTCCAGTCACCCAAGTCATAGACTGTTCTCTCTGCTACTGCACGGCAAGCGGTACCAGAGCACGAAGTCTAGGACCAAAAGGTTCCTCAACAGCTTCTACCCCCAAGCCATAAGACGGCTGAACAATTAATCAAATGGCCACTGGACTATTATATTGACCCCCCCCCCCTCCATTTGTTTTGTACATTGCTGCTACTCGCTGATTATTTTCTATGCATAGTCACTTCACCCCTACCTACATGTACAAATGACCTCTAACCTGTACCCCTGCACACTGACTTGGTACCCTCTGTATATAGCCTCGTTATTGTTATGTTATTGTGTTACTCTTCATTTTTTTATTGCTTTAGTTTATTTTTTAAACTCTTCTTGAACTGCACTGTTGGTTCAGGGCTTGTAAGTAAGCACCTCACGGCAAGGTCTACACTTGATTTGGTTTGATATGGCACCGGGTTTAGACCAGCCCAGGAAGAGGAGAGCCTGCCGACAGCTCTCATCCTTCCCCCCGTCTCCTGCAGGAACATATGGACTCGCCCCTCACCCCTTCACTCCCCTCTCCTCACCCCTTCCTCACACTTACACCCCCTCCCACACACACCCCTCCCACTCTTTACCCCCCCCCTCACACACACACACCTCCCTCACACCCCCTCCACCTGAAACCCTCCAGTGTTACGAGGTGTCAGCGGTTGAAGACGGACGAGGCAGGTCTGGTTCACATTAGCAGCAGCAGCACAAAGTAAGTCAACCCAGACCCCCAAAGCACCATTCCTCCCAGCCCCAGGATTAGCCCCAGCCCCAGTCCTCTAGCCTTCCATCCCTGGATCTGTCCTGGTCCTGGATTGTCATATAACTGTGTGGGTCCTGGACAGAATCCCGCCTACATTTCACCATCTGCTGGTGTGGATCATTCAGCACAGGCAGAACAAGGTGCTGTGGAAATATGTGCTATTAGCTATCGAGGCAGTATTGAGTGCTGTGACTGAGTCCAGGGCAGGTCCCAGTGGAGACAGTGGTTGTTAGTAAGGTGTTATCCTGACGTTACCCTGACGCTACCATGACAAAGCGTCTTCATCACATCTAGGCACGTCCGGAGGTGGACCAGTGCCAACCTAGATTAGTACGGAGCTCCTCTACAGTACAGACAGCTGGGTTAGGTTTAGTTTGCTGGTTACAGTCCTATACTGTAGAGAGTTGACGTCTATAGGTTTAGTTTGCTGGTTTCAGTCCTATACTGTAGAGAGGTGACGTCTATAGGTTTAGTTTGCTGGTTTCAGTCCTATACTGTAGAGAGGTGACGTCTATAGGTTTAGTTTGCTGGTTACAGTCCTATACTGTAGAGAGATGACGTCTATAGGTTTAGTTTGCTGGTTACAGTCCTATACTGTAGAGAGGTGACGTCTATAGGTTTAGTTTGCTGGTTTCAGTCCTATACTGTAGAGAGGTGACGTCTATAGGTTTAGTTTGCTGGTTTCAGTCCTATACTGTAGAGAGGTGACGTCTATAGGTTTAGTTTGCTGGTTTCAGTCCTATACTGTAGAGAGGTGACGTCTATAGGTTTAGTTTGCTGGTTTCAGTCCTATACTGTAGAGAGGTGACGTCTATAGGTTTAGTTTGCTGGTTACAGTCCTATACTGTAGAGAGGTGACGTCTATAGGTTTAGTTTGCTGGTTTCAGTCCTATACTGTAGAGAGGTGACGTCTATAGGTTTAGTTTGCTGGTTTCAGTCCTATACTGTAGACAGGTGACGTCTATAGGTTTAGTTTGCTGGTTTCAGTCCTATACTGTAGAGAGGTGACGTCTATAGGTTTAGTTTGCTGGTTTCAGTCCTATACTGTAGAGAGATGACGTGTATAGGTTTAGTTTGCTGGTTACAGTCCTATACTGTAGAGAGGTGACGTCTATAGGTTTAGTTTACTGGTTTCAGTCCTATACTGTAGACAGGTGACGTCTATAGGTTTAGTTTGCTGGTTTCAGTCCTATACTGTAGAGAGGTGACGTCTATAGGTTTAGTTTGCTGGTTTCAGTCCTATACTGTAGAGAGGTTTGTTAGTGTCAACATGATGTTGTCTGGTTGGGGTGTTGGTTGTTGTGAGGTCCAGCATTCTCACTGGATCTGCTCTGTGTTTCTGTTTCTCAGGTTGTCTCTGTCTGCAGCCCTGTGCTGGTCCACAAACAACCTTTGAAGCCTACAGCCGCTCGGTCTCTGTGAGGCTCAGTTTTCACATGCACACACACACACACGCGTGCGCACACACACACACACACACACCGCAGTGTCTTCCTACGCCTGACATTCACAGAGCCTCTGTAGACCAGCTCACCTCCCACCCGGCCTCAGGATGTGGCTGCTTCTGAGGCTTTACGTTTTCATTTGTATGTGTGTTCGTGTGTGTGTGTGTGTGTGTGTGTGTGTGTGTGTGTGTGTGTGTGTGTGTGTGTGTGTGTGTGTGTGTGTGTGTGTGTGTGTGTGTGTGTGTGTGTGTGTGTGTGTGTGTGTGTGTGTGTGTGTGTGTGCTTGTATGTGCTTAAGACACTGTTGAGAGAGGCCCACTACAAGGTAAAAGATAGATGCAGACAGTGAGTGAGGTTTCCCTCTCTTCTCTACTTCTCTCTGCTGCACCTATACTGCATTCTCTTGCATGCAGCACGCACACACGCGCACACGCACGCACGCAAACGCACGCACACACACACACACAATCTCATCTTAAAGGCACACAGAAAGTTATTTTAGTCAATTTAATGCTTTTGTCGTTCAAACAAAAAAAACTGTGGTTAGCAGTTCTAACTGGTGCAAAGAAAATGTTTGTCTTAAATTAGAAAATTAGAATGTAGCTTTTTACAACCACATCTCTAGTTGTTATGGAAATGGAATGTTATAGAAGTGTTCACAATTTTTGGGGTCGATTTCACTTGTCTTTGAGAAACTTACCCCAACCAGCGATTCACTTCCTTATCCTCGTTGTACAGTACGGGGGCTCTGAAAAAACATGAACAAAAGCAACACATTTAATTTTTTTAAACGTCCTTTCAGAAAGCGAAAAGCTCTCAGTACAGTGATGCAGGTCTTTAGATGTTGTACACATGGAACTGTATGGTCTGTGGCTTAATGATTTCACTTGCCATCATTAGTTACTATAGGAATAAAAACCTACACTTCAATTAGCCCTGTAATATACTGTCTGTCCATTAGCCCATTTCATACACAGCAAGACAACAGCTTAGGTTGTGAAATTCTATTGTTTAACCCTAATACCCTCAGTTGATCTGGTAGACACTATTTAATGGAATTAATACGTTATTATGGTATTAACATAAGTCAGTTGGTCCCATAAAAACTCTCTCAGCTTTCTGTTCTTCCATGGGGGCCTATTCATCCTCTTCGTCCTTAGTAATCTGTTTGGGATATGTGTGTTTTATATAGATCAGTATAACATACTATAGATACTGCAGTCTGTAGGGTTCTGTCTGGGATATGTGTGTTTTATATACATCAGTATAACATACTATAGATACTGCAGTCTGTAGGGTTCTGTCTGGGATATGTGTGTTTTATATACATCAGTATAACATACTATAAATACTGCAGTCTGTAGGGTTCTGTCTGGGATATGTGTGTTTTATATACATCAGTATAACATACTATAGATACTGCAGTCTGTAGGGTTCTGTCTGGGATATGTGTGTTTTATATACATCAGTATAACATACTATAAATACTGCAGTCTGTAGGGTTCTGTCTGGGATATGTGTGTTTTATATACATCAGTATAACATACTATAGATACTGCAGTCTGTAGGGTTCTGTCTGGGATATGTGTGTTTTATATACATCAGTATAACATACTATAAATACTGCAGTCTGTAGGGTTCTGTCTGGGATATGTGTGTTTTATATACATCAGTATAACATACTATAGATACTGCAGTCTGTAGGGTTCTGTCTGGGATATGTGTGTTTTATATACATCAGTATAACATACTATAAATACTGCAGTCTGTAGGGTTCTGTCTGGGATATGTGTGTTTTATATACATCAGTATAACATACTATAGATACTGCAGTCTGTAGGGTTCTGTCTGGGATATGTGTGTTTTATATACATCAGTATAACATACTATAGATACTGCAGTCTGTAGGGTTCTGTCTGGGATATGTGTGTTTTATATACATCAGTATAACATACTATAGATACTGCAGTCTGTAGGGTTCTGTCTGGGATATGTGTGTTTTATATAGATCAGTATAACATACTATAGATACTGCAGTCTGTAGGGTTCTGTCTGGGATATGTGTGTTTTATATAGATCAGTAAAACATACTATAGATACTGCAGTCTGTAGGGTTCTGTCTGGGATATGTGTGTTTTATATAGATCAGTAAAACATACTATAGATACTGCAGTCTGTAGGGTTCTGTCTGGGATATGTGTGTTTTATATAGATCAGTAAAACATACTATAGATACTGCAGTCTGTAGGGTTCTGTCCGGGATATGTGTGTTTTATATAGATCAGTAAAACATACTATAGATACTGCAGTCTGTAGGGTTCTGTCTGGGATATGTGTGTTTTATATAGATCAGTAAAACATACTATAGATACTGCAGTCTGTAGGGTTCTGTCCGGGATATGTGTGTTTTATATAGATCAGTAAAACATACTATAGATACTGCAGTCTGTAGGGTTCTGTCTGGGATATGTGTGTTTTATATACATCAGTAAAACATACTATAGATACTGCAGCTATGTAGGGTTTTGTAGAACAGTTTGAACTCACACAGCGCGTTTCTGCTCATCTCACTTCCTGTCTTTGTGATTGCTCTGGAAAATAAGCGTAAAGCCACCGCTGTGCCACAATACAACACACACACAAGTGTGATTGATCACAGTGCCTTGTAAGCACCCTGTGTAACAACAACAACAACAACAACATCAACAACAACACACACCAGTTTTACCCAGAGACCTAAACCTGAAACAGTCATGAAAGTAACACGTGTATCTGTCAATGCTGAGCAGACAATGAACTGCTGAGAAAAGACTTAAAAATGCCAAAGACAATGTCCAGGCACCCCAAACACTGAGAAGGCCAACGGTCATTGTTGTTTCAAATCTTTAAAATGTTCAACGTTTTTTTTAAAATCTTCATGGTAAAGAATAGTGCATACAAATCAGGTTGGCCATTTTGTGGGTTCTGGGTGAGCTTTGCCCTTTCTCCACGCTCTGTTTCTGTCTGTCTATTTCAAGTCTTCCATCCAGCTCCATTCATCCGCATTAGAGTAGAGTTCATTTGGTTCAGGGTGGAGATTAAGAAGTTAATACCTACAGCCTGGCTGGCTGGGAGGCAAACATTGATCATTGGTTCCTTCTGCTGTGTGTCTGTCTGGCCCCTGTGACCACGCTAAAATCTATCACCTTTCAGACACTCCTTTTAGAGCCGCGCCGCAAATACACAGATTATTCTTCCACCTCCTTCTATAATTATTATACAATTACAACACATTTACTATTTTTCTTTCTTTCCCCCCCCCTAAGTGTGACATCTGTTGAACTGTGCATAAATTAGCAACACCGTTTCCTATTTCCCACATATTGATTTGTACATTTAACCTCCAATAGAATATTCAACACATTTATCAGGTGGTTTGTGCTTGTTGGTTGCTGGGCAGGACAGGTGCAGGGTGTGGTTAGTATCTTACCAGGATCTCTGTTTAAAGGACTGTACAGATTCTGGGTTCGAGTCCAGGCTCTCTCACAGCCGGCCGCGACCGGGAGACCCATTGACTCAGTCTGACCACAAGTCAGAGACCACTATGATGACACACCAAATGTGTTTGATGGATCGCTGGAAAAGAGCAGGAATAAGCTTTTGTAGGCTACAGTCCAAGCTATGTCTTCCAATGGTGCAACTGCTGTCGGCATCCAAAGATTATCCAACATGAATAAACGCTTGGAAGTAAGGATGACAGCAGTGGTGTAGTCTATGGCCATACGGATATCACTTATTATTGATATCTACATAACGTTAGCGCATTGATGTGTATCACACTGCTGCTCTCTCATTTAGCTATTTGCGCCTTATGGATTGTGGTTGTTGTGGACGGCTGTTCACAAATCTAAATGTGTATTTGAACCCATAATGGTTGAATTCAAGAAGTTTAAGCTGCCTATCCATCATTGTTTTTGAAACCAGTGGGCAGCCAGTGAAAAATGCGCTCTTGCAACAGCTGCACAGTGCGGATCCCAGTCTATGGAATAAAAGTGGGGATTTTATTGCTCAATCTAATTCATGCTGATAAAAAAAATCCATAAGCTTAATGGACACATGTTCTAACTCGCACACTTTTGACAGACTTAAAGGGGCAATCTGTAGTTACTACATACATGTTCATGTAAATATATTTAATCATATTGTTATATGTAGTAGAAAGCAATGGGTTAGAAGAAGCCTACATAACCAACCCATAAAGTAAAATGTATGGCCAACATCCATATATGGCCAGCTATGTAAATGGCCAGCTATGTAAACTTTAACATTGATTTATCCTGCAATAGATGTTGTTCAATTAGTAACATACATTTTTGTCTTCTTTTAATTAATGGCTCTTAAGGGGAAAGTGTCACACCCTGATCTGTTTCACCTGTCTTTGTGATTGTCTCCACCCCCCTCCAGCTGTCGCCCATCTTCCCCATTATTCCCTGTGTATTTATACCTGTGTTCTCTGTTTGTCTGTTGTCAGTTCGTCTTGTTTGTCAAGTCAACCAGCGTGTTTGTGTCTCAGCTCCTGCTTTTCCCAGTCTCTCTTTTTCTCGCCCTCCTGGTTTTGTTCCTTGCCTGTCCTGACTGAGCCCACCTGCCTGACCACTCTGCCTGACCCTGAGCCTGCCTGCCGTCCAGTACTGTTTCCCCACCTCTGGTCTACTGACCCCTGCCTGCCTTGACCTGTCTATTGCCTGCCCCTGTTGGATTATTAAACCATTGTCAATTCCACGTTGTCTGCATCTGGGTCTTACCTTCATACCTGATAGAAAGTAATCTAAAAGTAACTGCATGTAATCAGATTACGTTACTTAGTTTGGGTAATCCAAAAGTTACGTTAGTGATTACGATTTTGGACAGGTAACTAGTAACTGTAGTGGATTACATTTATAAAGTAACCTACCCAACCCTTTTGGTGTCCAATGGTTGGATGACATCAGATGCATCACTGACATACCTGATATACCTGCAGGTAATGTATAGGTCAGAGCTCTCCAACCCTGTTTCAGGAGGATTACCCTCCTGTGGGTTTTCACTCCAACCCCAGTTGTGACTAACCTGGTTTAGCTTATCAACCAGCTAATTATTAGAATCCAGTGCGCTAGATTGGGGTTGGAGCGAAAACCTACAGGAAGGCAGCTGTCCAGGAACAGGGTTGGAGAGCCCTGGTATAGGTAGATACCTGAGAGAGGAAGCAGACTGGCTGTCAACCACAGAGTTTTATTTCACTCATCACTGCAGAGATAGAACTAATGCAGCAGCTTCTCTTCCTGGATGAAATATTCAGTTCCTTCTGAACAAACAAGATAAGAACAGCCTTGTAGACAGACTGATATGAAAGCAGCTCTGTTTGGAGACAGAAACTGTGTGTGTGTTGTTCCTCTTGTCCTGCAATGGTAAGGACATCTGTTTTTTTTTTAAACTGGGTTAGAGGTTACTGACATCAGCCCTGACAGAACACACTTCTATCACTAAACAGTTAATATGAATGTGTCTTCACTGTCTTCAAACCACCCCAGCTTCATCCCCATCCATTTAGTACCAAACCTTCAGGTCCCGGAAGTATTTTCTTCCCCCAATTTTAAGCTTTGTCATAACACGTTCAACACAAACTGTTGCCTCAGCAACCGAAAGTTCAGAACGATGAATCTCAGTTTGTGTGTTGTTGCATCTCCTGTTGCATCTCCTGTCAAATCTGATCTTCGTCGGCAGTGATGCAGCAGTGCTGCAGCCAGAGGACTAGAGGCAGAGGAGCACAGGTAAATCTAATACTTTCTGATGGATGGAGGAGAAGACAAAGTCAGAGGAGCAACCCATCAGAGCTGCTTCTTGCTTGCCTTAGACAAACCAACCGGATATATCATTCCATGTACCAGGCAGCAGACAGAGCAGACACACACCACGAATCTGTATGACAATATAATACTCCCTGACGGAACATTCTCAGTGCAATTCAATTATTGTTATCGGCAGCAGATCACTCCACCGATCAATCCACTACGGATCATACCGGATAGAAAACACAATTTACACAATCCACACTGTTACTATTGCCCTGCTACACTGTTCCTCTGGCCTGGGGTGAGAGAGAAAACAAGGAAGAAACAAAGAATAGATGGGAAAAAAGGAGGGTTATCTGTGGGAGGACTCTCACAATGCATCATGGAACATGGACCAGCACCAACAGCAGGATTCATAATGATTGACAACTGGATTCAGAGTCACAGATTGTCCTTTTTTTCACAAAGGATCCAGTGCAGTTCTGTTGGAGCTGTGTTTCATTGTGCTGGAGCCGGATCCCTCTGCCCTCTCAGTGCTGGGTTGCATCAGTCTTTATCAGTGATCGGGCATGCTGGTGCCGGTGGCAGTCATGCTGGTGCTTCTCTTAACCTCCTCCACTCAGAGCCATATTGTTTCACCACTGTACTGCTCTTTCTGACTCCACTCAGCTCCCGATGAGTCAAAACAAACATGATAAATCGCAGTTGACAGTGTAGCCATTTGCTATATTCTCCTCTAGAATTTACAGTGTAAGAAACAGATACAGAGCCACAGCCCTTCCTCTCATTCTCCTCTGGTTTGACCTGTTGTTTCAACAGCGTTGGGTTTTAGGTTTCTCTCTGCCTCTCTGCCTCTGTACAGTTGAGTCAGGGTTCACCTTTGTGTCACCTCTGTGTCTAACATGTCTGTACTGTGTCTGAGGCACGCTGTGGTGCCCCATCTGAGCTGAGGGAGGGAGGAGAGGAGAGAGAGGGCGGAACGGGACTGTCGTGAGACTATTTTCTCTCCCTCTGTTCCCCTCACTCCAGACCCTAGTGCTGAGAGGAAGAGGAGGGGGAAGAGGTGGGGGAAGAGGAAGAGGTGGAGGAGGAGTTTGTTTAATGTGTTTCTTTAGTCCTATACAGCATGAATAGTTCTAAACTTTTGGACTGACATGGGATTTTAATATTCCAGAACAATTCATCATTTCATTTCTTAGAGTTGATATCTTTGTTCGAAAGGCTGACATGAAAGAAGAACATTCATCATGGCACAGTGTGGCTGTTACTGCTGGCCACTGATTGGCTGTGACAGGTTACGGAGATATGATACATCATCAAACAGGGACAGGATGATTGCGAGAGTCCCCCCTGACCACCTGACTAGCATGCAATGCACCATATGCAAGGTGCTGTTATGTCACCCTTTATAGAGTATGATATGCTTATAGATGATTTGTGAAGAAACTAGAGTTTATGAAGACTTTATGTATGCTTTATCAAGCCTTCATAAGTTTTCATTTGTTTAAAGTGGGACCCTTGTTTCAGATCATGAAATTTAGATGCACCTTCCTCCATACTTCCATATATTTTCTTATCCGGTACTGGTTACATTCAGACAAGCAAAATTGAGACCACCATCGTGAAAGTCTCAGCTTTCCATAGAGGGGTCATATTAGTTTGTAGGCCAAACTGTTTGGACACTACCGACATTTTCATGAGAAGACCGATTCTCAGGATGTCTCAGTCTGACCAACACTGCTGTAGCTCGGCCACCTTCCACCGCAGATATCACTAGATTAAATTGACTTTTTTTGTTTGTTTAACACCCGCCCGCTTAACTCAGAAGCCAGCCGCACCAATGTGTCGGAGGAAACACTGTTCAACTGACGACCGGGGTCAGCCTGCAGGCGCCCGGCCTGCCACAAGGAGTCACTAGAGCGCGATGAGCCAAGTAAAGCCCCCCCAGCCAAACCCTCCCCTAACCCGGACGACACTGGGCCAATTGTGCGCCGCCCTATGGGACTTAAATTGACCAATTTTGATGGGGATTATTTTATTGTGTTACTTAGATTGACGCATCAGTGCATCAATAGACTCTAGGGGGTTAATACCCAGCAGCTCTGTAACCCCACACTGGTGGGAATCTTCTCTGTCGCCGTGACAACGTTGTCACTGCGACAGGGGTCGTGCCCTTTGCCCTCTCTAGCCTCCAGGGGTCATGTAATGTCAGAGAGGCCTAAAGGACCCAAACTCCCTGTGTTACAAGAAATGGACTGATGAAAATGGATGGAGCAGGGAGGGTATAGGAGGTAGGAGGGTATAGGATGGTATAGGGGGTAGGAGGTAGGCGGGTATAGGGGGTAGGAGGGTATAGGAGGTAAGAGGGTATAGGGGGTAGGAGGGTATAGGAGGTAGTAGGGTATAGGGGGTAGGAGGGAATAGGAGGTAGGAGGGTATGGGGGTAGGAGGGTTTAGGCGGTAGGAGGGTATAGGAGGTAGGAGGGTATAGGAGGGTATAGGGGGTAGGAGGTAGGAGGGTATAGGGGGGTAGGAGGGTATAGGAGGTAGGAAGGTATAGGGGATAGGAGGGTTTAGGGGGTAGGAGGGTATAAGAGGTAGGAGGGTATAGGAGGCAGGAGGGTATAGGAGGTAGGAGTGTATAGGGGATAGGAGGGTTTAGGGGGTAGAAGGATATAGGGGGTAGGAGGTAGGAGGGTATAGGGGGTAGGAGGGTATAGGAGGTAGGAGGGTATGGGGGTAGGAGGGTTTAGGCGGTAGGAGGGTATGGGGGTAGGAGGGTTTAGGCGGTAGGAGGGTATAGGAGGTAGGAGGGTATAGGAGGGTATAGGGGGTAGGAGGTAGGAGGGTATAGGGGGTAGGAGGGTATAGGAGGTAGGAGGGTATGGGGGTAGGAGGGTTTAGGCGGTAGGAGGGTATAGGAGGTAGGAGGGTATAGGAGGGTATAGGGGGTAGGAGGTAGGAGGGTATAGGGGGGTAGGAGGGTATAGGAGGTAGGAAGGTATAGGGGATAGGAGGGTTTAGGGGGTAGGAGGGTATAAGAGGTAGGAGGGTATAGGAGGCAGGAGGGTATAGGAGGTAAGAGTGTATAGGGGATAGGAGGGTTTAGGGGGTAGAAGGATATAGGGGGTAGGAGGTAGGAGGGTATAGGGGGTAGGAGGGTATAGGAGGTAGGAAGGTATAGGAGGTAGGAGGGTATAGGAGGTAGGAAGGTATAGGGGATAGGATTTAGGGGGTAGGAGTGTATAGTGGGTAGCAGTGTATAGGAGGTAGGAGGGTATAGGAGGCAGGAGGGTGTAGGAGGGTATAGGAGGTAGGAGGGTATAGGAGGTAGGAGGGTATAGGAGGTAGGAGGGTATAGGAGGTAGGAGGGTATAGGAGGTAGGAGGGTGTAGGAGGGTATAGGAGGTAGGAGGGTATAGGAGGTAGGAGGGTATAGGAGGCAGGAGGGTGTAGGAGGGTATAGGAGGTAGGAGGGTATAGGAGGTAGGAGGGAATAGGAGGTAGGAGTGTATAGGGGGTAGGAGTGTAGGTAGGAGGTAGAGTGTATAGGAGGTAGGAGGGTATAGGAGGTAGGAGGGTTTAAGGGGTAGGAGGGTATAGGAGGTAGGAGGGAATAGGAGGTAGGAGTGTATAGGGGGTAGGAGGGTTTAAGGGGTAGGAGGGTACGGAGTAGTGTGGTTGGGGGGAAGCAGGGAGGGGAGGAATGGGGAAGCAAGGACGTGGAGTAGGGAGGGGGAGAGAATGAACAATACAGTTAAACCACATCCACAACAACAGCTCTAACTGGAGGCTTAGATCTAAGCGTCATCATCTTTCTGTGTCTTTGTTTATTTGTTTGTTTATGAAGTGCATGTGTGTGAGTGTGTGTGTGTGTGCTCACCGCAATGGGCCGGGATAATAACTGTAAAACATGTAATTAATTCATCCTCTTCAGCTCACCCACTAAGTCCTTCAATTGACACACACACACACACACACACACACACACACACACACACACACACACACACACACACACACACACACACACACACACACACACACACACACACACACACACACACACACACACACACACACACACACACACACACACACACACACACACACATAGAGCTTGTATTGTCACGTCTCTCAAGGCCTTCTCTGCCAAACTAGCGTCATCACCATGGAGACAGAACCGCTATGCAACACACATCCCCTCAACTTTCTGCTTTTTCTCTATTCCTGACAAAGCTTGACAAACCGCATGTGACTTAGGGCTTAGCACAGGAGGGCAGGGTCCTCTCCCCATTTCTAATTCACACATGGTCCGGTTTAAACACAGAGAGCAGCATATTGATTTGTAATAATCCGACACAGCATGTTCTCTGGGCCGGCAGGAGGCTTCGCCAAAAACACATGGAAAGAAACTGATGGACTCAAACCTAGAGGAACACTCCCTCTTCCATTCTGCACTCTTAGAAAAAAATGTGACATCTAAAGCCTAAAACGGTTCTTTGGCTGTCCCCATAAGAGAACCCTTTGAAGAACCCTTTTGGGTTCCATGTACAACCCTTTCCACAGAGGGTTTGACATGGAACTCAAAACGGTTCTACCTAGAACCAAAAATGGTTATCTTATGGGAACAGCCGATGAACCCTTTTGGAAGCCATTTTTCTAAGAGTGTAGAGAGGAACACTCCCCAGTCCCTTCTATAGAGGAACACTCCCCAGTCTCTCCTATAGAGGAACACTCCCCAGTCTCTCCTAGAGAGGAACACTCCCCGGTCTCTCCTAGAGAGGAACACTCCCCGGTCTCTCCTAGAGAGGAACACTCCCCAGTCTCTCCTAGAGAGAAACACTCCCCGGTCTCTCCTAGAGAGGAACACTCCCCGGTCTCTCCTAGAGAGGAACACTCCCCAGTCTCTCCTAGAGAAGAACACTCCCTGGTCTCTCCTAGAGAGGAACACTCCCCAGTCTCTTCAAGAGAGGAACACTCCCTGGTCTCTCCTAGAGAGGAACACTCCCCAGTCTCTCCTAGAGAGGAACACTCCCCGGTCTCTCCTAGAGAGGAACACTCGCCAGTCTCTCCTAGAGAGAAACACTCCCCAGTCTTTCCTAGAGAGGAACACTCCCCGGTCTCTCCTAGAGAGGAACACTCCCCAGTCTCTTCAAGAGAGGAACACTCCCCGGTCTCTCCTAGAGAGGAACACTCCCCGGTCTCTCCTAGAGAGGAACACTCCCCAGTCTCTCCTAGAGAAGAACACTCCCTGGTCTCTCCTAGAGAGGAACACTCCCCAGTCTCTTCAAGAGAGGAACACTCCCCGGTCTCTCCTAGAGAGGAACACTCCCCAGTCTCTCCTAGAGAGGAACACTCCCCGGTCTCTCCTAGAGAGGAACACTCGCCAGTCTCTCCTAGAGAGAAACACTCCCCAGTCTTTCCTAGAGAGGAACACTCCCCGGTCTCTCCTAGAGAGGAACACTCCCCAGTCTCTTCAAGAGAGGAACACTCCCCGGTCTCTCCTAGAGAGGAACACTCCCCGGTCTCTCCTAGAGAGGAACACTCCCCACTCTCTCCTAGAGAGGAACACTCCCCGGGCTCTCCTGGAGAGGAACACTCCCCGGTCTCTCCTAGAGAGGAACACTCCCCAGTCTTTCCTAGAGAGGAACACTCCCCGGTCTCTCCTAGAGAGGCACACTCCCCAGTCTCTCCTAGAGAGGAACACTCCCCGGTCTCTCCTAGAGAGGAACACTCCCCGGTCTAAATGTTAGGGTTACCCTTTCTCATCCATTGAAACCAGAGCTTTTCTTAGCTGAGGCAAACAAGAGCTGCAGTACGAGGCAGAATTCTATCCATTCTATATACTGTATGTGCAGAACAATCTTTCACTACTAAATATATATACTTCTTTATGCATATGTTGATCATTTAGTACTAAATATATACTCATTTATCCATCTGGAGGTGATTTAAAAGATCAAAGTGTTTTCACGGCTAATTAATATGTATCAACGTTAATTAATCATCATTAACCCCAGGCCGTTCAGACCCTAGTACTAATCAGTCTGCACTTAACACACTGACGTAACCATACTGTGTGGTGTGTGTGTGTGTATGTGTGTGTGTGTGTATGTGTGTGTGTGTGTGTGTGTGTGTGTGTGTGTGTGTGTGTGTGTGTGTGTGTGTGTGTGTGTGTGTGTGTGTGTGTGTGTGTGTGTGTGTGTGTGTGTGTGTATCTTGCCTGTGCAGAAATACATCAATGTAAATAATTTGAACAAATGCACAACACTTGCTCTTTGAAATGCAAATAAACATTTACTATTAGAGAGAAAGTGGTGGGGGGAGAGGGAGGAAAAGAGGAGGGAGGGAGGGAGAGAGAGGAAGAGAGAGGGGGGGGCAAGAGAGGGAAAGAGAAAATAATTAACCTTTTAGACATAGAGTAGCTAATTATATCTGTCCATGGATAAATGAAGTGTCAAAACTGGCGCTGTAGTCGTGTGTTAGAACTAACGTAATATTTATGATGCCCTGCATTACTAGATGTAGAATAGCAGTCAGTGCTTTATGTGATGACACGTGTAATCTTTATTAAACCTAATAAGGTATACCCTACAGACCTACACCCTACAGGCCTCTCCTAGTCCTAACCAGAGCCTTCTGAACCTGAAAGCCTACAGCTCAACCCAGATCAACACAGTCTCTTTACCCAGGTGGGAGGATATATAGCCCTAACCATGTATCCTAGCCGTGTTTACTTGTTATTTAAATGGTTTGCATTGGTATTAATCATGTAGATATTCAGCCCTGGATTTGTCTAGTGTGGTTTGACTGCTTTCCTCAATCTAATCTTTAAAGGGATGTAAACCTTAATCCTAATTTAGTCAGCTCATGCACAATTTTTCCTAATCCTAGGGGTTAAATGAGTCAAATTAATTGTAACATAATTCAAGATCCTCCCCCCTCCTCCCACCCCTCCTGTCTCCTCTGTTTCTTTCCCTCTGACATCACCCCCCTATACTCCCCCCTCCTCCCACCCCTCCTCCTCTCTCCTCTGTTTCTTTCCCTCTGACATCACTCCCCCTCCATGTGCGGAACACTCCAGCAAGCGCCATGGAATTCGGATGAGGCTCTTCAAAAAGCGTGTCCGATAGCTCTGCTGGCTCTACTCTGCTCAAATGAATTGTTTGAGCATTCCTGAGGTTTAGCGCTATGCCTTGAAAAAAACGCCAACTGATGTAATAAAACAACAGCCATGCGGGAAAAAGTGCATTTAAATCAAATCGGGCTTACTTGGTACATCTATCTCATCATGCCCATCTAGTGTGGAGGTTGACGGGAGAATAGTAACAAAACCAGTTGATATTGCCAATCATCTAGCAGATTTTTTTACAAAGAAAATTTAATTACTGAGCAACAATGTAAACATACATTCTTCCAAACAAGCTATTGTCCAATGGATTGATGATCATATTATGAGCAACAAGATCTGCTCTTTTAGTCTGCAAACGGTGTCAGTGGAGGAGGTGTTAAACCTATTGAAGTCATTACCTGATGGTAAATCTACAGGTTATGGTCTTATGGACAATTTTTTGCTTCGCTGTGCTGCTCCCCAGATTGCAGTTCCACTGAGATACATATTTAATTGGTCACTGGAAAAGGGGATGTTTGCAAATGTATGGAAGCATGTGAAACTGTGTCCTATTCCGAAAGACCCCATTACTCCTGCCAATAGTCGACCAATTAGTCTACTCCCTACACTCAGTAAGATATTGGAGGGTATTGTGAGTAGACAAATATGGGAGTACATGGAAAAGAATGATCTGATTACAGCCAATCAGCATGCTTATCGCAAAAACCATTCCACTACCACTGCATTGGTTGACATGACTGACCAGTGGCTCAATGCTATGGATAATGGCAAGTTTGTGGGTGTACTATTTGTAGATTTCAGTGCCGCATTTGATTTAGTGGATCATGAAATAATTTTGACAAAATTAATGCATTATGGTTTTCAGGAGGTAACATTGAATTGGGTGCAGTCATATCTAGGAAACAGTCCACCTATATCAATGGTTAATTTTCTTCCCCTCATGTGTTAAACTGTGGAATACCGCAGGGCAGCTGCTTTGGACCACTTCTTTATTTAATATATACCAACGACCTTCCCTATGCCTTAGCTGAAACTCAAGCTACTATATTTGCAGATGATACTACAATTTATGCAGCAAGACAATCGGTTCAACAGGTACAGCAAGCTTTACAAGGATATATGGAGAATATCAGGGAATAGGTTTGCCAAAACAAACTTGTTTTAAACACCAAGAAAACCAAAGTTATGTTGGTCTGTTCCAGTAGGAAAAGGCCAAAACAGCATGGGATACAATTAAGTATGGGAGGAGTACAAATTGAAGAAGTGGCAGAAACTAAACTATTGGTAGTGCAGCTAGACAACTACTTATCATGGTCGTCTCAAATAACTAATCTATGTAAAAAAAATATTAAAACAGCATGCATAATCAGAAGGATAGCTAAATATTTACCAGGAAAAATTCTTCAGCAAATAACACAAGCATTAATTGAGAGTCAGGTGAACTACTGTTCTGTGGTCTGGGGAAATGCATCATCTTGTGAAGTTAGGAGGCTGCAGAATGCACAGAACAAAGCAGCAAGGATTGTTTTAAGGTGGAGATATGGTTCTTCTGTTGCAGTCATGCGCAATGTTCTTGGTTGGTCATCAATCGACAAGATAATTGAAAAAAAACATGCTTATTTTATTTCATAATATACATAATTTAAAACGGCCAAGTTCTATTCACAACGGTATTCAGTTGGTAAGAGACAGACATTCCGTAAATACTAGGAATAGATTGTCCACCATCTATGCGTTATCCAGACAGAAAAGAGAAATAGGCAAAATAACATTTTGATTTAGAGCAATAAAGAAATTGAATAAATTAACTGAGCAAACCAGAAACCTTTCAATATATACATTTAAACATTATTTTAAAACGATTTAAATATAATACATAGAAATGTTGTGGGACTATAGTAGATGAAGAATCAATATTTTTTAGATTGAGTATTTATTGGGTCATTATGTTAGTATATTATATATGTTTGTAATAGTGTGTTATATGTGAAAATGTGTTCGTATTATAAATTGTATTTTAATGTTTAAGGACTAAAAGAGATCCAAATAAAATCAATCAAATTAAAAAATCAAAATCAACTCAAATCAAATGTTATTAGTCACATGCGCCGAATACAACAGGTGTGTAGACCTTACAGTGAAATGCTTACTTACGAGCCCCTAACTAACAGTGCAGTTGAAAAAAATACGGATAAGAATAGGAGATAAAAGTAACAAGTAATTAAAGAGGAACTGTAAAAAATAACAATATATACAGGGGGGTGCCGGTACAGAGTCAATGTGCAGGGGGATCGGTTAGTTGAGGTAGTATGTACATGTAGGTAGAGTTAATTAAAGTGACTATGCATAGATGACAACAGAGAGTGGCAGTGGTGTGGAGAGGGGGGGGGGGGGGGGGCAATGTGAATAGTCTAGGTAGCCATCTATGTTCAGGAGTCTTATGGCTTGGGGGAAGAAGCTGTTTAGAAGCATCTTGGACATAGACTTGGCGATCCGGTACCGCTTGCCGTGTGGTAGCAAAGAGAACAGTCTATGACTAGGGTGGCTGGAGTCTTTGACAATTTTCAGGGCCTTCCTCTGACACAGCCTGGTATAGAGGTCCTGGATGGCAGGAAGCTTAGCCCCAGTGATGTACTGGGCTGTTCGCACTACCCTCTGTAGTGCCTTACGGTCGGAGGCCAAGCTGTTGCCATACCAGGCAGTGATGCAACCAGTCAGAATGCTCTCGATGGTGCAGCTGTAGAACCTTTTGAGGATCTGAGGACCCATGCCAAATCTTTTCAGTCTCCTGAGGGGGAATAGGTTTTGTCGTGCACACTTCACGACTGTCATGGTGTGCTTGGACCATGTTAGTTTGTTGGTGAAGTGGACACCAAGGAACTTGAAGCTCTCAACCTGCTCCACTGCAGCCCCGTCGATGAGAATGGGGGCGTGCTCGGTCCTCTTTTTCCTGTAGTCTACAATCATCTCCTTTGTCTTGATCACATTGAGGGAGTTTGTTGTCCTGGCACCACACGGCCAGGTCTCTGACCTCATCCCTATAGGCTGTCTCGTTGTTGTCTGTGATCAGGCCTACCACTGTTGTGTCATCGGCAAATTTAATGATGGTGTTGGAGTCGTGCCTGGCCGTTCAGTCATGAGTGAACAGGGAGTACAGGAGGGGGCTGAGCACACACCCCTGAGGGGCCCCTGTGTTGAGGATCAGCGTGGCGGATGTGTTGTTAGCTACCCTTACCACCTGGGGGCGGCCCGTCAGGCAGTCCAGGATCCAGTTGCAGAGGGAGGTGTTTAGTCCCAGGATCCTTAGCTTATTGATGAGGGTTGAGGGCACTATGGTGTTGAACGCTGAGCTGTAGTCAATCAACAGCATTCTCACATAGGTGTTCCTTTTGTCCAGGTGGGAAAGGGCAGTGTGGAGTGCAATAGAGACTCATCATCTGTGGATCTGTTGGAGCAGTAGGCAAATTGGAGTGGGTCTATGGTTTCTGGGATGATGGTGTTGATGTGAGCCATGACCAGCCTGTCAAAGTACTTCATGGCTACAGACGTGAGTGCTACAGGTCGGTAGTCATTTAGGCAGGTTACCTTAGTGTTCTTAGGCACAGGCACTATGGTGGTCTGCTTAAAACATGTTGGTATTACAGACTCGGACGGGGAGAGGTTGAAAATGTCAGTGAAGACATTTGCTAGTTGGTCAGCGCATGCTCGCAGTACATGTCCTGGTAATCCGTCTGGCCTTGTGAATGTTGACTTGTCTAAAGGTCTTACTCACATCGGCTGCGGAGAGGGTGATCACACAGTCTTCCGGTACAGCTGGTGCTCTCGTGCATGTTTCAGTATTATTTGCCTCGAAGCGAGCATAGAAGTAGTTTAGCTCGTCCGGTAGGCTCGCTGGGCAGCTCTCGGTTGTGCTTCCCTTTGTAGTCTGTAATGGTTTGCAGGCCCTGCCACATCCGACGAGCATCAGAGCCAGTGTAGTACGACTCGATCTTAGTCCTGTATTGATGCTTTGCCTGTTTGATGGTTCGTCTGAGGGCATAGCGTGATTTCTTATAAGCTTCCGGGTTAGAGTCCCGCTCCTTGAAAGCGGCAGCTCTAGTCTTTAGCTCAGTGCAGATGCTGCCTGTAATCCATGGTTTATGGTTGGGGTATGTATGTATGGTCACTGTGTGGACGACATCATAGATGCACTTATTTATGAAGCCAATGACAGATGTGGTGTACTCCTCAATGCCATTGGAGGAATCCCGGAACATATTCCAGTCTGTGCTAACAAAACAGTCCTGTAGTTTAGCATCTGCTTCATCTGACCACTTTTTTTATTGATCTAGTCACTGGTGCTTCCTGCTTTAACTGAAATGTGTCTTCCTCATTTAACCTAGCCCCTCTGAATCAGAGTGGTGCAGGGGGCTGCCGTGATTAACATCGAGGGAGCAGTTGTTGTTAGGGGTTAAATTCCTTGCTCAAGTGCAGAACAGCAGATTTTTCCACTTTGTTGGCTCAGGGATTTGAACCAGCCACCTTTATGTTACTGGCCCAATGCTCTTACTCGCTAAGCTACCTGCCGCCTGTAGGAAGCGCCTGGTGTGAATTAATGCATCGTACTGCCTCTTCACTACCCTGAGCTGTTGGAAGGCAGCTCTGCCTCAGCGATTCTTTCTTTTACACAGCTCTTAACTTGATCACTTACTCCTGATGTGGCATGTGGTCCGTGGGCTACGGGTCGGATGATAAAGTATGATACAAGTCAGTACAATACTAAACCATGTCTAAGGTGCCTGCAAAACTTACAAGAAAAAAAATGATTTCCTTCCATGTGCTTCTGCAGGAAACAGAGAAACTAGATCAGGAAGTGAGTACTAGCTCACTACAAGGTCACTACAAGGTCACTACAAGGTCACTACAAGGTCCTCTCTAATGTAATTATGTCTGACAGTTCTATACTGTTTCAGCAAATCTCTCTCCCCTCCTTCAACTCCCACTTTCTCTCTTTCTCTTATTCCCTTGCTCTGAAGATTGAATGTGGAGCACACATGAGTCATCCCGAGTCACATCTTGGGTTGTTGACCACCCAGAAGGAGAGGAAGCCACAGAAAGCAGGCAGCAGGCCTGGATGGGCTGATGCTGGGGTGTGTACCAGGGCTGAGGCTGTGGGGGCTGGTGGCCTGGGTGTGTAGGACAAATAGCAGCACATCCAACATCTAAGAGGAGTATGGTCATGTGGGGTTAGCGTTTTGCTTCAGTCCCAGAGATGTTTTCCACAGAGCAGGAGTGGTCTACTACCTGCCCAGAGCCCCATCCCAGCCCTATCCCCAGCCCATCCCCAGCCCAGGACCTAGCCCCATCCCAGCCCCAGGCCCTAGCCCCATCCCAGCCCCAGCCCAGCCCCAGGCCCCAGCCTCAGCCCCAGCCCTAGCACCATCCCAGCCCCAGGCCCTAGCCCCATCCCAGCCCCAGGCCCTAGCCCCATCCCAGCCCCAGGCCCCAGGCCCCAGCCTCAGCCGCATCCCAGCCCCAGGCCCCAGCCTCAGCCCCAGCCCTAGCACCATCCCAGCCCCAGCCCTAGCACCATCCCAGCCCCAGCCCTAGCACCATCCCAGCCCCAGCCCAGCCCCAGGCCCCAGCCTCATCCCCAGCCCAGCACCATCCCAGCCCCAGGCCCCAGCCCCAGGCCCCAGCCCCAGGCCCCATCCCAGCCCCAGGCCCCATCCCAGCCTCAGCCCCATCCCAGCCCCAGGCCCCAGCCCCAGCCCTAGCACCAGCCCAGCCCCAGCCCTAGCACCATCCCAGCCCCAGCCCAGCCCCAGCCCCAGCCTCAGTCCCAGCCCTATCCCAGCCCCAGGCCCCAGCCCCAGCCCCCAGCCCCAGCCCCAGGCCCCAGCCCCAGGCCCCATCCCAGCCCCAGGCCCCATCCCAGCCTCAGCCCCATCCCAGCCCCAGGCCCCAGCCCCAGCCCAGCCCTAGCACCATCCCAGCCTTGCCCCATCCCAGCCCCAGCCCCAGCCCAGCCCTAGCACCACCCCAGCCTTGCCCCATCCCAGCCCCAGGCCCCAGCCCCAGCCCAGCCCTAGCACCACCCCAGCCTCAGCCCCAACCCAGCCTTGCCCATGGGGAGTCCTGTGGTCCTAAGAGCAACAACTGTTACAACCATGCGTTCATCCTAGTTGATGCTATTAGCTGGTGATTTTGACCTGAGCACTGTAGCTGAATGATGTTGAGCTTTGGAAGCATTATGGATATGAGTTTAGTCTTAGATTGTGGATGGTTGGTCTGCTGTTCGTTAACTAAATGATGTGGGTGAAAATGATCCACTCCATCCAGAAACAATGACCTCCAACAGTACAGCCATCTGAGGAATATATAGGCTGGTAATTAATGGATGTCTTGGCTCTTTTGTATGTGTGTGTGTGTGTGGTGTGTGTATGCGTGTGTGAGCGCTGCGTTGCAGTATGTGCGTGGGTGTGTGTGTGAGGGGTGGGAGGGAGCACCTCTGTAAGGAGAGGGAAGAGGAGAAGGGGCCCGGTTCAGCAACAAAGAGCTGAGTTCAGCGGAGAGGCCCAGGGCCTTAAGAGCAGTCCCCCAGGGACGTGGGGGGAGGAGGGGGTGAGAGGAGGGGAGCCAGGGGGATGGACATTGTTCTCCTTGAATACTGATGCTGAACGCAGGTCTAATTCCAGATTCACTCAGTTCCATTCAGTTCAGTTCTACATGAAAACTATTTTGCTTCATTAAGACCAGCAACGTGTCCAGTTCTATGGTCCTGTCAGAATAATCATTAGGACTGATCTATTACATTTTCATTTGGATATAAAAGTACCCATACAACCATCACAGCTAATGTTTATCTTGAATAGGTAATGAAAGTAGTGAAATGACAGACATGATGCTGTGTACCTGTATGATGTCTGTATCTTCCTTTGTGTCTTTTAAATGAATATGGAGGCACCCAGACCAGAAACGGACACACCTATCTGAGGTAGGAGAGAGAGATGGAGAGAGAGATGGAGAGAGAGATGGAGAGAGAGATGGAGAGAGGGAGAGAGAGATGGAGAGAGAGATGGCGAGAGAGATGGAGAGAGAGATGGAGAGAGGGAGAGAGAGATGGAGAGAGAGATGGAGAGAGAGATGGCGAGAGAGATGGAGAGAGAGATGGAGAGAGAGATGGAGAGAGAGATGGCGAGAGAGATGGAGAGAGAGATGGAGAGAGAGATGGAGAGAGAGATGGCGAGAGAGATGGAGAGAGAGATGGAGAGAGAGATGGCGAGAGAGATGGAGAGAGAGATGGCGAGAGGGAGAGAGAGATGGAGAGAGAGCTGGAGAGAGAGATGGCGAGAGAGATGGAGAGAGAGATGGCGAGAGAGATGGAGAGAGAGATGGAGAGAGGGAGAGAGAGATGGAGAGAGAGATGGAGAGAGAGATGGTGAGCCTCCTGAAACTGGGCAGACGTTACAGTAGGCAGAGTGCCACCCTGCCAGACACAGGGGCTGGCATCATCTACAACCATTCATCTGCCAACACAAATGGGAGAAATGTGTTTACCCAGATAAAACAGGCATGATATCCTCGACAACACCTCAGCGCTGCCAGGATGTCACGTTTCACGCAGCCTTGGTATAAACTGGTATAAAAAATGTAAAAAATGATGTAAATGTTTATCAAATAATCTAGAATGGATCATTTTTACCCAAATTAATCTCTGTTTACTTTTTACTCCTATTGAATTACCTCGATGCAGAGACACACGTTTGGTTTTGTTCCGGCAACACTGAACTCTAATTAGATTTAACGGTATTATATATTTAGGAGCTTCTGCCTGCCTGATTGGCTCAGAATGATTTCAGCTTCTTATCCGCTAGATTAGCAGCATGATATTTACATTACAGAGGTATTATGTTGCTGTCTAACTGACTGTCAGCAGATACCATAACAGCACAAATGTGTCCACAGTAACAAAATATACACTATCCTTAAATCAATGTGGATCAGTTGATTTCCATTTATTATGTTTACAGAGACGGTCCAATATTTTTTCAGGTCTGACGTAACTGTGGTTTAATTATTCTGCTCAATTCATTTAGATTGCAAACTGAATTAGAATACGTGTAGTTCAGCAAACAGCAGCATGTCTTTCTGCACTGTTCTGGTACGTACACGCTCTCTCTCTCTCTGTTTCTCTCTCTCTCTCTGTTTCTCTCTCTCTCTCTCTCTCTCTGTCTCTGTCTCTCCCTGTCTCTGTCTCTGTCTCTCTCTCTCTCTCTCTCTCTCTCTCTCTCTCTCTCTCTCTCTCTCTCTCTCTCTCTCTCTCTCTCTCTCTCTCTCTCTCTCACTGTCTCTCTCTCTCACGGTCTCTCTCTCTCACGGTCTCTCTCTCTCTCTCTCTCTCTCTCTCTCTCTCTCTCTCTCTCTCTCTCTCTCTCTCTCCTCTCTCTCCCTCTCTCTCTCTCTCTCTATCTCTCTCTCTCTCTCTCTCTCTCTCTCTCTCTCTGTCTCTCTCTGTCTCTCTCTCTCTCTGTCTCTGTCTCTCTCTCTCTCTGTCTGTTTCTCTCTTGCTCTCTCTCTCTTTCTCCATCTCTGTAACAGGATTTCATGGCAGTTCTGAGCTGTTAATTGTTTTGTTTGGCCTCTTATCTGAGACTGTCTGAGACCCTGAGGTTAAATGATATTTTCTGGAAATAAATGTAAACAACTTAAAGAGTTAGAGAGCCAATTTTCCAACAGAATAGCCTACAGGGTTCAATAAAGGACAAGATATATTATGCTTTATTGTCTATTGTATTGTGAAAGAGAGAGCGATAGAGAATGAGAGAGAGAGAGAGAGAGAGAGAGAGAGAGAGAGAGAGAGAGAGAGAGAGAGAGAGAGAGAGAGAGAGAGAGAGAGAGAGAGAGAGAGAGAGAGAGAGAGAGAGAGAGGCTGCTGTGTTCTGAGCCCCTCACTAATCCTGCAGAATAACACAGGTGTTTCAGGCCTCCGACCACAGAGGGGGACTTCCACATCACTGAGCCACATGGTTCAAAGGTCGTCATCTGGATATTTTTAACTATTTGAAAAAGCCCCATTTAGCGCTGATTGGGGTTGCACCAAGCCCCCCAAAACCTGTGACCTTTAATCCTACTGGAGTCATGTGGCCTTGGGAGAGTTTCTGCTCCTCCTCTGACCAAGCGAAGGTGAGATTACACTTTCTCTTCAGGGATTTATTTGTTAATACAGTGTTGTTAATATAATATCATGAGGTTTATGGAGTGTGTACTGTTCTTAAACAATGTATGATAGGGATGACATTGAGGGGACGTTGTTCTTCGTCATGCGGCTGTAGTTGTGGTCCTGTAGACTACATGGACAGTCTTCTAGATGGACAGGGTCTAATGGTCTACAGATGGCGCTCAGCGGTCGGCCCGGCCTGCAGACGAGAAGCAGTGGGAGGCCAACTGAAAGCTGCTCCACACTTTACTGACTGAGCCCCATGTTACTGAGCCCCACATCTACATTACTGAGGCCGGGGCTGGAGATGACTGGAGCCCCACATAGCCGGCTGGGGGACCTGACCTGCCACATACCTGAGCGCAGCCTCCACCAGACCTATGCCAGACCTTTGACACACCTGGGTTCAAACAGGGTTTGACATCTTTCAAATCTAAGTGCGTTTGCTTGAGCCTGCTTGGACTGTCAGATGGGTGGGGTTTTAGGGGAATATGTCATTGGTTCCATTGCACCACACAAACATGTTTTAACACAAATGAAGTATTGTAAAGGTTTCAGATACTATTTGAACCCAGGTCTGGCTTGCCCCACCTCTCCGGCCCAGAGCAGACCAGACCATTAAAGTATATGGCTACCGAGCCGTGTGCAGCTGGGAGGCATTAAACACAAACTACTGGATAGTAAAACAGCTAATTTGTTCAGTGTCCTGGCTTCCTCTACAATCAAGGCTGTACAGCCAAAAGGCTCTACAGTCTAGTTCTACGTACTTTTGTGCGGCTGAATTTTTGGAACGCGGTGCAAACGGAGCCACATAGAGCTGCTTGCGAGGACTGAAATCCCTGTGGATAGTCCTTAAGTCTATCTGTTTCCTCCACTGCTAACGTGAGCTAGTGCTGATTCTGAATGTTCTGCCATCGTAACATATTTGTTCTATATTCATGATATATAATATTTTACATGAATAATGAGCATTATAAATCATTCTTTAAAAGCTTCAGATGATATTGTGGGTAGTGGTCACTGCTCTGGTGCAGAAACAGGTTCATTAGATTCAGCTCCAGAGTTTTGGGGAAGGCAGGGCTCAGATTGGCAGAATGGACAGTTTATTCATCAGATCCCCGCTCTGCCTCGGCCTGATTGGCAGAATGGACAGTTTATTCATCAGATCCCCGCTCTGCCTCGGCCTGATTGGCAGAATGGACAGTTTATTCATCAGATCCCCGCTCTGCCTCGGCCTGATTGGCAGAATGGACAGTTTATTCATCAGATCCCCGCTCTGCCTCGGCCTGATTGGCAGAATGGACAGTTTATTCATCAGATCCCCGCTCTGCCTCGGCCTGATTGGCAGAATGGACAGTTTATTCATCAGATCCCCGCTCTGCCTCGGCCTGATTGGCAGAATGGACAGTTTATTCATCAGATCCCCGCTCTGCCTCGGCCTGATTGGCAGAATGGACAGTTTATTCATCAGATCCCCGCTCTGCCTCGGCCTGATTGGCAGAATGGACAGTTTATTCATCAGATCCCCGCTCTGCCTCGGCCTGATTGGCAGAATGGACAGTTTATTCATCAGATCCCCGCTCTGCCTCGGCCTGATTGGCAGAATGGACAGTTTATTCATCAGATCCCCGCTCTGCCTCGGCCTGATTGGCAGAATGGACAGTTTATTCATCAGATCCCCGCTCTGCCTCGGCCTGATTGGCAGAATGGACAGTTTATTCATCAGATCCCCGCTCTGCCTCGGCCTGATTGGCAGAATGGACAGTTTATTCATCAGATCCCCGCTCTGCCTCGGCCTGATTGGCAGAATGGACAGTTTATTCATCAGATCCCCGCTCTGCCTCGGCCTGATTGGCAGAATGGACAGTTTATTCATCAGATCCCCGCTCTGCCTCGGCCTGATTGGCAGAATGGACAGTTTATTCATCAGATCCCCGCTCTGCCTCGGCCTGATTGGCAGAATGGACAGTTTATTCATCAGATCCCCGCTCTGCCTCGGCCTGATTGGACGTGATGTTTCTAAAACCAGGGGTCACTGGGGTCACTGCTCCCTGACCTCTGACATCTAACCGCTCAACACACAGAGCTGCTGACAAAGAGCTGAGTTAAAGGTACAACACCTCACTGCCTGGGCAGCTATCCACAACACATATCACCCCACATCTCACTCTAAACCCAACCCCTAGTAATCGACAATAGCAGCTAAGATTTCAGATGTTACATGTTGATTCTTAGATTTTTGTCCTGCTCAGTCCCTATCTTTTAGAGAAGGAATCAGGGATGATTATCAGGTTGGTGAAAAATAGAGGAGTCAGAAAGAAACAGACTGATGGACAGAGACAGCCCCTTGATGGTGCATGTTTTGTAACTCTGGGTGATTGCCCATTAGCCTCTCTGCTAGGAGTCAGTCAGACTCCGGTCTCTCTGATTACAGAGCAAGAGGCAATAGGCAAAAGGGCCCTCGAACCAAACAAAGGCCCTCGGACAACACATCACAGATCCTCCACACCAACACTTCTCCAGACAGACACATATCTCCTCAGGGGGCTGATTCTTTTGTTGTTGTTTCACCGGGTGCTGAGCTGTAATCAGACAAAGTATCATCAGAGAGAATAACAAGCAAACATTTTCAGCATTGAGCCAGAGCCTCTCAAAGATGTGTGTTAAATGGTTCCTTGGTTTCAGATTTGACGTAGGTCCGATGTTTTTGTCTGAAGTTCGGGTGAATGTGTAAATTCAAGCTGCAATTTAGAGGCAATTGGAGAAGTTTAAATATTGACGGCAAATACGTGCGGCAGAGCAGATCGGCATTAAAATTCATGGAAGAAAAGCAAACTCCATAAATCAACAGTGAAAAGAGAACAGAGGATCCTTGAGAGCTGCCTGCTTAGAGAAACGTGGCACGGAGCGCTTTTAAGACCAGACGGACATCCAGCAGTTAGCATGTAGTTAATGGAGCAGAATGGCTTTATCTCTGTCTGTCTCTATCTCTCTTTATCACTCTCTCTCTATCTCTCTTTATCTCTCTCTTTATCACTCTCTCTCTCTCTCTTTATCACTCTCTCTCTATCTCTCTCTCTCTCTCTGCTCTCTGGACCGTGTTGGGGGTTCAGGCTATTGGTAGGGTGGGATATGAGGAGGGTGGGTTGGGGGGGGGGGGGGTCTCTTGGACTTCTTTTGTTTCCCTCTCCCTCAGATGTGCAATCAACACTTGGAGAACATCCATTTTCATATGAAGCCTGCCAGCTGTAAAGCCAGTCAATAAACCAATACCCCCTCCGTCTCCCTGGCTGATCCTCACCCCCACCCTACCGCGAACAACGCACTCCCTCCCCATGTGGGGGTTTCCCCCCTACTCCCCTCTTTCACCCACAGGCCTACCATTCCATCCCACCCACAACACACCTCTCCTTTGTCTTGGCATCTGGATCCTGACTGTAAGTAAAACCAGCACTGTGTAGAAAAGATACCATTCTTGTATAAAAGTAGAGTCCAGTCTAGACTGCAGTAGAGCAGTGAAAGGGTATTGGGTCTGGGTTGAACCCAGTCTAGTCTCCTGCTGCTGGGGCCGGCAGGGAGCTCATACCAGGCTGGCTCCGCTGGTCTGGTTGGTGGTTGGACTGACTGGGCCCTCCTGGTGGGAAACACTATGACCTGGGGGCTACATGTCTACATGGCTGGTGCTCCCTACAGAGAGCTAACATTGATCCCTCCCTCCTGGGCGTCCTGCCCTCACAAGCCTGACCTGATTCTGATGGATCTGATTCTACCTCAGTGGGACTCGGAGCTGAGTGGGCCTAGAGGAGCTTGGCTCATGTTCTGTGACACTGCGGTCCCTCGTCTTCCAGGAACACAGTCAGAGGTCCAGACAATCCCTACGCCTGGACAGATGTTCTACTCATCCAGTATACAGCATCACTCTGTAATCTGTTTTCCTCCCAGAAATCAGCTTGGTAAAGTGTTTATGTGTTCCTGGAGAGCCATTCTAGACCTGGTGTTTTTTTAAGAGCACAGCTCTTTCTTGCAGTCATTGACCAAAAGCGCCGTCTTTGGCCTCATGGGTGGAATGTTATTAATATTTTTCCTAATTTCCTAATTAATCCAGATACATATTATTATTATTTTTACGAAAATACAGTGTTTCTATGTCAAACAGTTGTGTTACATTTCAGTCTTCTGTGATGATTATAAAGTGTAACATTGGGATGCAAACTCAAAATGTAATACATTTCAACTCCATATCTGACATGGTACAGGTGTCTTCTCTTTTTAAGCCCATAACCATGTGTGTGAGGTGTATACTTTTGTTTCAAAGTAGATTAGTTCAAGACTACCAAGAATCACTCTGTGTGACCATGATTTAGGAAGAGGAGGAAGAGTGGAAGAGTGTTTTGTCAACTATACCGCTGTCTGCTCACCCTGTTCCCAAGGCTGAGCTCTAGCATTGATCAATGTGATGCACTTCACTGACCCCCCCCCCTTCTCTCTTCTCTTCCTCCTCCCTTCTCCTTTCTCACTCTCACCCTGTTCTTGAGGGGGAAAGAGTTTCCTGCTCAGAAAAAAAGCCTTGTCAACTCCAAAGGGCTGGTGGAGCCAGACAGAGGAAGTTGAGGGATGTTTGTTGACCTTCTAGTATTAGAGACCATTTAAACAGAATGAGACTGTAAAAATGCCACAGCTTTAATGGGCAGCCACAGGATGTGTGACCAAAACGCTAGCTCCTCTACCCTATACCCTCTCCCCGTCCACACCCACACCCACCCTCCCACCAGACCACCCTCCTGTCCAACCCCTACTGAGAGGAACACATTAGAGACAAATGCTGGGAGCTAAAACACAGATTAGACCAGACTAGGACAGTTGTTCTCTTCGATGTAAGACCATCCTTCACACTTCCTTTACAAGAATTATAAACTCTATCAGGAGAACCATGTGATTGTCTCCATTCACCCCGGCCCACTACCACCCCCGGCCCACTACCACCCCAAGGCCCACATCTAATGACAAATTATATATACATTCATTGCAGTTGTTATTATATATCATTTGAATCATATTACACCATGTATTAGAGGTGGACTGCTAATATACAGTGGTGGAAAAAGTTCCCAATTGTCATATTTGAGTAAAAGTAAAGATATCTTAATAGAAAATGGCTAAAGTAAAAGTGAAGGTCACCCAGTAAAATAATACTTGAGTAAAAGTCTAAAAGTATTTGGTTTTAAATCTACTTAAGTATTAAAAGTAAATGTAATTGCAAAAATGTACTTAAGTATCAAAGGTAAAAGTACAAATAATTTCAAATTGCTTGTAAAGTGCATTCGGAAAGTATTCAGATCCCTTGACCTTATCCACATTTTGTTACATTACAGCCTTCTTCTAAATTATTTTCCCCCTCGTCAATCTACACACAATACCCCATAATGACAAATCAAAAACAGGTTTCTCTCATTTTTAGCACCTTTGGCAGCGATTACAGCCTCAAGTCTTCTTGGGTATGACGCTACAAGCTTGGCACACCTGCATTTGGAGAGTTTTTCCCATTCTTCTCTGCAGATCCTCTCAATCTCTGTCAGGTTGGATGGGGAGTGTCGCTGCACAGCTATTCAGGTCTCTCCAGAGATTTCTGATCAGGTTCAAGTCCGGGCTCTGGCTGGGCCACTCAAGGACATTCAGAGACGTGTCCTGAATCCACTTCTGCTTTGTATTGGCTGAGTACTTCGGGAAGTTGTCCTGTTGGAAGGTGAACCTTCGCCCCCAGTCTGAGGTCCTGGGCGCTCTGGAGCAGGTTTTCATCAAGGATCTCTCTGTACTTTGCTCCGTTCACCTATCCCTTGATCCTGACTAGTCTCCCAGTCCATGTCACTGAAAAAAATCCCCACAGCATAATGCTGCCACCACCATGCTTCACAATAGGGATGGTGCCAGGTTTCCTCCAGACGTGACGTTTGGCATTCAGGCCAAAGAGTTGAATCTTGGTTTCATCAGACCAGAGAATCTTGTTTCTCATTGGTCTGAGAGTCCTTTAGGTGGCTTTTGGCAAACTCCAAGCAGGCTGTCATGTGCCGTTTACTGAGGAGTGGCATCCGTCTTGCCAATATACCATAAAGGCCTGATTTGTGGAGTGCTGCAGAGATGGTTGTCCTTCTGGAAGGTTCTCCCATCTCCACAGAGTAACTCTGGAGCTCTATCAGAGTGACCATCAGGTTCTTGGTCACCTCCCTGACCAAGGCCCTTCTCTCCCGGTTGCTCAGTTTGGCCGGGCGGACAGCACTAGTAAAAGTCTTGGTGGTTCCAAACTTCTACCATTTAAGAATGATGGAGCCCACTGTGTTCTTGGGGACCTTCAAAGCTGCAGAAATGTTTTGGTACCCTTCCTCAGATCTGCGCCTCGACACAATCCTGTCTCAGAGCTCTACGGACAGTTCCTTCGTCCTTATGGCTTGGTTTTTGCGCTGACATGCACTGTCAACTGTGGGACCTTATATAGACAGGTGTGTGCCTTTCCAAATCATGTCCAATCAATTGCATTTACCACAGTTGGACTCCAATCAAGTTGTAGAAACATCTCAAGGATGATCAATGGAAACAGGATGCACCTGAGCTCAATTTAGAGTTTAATAGCAAAGGGTCTGAATACTTATGTAAATAAGGTATTCATGTTTTTTCTAAAAACCTGTTTTCACTTTGTCATTATGGGGTATTGTGTGTAGATTTATGAGGACATTGTTTTATTGAATCCATTTTAGAGTAAGGCTGTAACGTAACAAAATGTGAAAAAAAGTGAATGGGTCTGAATACTTTCCGCATATTAAACAAACCAGAAGGCACAATGTTCTTGTCTTAGTTTTTTTTACGGATAGCCAGGGGCACATTACAACACGCAGACATCATTTACAAACTAAGCATTCGTGTTTAGCGAGTCCTCCTGATCAGAGGCAGTAGGGATGACCAGGGTTGTTCTCTGTTTAGTGAGTCCTCCCGATCAGCGGCAGTAGGGATGACCAGGGTTGTTCTCTGTTTAGTGAGTCCTCCCGATCAGAGGCAGTAGGGATGACCACGGTTGTTCTCTGTTTAGTGAGTCCTCCTGATCAGAGGCAGTAGGGATGACCAGGGTTGTTCTCTGTTTAGCGAGTCCTCCCGATCAGAGGCAGTAGGGATGACCAGGGTTGTTCTCTGTTTAGTGAGTCCTCCCGATCAGAGGCAGTAGGGATAACCAGGGTTGTTCTCTGTTTAGCGAGTCCTCCCGATCAGAGGCAGTAGGGATGACCAGGGTTGTTCTCTTGATAAGTGCTTAAATTGGACCATGTTCCTGTCCTGCTAACCATTCAAAATGTAACAAGTACTTTTGGGTGTCAGGAAAAATGTATTATTTTCTTTCGGAATGTAATGAAGTTAAAGTAAAAAATATGAATAGTAAAGTACAGATGCCCAAAAACGACTTAAGTAGTACATAAGTAGTACTTTTTACTTAAGTACTTTACACCACTGCTAATATATTAATTGGAATGACCCCCCAGACCAATAAATATAGTCAAAACCAACAGTGTTGTCGTGTCTGGGTATAATAACTGTACAACCACCAGAGTGTTTGAAGTCCAGAATTGGGTCATCATCATGATGACTCAGTGCTGAGTGACCCAGAATCATCAGCGTTTCCCAAGGGCCAACAGTGGGCATGTTGCTCCAGTACTCTCTGTAATTAGACAACAACACTCCCCTGGTATATAGAGCAACGAGGAAACAGCCTGGTAACTCTCTATACTTCTCACCATGCTCTCTCTCTCCTGCCCCACAGCCTCCTGGGTAGTTGTGCAGGAGACACTTGTTTGGTTAGAACAGTATAACAGGAAACTCAGTAATCTCCAATTACAACATGAATGAATCTGTGGAGCTGGTTATATGGTAATGATATGATGGCTTATCACAACATCATAGAGCACATGACATGCATGCAGAGCAGTGGGAGTACACACACACACACACACACACACACACACACACACACACACACACACACACACACACACACACACACACACACACACACACACACACACACACACACACACACACACACACACACACACACACACACACACGTATTCAGTCTCACACACGTACATGCACCCCCCCCCCCCCCTCTCTCTCATGCATAGCGTGAGTAGAGGGTGGTCCCTGGCGTTTTAACACAGCCAATCAGCCAGCCGGCACACTTCCTTAATGGGCTCAGTGGGGACGAGGCTGAGTGACAACGCTGGTCTTCCAGACCCCCAGACCCCCTGTCTTCCAGACCCCGCAATCAACCTCCAGCTGGTAGGGAATAACTGCAGAATAAGTGGCAGCAGACATGCTATACAGACAGAAAGATATAGAGGAATCCAGCCTTAATACACAGACATAGGAGAATCACAGAGCTGCAGAAACCCCCCCCAAAAAAAATTCTGAGATGTTTAAATGGGTGTTTAAAAGGCCGGTTTACAGTTTTTAATAAAAATTGTATCTATAGATGCAGTAAAGAGTATCTATCCCATCTGTAGTACTACCGTAAGTCTATTATCTGCAAGTTCATTAATTCAGTATTTTGGTGCCTGGGCGGGGGAAAGGGAAGGGTTTTGGTAGTCATGGCAACACAGTCATAATTTATCATAACCAAGTGGCTAATATGCCTATAAGCGCTGAGCGCACTCTGACCCCAACACTCTGGCAGAAACACTTAAAATTCAGCCAGTCTATTCTCCGGCTCTTAAACACATGTAATTACCTAATTCAACATGCATTAGAAACATTGTGTTTAAATAATCATCTTAGATAGAATTCGGATAACGTTTCAATTATATTATAATAGCGTTATCTCCCATGCAGTGTACATAACAATTTAACCATCCACTCAGCTTGGCAGGGCAGAACAGATGGGACTTTAACATTATGCACAACTCCTACATGATATTATACATTATGACAGTTAAGCTTTTTCATTAAGGGGGGGGAAAAAATCACATTCCATTTTTTGGTTGAAAAATGACATTTTACTATAGCTTCCATTGAAAGCAATCCATTAAATGCCGAATGGTATAAACAGACAAACACAAATGATCTATTAATGGTTTGCTACAGACTCACAATGACAAGTTGTCAGTCAGTCAACAAGGAACCAACATTCCAGTGCTCTTTGTTCTGCATCTAGATGATGTTAGAATTTAGAGAGCGGCAATCTAACATTCTCACCTTCAGCAGGAGCAGCCATTAACTACAGCTTATTTCCTGTGACTGTGTGCGTATGTGTGTGTCGGAGGAGGAGGAGGAGGAGGAGGAGGAGACAAGGTCTTGTGATTTCTAGGGGCTTCAAGGGCCTAACTAACCCTATTGAGGACATATCGTGCCTCTCTTCCTCTCCTCTCTTCGTCTCTCGTCCATGGCCCGCAGACACACAGAAACAGACCCAGACCCAGGCCCACAGTCACACACACACACACACACACACACACACACACACACACACACACACACACACACACACACACACACACACACACACACACACACACACACACACACACACACACACACACACACACACACACACACACACACACACACACACACACACACACACACACACACACACACACACACACACACACACACACACACACACACACACACAGCTATTTGTTTTAATTTCCCCGCTGGTGATTTGGATTCCGTTCTGGTAGTTCTGATTATACTGTACATTTCTAACGTGTCTGGTATCTGTAGCTTTCTCTGTAATCATAATGAATTGTATTTCATGAATGAACAAATAAAAAAACAAGAATTGACTTTTATCTTTGACATTCGATAACAGCAACATGTTTGATGCTTTTGAATCATTGTGAATAAATGTATCCTGACTCTTGTTGTTTCGTGAGAACAATGGAGATACGGTAATGAGCTTGATTTAACTCATATGTGAGAAGTACCAGAGGAGCGTGGCTATTTTTATACATAGAGAGCATAACTATATGTAAATGTAGGTTTCGTACTGTACAGCATTCGTTTTGGAATCTTTTAGGATTATTTTGTGTATGTCAATGGGATGCCAGCAGACCTGGGATAACTATAGTTTTAACTATGCTTTGTGGAAAGTAACAATTTTCCCGGGGGAACAAATCATTTCTTTGGAGGTGACTACAAGTATTTGAATAGAAATCCCCCCCCCAAAAATCAAACTTTTAAAATCTATTTGAATACAATGTTTTTTAAAAATCTATTTGAATACAAATCAACTACTTTTTTCAAACTATTGGGGTTGGCTGCCTTAAACGAATGGCAGTGCTGTATCTGGAACTGCAGTTTGAAATATAATGAATAGAGCACACACAATGTCTTATACTTAATCTTATACTATTCCAATCTATCTGACAGTCATATCTGATCCACACAATACATTTCTATCTCAACATTTTGTAAATGTCCACTGCCCCAGGTGTACATAGTCAAGTCAAACCAAACCAAGTGATATTTCCTTTCCTTTGACACTTAATAGCAATATTTTATTACAGTTAGTATTTACATTAAACTATTCTTGTTCTTGTGTAATAAAACTGGAATTACTTTTGCAGCAAAATGTTTTGGTCATTTTATTTGAATTGCGTAGCAATGAGCTGATTTTTTTTGTTGCTTCTGTACACAAGAGGAATAGTAACTGTTTCTTATTCCACGTATGCAATAACTCCATTGTTACGCAATCATAAAGCAATTTCCAAAGTCCTACGTAACAACAACGTTGCTATTGTAATAATCACAAAGTTACTACACATGAATAAGAACTGGATGTCAACTGTTGCTGTATTACCTTGTGTCTCACTCATTATGAACATATATTTGTTAGTCGTTTTGAAGCTGCAAAAGTGGTCTCCTTTAATGTGGAGCTGATTCCATATCCCTAATGTATTTAGTTCTAGGCTATAGGCTAAATCAAGATGTATATCTACGAGTCCTCCAACCATCTGTTGGATCATATATTTACACTAATTCAACTAATTTCTGTGGATTTTGGTTCTTTATTAAATATTTGGCAGCCATAAAAAAACATTTTTTTTTCTCTTTCAAATAACTTGCATGTATTCAAATACCTTCAAATAATATTTGGTTTTCTGAGAGGTATTCAAAATAGTTGCCTTTTAGTTACTCGATATAAACTCTATATAAACTATATTAGACGACCCTATATTTGATAAGTTGATATTCTCAAGTAAACTACAAAAATACAACTATTTTCTGCCCAGGTCTGGATGCCAGTGGAAAACAGAACTAGATTATTGTGTCTGTTGTTTTGTTCTTTGTCCGGCGAAAGTCACAAACTTTGTTAGAATACTAGTTGACTTCTTTTGTCATGTAGCACTATGATGTCTATCTATGGGTGTGACATTTACTTACAGTACATCAGCACGTGACCAGAGAAACATGCTCAACAGAAACAGCCATGCATAAAGCAGTTTCCAGGTTCTTATATTTAGCTCAGAGAAACCACAACGCCTCGTCTCTCAAACTGTCATCTCACGCGTAGCAGAGTGATTGTGACAGCTCTTCCTCCCAACACCCTTCATCTCTCCTTTCTCTGAATGTTGGCCAAGATACTCTGCAGTCTCTCTATCTCTTTCCTTCTCTCCATTTATCTCGCTCTGCTCTCTCTTTCTCAGTTTTACAGAGAGAGGCTGTGTAGCTGCAGTTAGCCCCCCAATAGCCACATAACCTTTATCTAGAGACACGGTCCAAATTGAGCCGAGCGGATCTGCCCCCCAGGCAGCTTGCTTGGCCCCTAAGGCAGCCTGTTGAAACAGACAACCCGACTCCTGAGCATCACCCTCCAGAGTCGTCCTCAGAACAACACCAGTCTGAAGGAGCAGCAGAGGGGTTTGGGGAACAGCAATACAAAGCTTTGTTCTTGACCCTGTTTGAACATTCCCTCTGAGGCCCAAAGCCTAGCAGAAGGCTGGACTGTCTACCTCAGGCACATGCTGAAAGTCTGCGCTGACTGCTCAATGACACAGACGGAACATGAGTGGACCTGGTCAGCCGTATGAAAAGTCAACAAGATCAGATACACGGAACAGGCGGGTCTCAGCTCCAACTTCTATTCTTCAACCCAGTAATCCTTCCACGTGACTAACACACCAAGTAATTATGACTGATAACCCTACCAGCAGAGGCCTCAGAAGACAGAGACAATAGAGCTGTTATTTATAAACTTGCTCTGTGTTTGAGCGTAGAGAGGACGTCTGTTAGTCTGACGGCCATTCCTGGAGCGGCATCACATGAGGGAAATTCTGGAGAATCTACACATTAGATGAGTTCGAAACGAGGACGGGTGATATCTGTAGAGGAATGCTCATCCAGAAGTCTCATGACTACCCCAGAGTACAACTACTCTATGGCTCTTTATAGACCAACACAATGAGGCCTCTATTAGTAGTCCACCCAGCCATGTGGAGCCATCTAACCGTGGCCTGCTTCATTAAAGCCATAAGAAGCCTTTATCTGATGAGGGGAAACCGATGTTCTTTTCTCTTTGCTAATCCTGGGAGGAGATTTAGTAAGGAAGTCTGAATAATGATCTGAACAACAATCAATATCTGACCCGATGCTGCTGTGAGCTGGTTATCAGTCTGGATATATCACAGCTTTCAGTTTTCCATTAGAGGTTGAAGAGTGTAAGGAAATACAATGCCTGATTCCACACTGACTGACTGACTGACTTCTACCAGCTCTATGATGTTCAGTACCAGCCTGACCTGTCAAACCAAATACGACCACTGTGTTTTTCTCCTCTTAAAGAGACAGTAGAGAAAGGCCTCATGAAGCAGGAAGAAAATATCTGAACGTTTCCTCTTTGTTTTCTTCCTCCGGAGCGAGTCGGTCTCTCTCCGTCACGGCTCTGAGACTGGCAGCAGAACCGGTCAGACTGATCTTTGTTTTGTGTCTCTGACTCAAACACAGTGATGACGAGGGGAGATATGAGGGGAGGATAGGGGCTCAGGCCTGTCTGGTGTTGCTGCTGTGCATCTGACTACTGCAGCTAAGGCATGGCAGAATGGATAACACGTCAAATCACAGAGCTCTGGGAGTCACTTTAAACGATAACATTGTACTAAGCACAAACTCAATGCGGGGCTTCAGTTAGGTCTAAATGTACAGTTCCTTATGTGTACTGGAGTGACTCAGACACAGGCCTATCTTTATGACAGGGTCTATGGGCGTCTATAATATGAGAAACATCTGCTTGGTCCATCAGGCCCTGTGGTGCTTTCTCTGCCAGTGCACCCTGGGAAAGTCTCTTAAAGTCTCCTGATTCTCAGACCTCTCTCTGTTTCTAGGCTGCTGTAATACTGGGGTAATACTGCTGTCAGGGGACTGACATAAATAACAACACAGGGTAGACTGACTGGGGATTGGATGTAGCCCACTCCTCTATGTTAGTTCATAGACCCTATAGACCACTGTGTTATACAGCGCCGGGGAGAAGAAGGACCAGTCTATGTAACCCAATGTAACCCTATGGGTTGGCGCCCCCCCTTGGGTTGTGCCGTGGCGGAGATCTTCGTGGGCAATACTCGGCCTTGTCTCAGGATGGTAAGTTGGTGGTTGAAGATATCCCTCTAGTGGTGTGGGGGCTGTGCTTTGGCAAAGTGGGTGGGGTTATATCCTGCCTGTTTGGCCCTGTCCGGGGGTATCATCGGATGGGGCCACAGTGTCTCCTGACCCCTCCTGTCTCAGCCTCCAGTATTTATGCTGCAGTAATTTATGTGTCGGGGGGCTAGGGTCAGTCTGTTATATCTGGAGTATTTCTCCTGTCTTATCCGGTGTCCTGTGTGAATTTAAGTATGCTCTCTCTAATTCTCTCTTTCTCTCTCTCTTTCTTTCTTTCTTTCTCTCTCTCGGAGGACCTGAGCCCTAGGACCATGCCTCAGGACTACCTGGCATGATGACTCCTTGTTGTCCCCAGTCCACCTTGCCGTGCTGCTGCTCCAGTTTCAACTGTTCTGCCTGTGGCTATGGAACCCTGACCTGTTCACCGGACGTGCTACCTGTCCCAGACCTGCTGTTTTCAACTCTCTAGAGACAGCAGGAGCAGTAGAGATACTCTCAATGATTGGCTATGAAAAGCCAACTGACATTTACTCCTGAGGTGCTGACTTGTTGCAACCTCGACAACTACTGTGATTATTATTATTTGACCATGCTGGTCATTTATGAACATTTGAACATCTTGGCCATGTTCTGTTATAATCTCCACCCGGCACAGCCAGAAGAGGACTGGCCACCCCTCATAGCCTGGTTCCTCTCTAGGTTTCTTCCTAGGTTTTGGCCTTCCTAGGGAGTTTTTCCTAGTCACCGTGCTTCTACACCTGCATTGCTTGCTGTTTGGGGTTTTAGGCTGGGTTTCTGTACAGCACTTTGATATATCAGCTGATGTAAGAAGGGCTATATAAATAAATTTGATTTGATTTGATTTATGTTCTGAAGCTGACTATAACACGGGATCGGCCGGACTTGACACTGTGTGTCATACAACTATATGCACACCGTCTAACTCGAGATCTCTTCTGTCTTTATGTATCCACAGGCTGACTCTGGGGACTCTTAATAATAAAGACACTTTACAACGCGCTCGTCGGCCCCGTTTCCACCATACCACTGCTGTAACAGAAAGCAGGTCCACACACAGTCTACCGCCATGAGGATGTCCTAGGGAGCTCTTTACACTGGTCAGATGATATTAGTCATCGTACTACATGACTGATATTCCAAGAAAAGAGCTCCCTGTTCTTCCCTGATATGGCTGAGTAGTTCTAGGGGGCCACTCAGTCCTCTGGCCGTGGCCGGCCAGTGTGTGTTTCTATGACTGAAGCCATGGGGTGCTATATTTGACAAGCTGCTTCAATAGAGGACGTTTCTTGTGTGGAGTTGGGAGGTGATTTGCATTTGAAACAGTTCCCCTCCTGCCTCTCTGCCTCCGCAGCCCGAGGCTAATGTTCCCTTTCCGTCCAGACCAGGCCCTGCACCTGTGGAACACAGACAAACACACACACACACACACACACACACACACACACACACACACACACACACACACACACACACACACACACACACACACACACACACACACACACACACACACACACACACACACACACACCTGCAGACACACGGTCAGCGTAAGCCGCAGGCTATAGTTGACCGCTCTGCTCGCTGGCTGGACTCTATAGGCTTAATGATCCTTGACTGGACATCTGTGGACCACAGGCTGGAATGGGAATGCCATGGAACTCTCCTCTTCACTGTTATACTAGCTCTGTTATGTAGGATACAAAATGGCTGCCGGCTCAGTCTTTAATAAATTCATGAGATTAAGTGCATTTGAAGAACTATGGAATTGCCAGAGTTCTACAGTATGTTATAGGGATCTGTTTCTACCCAATAAATGTCAGAGCCACACAATGAAATAAAATCAGCTGTGCTAAAAATGAAAGTCACATTTTAGAGTCTTGTTTTTGATCACACTACCGCACACATCTCTAAAAGGGACGGCGTCATTGACAAGACAAAAGCTTGGATGGCTCAGTAACTAGCCTTATTACTGAGAGGAAATCATACGCACAGAACGGACTTATCAGAGCCATTAAAACACAACCCCTCCTGTTGGAGTGATAAATGGAGGTGTTTGAATGGAAACACGTCTCGGCGTCGGGGTTTGTAATGTTCTCGCTGACAGTAATGTAATTCACTAAGCACCTTGCTGTGCCAGTTGTCACGGTGCCAGGTACACTGGCGCTCAGACTGGCATCATGGCATCAGGCCTGCTCTCTATTCACCTCCATGCATCTCAAGAACTGCTGGGTTCAAGCAGCATTTGTCTTCTTTCAAACACTTTGGCTAATCTTGATTGAGCTGGCCTGGCACAATTGGGCCAATGGAATAGTCCCAGAAGTGTAAACCCAGCCCATCTGTCACTCAAGGCAGGCTCAAGAAAACGCTCAAAGAATAGAAGAATAATAGAGTAAAACAAATCCGTTTTGAACCGAGGTGTGATCCATCTTCGCTGAGTAGACAAAACATACCCTGCCTGCTAAGCTGGTGTTTATGCTCCGACCCTTTTAAGGAATCATTTTTCAAACCTCTCAACCTTTCTGCCCTCAGAGCCGAGAGAAGAATGTCCGGTGAACACCTAAGTAAGAGAAAACACTGTGAATGAGAGAAAACACTGTGAATGAGAGAAAACCCTGTGAATGAGAGAAAACACTGTGAATGGGAGAAAACACTGTGAATGAGAGAAAACACTGTGAATGAGAGAAAACACTGTGAATGGGAGAAAACACTGTGAATGGGAGAAAACACTGTGAATGAGAGAAAACCCTGTGAATGAGAGAAAACACTGTGAATGGGAGAAAACCCTGTGAATGAGAGAAAACACTGTGAATGGGAGAAAACACTGTGAATGGGAGAAAACACTGTGAATGAGAGAAAACCCTGTGAATGAGAGAAAACACTGTGAATGAGAGAAAACCCTGTGAATGGGAGAAAACCCTGTGAATGAGAGAAAACCCTGTGAATGGGAGAAAACACTGTGAATGAGAGAAAACCCTGTGAATGAGAGAAAACACTGTGAATGAGAGAAAACACTGTGAATGGGAGAAAACACTGTGAATGGGAGAAAACACTGTGAATGGGAGAAAACACTGTGAATGAGAGAAAACACTGTGAATGGGAGAAAACACTGTGAATGAGAGAAAACACTGTGAATGGGAGAAAACCCTGTGAATGGGAGAAAACCCTGTGAATGGGATAAACTTTCCTTCTCAACGAGTTTGAGCGTGGACTGTGGACTACCTGTTTTAAACAATGTAAGCTTTTTCAACAACAAAAAAAGCAACTAAAAAGTGTACAAGATTTACATATTGGTGTCCTTTTGTGGACAAATACTTTGCTCTATATAAAACAGCCTAGTCAATAGCGACTAAGGTAAGAAAGCAAGGTGGGTCTATTAGCTAGCTGTATGGCCTAATCATTGACCTACTACCTCTGTAATTCACTGGTATAAAACATGCAGTGCTCACAGTGCCATAAAACACACTATACACTCTAAACCCAGAATAATGACTGTGTGCATACATAACGAACAGCCAGGCTCAGGGCATGTTGGGCTCACACACTACATCTTGCCCTGTCACTGGAGTCTCAGCTTCAGCATTCTAGGCAGTCGATAGCGAAGTGCTTACACATTAGATAGTGATGTAATAGGTTGATTGATTCGTGGGGCTGACTGGGTCTGTGACGTATACAGAGAGTATAGAAAACTGAACTCTGAGGTGAGGTCGGGACGCTACAGGACAACCACTGAGGTGCTTTAACCTGTTCGTCCTTTACATTCAACCTATATTACCATATGTATTTATCCTCTTGGCGGAGAGCCTCTCACCCACTCAGCCTCTCAACCATTTAACGCAGGGAGACATCACGCCTTAAAAGCAAACAGCATGGGAGGGAATAAATGCCTTGTCAACGAGAACAATGTAAGGAGTTAATAGTGTATATAAAATCGGAGCGTTACAGGGGTGGAGGAACACTGCACACCTTTAGTACACTGAGCAGTGACATAACAACTAACGTCACGATGCGGAACCTAAGGTCATGGTGTGTTGTTCAGAACTATAGATTGGCGTGCCTGGGACATGAGAGACTGCTTGGACAGGGCTTCCTGGTAAAACATGTTCATTTCTATCTCAAATGGGACTCGCTTGGATAAACAAGGGATAAATACCAATCTAAAAGATGTCTAAAATAACAACACATTGTATTTCCTCTAGGCAGATGCATTCCCCTTTGTATGACGATTAACAAGACTAAGCTGGAAAATGTTAAAAGGAGACACCAGTCATTATTCTCACTTACAAAATCTCCGATTTTGTTTTCTCATAGTGGCCCCTATTAACCAAAGGAAGCAGCGTAATGGTTATATTTCTGAAACTGCCATGTCTCACCAAGCCTTCCTCTGTGGAGTCCTGCTGTATGTCCACCCAGAAGTATACCTATTAGCTTACACTGATCTTGTCTTCATGGTAACAGAAACAGCAACCGGTCGACTGGGAGGTAAAGAAACACTCTAGAGCCACACATAACAGCCACCGGCCTGTTGAACATATACACGCTCGCAGGACAAATCCTATTCGCCCTCTTATTCACCCTGTCTTCAGAAACCACGCCTGGGGATTATAGAGACCTGAATGATCCAGTCATCATGGCTATAGCTAGAATATTTGGAGATGCATAGTTGAGTTTTGTTCCTTGAGGCGTCATGGATCGGAGACCCATAGAAATGGGGAGAGCATTATTTCAGACCCAAATGAGGGGCTCAGATATCAGCTTACGTTTCCTGCTCCAGGCCTCTGGTCAGCCACCCCCTCCCCCATCAGCCCATATCAGCCCCCTCTCTAAAGCCCCCTCCGCTAAGGTCAAAGGTTAGCAATCCCTCTTTCTCCCCAACAACCTCAACAAATAAAGTTACAGTCGCTAAATGTTCATATTTTCAGCAGGAAGAAGATTGTTGTGTAGTGATTGTGATCGGAGTGCAACAGGCTAACTGATAGAAATAAAACCAAGGTTGGAAACATGTTGTCCAACCATAACAGAGGTTTTCTGATGTTAATATCTCCCCGGCTGCCTATCAGTTGGAATCAGAAGGCCTGTTTCATTTTGCATTCCCTGCCGTTCGGTCTGCAACACACACCAATGGAACTGAATGGGGGTGTGGCAGCAGGAATGGGGGTGTGGCAGCAGGAATGGGGGTGTGGCAGCAGGAATGGGGGTGTGGCAGCAGGAATGGGGGTGTGGCAGCATGAATGGGGGTGTGGCAGCAGGAATGGGGGTGTGGCAGCAGGAATGGGGGTGTGTCAGCCGGACAATACTCTCCAGACTGAATTTATCTCCATATGTCAAAAATGCGACCAGTGAAAGATTTTGGCACGGTGACAACAGACACCTTAATGCTGGGGTTACACTGGCCATTAACTAGTACACACGGCATCTCACCTCTGAAAAGTGGGTACGTTGATCAATATCACCATTCAACATTATCCAGGCTATCTGTGAAAACAACAAGGCAGATTCAATTCCCTCAAAGATCAAACAAGAAAGCCATCAATAGAATAGACATTATACATAGACATGAAAGACAAATGTGATTTACTACAGAAAGAACAATTGGTATCAAAAAGAAGCAATGACACAGATTTCCTATGATTGACAGGAGGACCAGAGTGGCTGAGCCCTCCACTGATGTTACAGTCAAATAAACCTGAAATTGAATAATTCTGGTAAATTAATGGGTGGAAATGTCACAATTTGATGCTGAGGGCGATTGTATACGTTTAATTAGAATAGGAGGAGTAAAAGACTGAACAATAGGAGGGATTTCAACAGAGAGAGAGAGAGAGAGAGAGAGCGAGAGAGAGAGACAGGGAGAGAGACAGAGAGAGAGAGACAGAGAGACAGAGAGAGAGAGACAGAGAGAGAGAGAGAGACAGAGACAGAGAGAGAGAGAGAGAGAGAGAGAGAGAGAGAGAGAGAGAGAGAGAGAGAGAGAGAGAGAGAGAGAGAGAGAGAGAGAGAGAGAGAGAGAGAGAGAGAGAGAGAGAGAGAGAGAGAGAGAGAGAGAGGAACCTGACACCCTCAGCACACAGGGGGACAAACACCTACCTGGAGGTGACAGCATTCCCTCCCCCATATGCCCACCTAGGCACAACTATGACAACATAACCAACAAAAACGGGTCACAACTCCTGCAGCTCTGTCGCACGCTGGGTATGTACATAGTCAATGGTAGGCTTCGAGGGGACTCCTATGGTAGGTACACCTATAGCTCATCTCTTGGCAGTAGCACTGTAGACTACTTTATCACTGACCTCAACCCAGAGTCTCTCAGAGCGTTCACAGTCAGCCCACTGACACCCCTATCAGACCACAGCAAAATCACAGTCTACTTGAACAGAGCAATACTCAATCATGAGGCATCAAAGCCAAAGGAACTGAGTAACATTAAGAAATGCTATAGATGGAAGGAATGCAGTTTGGAAACCTACCAAAAAACAATTAGGCAACAGCAAATTCAATCCCTTTTAGACAACTTCCTGGGTAAAACGTTCCACTGCAATAGTGAAGGTGTAAACTTGGCAGTAGAAAATCTTAACAGTATATTTGACCTCTCAGCTTCCCTATCAAATCTAAAAATCTCAAATAGAAAACCGAAGAAAATGAACAACAATGACAAATGGTTTGATAAAGAATGCAAAAATCTAAGAAAGAAATTGAGAAACCTGTCCAACCAAAAACATAGAGACCCGGAAAACCTGAGTCTACGCCTTCACTATGGTGAATCACTAAAACAATACAGAAATACACTACGGAAAAAGAAGGAACAGCACGTCAGAAATCAGCTCAATGTAATTGAAGAATCCATAGACTCTAACCAATTCTGGGAAAATTGGAAAACACTAAACAAACAACAACACGAAGAATTATCTATCCAAAATGGAGATGTATGGGTAAACCACTTCTCCAATCTTTTTGGCTCTATAACAAAGAATAAAGAGCAAAAACATATACATGATCAAATACAAATCCTAGAATCAACTATTAAAGACTACCAGAACCCACTGGATTCTCCAATTACCTTGAATGAGTTACAGGACAAAATAAAAACCCTCCAACCCAAAAAGGCCTGTGGTGTTGATGGTATCCTTAATGAAATGATCAAATATACAGACAACAAATTCCAATTGGCTATATTAAAACTCTTTAACATCGTCCTTAGCTCTGGCATCTTCCCCAATATTTGGAACCAAGGACTGATCACCCCAATCCACAAAAGTGGAGACAAATTTGACCCCAATAACTACCGTGGAATATGCGTCAACAGTAACCTTGGGAAAATACTCTGCATTATCATTAACAGCAGACTCGTACATTTCCTCAATGAAAACAATGTACTGAGCAAATGTCAAATTGGCTTTTTACCAAATTACCGTACAACAGACCATGTATTCACCCTACACACCCTAATTGACAACCAAACAAACCAAAACAAAGGCAAAGTCTTCTCATGCTTTGTTGATTTCAAAAAAGCCTTCGACTCAATTTGGCATGAGGGTCTGCTATACAAATTGATGGAAAGTGGTGTTGGGGGTAAAACATACGACATTATAAAATCCATGTACACAAACAACAAGTGTGCGGTTAAAATTGGCAAAAAACACACACATTTCTTCTCACAGGGTCGTGGGGTGAGACAGGGATGCAGCTTAAGCCCCACCCTCTTCAACATATATATCAACGAATTGGCGCGGGCACTAGAACAGTCTGCAGCACCCGGTCTCACCCTACTAGAATCCGAAGTCAAATGTCTACTGTTTGCTGATGATCTGGTGCTTCTGTCACCAACCAAGGAGGGCCTACAACAGCACCTAGATCTTCTGCACAGATTCTGTCAGACCTGGGCCCTGACAGTAAATCTCAGTAAGACCAAAATAATGGTGTTCCAAAAAAGGTCCAGTCGCCAGGACCACAAATTCCATCTAGACACCGTTGCCCTAGAGCACACAAAAAACTATACATACCTCGGCCTAAACATCAGCACCACAGGTAGCTTCCACAGAGCTGTGAACGATCTGAGAGACAAGGCAAGAAGGGCATTCTATGCCATCAAAAGGAACATAAATTTCAACATACCAATTAGGATCTGGCTAAAAATACTTGAATCAGTCATAGAGCCCATTGCCCTTTATGGTTGTGAGGTCTGGGGTCCGCTCACCAACCAAGATTTCACAAAATGGGACAAACACCAAATTGAGACTCTGCATGCAGAATTCTGCAAAAATATCCTCCGTGTACAACGTAGAACACCAAATAATGCATGCAGAGCAGAATTAGGCCGATACCCACTAATTATCAAAATCCAGAAAAGAGCCGTTAAATTCTACAACCACCTAAAAGGAAGCGATTCCCAAACCTTCCATAACAAAGCCATCACCTACAGAGAGATGAACCTGGAGAAGAGTCCCCTAAGCAAGCTGGTCCTAGGGCTCTGTTCACAAACACAAACACACCCCACAGAGCCCCAGGACAACAGCACAATTAGACCCAACCAAATCATGAGAAAACAAAAAGATAATTACTTGACACATTGGAAAGAATTAACAAAAAAACAGAGCAAACTAGAATGCTATTTGGCCCTAAACAGAGAGTACACAGTGGCAGAATACCTGACCACTGTGACTGACCCAAACTTAAGGAAAGCTTTGACTATGTACAGACTCAGTGAGCATAGCCTTGCTATTGAGAAAGGCCGCCGTAGGCAGACATGGCTCTCAAGAGAAGACAGGCTATGTGCTCACTGCCCACAAAATGAGGTGGAAACTGAGCTGCACTTCCTAACCTCCTGCCCAATGTATGACCATATTAGAGAGACATATTTCCCTCAGATTACACAGATCCACAAAGAATTTGAAAACAAATCCAATTTTGATAAACTCCCATATCTACTGGGTGAAATTCCACAGTGTGCCATCACAGCAGCAAGATTTGTGACCTGTTGCCACAAGAAAAGGGCAACCAGTGAAGAACAAACACCATTGTAAATACAACCCATATTTATGCTTATTTATTTTAACTTGTGTGCTTTAACCATTTGTACATTGTTACAACACTGTATATATATAATATGACATTTGTAATGTCTTTCTTGTTTTGAAACTTCTGTATGTGTAATGTTTACTGTTAATTTGTATTGTTTATTTCACTTTTGTGTATTATCTACCTCACTTGCTTTGGCAATGTTAACACATGTTTCCCATGCCAATAAAGCCCCTTGAATTGAATTGAATTGAATTGAATTGAGAGAGAGAGAGAGAGAGAGAGAGAGAGAGAGAGAGAGAGAGAGAGAGAGAGAGAGAGAGAGAGAGAGAGAGAGAGAGACAGAGAGACAGAGAGAGACAGAGAGAGAGAGAGAGAGAGAGAGAGAGAGAGAGAGAGAGAGAGAGAGAGAGAGAGAGAGAGAGAGAGAGAGACAGAGAGAGAGAGAGAGAGAGAGAGAGAGAGAGAGAGAGAGAGAGAGAGAGAGAGAGAGAGAGAGAGAGAGAGGGCTTTGTTTGTAGACTTACATCAGTCTTATGTGTTAGAAGGTAACTGAGGACAAAAACATCATTTCAATTCAATATCCAATAAAGGATATTGAATAGAAATCCATAAATGCTTTCAAATGATTTCTACTCACCATTAAACCAACAGCTACAAATGACTGTCACAACTGTCACATGTAGATTCTTAAACATAATTCAAGTACCAGGCTTGTATCACTTTATATATAATATAACTTGTTCTTATCTATTACATGAGTATATTCACTGATGGGACAAAGGATATAGCATGCCTGCCAGTCTCTGTTATTGGGTGTTGTTCAGCTCCACACCTCACCTGAAATCACAGTGACAGCCTGAGCTGATATTGAAATGCAGACACTCAACCAAAACAGAGAGAAATGGGAATAACTGAATACATAATACAACTGACAACAGTGTTGATTTATTTTGTTGCATATATCCGAAAATCTCTAACTTTGGCTCTTCTGTGAGGACAGTGAATCTGATAAGGTGCTAATTGCAATTTTGAAGACAGAAATAGTACGAGATGATTATGTTACCACCATTTATCATTCCAAATGATTTCTAACATGGGGAGACTGGTGGTGTATGGTTAGTCTCTTCCACCTGAGGAGACAAGAGCCAACAGAACAGGTTTGATGATGATCGGGATGGTTCTGACAGGGAGTAACCCACTCCCCCGAGGTAACCTAAACGCCTTTCAAAGAGGTGTTGATTAAAAAACACTTTCTTCTAGAGAGCTGCTGCCTTACTAGTCAGGTTCGCTTCCCAAGATGCATGGCTGGTCAAGGAAGTAGCTTGTGACGAAATGTCCTGCCCTTTGTTATGTAGGACACATCTACTGCAGAGTGCAACTTTCCCTAGGGATAGTCAACATGTAGGATCTTAATTTGATCACCCTGTTGTTGCAGGAAATACGAACTTGTAGTGTATTCAAGGTTTAAAAGTCTTCTAACGTTTGTAATTTCCACTTGAAAATGTCGGACTTTTTTTGCCCTAATTTAAAACGTAGATTTGCCCTAATTTAAAACGTATCAACACCTACAAAATAGTTCATTAATTATAATCCACACAATATTTAATATTTCCTGTTACTGCTGATTCTCTCTCTCTCTCTCTCTCTCTCTCTCTCTCTCTCTCTCTCTCTCTCTCTCTCTCTCTCTCTCTCTCTCTCTCTCTCTCTCTCTCTCTCTCTCTCTCTCTCTCTCTCTCTCTCTCTCTCTCTCTCTCTCTCTCTCTCTCTCTCTCTCTCTCTCTCTCTCTCTCTCTCTCTCTCTCTCCTCTGTTTACTTAAGGCTGTTTCCCCACAGTGTGGCCTGTCTGAGGGGAACGGTGGCATGCTCTGTGGCTGTCTGTCCTCTGCCATGTGGATCTCATTACATCACCATCTCCTTCACTGTCCAGCTCCATGCAATGAATCATGGCCGTCTGGTATCATCTACATGTAGTGGCTAGACAAATGATCAACTGACCTGCTAGAGATGATTATTTCTACAGACCGCATGTTCTGCCTGGCTGGAGAAAAGGTTCTGGCTGCAGGATACATAGAAACCCATTTTCTGTGATGTAGCTAGTTACACTGATGGGCCTCATTATAAAGTCATTGCTCACAGTTTCTCCCTACTATAGATCCTGCCTGTTTGTCTGTCTGTATCTCTGTCTGCCTGCCTGTACCTGCCTGTGCTTGCCTGCCTCTCTACCCGCCTGCCTGTCTGTCTCCCTTTCTGCCTGCATGGCATTGCCAATTTCTCTCTGTGCGTGTGAGTCCTGCCTCGGTATTCTTTGAAGATCAACAGCATGCTTCTTTGGGCTTAAAGAGTGTTTCAACCATGCGGAAAGGAAACAGGTGGTACGTGTTACCGTGGTTACTTCCCCCTCATGACAGGTTGTGTGGTTCCATATGGTTCTGACGGGCGTTTGGACAAGAGACAACAAGTCAACTTCAACTGCTTGGAGAGCGGTTTTCCCCCAGTGTATTCTAATGTACTCTGAATAAACCTGTCTTTGTTACAGAAGTCCAGGGTTATTCATTTTGTATTGAATAGACTTTCCATTCTCTTGCTGTTTCTATAGAAACTCTACATTCTGGTGCAAAGTTATTCTCTTCATTACAAAGGACAAGATGCTTCTGAGAACCTCCCCACTTCCACCTCCACATGTAACAGTGTAACATCTTCCCCAGCGGACTCCCCCTGAAACACAATCACATAAACAAAGGCCAGTCTTCTTACTGACGTAGGATAAGTGCTTATTAGAGGAGACAAGCTGATTGGTGATTGTGTTGCAGTGTCTGGCTGCTAGCAGAACAAATTGCCCACAAGGGCTGAAAAACAACTCTTGACTTTATGATGAGAGGAACAAACTGAGACATGGGAGCAGATTAAGGCAGAGTAGACGTGATTACTGGGCTATTGTTGTGGAATATCCTATCAGTCTGTTTCCTGCTGCTGCTGCCTGCTAAATACAGAACATACTAATCCCCATGTGATGCTGGAGGCTGGGAGGGAATGGGGTGGAGGGTGTTGCCTGGGTTAGGGGGGAGATGGAGATGGAGTGGAAGGGGGCTGCCTGAGGCGAGACAGGATGTGGGGGGTAATTAAAACTACCTGTGTTTGATACACAAAGGTTACACTGCCCTCGTCTAAGGTTACAGGAGCTTTGTTTCAGGGGGTACTGACGTTTGTGAAATGTGTTAAAAGTCAGACTCCCTATAAGAGAAGAGTCTTGAGAGTTGTCCCTGAGTGATCTATTGTCCCTGAGTGATCTATTGTCCCTGAGTAATCTATTGTCCCTGATTGATCTATTGTCCCTGAGTAATCTATTGTCCCTGAGAGATCTTTTATCCCTGAGTGATCTTATTGTCCCTGAGTGATCTATTGTCCCTGAGTGATCTATTGTCCCTGAGTGATCTATTGTCCCTGAGTGATCTATTGTCCCTGAGTAATCTATTGTTTTGTTCGGTAAAGTTCATATTTATATCCAAAATATGACTTTAGGCGGGACGCTACTGTCTCACTTGGCCAAAAGCCAGAGCGCCAAATTCAAATAAATTACTATAAAAATCTAACTTTCATTAAATCACACAAAGAGAGAGAAGCAGATTTCAACCCTGCAGGTGCGACACAGAACGCAGAAATAAAAATATAATTCATGCCTTACCTTTGACGAGCTTCTGTTGTTGGCACTACAATATGTCCCATAAACATCACAAATTGTCTTTTGTTCGATTAATTCCGTCGATATATATCCAAAATGTCAATTTATTTGGCGCGTTTGATACAGAAAAACACCGGTTCCAACTTGTGAAACGTGACTACAAAATATCTCAAAAGTTAACTGTAAACTTTGCCAAAACATTTCAAAATACTTTTGTAATACAACTTTAGGTATTTTTTTATGTAAATAATCAATAAAATTGAAGACGGGATGATCTGTGTTCAATACAGGATTAAAACAAACTGTAGCTAGCTTTCTGGTCACGCGCCTCTAACTAACAGTACACTTCCAGTGACCCTCGTTCAAGATGGCCGTACTTCTTCATTACACAAAGGAAAAAAACTCAACCAATTTCTAAAGACTGTTGACATCCAGTGGAAGCGGTAGGAACTGCAAGAAGGTCAATTAGAAATCTGTATTCCCAATGAAACCTCATTGAAAAGAGAGTGACCTCAAAAAAATAAATATTTGAATGGCTTGTCCTCGGGGTTTCGCCTGCTAAATAAGTTCTGTTATACTCACAGACATTATTCAAACAGTTTTAGAAACTTCAGAGTGTTTTCTATCAACATTTACTAATAATATGCATATCTTATCTTCTGGGGATGAGTAGCTGGCAGTTGAATTTGGGTATGCTTTTCATCCAAACGTGAAAATGCTAACCCCCTATCCTAGAGAAGTGCCTCCTCTACACAGTTAATACTGTGTGTACCTCCTCTACACGGTTAACACTGTATGTACCTCCTCTACACGGTTAATACTGCATGTACCTCCTCTACACGGTTAACACTGTATGTACCTCCTCTACACGGTTAATACTGTATGTACATCCTCTACACGGTTAACACTGTATGTACCTCCTCTACACGGTTAATACTGTATGTACCTCCTCTACACGGTTAATACTGTATGTACCTCCTCTACACGGTTAATACTGTATGTACCTCCTCTACACGGTTAATACTGTATGTACCTCCTCTACACGGTTAATACTGTATGTACCTCCTCTACACGGTTAATACTGTATGTACCTCCTCTACACGGTTAATACTGTATGTACCTCCTCTACACGGTTAACACTGTATGTACCTCCTCTACACGGTTAATACTGTATGTACCTCCTCTACACGGTTAATACTGTATGTACCTCCTCTACACGGTTAATACTGTATGTACCTCCTCTACACGGTTAATACTGTATGTACCTCCTCTACACGGTTAATACTGTATGTACCTCCTCTACACGGTTAATACTGTATGTACCTCCTCTACACGGTTAACACTGTATGTACCTCCTCTACACGGTTAACACTGTATGTACCTCCTCTACACGGTTAACACTGTATGTACCTCCTCTACACGGTTAACACTGTATGTACCTCCTCTACACGGTTAACACTGTATGTACTTCCTCTACACGGTTAATACTGTATATACCTCCTCTACACGGTTAATACTGTATGTACCTCCTCTACACGGTTAATACTGTATGTACCTCCTCTACACGGTTAATACTGTATGTACCTCCTCTACACGGTTAATAATGTATGTACCTCCTCTACACGGTTAATACTGTATGTACCTCCTCTACACGGTTAATACTGTATGTACCTCCTCTACACGGTTAATACTGTATGTACATCCTCTACACGGTTAATACTGTATGTACCTCCTCTACACGGTTAATACTGTATGTACATCCTCTACACGGTTAATACTGGATGTACCTCCTCTACACGGTTAACACTGTATGTACCTCCTCTACACGGTTAATACTGTATGTACCTCCTCTACACGGTTAATACTGTATGTACATCCTCTACACGGTTAATACTGGATGTACCTCCTCTACACGGTTAATACTGTATGTACATCCTCTACACGGTTAATACTGGATGTACCTCCTCTACACGGTTAACACTGTATGTACCTCCTCTACACGGTTAATACTGTATGTACCTCCTCTACACGGTTAACACTGCATGTACCTCCTCTACACGGTTAATACTGTATGTACCTCCTCTACACGGTTAATACTGTATGTACCTCCTCTACACGGTTAATACTGTATGTACCTCCTCTACACGGTTAATACTGTATGTACCTCCTCTACACGGTTAATACTGCATGTACCTCCTCTACACGGTTAATACTGTATGTACCTCCTCTACACGGTTAATACTGTATGTACCTCCTCTACACGGTTAACACTGTATGTACCTCCTCTACACGGTTAATACTGCGTGTACCTCCTCTACACGGTTAATACTGTATGTACATCCTCTACACGGTTAACACTGCATGTACCTCCTCTACACGGTTAATACTGCATGTACCTCCTCTACACGGTTAATACTGTATGTACCTCCTCTACACGGTTAACACTGTATGTACCTCCTCTACACGGTTAACACTGTATGTACCTCCTCTACACGGTTAACACTGTATGTACCTCCTCTACACGGTTAATACTGCGTGTACCTCCTCTACACGGTTAACACTGTATGTACCTCCTCTACACGGTTAATACTGTATGTACCTCCTCTACACGGTTAATACTGTATGTACATCCTCTACACGGTTAACACTGTATGTACCTCCTCTACACGGTTAATACTGTATGTACCTCCTCTACACGGTTAATACTGTATGTACCTCCTCTACACGGTTAATACTGTATGTACCTCCTCTACACGGTTAATACTGTATGTACCTCCTCTACACGGTTAATACTGTATGTACATCCTCTATACGGTTAATACTGTATGTACCTCCTCTACACGGTTAATACTGTATGTACATCCTCTACACGGTTAATACTGTATGTACCTCCTCTGCTCCACACTGATAAGTCCAGATGGTTTCCACTAATGCCGCTGGCCTACAGACATAACAACAGAGACTAGTAATACCCTTCACCACCTGTTCTGGAATGACCAATGTGTTTCTTTACATAATATGTCATTGTTGTACTGTATGTGTGGCTATAGTTTTGCTAAATGTTGTGTCAGTGTATGTAAGTTGTTTTGTCTGAAACTTTGTTCCTTCTGCTGCTGTTGGACCAGGTCTCCCTTGAAAAAGAGATCTTATCTCAATGAGAAAACCCTGTATAAATAAAGGTTAAATAAAACATCTAATGATAGGATCAGGAGATCTGGCAGTCTCACTGGACAAACTATCCTAATTGCAGAGACAGACGCTGGAGTTGTGACTCTGTGATCTGATGAGGCAGGGATTTGATGCCCGGTTAAAGCCCAATTTTCCCTGCAGAGTTGGATGTGGCTTGTCATGTACAATAAAGGAATGTTGGGGCCGGTAGGTTCTGTGGGTTGGGTCCTCTTTCACTGTGTGTTCGTGAGGAGGAGTGGGGCTCTCTGTGGCTCTCTGGGGGCTCACTATGGTGAAGAGGAGAAGCAGGGCTAGTGTAACTGTACAGAGCATTGTCTCCCCTCATACAGCCTTTACGTACTCCCTGACCCATTGGCTCCTCCCCTGGCTCCAAGGCTGCAGTCTGGATCAGAGAGACATCCCCTACAGAGACCTAACCTTAACCGTTCAGAGACCCCCAGGAGGTCACAGGACTCTGAGCTCGATGTGTGCCCCGCCCCCCACCACAACACCGCCAGCTGAAATCAGAACGCTGTCAACAGGGTTTATAAAACTCACCAGCTGAATGATTACGGTCTTGAGCAGAGAGATGGGGGGAGAGAGAGAGGGGGGGGGGGGTACTGCTATTAATAACATCAACTCCAACCTCCATTCAGATGGATAAATTAGAACCATTAGTGTAGGAGATTTTTCTACCTTGTGTGTGAGAACGACAGAGGTCTTGAATGCACAATCTATTGCTTAGCAAATACCCACAGTCTCAAACCGGTCATGAAGCACAAGTCCACAAAAGCTCCTCTGTGCAGCCCTATAATTAATTTCTGTTTTAAGCCTAATAATAGAAAAAATAAACGTTTACATAAATAGAGGTCTATAACTTTGGTGTTAGCTGTAAGTATTTACCAGTAGGTATCCCTGTTTCTGTTCTCTCCTCACGACCTTGCTGGCACCTTCCTGCTTTAACCAGAGCAGATAAAACACATTCTATTTATTTGAGTGTAATCATTAGGATTAAGCTGCTGAAGAAACACATTAATATAGAATCCCCTGTGCCTCCCCCTCCTCTCACTTTACCCCCGTGCTCTCCCTCCCTCCCCCATCCTCCCTCCCACTACCCCCCCAGCTTTGCAGCACTGAGCCTTTTCATTCAGAAGGAAAATGGAGGCAGTGGTTTGGAGATGCTTTGAGCTCCTGCCAAACTCTCGTCTGCATTGTGGAGCTTACAGCTGGGCATTCCTTTATCCTGCTCTTTCTCTGTCCCTCTCTTTCTTTCTCTGTCCCTCTCTTTCTTTCTCTGTCCCTCTCTTTCTTTCTCTGTCCCTCTCTTTCTTTCTTTCTTTCTTTTAATATTTTGGTGGTGCTTTTCTTGCTGCTCTCTACAGAGAGGGGGGAAGGGGTCACTTGTCACTGGGCCAACTTTTTGGGTTTCCAGTCCGTACACCCTCCTTCTTCCCTCCCTCCTCCCCGTACACCCTCCTTCCTCAATGGCAGGCTGTAAACACAAGAGGAGTGAGAGGGGGAGAGGAGGGTAAGGGGGGCTAAGGCACACTCTAAACTCCCCCTCACATGCTGCCTCTCTTCTCCCCACCTCCTCTGCTGCTCTCCAGTATGGTTTAAACATACAGCATGCCTTATTAACATAGTTTTAGAGAGAGAGAGAGAGAGAGAGAGAGAGAGAGAGAGAGAGAGAGAGAGAGAGAGAGAGAGAGAGAGAGAGAGAGAGAGAGAGAGAGAGAGAGAGAGAGAGAGAGAGAGAGAGAGAGAGAGAGAGAACAATAGGGGAACAATAGAAGAAAGGAACAGAGGGAGAAAACAGGGATACATAAGATTGCTGAAGTAATATAGAGAGAAGGAGATACAAAGGGAGATACAGAGAGAGAGAGAAAGATAATGAGAGAGAGAGAGAGCAAGAGAGACAGAGAAGGAGATGGAATACTCAAATAAAGACAGTGATCGGACAACAAGCTGTGGGACTCTGAGACAGACTTTATCTCTCACAGAAAAAAATTGATATTAAAAAGATGGAGATAGGTGCAGTAATTTACTCCGATACACAGTAGTCTGAAGATTGTGAGTTATGACTGTAAATTACAATACATGGAGGATGCTCATCAGATCCCCCTCTTCCAGTACTCTCATACTTCCAGTACTCTCATATTTCCAGTACTCTCATTCGTGTGAAACTGCTACTGAAACTCCTACTGAAGGCCTCAAAGGGATGACAAGCACATGATGCGTCCAACAACTGTCAGGAAACCTCCAGTAAGCCACTCACTTATTAGTATTAGTTGTTGGCTCTTCAGTTTAATCGTCAGGCACTGGCCTGTCTGGCAGACAGTCTACCAGTCTACTCTGTTCCGGGATCAGGTGCTGCTGACTTGTTGAACAGCAGGCCTTGCGAAAGTAATGGAAGCTAAACCTACTTTATATATACAGTATGAAAAGACAAACATCTGTGTCCGTTTGTTTCTGAAAGTTGAGTAAAAAGGACACCTCCTCAGCACGTTCCATCATTGTCCTCCGCCGTTTTGAGATCGAGTAATGAATATAGAGAGATGAATAATACGGACATCGCTAAACATGGGACAGATAGCTGCTGAGGATGACAGCTCTTTCTTTCACGCAGACTAATCAAATCCCAAATGAAATCAACTCGGCTGCATTAGCCACAGCCAACGCCAAGCACCTCGGCACAAATTCATTTTGGATTTGAATAACAAATGAATCCTTTTAGAGGAGCGTGCTGTTCTGGTAATGATCTGACTCCCAGGGATCACTCATAGTTTGGTAAAGGTTACATCTCCATGACAACTTGAAGAGCGAAGGAAGAAAGAGGAGGGGAAAACTGTCGATTAGGAGCTCAGGGGAAAACGCTTCTCTTCTGTTTAATGTCAAGAAAGCAGGAATCTGTGAATCTGTGAATCTGTATCTGTTTATATGTAGCATCTGTTGAAGCTCCCAATGTTGCATTTTACTGTATTATAAAAGCACCAAAAAAACACTATAACATTGCATAATGTTGTGTTGCTAAATGCACATTTATGCTTGTAAAAATGGTCTATTCCGGGAACATTTTCCTTCTTTTAGTTTTGGGTTTCCCAGTTAGCACTCTGTTGGTTGTTAGTAGCATACAGTATATGACAAGGTAGTTTTACTACAGATATTTGCTTGTTTTTCAGACAACACCCGTCATGCTAAGGACTTAGCCTTTCTGTTGGAAGGCGTGGGCTTATCAGTCATAAATCCACACAGTGAGAACACATAATATTATTAGGTTGATGCTTAACTAAGAGTCCATCATGCTGCCAACTGTGTCCTTGTGATACTTGTTGCTTCAAGGGGTTTCAGGTGTGGTGTGTGTCCCTGGGTCGTGTGTGTCCCTGGGTCGTGTGTGTCCCTGGGTCGTGTGTGTCCCTGGGTCGTATGTGTCCCTGGGTCGTGTGTGTCCCTGGGTCGTGTGTGTCCCTGGGTCGTGTGTGTCCCTGGGTCGTATGTGTCCCTGGGTCGTGTGTGTCCCTGGGTCGTGTGTGTCCCTGGGTCGTGTGTGTCCCTGGGTCGTGTGTGTCCCTGGGTCGTGTGTGTCCCTGGGTCGTGTGTGTCTCCACAATGCTGTCATCAGCATGCAGTGACTGTGGTGTAAATGTAGCGGCATGACGACATGCGAGAGGGGAGGAGAGATCAGAAGTTAATAAAACAAGGTGCTCTCCATCTGCTCAGATACATTGGTCTCGTCCAAAATGGCACTCTAGTCCCTGTAGTGAACAAAACAATAACAACACCTTTCCTAATATTGAGTTGCACCACCCATTTTGTCCTCATTACTGCCTCAATTCATCTATGTATGGTCTCTACAAGGCTTCGAAAGCATTCCACAGGGATGCTGGCCTATGTTGACTCCCAATGCTTCCCACAGTTGTGTCAAATTGGCTGGATGTCCTTTGGGTGGTGGACCATTCTTGATACACACGGGAAACTGTTGAGCGTGAAAAACCCAGCAGCATTGCAGTTCTTGACACAAACCGGTGCGCCTGGCACCAACTACCATACCCCGTTCAAAGTCACTTCAATCTTTGATTTGCCCATTCACCTTCTGAATGGCACACAAACACAATCAATTGTCTCAATTGTCTCAAGGCTTAAAATCATTCTGTAACATGTCTCCTCCCCTTCATCTACATCGATCAAAGTGGATTTAACAAGTGACATCATTAAGGGTTCATAACTTTCACCTGGATTCACCTGGTCAGTTTATGTCATGGACAGAGCAGGTGTTCATAATGTTTTATACACTCAGTGCAGTGCACTCCTTTTGAAGGACCCTCAGCCAGGCTGGCTTCCCCTGTTAGACCCTGCTCGGTGACCCTCCAGATACACTTCACCCTAACCAAATGGGAAAGCAGGAAGCTGTGGTCTTGGAAAATGTCATGTTTACACTGAGCTTCCTTTAAACTCTTCTGCTGCACTCATTTTACTCATTGACTGAAAGTGGACAGGTAAAGTCTTAATGCAGTCACAGATGACCTTTTAATCAACCTACGAGCCAACACTTGGTAAATAAACCAAACTAATCCTTTACTGCTTGAAGATGAAGTGGTAACAGGGGATCGAGTCACCGCTTGAGAAATGTGTAGGTGACTCAAAAGTTGCACGCAAATCTCCATTGGACATCTATGTATGATTTATTGAAAAGTAGTGAGTTCATATCCCATTCCTCAAGCTGGGAATAAGCCCTGAAAGATGAAGCCTTAACTACCGTGAACACAGTTGGCACGCATCCATATAGTCATCATCCCTCTGTCTTCACCCAAACATAACCCTCCCCCTGCTGTAACCTGCTCTGCTCCCTCCCACTGCTCCACTCCCTCCCTCCTACTACCTCTCATCTACCTGCACGTTTCCCATTCCCAGCCATCAATCAACCCCTACCTTCCTGTCTACATCCTTCACTCCGCCCACTGTGTCGGTCTCAAACCTCTTACTTTTCATTTCATGGATCATAGATCTTCTGCGTTCCTCCCGGCTCACAGTTCACTCCCCAACCCGAGCGAGTCGTGCCTCTACAGACAGCCCAGCCAGAGAGAGAGCAATGCGGTAAGCTGATACCTGGATGCTCCACTACAGTTCCCCTTGAGGGGATGTGAATGGTTGACATGTGGACACACCTGGTCTCTACAGCAACGCACACTTGCCCGTTTCTCAAAACCTGCACCCTGTTCCCAACCCACAGCCACCTGTACGCCTGTCTTAGACCCTGGAGCAAGAGGCAGAGCTGGGGAAAGCCTCTTTCCGTCTCTTTTACAGAGATGTGAGTTGTTGACAGCTCTGCATTATTAAGACAAATTGTCTAAGGTAGAGCATTTCCAGAGGCGTAGATTGACAGTCCAAAACACTGAAGGGATGACTTAACTGAAATTCGAGACACGGCAAAGAGCCTTGCAGTCTAAGTTGAAAAGTTCTCAGAGTACGTGGGATGTAAAATGGGTGACATTTGAAATCAGTTTGAGGCTGTTGAGATATTATATGTCACAGTAACTGAAGGGAAGACAGGAAAAACTGTGACCTTGGCTCTGTCCACATAATGTGTGTGAGAGAGAGGAAATGCACAGGGGGAGAAAGAGTGCAACAGTGAGAGATATAGACACAGAGAGAGCAAAGGGTGAGAGAGATTTAGAATGAAAGAGAGCAAGAGCGAGAGAGAGAGAGAGAGAGAGAGAGAGAGAGAGAGAGAGAGAGAGATAGAGAGAGAGAGAGAGAGAGAGAGAGAGAGAGAGAGAGAAAGAGCATGAAAATAGTGCGTCGAGTGTAAGGGTGGTAGAGGTAGCTGGTAAGTTGTGGGTTGTGGACAGGCATTGCAGAGAGCTGGTGGTATACGTGACAGACTATGATTTGCATATAAATGCTGTGAGTCTGGAGCCTGGCAGCAGGTGGTAGGAGTGGCTGGGAAGGGGTTAAGTGGCAGCCTTTTACTGGGTTTTTAAACAGCAGCAAGCTGGATTTACTCTGGGCTGTGCTGAGTGGTGTGGCAGAGCTATCATTTAGAAATCACCAGCAGCTCCAGTGCCTGGGAGGACTATATAGTCCAGGATTTACATAGTGCATGCTTGTTATACACAGATACTTGTGAAGGTGTGAAAAAAACACCAGGGTTAAATTCAGTGTATCACCCTTTTACTGTCTGAATACAGACAACAAAACAGAGATGAAACATGTATCCAAGACTTTTGCCTCACTAATCCAGCCACGGTCTTTGACATTGACTTTGTAGCAGTGCTTAATTTGAGCCGGATCCTGTTCACCTCTCAGATTTGACTTTGTTTGTTTCCGGCACCTATTTGCCCGGATCCGGTACGTCTCGCGGCATGATTTATTCATCATTTCACTGTTCGCACTGTAGACATTTTAATAAAATCGATCAGGATTAAATCAAGTTGCCTCCTCGTTATTTCCCCCAAACCCCCAGAAAGACCATCATGTAAAAGCTCGGTGACCCTTCTATGTAATCATCCTGCCACACTGATTCCAGACCTGCTCTCTTACTTGTACATAGAGGTTATGGGGAGAGCCAGTGGGGTAAGTAACTGATCTTGACACAGGTCTTGGTAGTGGTGGTCAGCAAGTGAAAAGGTCCCTAAGCAATCACGTTACTTAGCCTAGTCGTCTCCCTACTGAATTAGAATCGTGGGGAAGCCAAATAAAAAATTGATAAGAAAAGGCAATCGAGTTTGACATTTTTCAAGTCCAAAAATCCAGAGAAAGATGGTGAATCGAACCCAGAACGAGCCAGAGAACTGTCAGTTCCGGAGGAGAGGAGTGAGGGTCAAACTGTTCCTCATGGCGATGCCTTAGCAAGCAGCGCTGCTAATCCTGTCAGTTCAGCATCACCACAGGCCCCTCCACTAACTTGTAGGCCTACTAGAGAGTCAGACTCTGGTCTTGTATGCAGCTGAGTATGTGTGCATATGGCAGGTGTTCTGCAGTGTCGTCTAAAAATGTTGCTGTACATTGATGTCTTGAAAATGAGGCTACAAGATATTCAGCTATACTCAAGTATGTGGGCATACCTTGGAGAGTGCTGTCCGTTTCACCACCATAGATAGTAGCCTACTTGGCTGCTACGGGGACTTCAGAGCCCCCCCGGAACCCCCACCCCCAACCACCATCTCACGCTCACTATGTGTTCTGGGACCTCCCGATTCACAAATCAAGCACTGCTCTGTAGGATAGCTCAGTGTGCTCCAGACACTTGTGGTTCTCAGTTAGACCACAGTCCTCTGTGGTGGCAGTGTACTATAATTATCTAGGGTCTGCTGAGTCCCTCTGTAGCGACAACGAGATAAACTCCTCTTAAAGACTAAACACAATAGACTACAGTAAAGAGACAAAGACGATAGACTACAGTAGATAGACAGAATAAAGACTACAGTACAGAGACACAGACTATAGACTACAGTAGAGAGACAATGACTATAGACTACAGTAGAGAGACAGAATATAGACTACTGTAGAGAGACACAGACTATAGACTACAGTAGATAGACAGAATATAGACTACAGTAGAGAGACAGACTATAGACTACAGTAGAGAGACAAAGACTATAGACTACAGTAAAGAGACAGACTATAGACTACAGTAGAGAGACAAACACTATAGACTACAGTAGAGAGACACAGACTATAGACTACAGTAGAGAGACAGACTATAGACTACAGTAGAGAGACAATGACTATAGACTACAGTAGAGAGACAGACTATAGACTACAGTAGAGAGACAGACTATAGACTACAGTAGAGAGACAGACTATAGACTACAGTAGAGAGACAAACACTATAGACTACAGTAGAGAGACACAGACTATAGACTACAGTAGAGAGACAGACTATAGACTACAGTAGAGAGACAATGACTATAGACTACAGTAGAGAGACAGACTATAGACTACAGTAGAGAGACAGACTATAGACTACAGTAGAGAGACACAGACTATAGACTACAGTAGAGAGACAGACTATAGACTACAGTAGAGAGACAAAGACTATAGACTACAGTAGAGAGACAGACTATAGACTACAGTAGAGAGACAGAATATAGACTACAGTAGAGAGACAGACTATAGACTACAGTAGAGAGACAATGACTATAGACTACAGTAGAGAGACACAGACTATAGACTACAGTAGAGAGACAGACTATAGACTACAGTAGAGAGACAAACACTATAGACTACAGTAGAGAGACACAGACTATAGACTACAGTAGAGAGACAAACCCTATAGACTACAGTAGAGAGACAGACTATAGACTACAGTAGAGAGACAAAGACTATAGACTACAGTAGAGAGACAAAACACTATAGACTACAGTAGAGAGACACAGACTATAGACTACAGTAGAGAGACAGAATATAGACTACAGTAGAGAGACAAAGACTATAGACTACAGTAGAGAGACAAAGACTATAGACTACAGTAGAGAGACAAAACACTATAGACTACAGTAGAGAGACACAGACTATAGACTACAGTAGAGAGACAGACTATAGACTACAGTAGAGAGACAAAGACTATAGACTACAGTAGAGAGACAAAACACTATAGACTACAGTAGAGAGACAAAGACTATAGACTACAGTAGAGAGACAATGACTATAGACTACAGTAGAGAGACAAACACTATAGACTACAGTAGAGAGACAAAGACTATAGACTACAGTAGAGAGACAAAAAGTATAGACTACAGTAGAGAGACAGACTATAGACTACAGTAGAGAGACAGACTATAGACTACAGTAGAGAGATAGACTACAGTAGAGAGACAAAGACTATAGACTACAGTAGAGAGACAAAAAGTATAGACTACAGTAGAGAGACAGACTATAGACTACAGTAGAGAGACAGACTATAGACTACAGTAGAGAGATAGACTACAGTAGAGAGACAAAGACTATAGAAAGGTGCTGAAGGGGATGAAGCACCTGGCTCTTCCTTCCAATTTGTCCTTAAGCTACAAATGGCATCATTTGAATTTAAATAGAACCGTACAGTTTCGTATCTCTGACAATCAAGCATATAATAAATTGGTGATGACATATTTAGATCCCTTAAAATAACCTGTCCTCCGTCTCTCTTAGGAAATGTCAGCTATACAATAGGACAATGGCCACAAGCCTCACTCATTGTTAATTGTTGTTTTGTTACGATATCCTTATTTTGGCTCATAACCTCTCCTGACGATGATTGATTTTGCTTGGCAAATTAAACATTGGGTTCTTGAAAAATAAGGTTGGTTAGATGAGTATCTTTCAGGTGGCGTGGTCTCCTCCCCTTTACAGGACTATGGTGTAGAACTGAACTCACAGACGACCTCTGAGCGGCACATGGCATTGGTTCAATTCATCTGGAAAAGAAAGGTACTTCAGACCGACATTCGGTGTCAGAAATATGGCTGAGACAGGAAAATATGTTGTGCTATCATGTCAAAGCACGACGTCTTACAACAATGGAAAACGCCACTTTTGAGAGAGGAAATGTTTTATAATTGGGGTTGATGACATACATTTGATGAGTGGCTGGTTCGAATAGAGTGCCTGCAGCTTCAAAGAGCTCATGATTCCTCACAAGTTCCTTTACCCCATTACTTTAAGTATGACAGACTTGGCTGGGGGAAAGAGAGGAATGCTCGCATAGACATATGAAACGCAGAGAAAGTGCTTCACTTCAAACAAGGAGACTTAATCAATGTTATCAGTAATGGTTCCAGGATGGCCCTGCAGTCTAATGTGCTCCAGAGAGAGATAGAGAGAGATAGAGAGAGAGAGAGAGAGAGAGAGAGAGAGAGAGAGAGAGAGAGAGAGAGAGAGAGAGAGAGAGAGAGAGAGAGAGAGAGAGAGAGAGAGAGAGAGAGAGAGAGAGAGAGAGCGAGAGAGCGAGAGAGCCTGGCTCTGGTTAGGAGGACCAAGAAGGCTGTTATCGTAGCGATGCTACAGCCTTGTGTGTTGCCGTGGTAGCCGGGTGCATTGTCTTGGTGTTGGCTTCCCATGTTCGTTCATATAAAGTTTGTATTGTGAGAAAGTACAGATTACTGTAGAGTCCGATGAAGGTGAAACAAAGGATTACTTATGGCAAGGGGAAACAAAACGGCAGATACTACCGTATCTGTTTGTGACAACAGGAGGGTTGTACTGGGAGACAGACCACGTGCCGTGACAGTTGGTGCTGAGTCATGTGATGGACTTCATGGCAGAGCCAGGCTGCTGGGGGTGCTGGTTGGTTGTCGCAGCGGAGAGGAAGGGAGCCAGTGGGGAGTCACCCCAGTGTGTTGGAGCTAATCTCTAGGCTGCAGCTCTACTGGGTGGAGGTCAGGGAGCAGTCTGGTGAACAGACAGACCTCAGCACCGGAAGCCCCAGAAGCAGGAAGAGCCGTTGCCTCACCATCTGCCCTGTCGCCCGATCACCACGGCCTCAACACTCACAGCCTGTCCTGTCGGGTGGAGATGTATGTCATGGAAAATTCTCTGTATCACATTCTCCCACCCAAAGCACTCCCCTGTGTCTCTGCTGAGCTCACTCGTTTTAGTGCGGAGTCAGTCTCTCTCTCCTTCTCACACACTCCCCCTCATGAAGTCATCCACTGGGAGAGAGGGTGTACCACAGGGGAGGTTGTACCGGTCATCCCACCTACAGACCCTCTTAAACCATAGCTTTATCAGAGCTGATTCAGAGCAGCTGCTAAAAGCCGGAGCCGGTTCAGTACTGAATGTGTGAAAGACATCTCCCATAACACCATGTTTTTACCAATGACCTCTGATGGGTTTTCCGGCTCATTGATGACTGATGCTGGGTTCTCAAATGAACCACCGTAGGAACAAATCAAACACTTCCACCATGATCAACTCGGTCCCTTAGGAGAACTTTCTACCACAAATATTCCAAATATATTCACAAACGACTTGGTTAAGACGTTAAGGCCTGTCATCCTAAAGGTATTACCAGGGAGGTATGGTTGTAAATGACCAATGATGTCGTAACAACTTAAATACCTCAACAGTGAACACTTAAGCATGTTGCTCATGGAATGGGGAAGATTTAACGATTTCCCTGTAACAATAGAAAGCATTCTGATTAGTCAGAATAAGCACAACAAACTGCTTCCAGCCATACAATACAGTCCCGCCCACATACTGAGGTAATAGGTATTCTGTAGTCATTAGAAGCATTAGCCTGGTCTCCACGCAGCATCTCCCACCTACATCCTACAGCGAGGCTGAGAGTGGTGCTGAAGATGATTGACAGGAGCAGTGAGGTTACAGACAGACACCACATGCACACACGCACGCAGACACGCACACATACACACACAGAGAGAGGTAACTGTCATCCAGAGGGCAACACTCCCACTGATATATGCTGTGTGAATTATTGGCCTGAAAACAGGCCGGTAGCAAGAGGAGGTCTATACTTGCTGACATCATCCTATAAGACCGACACATACGTTCATGGATTGAACGGCTATTAGTGGAATAGAACTGTACTGGTAGAAAAGTGATTTATATTTCAGTAGATGAGATTGCATAAGATATCTTTTCTATTCTCGCTCTCTCGCACTCCCTCTCTCTCCCTCTCTCTCCCTCTCTCTCTCTCTCTCTCTCTCCTTCTCTCTCCCTCTCTCTCCCTCTCTCTCTCTCCCTCTCCCCCTCTCTCTCTCCCTCGCTCTCCCTCTCTCTCCCTCTCTCTCTCTCCCTCTCTCTCCTTCTCTCTCCCTCTCTCTCCCTCTCTCTCCCTCCCTCTCCCTCTCTCTCCCTCTCTCTCCCTCTCCCTCTCTCTCTCTCCCTCTCTCTCCTTCTCTCTCCCTCTCTCTCCCTCTCTCTCCTTCTCTCTCCCTCTCTCTCCCTCTCTCTCCCTCTCTCTCCCTCGCTCTCCCTCTCTCTCCCTCTCTCTCTCCCTCTCTCTCCCTCGCTCTCCCTCTCTCTCCCTCTCTCTCTCCCTCTCTCTCCCTCTCTCTCCCTCTCTCTCTCTCCCTCTCTCTCCCTCTCTCTCCCTCGCTCTCCCTCTCTCTCCCTCGCTCTCCCTCTCTCTCCCTCTCTCTCCGTCTATTAAAATGTAGCATGAGGTTGTGAGACACGCCGTGCTGAGTAGGTGCTTATCAGGCTGGTAAAATTAGTGATGATGCTTCAATGAAGTGTCCGTGACTACTGCCTGAGTGAGCAGCCTGCTTTATGAAGAGAAGAGGAGAGTCCTGTTCCCTGACAGGAATATTGATCAGCAGGAGACAGATGTCTGGCTTCATTTACCTAACCCTCCCTTCCTTCCTTCTTCCTAACCTTCTTCCCTTCTAACTGACTAACAGGCTGAGGTAGGTGCTGTGATACTGAGAGACTCAGTAGGAATATATCTGCAGGATATAAATGATACTGTGTTCCTCTACAAGCTCCTCATTAGAAAACAGTAGACGGTGAGCCTGCTAGTCTGCTAGCCTGTTAGCTGGGCTGTACCCTGCCTGGTCTGCTGCTGTTAAGAGGAGCTGTGAGATAAGCGTTTTCTCTCACCTCCCTTTATGCCGGGCTCAGCATCGTCGTGACACTTCTCCCTGCGAGCATTCTCTCGACGCACCTGCCTTATCCTCACCAACTTTCTCCTCCCCACCTCTCTCCACACATCCCCTCTGCCTCGCCTCCCCTGCTGAAACCAACACTCTCCTCCGTACACTCTCCTCTGTACACTCTCCTCTGTACACTCTCCTCTGTACACTCTCCTCCGTAAACTCTCCTCCGTACACTCTCCTCCGTACACTCTCCGCCGAACACTCTCCTCTGTACACTCTCCTCTGTACACTCTCCTCCGTACACTCTCCTCTGTACACTCTCCTCTGTACACTCTCCTCTGTACACTCTCCTCCGAACACTCTCCTCCGAACACTCTCCTCCGTACACTCTCCTCCGTACACTCTCCTCCGTACACTCTCCTCTGTACACTCTCCTCTGTACACTCTCCTCCGTAAACTCTCCTCCGTACACTCTCCTCCGTACACTCTCCTCCGAACACTCTCCTCCGAACACTCTCCTCTGTACACTCTCCTCCGTACACTCTCCTCTGTACACTCTCCTCTGTACACTCTCCTCCGTACACTCTCCTCCGTACACTCTCCTCTGTACACTCTCCTCTGTATACTCTCCTCTGTACACTCTCCTCTGTACACTCTCCTCTGTACACTCTCCTCTGTACACGCTCCTCTGTACACTCTCCTCTGTACACTCTCCTCTGTACACTCTCCTCCGTACACTCTCCTCCAAACACTCTCCTCTGTACACTCTCCTCTGTACACTCTCCTCTGTATACTCTCCTCTGTATACTCTCCTCTGTATACTCTCCTCTGTACACTCTCCTCTGTACACTCTCCTCCGAAAACTCTCCTCCGAACACTCTCCTCTGTACACTCTCCTCCGTACACTCTCCTCTGTACACTCTCCTCCGAACACTCTCCTCCGAACACTCTCCTCCGTACACTCTCCTCCGTACACTCTCCTCCGTATACTCTCCTCCGTACACTCTCCTCTGTACACTCTCCTCCGTACACTCTCCTCCGAACACTCTCCTCCGTACACTCTCCTCCGTACACTCTCCTCCGTATACTCTCCTCCGTACACTCTCCTCTGTACACTCTCCTCTGTACACTCTCCTCTGTACACTCTCCTCCATACACTCTCCTTCGAACACTCTCCTCCGTACACTCTCCTCCGTACACTATCCTCCGTACACTCTCCTCCGTACACTCTCCTCCGTACACTCTCCTCCGTACACTCTCCTCCGAACACTCTCCTCCGTACACTCTCCTCCGTACACTCTCCTCTGTACACTCTCCTCCGTACACTCTCCTTCGAACACTCTCCTCTGTACACTCTCCTCTGTACACTCTCCTCCGAACACTCTCCTCCGTACACTCTCCTCCGTACACTCTCCTCCGTACACTCTCCTCCGAACACTCTCCTCCGTACACTCTCCTCCGTACACTCTCCTCCGAACACTCTCCTCCGTACACTCTCCTCCGTACACTCTCCTCCGTACACTCTCCTCCGTATACTCTCCTCCGTACACTCTCCTCTGTACACTCTCCTCTGTACACTCTCCTCTGTACACTCTCCTCCGTACACTCTCCTTCGAACACTCTCCTCCGTACACTCTCCTCCGTACACTCTCCTCTGTACACTCTCCTCCGTACACTCTCCTCTGAACACTCTCCTCCGTACACTCTCCTCTGTACACTCTCCTCTGTACACTCTCCTCCGTACACTCTCCTTCGAACACTCTCCTCTGTACACTCTCCTCTGTACACTCTCCTCTGTACACTCTCCTCTGTACACTCTCCTCTGTACACTCTCCTCCGAAAACTCTCCTCCGTACACTCTCCTCCGAACACTCTCCTCCGAACACTCTCCTCTGTACACTCTCCTCTGTAAACTCTCCTCCGTACACTCTCCTCCGTACACTCTCCTCCGTACACTCTCCTCCGTACACTCTCCTCCGAACACTCTCCTCCGAACACTCTCCTCCGTACACTCTCCTCCGTACACTCTCCTCTGTACACTCTCCTCCGTACACTCTCCTCCGAACACTCTCCTCCGTACACTCTCCTCCGTACACTCTCCTCCGTACACTCTCCTCCGTATACTCTCCTCTGTACACTCTCCTCTGTACACTCTCCTCTGTACACTCTCCTCTGTACACTCTCCTCCGTACACTCTCCTTCGAACACTCTCCTCCGTACACTCTCCTCCGTACACTCTCCTCTGTACACTCTCCTCCGTACACTCTCCTCCGAACACTCTCCTCCGTACACTCTCCTCTGTACACTCTCCTCTGTACACTCTCCTCCGTACACTCTCCTTCGAACACTCTCCTCTGTACACTCTCCTCTGTACACTCTCCTCTGTACACTCTCCTCTGTACACTCTCCTCTGTACACTCTCCTCCGAACACTCTCCTCCGTACACTCTCCTCCGAACACTCTCCTCTGTACACTCACCTCTGTAAACTCTCCTCCGTACACTCTCCTCCGTACACTCTCCTCCGTACACTCTCCTCCGTACACTCTCCTCCGAACACTCTCCTCCGAACACTCTCCTCCGTACACTCTCCTCTGTACACTCTCCTCCGTACACTCTCCTTCGAACACTCTCCTCCGTACACTCTCCTCCGTACACTCTCCTCTGTACACTCTCCTCCGTACACTCTCCTCCGAACACTCTCCTCCGTACACTCTCCTCTGTACACTCTCCTCTGTACACTCTCCTCCGTACACTCTCCTTCGAACACTCTCCTCTGTACACTCTCCTCTGTACACTCTCCTCTGTACACTCTCCTCTGTACACTCTCCTCCGAACACTCTCCTCCGTACACTCTCCTCCGAACACTCTCCTCTGTACACTCTCCTCTGTAAACTCTCCTCCGTACACTCTCCTCCGTACACTCTCCTCCGTACACTCTCCTCCGTACACTCTCCTCCGTACACTCTCCTCCGAACACTCTCCTCCGAACACTCTCCTCCGTACACTCTCCTCCGTACACTCTCCTCTGTACACTCTCCTCTGTACACTCTCCTCCGAACACTCTCCTCCGAACACTCTCCTCTGTACACTCTCCTCTGTACACTCTCCTCTGTACACTCTCCTCTGTACACTCTCCTCCGTACACTCTCCTTCGAACACTCTCCTCCGTACACTCTCCTCCGTACACTCTCCTCTGTACACTCTCCTCCGTACACTCTCCTCCGAACACTCTCCTCCGTACACTCTCCTCCGAACACTCTCCTCCGTACACTCTCCTCTGTACACTCTCCTCTGTACACTCTCCTCCGTACACTCTCCTTCGAACACTCTCCTCTGTACACTCTCCTCTGTACACTCTCCTCTGTACACTCTCCTCTGTACACTCTCCTCTGTACACTCTCCTCCGAACACTCTCCTCCGTACACTCTCCTCCGAACACTCTCCTCTGTACACTCTCCTCTGTAAACTCTCCTCCGTACACTCTCCTCCGTACACTCTCCTCCGTACACTCTCCTCCGTACACTCTCCTCCGTACACTCTCCTCCGCACACTCTCCTCCGTACACTCTCCTCCGTACACTCTCCTCCGTACACTCTCCTCCGTAAACTCTCCTCCGTACACTCTCCTCCGTACACTTTCCTCCGTACACTCTCCTCCGTACACTCTCCTCCGTAAACTCTCCTCCGTACACTCTCCTCCGTACACTTTCCTCCGTACACTCTCCTCCGTACACTCTCCTCCGTAAACTCTCCTCCGTACACTCTCCTCCGTACACTTTCCTCCGTACACTCTCCTCCGTATACTCTCCTCCGTACACTCTCCTCTGTACACTCTCCTCTGAACACTCTCCTCCGAACACTCTCCTCTGTACACTCTCCTCCGTCCTCCATGACCCAGAAACCGATCGGTGGTCGAGGAGTGTGTCAATTCGTTAGTAGGCAAACGGAAGACGGTCCTCTCCTCCTCGATAGGCTCCTTTTGGTGAAGAAGCACAAGTGTAGTTTTGAAATCTGCCACATCCCCTTTGAATCAGCTGCTGCTTTCTCAAAGGAGAAAAGCATGCAAACATGTAAAAACAATATGCTACTCATCCTTTTAACTTGAAAATGTCTTGCACAACTAGCTACATTTGTTTTGGGATTCCGCCCTGTAAACAAGCGCATTTTCGTCAACTTTCCCTCTCCTCGCCACGTCTCCTCGCCACGTCTCCTCGCCACGTCTCCTCGCCACGTCTCCTCGATTACCTTTGACCTTTTTCCAAAGTCGGCGAGAGAGGACAGCGCAGAGAAGACGCAGAAGTTGAGCGGATCTAACTGAGAAAAGGCCCGTGTCTAGGTTTTCCTTGTCTTATCTCTGTGGCCCAAACTGCAGCTCTGTGTCCAGATCAGTCCCTCTCATTCTCTCCTCCTCTTCCTCTCGCCACCTCTCCTCACCCGCACTAGTATAGAGCGCAGCGCCTCTGCGGAATGTACACTCTTAGAAAAAAAAGGTGCTATCTAGAACCTGAAAGTGTTCTTCGGAACTGTCCCCAAAGGAGAACCCTTTGAAGAACCTGGTAACAAAGTCATGGGGTTGCTGAACAGTAATGATAATATCATCATGAGAGAAATAAGGCTTTTTATAAAGTGTTGTTATTAACCTTTCAGGTAGTCTGCTGTTAAGACCGTTGGGCTAGTAACCAAGAGGCTGCTGGTTCGAATCCCTGCGCTGACTATGTGAGCAAGGCACTTAACCCTATTTGCTCCTGTAAGTCGCTCTGGATAAGAGCGTCTGCATAATGACTGTAACGTAAAATCCCAATCTCATAATTTATTGTTTGAAAGAGATCGTTTAAGTGTTTATGGTTATTAATCAACTAGAAAAAAAACATGAAAAAAGGCATGAATTTGTATTCAGTGCTTTTTTTCTTCTTCGGTCATTTGTGATAAATCCTAATACATGTGGTATGATCTGGGATAACAGGTCTGGGATTAGAATTCATTCAAACTACACAGAGAGAGCTGTGAGCCCACCAGTCGTGTTACTATACTGAGACTACAGAGTAACACCTTGTGTTGGAGCATCATTTGACAGGCAAATGATCCTAGTAAAATATGATAGCTACACAGAGGACTACATGACGACTCTTCAATGTTCAGTTGAGTGGTTCACGGTTTCATTTATGACCACAACGATGGTTATCAGAGCTGTATTCTCACGGAGAGGATGATATGACCAGGAAGTGCTCGGGAGCCCTTATTACAGAGCTGGACTATAATACACATGTATTACTACTAGTTACCATCCCAACACACTGACAAGGTCGTTATTATTACTCTGGGGTACATGAAAAGTATTTCGTAACAGACAGAGGTTAATGGTCTGAAACGAAGCGTTTGAGAAAAGTAAAAGGTTAGATCGATTAAATGAGGATCACTAAAAAGTATATTTTATTGAACACAGGCCAGCTATCAGAGTAACACAGGCCAGCAATCAGAGTAACACAGGCCAGCTATCAGAGTAACACAGGCCAGTTATCAGAGTAACACAGGCCAGCTATCAGAGTAACACAGGCCAGCTATCAGAGTAACACAGGCCAGCTATCAGAGTAACACAGGCCAGCTATCAGAGTAACACAGGCCAGCTATCAGAGTAACACAGGCCAGCTATCAGAGTAACACAGGCCAGCTATCAGAGTAACACAGGGGAACGTATTGTTCTACACCTGAACTTTCACCACCATTACAACAGGAGTTCATATAGAGGAGCTAGAGAGGATTTGAGATTGACTCGAGATCAACACATAAAAACAACTTCCTCTCTTTTCTCTCTCTCTCTCCTCGCTCCCCAACCAGCATGTAGTTCTTCAGTTAGTTCAAGTACAATTACAGCCTCTCAGTTTCAAATCAGGCCGCTGTGGAACCAGGAAAGACCAACAAGCGGTTGCCTCCAGAACACAACCCTCCTCCAACCCTCCTGTCATTCACAACCCTCCTCCAACCCTCCTGTCATTCACAACCCTCCTCCAACCCTCCTGTCATTCACAACCCTCCTCCAACCCTCCTGTCATTCACAACCCTCCTCCAACCCTCCTGTCATTCACAACCCTCCTCTAACCCTCCTGTCATTCACAACCCTTCTCCAACCCTCCTGTCATTCACAACCCTTCTCCAACCCTCCTGTCATTCACAACCCTCCTCCAACCCTCCTGTCATTCACAACCCTCCTCCAACCCTCCTGTCATTCACAACCCTTCTCCAACCCTCCTGTCATTCACAACCCTCCTCCAACCCTCCTGTCATTCACAACCCTCCTCCAACCCTCCTGTCATTCACAACCCTCCTCCAACCCTCCTGTCATTCACAACCCTCCTCCAACCCTCCTGTCATTCACAACCCTCCTCCAACCCTCCTGTCATTCACAACCCTTCTCCAACCCTCCTGTCATTCACAACCCTTCTCCAACCCTCCTGTCATTCACAACCCTTCTCCAACCCTCCTGTCATTCACAACCCTTCTCCAACCCTCCTGTCATTCACAACCCTCCTCCAACCCTCCTGTCATTCACAACCCTCCTCCAACCCTCCTGTCATTCACAACCCTTCTCCAACCCTCCTGTCATTCACATCCCTCCTCCAACCCTCCTGTCATTTTTTTTTATTTTTTATTTCACCTTTATTTAACCAGGTAGGCTAGTTGAGAACAAGTTCTCATTTGCAACTGCGACCTGGCCAAGATAAAGCATAGCAGTGTGAACAGACAACACAGAGTTACACATGGAGTAAACAATAAACAAGTCAATAACATGGTAGAAAAAAAAAGAGAATCTATATACAATGTGTGCAAAAGGCATGAGGTAGGCAATAAATCGAATAATTATAATTTAGCAGATTAACACTGGAGTGATAAATCATCAGATGATCATGTGCAAGAAGAGATACTGGTGTGCAAAAGAGCAGAAAAGTAAATAAATAAAAGCAGTATGGGGGGTGAGGTAGGTAAATTGGGTGGGTAGTTTACAGATGGACTATGTACAGCTGCAGCGATCGGTTAGCTGCTCGGATAGCAGATTTTTAAAGTTGTTGAGGGAGATAAAAGTCTCCAACTTCAGAGATTTTTGCAATTCGTTCCAGTCGCAGGCAGCAGAGAACTGGAAGGAAAGGCGTCCAAATGAGGTTTTGGCTTTAGGGATGATCAGTGAGATACACCTGCTGGAGCGCGTGTTGCAGGTGGGTGTAGCCATCGTGACCAGTGAACTGAGATAAGGCGGCACTTTACCTAGCATAGCCTTGTAGATGACCTGGAGCCAGTGGGTCTGACGACGAACATGTAGCGAGGGCCAGCCGACTAGGGCATACAGGTCGCAGTGGTGGGTCGTATAAGGTGCTTTAGTAACAAAACGAATGGCACTGTGATAAACTGCATCCAGTTTGCTGAGTAGAGTATTGGAAGCTATTTTGTAGATGACATCGCCGAAGTCGAGGATCGGTAGGATAGTCAGTTTTACTAGGGTAAGTTTGGCGGCGTGAGTGAAGGAGGCTTTGTTGCGGAATAGAAAGCCGATTCTTGATTTGATTTTGGATTGGAGATGTTTGATATGAGTCTGGAAGGAGAGTTTGCAGTCTAGCCAGACACCTAGGTACTTATAGATGTCCACATATTCTAGGTCGGAACCGTCCAGGGTGGTGATGCTAGTCGGGCGTGCGGGTGCAGGCAGCGAACGGTTGAAAAGCATGCATTTGGTTTTACTAGCGTTTAAGAGCAGTTGGAGGCCACGGAAGGAGTGTTGTATGGCATTGAAGCTCGTTTGGAGGTTAGATAGCACAGTGTCCAAGGAAGGGCCGGAAGTATATAGAATGGTGTCGTCTGCGTAGAGGTGGATCAGGGAATCGCCCGCAGCAAGAGCAACATCATTGATGTATACAGAGAAAAGAGTCGGCCCGAGAATTGAACCCTGTGGTACCCCCATAGAGACTGCCAGAGGACCGGACAACATGCCCTCCGATTTGACACACTGAACTCTGTCTGCAAAGTAGTTGGTGAACCAGGCAAGGCAGTCATTAGAAAAACCGAGGCTACTGAGTCTGCCGATAAGAATATGGTGATTGACAGAGTCGAAAGCCTTGGCCAGGTCGATGAAGACGGCTGCACAGTAATGTCTTTTATCGATGGCGGTTATGATATCGTTTAGTACCTTGAGCGTGGCTGAGGTGCACCCGTGACCGGCTCGGAAACCGGATTGCACAGCGGAGAAGGTACGGTGGGATTCGAGATGGTCAGTGATCTGTTTGTTGACTTGGCTTTCGAAGACCTTAGATAGGCAGGGCAGGATGGATATAGGTCTGTAACAGTTTGGGTCCAGGGTGTCTCCCCCTTTGAAGAGGGGGATGACCGCGGCAGCTTTCCAATCCTTGGGGATCTCAGATGATACGAAGGAGAGGTTGAACAGGCTGGTGATAGGGGGTGCGACAATGGCGGCGGACAGTTTCAGAAATAGGGGGTCCAGATTGTCAAGCCCAGCTGATTTGTATGGGTCCAGGTTTTTCAGCTCTTTCAGAACATCTGCTATCTGGATTTGGGTAAAGGAGAAGCTGGGGAGGCTTGGGCGAGTAGCAGCGGGGGGGGCGGGGCTGTTGGCCAAGGTTGGAGTCGCCAGGAGGAAGGCATGGCCAGCCATTGAGAAATGCTTGTTGAAGTCTTCGATTATCACGGATTTATCGGTGGTGACCGTGTTACCTAGCCTCAGTGCAGTGGGCAGCTGGGAGGAGGTGCTCTTGTTCTCCATGGACTTTACAGTATCCCAGAACTTTTTGGAGTTAGAGCTACAGGATGCAAATTTCTGCTTGAAAAAGCTGGCCTTTGCTTTCCTGACTGACTGCGTGTATTGGTTCCTGACTTCCCTGAACAGTTGCATATCGCGGGGGCTCTTCGATGCTATTGCAGTTCGCCACAGGATGTTTTTGTGCTGGTCGAGGGCAGTCAGGTCTGGAGTGAACCAAGGGCTATATCTGTTCTTGGTTCTGCATTTTTTGAACGGAGCATGCTTGTCTAATATGGTGAGGAAGTAACATTTAAAGAATGACCAGGCATCCTCAACTGACGGGATGAGGTCAATATCCTTCCAGGGTACCCGGGCCAGGTCGATTAGAAAGGCCTGCTCGCAGAAGTGTTTTAGGGAGCGTTTGACAGTGATGAGGGGTGGTCGTTTGACCGCGGACCCGTGGCGGATACAGGCAATGAGGCAGTGATCGCTGAGATCTTGATTGAAGACAGCAGAGGTGTATTTGGAGGGCAGGTTGGTCAGGATAATGTCTATTAGGGTGCCCATGTTTACGGATTTAGGGTTGTACCTGGTGGGTTCCTTGATGATTTGTGTGAGATTGAGGGCATCAAGCTTGGATTGTAGGACTGCCGGGGTGTTAAGCATATCCCAGTTTAGGTCACCTAACAGAACAAACTCTGAAGCTAGATGGGGAGCGATCAATTCACAGATGGTGTCCAGGGCACAGCTGGGAGCTGAGGGGGGTCGGTAGCAGGCGGCAACAGTGAGAGACTTATTTCTGGAGAGATTAATTTTTAAAATTAGAAGTTCGAACTGTTTGGGCATAGACCTGGAAAGTATGACAGAACTTTGCAGGCTATCTCTGCAGTAGATTGCAACTCCTCCCCCTTTGGCAGTTCTATCTTGACGGAAAGTGTTATAGTTGGGTATGGAAATCTCAGAATTTTTGGTGGCCTTCCTAAGCCAGGATTCGGACACGGCAAGGACATCAGGGTTGGCAGAGTGTGCTAAAGCGGTGAGTAAGGCAAACTTAGGGAGGAGGCTTCTGATGTTGACATGCATGAGGCCAAGGCTTTTTCGATCACAGAAGTCAACAAATGAGGGTGACTGGGGACATGCAGGGCCTGGGTTTACCTCCACATCACCCGAGGAACAGAGGAGTAGTAGGATGAGGGTGCGGCTAAAGGCTATCAAAACTGGTCGCCTAGAGCGTTGGGGACAAAGAATAAAAGGAGCAGATTTATGGGCGTGGTAGAATAGATTCTGGGCATAATGTGCAGACAGGGGTATGGAGGGGCGCGGGTACAGCGGAGGCAAGCCCAGGCACTGGGTGATGATAAGAGAGGTTGTATCTCTGGACATGCTGGTCTCAATGGGTGAGGTCACCGCATGTGTGGGGGGTGGGACAAAGGAGGTAACAGAGGTACGGAGAGTGGAACTACAGGGTCCATTGCAAACCAAAACAATGATAATGATAACTAGCCTGAACAACAGTATGCAAGGCATATTGATATATGAGAGAGACATACAATAAGGCATAAAGTGATTGCAGGTCTTGATTGGGAGAGCTAGCTAAAACAACAGGTAAGATAACAGCAGCAATAACAGGGTGCTAGTCTAACACAGCAACAACAGGTAAAAATGGCGACGACTCGGCAGAGAGGGTCGGATTAACTACACACAGATCCTGAGTTAAAGCACAGAGCCGACAGATAAAACACAAATAAACAGAATGGAGTACCGTGAATTAATGGACAGTCAAGCATGCATCAGCTATGTAGCCAAGTGATCATAGTGTCCAGGGGGCAGCCGTAGATGGAGCAGGGAGGCCTCCACTAAGCTAGCACGCGGCGTTTAAAGTTAGTAGCCCGGGGGGTGATCTGCTCAGACGGAGGGGGTCTGCTCAGACGTGGTCGTGTCGACAGAGAATCCAAGCCGGATGGCGAAAGAGAGGTTGTGAATTGTAGAATTGTGTTTGCTAACTGGTGCTAGCTTCGTGGCAGTGGCGCTAGCTGCGCTAGCTGCAAGCTAGCTGTGAGGATCAGAAGTAGTGGCTCAGGGATTACGGCAGGAATCCGGCGTTGTTGTCGAGAGACAGTCCGATGCTGGTAAATTGGTGAGTAATATCCAGGCTAATAACAGGGCTGGTGTCTGTGCAGAAGGTAAAAGCTACTAGCAGCGGCAAAAAAATTGCTAAATTAGCTTGTAGCTGATTTAGACCAGTTGTGATGGATTGGCAGGGCTCTGTGTCGGCAAAAAAAAAAGGTCCAGTCCAATTGGCAAAAGAGGTATTGTAGCCCAAGAATTCGCTGGTAGACCTCTTCGGCTAGCCGGCAGATGGGCCTAGCTCGAGGCTAGCTCAAGGCTAACTGGTGCTTGCTTCGGGACAGAGGTGTTAGCCAGTAGTAGCCACTCGGTTGCAGCTAGCTAGCTGTGATGAAACGGTGTAATTGTCCAGAGCTTGCGTCAGGAATCCGGTGATGTGGTAGAGAAAAAGCAGTCCTATATGCTCTGGGTTGATATCGCGCTTGCAGACTGGCAGGTATTGGCCCGGTATTGAAGCTGGCAGTGTCCGAGTTGAGGGTGAAGACCGCAGCAGTGGCTAACTGACTACTAGCTAGTAGCTAGTTATCTGGCTAGCTTCTGATTGGGGTTACGGTTCTAAAGTATAAAAAAATAGCAGGTCCGTACCACATTGGGTGAGGCGGAATGTAGGAATGTATATTCAGTTCCTAGATGGAAAGTGAAATTAAAATATATACGAAATGTATACGAAAAATACGAAGACTATTTACACGGGACAAGACAAGACAAAGACACGTCCTACTGCTACGCCATCTTGGATTCACAACCCTCCTCCAACCCTCCTGTCATTCACAACCCTCCTCCAACCCTCCTGTCATTCACAACCCTTCTCCAACCCTCCTGTCATTCACAACCCTTCTCCAACCCTCCTGTCATTCACAACCCTGCTCCAACCCTCCTGTCATTCACAACCCTCCTCCAACCCTCCTGTCATTCACAACCCTCCTCCAACCCTCCTGTCATTCACAACCCTTCTCCAACCCTCCTGTCATTCACAACCCTCCTCTAACCCTCCTGTCATTCACAACCCTTCTCCAACCCTCCTGTCATTCACAACCCTCCTCCAACCCTCCTGTCATTCACAACCCTCCTCCAACCCTCCTGTCATTCACAACCCTTCTCCAACCCTCCTGTCATTCACAACCCTCCTCCAACCCTCCTGTCATTCACAACCCTCCTCCAACCCTCCTGTCATTCACAACCCTTCTCCAACCCTCCTGTCATTCACAACCCTCCTCCAACCCTCCTGTCATTCACAACCCTCCTCCAACCCTCCTGTCATTCACAACCCTCCTCCAACCCTCCTGTCATTCACAACCCTCCTCCAACCCTCCTGTCATTCACAACCCTCCTCCAACCCTCCTGTCATTCACAACCCTTCTCCAACCCTCCTGTCATTCACAACCCTTCTCCAACCCTCCTGTCATTCACAACCCTTCTCCAACCCTCCTGTCATTCACAACCCTTCTCCAACCCTCCTGTCATTCACAACCCTCCTCCAACCCTCCTGTCATTCACAACCCTCCTCCAACCCTCCTGTCATTCACAACCCTTCTCCAACCCTCCTGTCATTCACATCCCTCCTCCAACCCTCCTGTCATTCACAACCCTCCTCCAACCCTCCTGTCATTCACAACCCTCCTCCAACCCTCCTGTCATTCACAACCCTTCTCCAACCCTCCTGTCATTCACAACCCTTCTCCAACCCTCCTGTCATTCACAACCCTCCTCCAACCCTCCTGTCATTCACAACCCTCCTCCAACCCTCCTGTCATTTACAACCCTGCTCCAACCCTCCTGTCATTCACAACCCTCCTCCAACCCTCCTGTCATTCACAACCCTCCTCCAACCCTCCTGTCATTCACAACCCTTCTCCAACCCTCCTGTCATTCACAACCCTCCTCTAACCCTCCTGTCATTCACAACCCTTCTCCAACCCTCCTGTCATTCACAACCCTCCTCCAACCCTCCTGTCATTCACAACCCTCCTCCAACCCTCCTGTCATTCACAACCCTCCTCCAACCCTCCTGTCATTCACAACCCTCCTCCAACCCTCCTGTTATTCACAACCCTCCTCCAACCCTCCTGTCATTCACAACCCTCCTCCAACCCTCCTGTCATTCACAACCCTCCTCCAACCCTCCTGTCATTCACAACCCTCCTCCAACCCTCCTGTCATTCACAACCCTCCTCCAACCCTCCTGTCATTCACAACCCTCCTCCAACCCTCCTGTCATTCACAACCCTCCTCCAACCCTACTGTCATTCACAACCCTCCTCCAACCCTCCTGTCATTCACAACCCTCCTCCAACCCTCCTGTCATTCACAACCCTTCTCCAACCCTCCTGTCATTCACAACCCTTCTCCAACCCTCCTGTCATTCACAACCCTCCTCCAACCCTCCTGTCATTCACAACCCTCCTCCAACCCTCCTGTCATTCACAACCCTGCTCCAACCCTCCTGTCATTCACAACCCTCCTCCAACCCTCCTGTCATTCACAACCCTCCTCCAACCCTCCTGTCATTCACAACCCTTCTCCAACCCTCCTGTCATTCACAACCCTCCTCTAACCCTCCTGTCATTCACAACCCTTCTCCAACCCTCCTGTCATTCACAACCCTCCTCCAACCCTCCTGTCTTTCACAACCCTCCTCCAACCCTCCTGTCATTCACAACCCTCCTCCAACCCTCCTGTCGTTCACAACCCTCCTCCAACCCTCCTGTTATTCACAACCCTCCTCCAACCCTCCTGTCATTCACAACCCTCCTCCAACCCTCCTGTCATTCACAACCCTCCTCCAACCCTCCTGTCATTCACAACCCTCCTCCAACCCTCCTGTCATTCACAACCCTCCTCCAACCCTCCTGTCATTCACAACCCTCCTCCAACCCTCCTGTCATTCACAACCCTCCTCCAACCCTCCTGTCATTCACAACCCTCCTCCAACCCTCCTGTCATTCACAACCCTCCTCCAACCCTCCTGTCATTCACAACCCTCCTCCAACCCTCCTGTCATTCACAACCCTCCTCCAACCCCCCTGTCATTCACAACCCTCCTCCAACCCTCCTGTCATTCACAACCCTCCTCCAACCCTCCTGTCATTCACAACCCTCCTCCAACCCTCCTGTCATTCACAACCCTTCTCCAACCCTCCTGTCATTCACAACCCTTCTCCAACCCTCCTGTCATTCACAACCCTCCTCCAACCCTCCTGTCATTCACAACCCTCCTCCAACCCTCCTGTCATTCACAACCCTTCTCCAACCCTCCTGTCATTCACAACCCTCCTCCAACCCTCCTGTCATTCACAACCCTCCTCCAACCCTCCTGTCATTCACAACCCTCCTCCAACCCTCCTGTCATTCACAACCCTCCTCCAACCCTCCTGTCATTCACAACCCTGCTCCAACCCTCCTGTCATTCACAACCCTCCTCCAGGGCTGAACAACCCTTCATCCCATCAGGAGAGCGACAGGTGTAGCTTAAAGGGAAATGTCACAAATTCAACTTCATATTCATCCTCTCCAGCACCACCCCAACATCAACATATGTGAAAATTGTGCATTTCTATGTTTTGTAATAAAATAAATAGTGGAAGATAAGTGTTTCCAATGACATCATCTGTGCCATTTTAACCAATTATGAGTAGGCATTGCCTAATAATTGCCTACTAATTGGTTGATGATGTCATAGGAAACACTTATCTTCCTCTATATTTTTACTACAAAACATAGAAATGCACAATTTTCACATATGATGATGTTGGGGTGGTGCTGGAGAGGATGAATATGAAGTTGAAAATATTTTACATTTCCCTTTAATGACCAGAGCCCAGGGGAACCAGGGAAAATGCTTATCAACAGGACCTTCTGTTACAATCACCTTTTCTTGTTATCATGCAAACCAAGCAGCTAGGACCAGCTCCATATTAAACACAGGGAATATTCCACTATGTCTGTGAAAAGGCTCTATTCTGCTCAAACATTATACAGTGGAGGCTCATTGATGCTCGGAATCCTGGAACAATCTGAACGTATTTGAGCAACACTGATGTAAAATGGCGCGCAATTACTTAGTTCACTAGGTTGATCATTTAGGAGCAATAGCAAAATTCTTTAACACGATCGAGATCGGGTAGGATATTCCATCCTTCCCTCTCTGCTCCCCCCTTTCCCAGACCACCCAGTCAGCCATGTCGTTCTGTGCTGTGCTCCCCAGCTGTTCCTGGCCATGGTCCGTTTGTGTTACTTTGTTTCCACATGGCTGAGGTCAGTGGCAGTGGCCTACCTCGCTCTCTCTCTCTCCTCGCTCTCTCTCTCTCCTCGCTCTCTCTCTCTCCTCGCTCTCTCTCTCTCCTCGCTCAATCTTTCACCTCGCTCGCTCACTCTCCTTGCTTGCTCACTTTCCTTGCTTGCTTTCTCTCTCTCTCTCTCTCTCTCTCCCCTCTCTCTCTCCCTGTGATCACAAAGCAGAGGAAGGATGGTCTTTGTGAATGGTGCAGGTGTCCTGGGCATGAAAGGGCCCTCAGGGCCACACGGAGACCCAGGAGATTCAGGTCCCTGTGGAGGCCTTTCAGACCCACCTCCCATCTGCAGTGGAGCTTGACCCAGCTGAGTCAGCCAGTCAGTCAGCCGAACACCTTTTGTAGTCACTCTTTACGTGGCTACACTGAGGGTGGCAGGCCTCCCCTGGTCATCACTGAATCATGGCTAAAGACTAATCCACTTCAATCAAACCTCAGAATGTGAGGAAGAGATGTGAATGGACTCCAACTGCTGAGAGGCAGGAAGACAATGAGAACCAGAGTGTACCGTTGAATGGAGCGATCACAGAGAGACAGTGACAGACAGAAGATACAAAGTCTCCACATCAGACTGGATCACATGGGGGGCGTCTCCACGCAACAGGTTCTGGACACAACCACGTCCACATCCGACAGAGTCCCATAGATACAGAATGAAGACAGTGTTCCTAGGTGAGAACAGGTAAGGCTGTGGGTTCTCAGGTGAGGCTGTGACAACCAACATTGTCAACATACACAACCGTGGGTGTCACGCCCTGACCTTAGTTATCTTTGTTTTCTTTATTATTTTGGTTAGATCAGGGTGTGACATGGGTGATATATGTGTTTTGTTCCTGTCTAGGGTTTTTTGTATGTCTATGGGTGTTGTCTAGTCTAGGTGTTATATGTCTATGGTTGCCTAGATTGGTTCTCAATTAGAGGCAGCTGTTTATCGTTGTCTCTGATTGGGAACCATATTTAGGCAGCCATATTCCTTAGGTAGTTCGTGGGTTATTGTCTATGTGTAAGTTGCCTGTGTCTGCACTATTTTCTATATAGTGTCACGTTCGTTTTGTTGTTTTGTAAAGTTTGGTTAAGTGTTCTTCGTTATAATAAATAGAAGATGTATTCATATCACGCTGCGCCTTGGTCCTCCTCTCTTCCACATTACGACGAGCGTGACAGTGGGGCAGCAGCACCCTTGTGGTTGTGTTTAACCAACCAGTAGAGAAGTAGGGTAACTGACATATCAGGGCTTGAACAGTTACACATTCTTTGGATTCTGTTGTTATTGTTGTTGTTGTTTACGTTGAACCTGGCTTTTCTCTCTTTCTCATTGATGTTTACATTTGAGTCCACCTGATGCAATTACCTAGCATGCATTTAATTCCAGAAGGGATTTAGGAACTCAAGGTGTCCAATTATCCTGCGTGGTAGACTGGGACTCTCAGTCTCTCTGCGGGGGGCTAGGGCCATAAAATAAATGTTGTTTGGGATCCTGACTGGTCCCAGCAGAGAGGAGCGGGTCAGGGGAGGTTACACTTTAATGAGAGTAGGTACAGGATTTCCACTTCAACAGGGTAATTTAATACTAGCGCGACCCTCGGCACGCCACACCATTTAAAACATAGTTTCTCACTCTTTTGTGTAATATTCAACGTCCTCACATGCTCGTAATACTTCAATTTTACAGCAGCTTGAAAATACCAAATGGTACAAGCCTCTATTTTACAACCTCCTCCCCCCACCGAGCAGAACAGGGCTGTTCTGCTGCCTGTTTTTGCAGTGGAGTCGTAACGTGGTGTGGCAATGAGGAAATCATCTTCCTATAATAAAAAGAGTAAAAGAAGCTTTGCTATTTATACCACATTCAACGTTAAAATACCACCAGAATGTACAATACAGTTCAAAAGTTTGGGGCCACTTAGAAATGTCCTTGTTTTTTAAAGAAAAGCACATTTTTTGTCCATTAAAATGACATCAAATTGATCAGAAATGCAGTGTAGACATTGTTAACGTTGTAAATGACTATTGTAGCTGGAAACGGCTGATTTTGAATGGAATATCTACATAGGTGTACAGAGGCCCATTATCAGCAACCATCACTCCAATGGCACGTTGTGTTAGCTAATCCAAGTTTATAATTTTAAAAGACTAATTGATCATTAGAAAACCCTTTTGCAATTATGTTAGCACAGCTGAAAACTGTTGTTCTGATTAAAGAAGCAATTAAACTGGCCTTCTTTAGACTAGTTGAGTATCTGGAGCACGCATTTGTAGGTTCGATCACAGGCTCAAAATGGCCAGAAACAAAGAACGTACTTCTGAAACTCGTCAGTCTATTCTTGTTCTGAGAAATGAAGGCTACTCCATGCAACAAATTGCCAAGAAACTGAAGATCTCGTACAACGCTGTGTATTACTCCCTTCACAGAACATCTCAAATTGTCTCTAACCAGAATAGAAAGAGAGTGTCATTAGAGTGTCTAGTTTGAGAAACAGACGCCTCACAAGTCCTCAACTGGCAGATTTATTAAATAGTACCCGCAAAACACCAGTCTCAACATCAACAGTGAAGAGGCGACTACAGGATGCTGGCCTTCTAGGCAGAGTTGCAAAGAAAAAGCCATATCTCAGACTGGCCAATAAAAATTAAAGATTAAGATGGGCAAAAGAACACAGACACTGGACAGAGGAACTCTGCCTAGAAGGCCAGCATCCCGGAGTCGCCTCTTCACTGTTGACATGAGACTGGTGTTTTGCGGGTACTATTTAATGAAGCTGCCAGTAACCAAAAAAGTGTTAAACACCCTGAGGTCCAACTCATCCCAAACCATCTCAAATGGGTTGAGGTCGGGTGATTGTGGAGGCCAGGTCAACTGATGTAGCTCTCCATCACTCTCCTTCTTAGTCAAATAGCCCTTACACAGCCTGGAGGTGTGTTGGGTCATTGTCCTGTTGAAAAACAATTGATAGTCCTACTAAGAGCAAACCAGATGGGATGGCGTATCTCTGCAGAATGCTGTGGTAGCCATGCTGGTTAAGTGTGCCTTGAATTCTTAATAAATCACTGACAGTGTCACCGACAAAGCATGCCCACACCATCACACCTTCTCCTCCATGCTTCACTGTGGGAACCACACATGTGGAGATCATCCGTTCACCTACTCTGCGTCTCACAAAGATATGGCGGTTGGACTCAAATTCCCACCAGTCTAATGTCCATTGCTCGTGTTTCTTGGTTCAAGCAAGTCTCTTCTTATTATTGGTGTCCTTTGGTAGTGGTTTCTTTGCAGCAATTCAACCATGAAGGCCTGATTCACCAAGTCTCCTCTGAACATTTGATATTTAGATGTGTCTGTTACTTGAACTCTGTGAAGCATTTATTTGGGCTGGAATTTCTGACGCTGGTAACTTGAATGAACTTATCCTCTGCAGCAGAGGTAACTCTGGGTCTTCCTTTCCTGTGGTGGTCCTCATGAGAGCCAGTTTCATCATAGCGCTTGATGGTTTTGCGACTGACTGACCTTCATGTCTTAAAGTAATGATGGACTGTCATTTCTCTTTGCTTATTTGAGCTGCTCTTGCCATAATATGGACTTGATATTTTACCAAATAAGGCTATCTTCTGTATACCACCCCTACCTTGTCACAACACAACTGATTGGCTCAAACGCATTACGAAGGAAAGTAATTTCACAAATTAACTTTTAACAAGGCACACCTGTTAATTGGTTGAGAGAATGCAGAGTGTGCAAAGCTGTCATGAAGGCAAAGGGTGGCTACTTTGAAGAATCTGAAATATAAAATATATTTTGATTTGTTTTACACTTTTTGGGTTACTACATGATTCCATACGTGTTATTGCATAGCTTTAATGTCTTCACTATTATTTCTACAATGTAGAATAGTAACAATAAAGAAAAACCCTTCAATGAGTAGGTGTGTCCAAACGTTTGACTGGTTCTGTATATCAAAAGATCTTTCAACATTCAGTTGGTTTCCCTTTTTTTCAATGGATTATTAGCCATGCCAAATTAGCAGTCTTTTTCCACCACTGCACCTCCCATTCCTTCCCTCTACTCTGTTACGGGACATCAGTCTGAGTAGCACCGTCTGCTCTGTTCAGCCTCACTCACCAATTAAAACAATGGAGAGTGAGAGCTCCAATCAAATCCTGCCCTGGTCTGACTGCCCCCCCCCCCCCCCCCCCCATCCCCCAGACCCCCTACCGGAACCCCCACGGCCCATCAGGACACGGTCAGACTCCTCAATACACCTCCACCCCACCTCCACACCTCAGAGCAGACCTAACACCAAGCAGCCTGTTAAAGGAGGTTTAAACATGTCTGTCTGCTCAGCGTCATGGCCTGCATGGGCCCCTAGATCAAGTCAAATTTACCTACAGCTATTAGTGGAGAACATGCGTTTGCAATAGAGGCCAGCAGGAATAGTGAATAGGGGCCAGGCAGCCAAGAAACCCTCTGGTCATGGTCCTCTACTATTTTCCAGGCCCTCTTTAGTCGAGGAGGAATAGAGCATAAGCAATTGTAGTGGAAACACTAGCCTGCTTGCTGTGTGGGGGCTAACTCCAAGTCACTGCACTGCACACTGCACAGTCTGGTTCATTGATTCATTTAGGCTTAAATGTCACTCAACAGGACAGAGCCCCACAGAGTCCCGGGGTGCAGGAGGACATGGAAAAACAGAAAGAACTCACGTCCCAAACATTAACTGAACTATTTATGTCTCTACATCAGGATGCCACATCACTGATGAGTAAATTGATTATTTAAAAATTGATTTATCCCTATACATGAACAAACGTTATTATGCAGTGTAAAGTTTCAGTGTAATAGTTTATAAATATCTTACGGATATTTCATAAATGAGTCATAAAAGTGTATAAATATTCAGGCAATCATCAAGACATACCTTATAAATTATCTGATAATGGCTTATAAATGAAAAGTATTACACGTGTTACTACCTTACAGTATATGTGAACCCTGTGGTTAACTGGGTGGGCCTGGAAGCTGATGTGATTTAATCAGACCCATAATATCATGTTAATATCATGTCATCTGCAGCTTTCACTGCGGCTTATTGATCTACCAGATATTGATCCATAGTCTTTATTCATTCATGGACAAGTTCATTGCTTTGATCAGTGTGAGCATGGTGCTGAATCTACATCAAACATGCTGGGGAGTGATATCCCATCCTTGATGCAGGACTATAATGAAATCAACATGTTCATGCGCTGGTGTTCATCTGTTCCCTGTAGGGCTCATTTCAGCACCTCGGGTCCCTATCATCAGGAAGTGCACCTGATCCATCCCCAGTGGAAATAGACTGATGTTTTTATTTTTGCTTTAGGAACATTAAAGAGCCAATCCAACAGCAGAAGAGACTTCACCTTACGTTTTTACATGATCTCAGAGACTTGACTTTGCTTCTGTGAGCAACAGTAACCGTACTTACCCACATCACACAGGTCCACACCAGTGGTGGCTGGTGGCAGTTTAAATGGGGAGGACGGGCTCATAGTAATGGCTGGAACGGAATAAATGGAATAGTCTCAAACACATCAAACACCTGGTTTCCATGTTTGATACCATTCCATTCACACCATTCCATTCATTATTATGAGCCGTCCTCCCCTCACCAGCCTCCTCTGGTCCACACAGTCTTCCCTTCTCACACTGCATCATCATGTAGGTTTGTCATTCCTCCTGATAGGTCACTGAGGGGCAAGAGGAACCAGTCAGAGAACAGTCATCACAACCAACCAAGATCCTGCTCATCAGTCCCTCAAGACGCACACACGCACACACAGTTCTGACGACTTCAAAGTAACGCTAAGCCCTGACAGCGTAGGGGCCAGTAGGGATGTTCTGAGTAACAGAAGGCAGCAGAGTTGGTTTTGACTTGAAGTTCAGTAACCTTCCTTCCAGTCGAAAATAGTCATATGCCAAATGTGAACGAAAAAGGGAAAGGGGATACATAGTCAGTTGTATAACTGAATGAATTCAACTGAAATGTGTCTTCTGCATTTAAACCAACCCCTTTGAATCAGAGAGGTATGAGTGGCTGCCGGTTTGAAAAACAAGCTCTTTCCAGGGATGGAAGGTGTCGCTGTACTCCTAATTATCCCAATAGGCAAATCAAGAAGATTGAAATACTGCTGTTTTTTTATTTTTTTATAAAACATGCTTTTCCATCAGCATGATAGGCTAGTTAATGCAGCTCATTGGATTCCATAAAAACGCAACACTTAGCATTGGGGTGAGTAGCTACCAGAAGGGTTGTGGAACTAAATGGGCTGCTTTACCAGTAGCTACCTAGCATGAGGACGAAGAAGGCCGTTTAATTAATAACTAGCAGTATTTTAATCTTCTCAATTTGCTGAATATGATAATTAGGAGTACAGTGACACCTTTTTTCCTGGATTGAGGTGGGTTTTCAAACCATTTCTCTTCTTGTTCACCGAGATGAAAACATATTGGAATTTGACCATTTGGACTTGAAGGTTTACTGAACTTCAAGTCAAAAACCATTGGTTAATTGGTTCCCTGGTCACTGCGTAATAACAGTTTTTCAGGAAAGAGATGATATTTTCCCTTAGTTGTGGGGGTGGTAGATGCCTACAGTATCTTAAAGTGAAGTAAGGATGCTTAGAGTCATGATCAGTAGGCTATGATTAATCTACTGAATCTTCTAGTCAACTTTAACACGAAACGCTCATTTTGAGTCATATTGATGGTGCTAGGTGAATGTGTCACATTTCTAAGCAATGTGGTGACAATTACTGTAACCTCCTACTGTAGCCCAGATCTCATCTGGAGTTAGTTTAGTAGGCTACAACAGAAACCCATTCAATGTTTATTTAAACGGAAACGGTACTGAACAACAGGTTGAAGAAGAGGACTATAGTGGCCCAGAGGGCAGTTGTGTATGGTGTTGTGCTGCACCAGTTTTGAGATCATTAATGGTCACACACATATTGATCAGGCCACACCTCGCTACACCCACTAGGCAGGTAGCCTAGTGGTTAGAACTTTGGACTTGTAACCGGAAGGTTGCAAGATCGAATCCCAAAGCTGACAAGTTAAAAATCTGTTGTTCCCCCCTGAACAAGGCAGTTAACCCACTGTTCCTAGGCTGTCATTGAAAATAATAATTTGTTCTTAACTGACTTGCCTAGTTAAATAAAGGTTAAAAAAAACTGGAGGAAATGTACCTGAAGGCTGTTAAAGAACAGTGCACACTGTTTTATGGAAATGTTGTCCATGAACGTACAAACCGCCACGCAATGTAGAAAACATTGAACCGAACTGAACGGCAGTGGTGGAAAAAGTATTACATTGTCATACTTGAGTAAAAGTAAAGATACCTTAATAGCAAATGACTCAAGTAAAAGTGAAAGTTACTTAATTTCAAATTCCTTATATTAAGCAAACCAGACGGAACTATTTTCTTGTTTTTACGGATAGCCAGGGGCACACTCCAACCCTCAGACATAATTTACGAAAAGAAGCATGTGTGTTTAGTGAGTCTGCCAGATCAGAGGCAGTCGAGATGACCAGGAATGTTCTCTTGGTAAGTGTGTGAATTGGATCATTTTACTGTCCTGCTAAGCATTCAAAATGTACTGACTACTTTTGGGTTTCAGGGTTTTAGTATGGAGTAAAAAGTACATTATTTTATTTAGGAATGTAGTGAAGTAAAAGTTGTCAAAAATATGAATAAAGTAAAGTACAGATACCCCCCCAAAACTACTTAAGTAGTACTTTAAAGTATTTTTACTTAATTACTTCACACCACTGCTGAACGTCATCACTAGCTTCCATAGCTTCAAAGTCATAAACCCAGTCCATTTCTACAATTTATCTTCTTAAAATGTGATTTTAAACCTAACCTTAACCACACTGCTAACCTTATGCCTAACCCTAACCTTAAATCATTACAAAAAAATCTATTGTTTTGGACAATTTGGACTTTGTAGATGTGAATCTGACTTTGTGGCTATTGAAGCTAGTGTAAACCAAACTGAACGCACCCCTGTAGGTTATGTGCTATTGCAAGCTGCATGTGCTCAGCGCGAGTGACTTTAGGAAGTCATTTTGGAAAATCGGAAATTCTAAGTTTTCACATACACATTTTATAAGCTTCCCAAAAATAATATGGTCTCTGTGATGAAGGTTTATTTGATCGCTTTCCTTACCTCAATGCTACAATGCCATTCTGAAGGTGATTGCAGGCCTGTGGCCTAAAAACATGACAGAGGTCTAAGGCACTGCATCTCAGTGCTATAGGCGTCACTACAGACCCTGGTTTGATTCCAGGCTGTATCACAACCGTGATTGGGAGTCCCAAAGCGCGCACAATTATCCTGCGTCATCCTGGTTTGGCCAGGGTAGGCCTTCATTGTAAATAAGAATGTGTTCTTAACTGACTTGCCTAGTTAAATAAAGGTTAAATCAAATAAAAAAACATTGTCAATTACTTTGTAGCATTGGCATTGCATAGATTGAGAGCTTGAAACAATGTTGCTAATTTGCACACTAAATATGAATGGGCTCCAGGTCAGCTTTTCACGGGATCGCTCGAGCCACTGAGGAGAAATAGGAAACGAAGTAACTTGTAATTAGCGAAGAACCAACTAGCCTACACGTGGGATCCCATTCATCAAACAAGATTTTACTTTATCCGGGATATATTATTCATCTCGCGTTTTGTAAAATCATTTTTACTCGGTGCCTGAAAAACGGCCTTTTAAAGTTGCCGCTGTCCATGGTAACGGATGTGATAGGCTGAACCAGGGGAAGAAAGAAACTCGCCTCGTTTAGAATAGCTGCGGTGCTGGAGTAGTCTACACTCGTCGCCTGATAGTTCCAGGCAAAACGGAACATTGACCCTTTTTTATTTGATTCGATTTAAATCCTCTTCTCAAACAAGATGTAACTCTTTTCAAAGAACAGACTAATACCTTTAGAATATCCATGTCGTTCAGGATAGCCGGGAGAGAGAACGTCAAGGGCTTTTCTACGAATGGAAGTTATTTGTTGTGAGTTGTTTTGAATATGTTATTCCGAAGTGAGTTTGTTTTTTGTTTGTCTCCGTTCGTCGTGGACCTTTAATTTGGAATCTATCGACGAAATCCAGATCGTCAAGGGAAACCCAGAGCGAGGATTCTACAAAGCCAGAGAGCTCACAGACCGGGGATTTAAATTGTTTGGTGTGCTCCGGGAGAAGCGAGAGTCAAAGAAAGAAATTCATGTGGCCATTCTCTCTTTAGCAAAACATTTTGGATTGCAGAATGAGCAAGGAAAGACCTAAGAGGAATATCATCCAAAAGAAATACGTGAGTAACTACTAGCCTATTATTGTCCAATGTGTAAAATAATTTAACCTTTACAAGTTTGCACGTTCATTTCGCCTGTTTTGAAGAAAATGCATAAACTTCGATCACGGAGTGTGAAGGTTACCATTAATTACACAGCTGTGGCCTATTGGGGCCGAATTTCCTTTTTAGATGGTCAAGTTGTAGAATGTGTTATCAATTAGACTTTATTTAAATTGTCGATTTATATTCACAGTGTCTGTGTTGCTTCATTTCTTCAACATCAGACAAGACGATGTATTTGATTATTAACTATCTATGGAATGGCAATGCGCATTCTGGAATCATCTCTGTACAATATAACAAACGACTTGTGTGAGGTTTATTGATTAAGTCAGAATTTTCCACAGGAGCTGGCTAATTGTTTTCAGAATGTCTTTGTTTTCTCCCATAGCCCCTTTCAGAGCCATGAAGACACAGCCATATCGCCCATGGCTGATTCCGGGTTCTATACCCCATGCTGAGTAGCCCTATATAAACTGTTATTTATAAATGAACACCTAGTTTTGCTATTGGATATCATAACAACATTCACTTTAGTTATGTTGATGCGACTTGAGAGTACCTGACTAGCACGGTCCGACCATGACGAGTGGACTGGAGCTCTTTAATTTTCTCCGTAGGGGGAGAGCGCAGAAAGGGGGTCAGGCAATTTAACATTTCCGTAGAATTTCCAATAATTTCCAATCGTAGTGGAACGCTCAGGAGGAGTTGCTTGTCTGTGTTTGTTTACTAACGTATATACGCAATAAAGGGTCTGATCATTTTAATTTCGCGTAGCACGTCTGTGTGACCTCTGTGAATGGGATATATTGCAGCCTGAGCTTGCTGAGCAAGAATGTTAGATTCTCGGAGAGTTTTTTAATTATTCGGGTTATCTCCAGTTAATAGTTTTTAAGCAGACGAGAGACCATGGATGCAACTAAACGAAATGTTAGCAGTTAGTTGATTAAGCGCTGGCTTGTTTATGGTGTAATTTTAAGGAGGCAGTGTTTCAGTCGCATTGCAGAGGTTCATGTGAAGGGGAAGCAAGAAGCGACCATTTTCTTTCTGCGATTACCTAATACCGGCGAATTTGGCAGAAGGGGGCGATACCAATGTTGTTAATTTCAAGGTTTTTACCCTCGGTGTAACCTACAACATTTAAAGTATTTTAAATTGGGGTTTAAAACAGGCGTAAGCTAGGCAATGACGTACTTTCAAACGGAGACACTCAGCACATCGCATGGCTGAGTTTAACCCTCACATTACAGCGTGTGTTCTCGTGTGAACTTTCCTCGCGTGAAAACAATGTGAAGTTATTATGAACCACAATGAATAATACTTTTATTTCAGATGTACCTTTTTTGTTTCCATTTAACTATTCTCAAAACATTTTGGCCACGTGTGGGCCTGCTGCTGACTAGGCTACTTTGTTTGTGGCCCACGATGCACTGAGAATAATCAAAGTCCATTATAACTGGCGATTGTTGCCTTCCCTAAGCGTTCCACTCCAATAACATGGTTGAAACATTATACTTTTATATTATGAGGTGAAATAATACTTAATTCTTGAAGTGTTAAGCATATAGTTTTCAAACTTTTGATTAAGTCAGTACATTTCCCCATGAGTTTGATACTATTTCTCCCCAAAATACTCACCTCTTATAACAATGCTATTAAAGTAATCAATGCATTACATTTCCAACTTTATTTTGGGGACTGGTGAGATGATTTGACAGTGAAAAAGACATGGGGAAAATTGCGGCTGAAGTCTAAAATTGTCTATTTTTATATTTTATTCTTAATTTCCTGCGTAATGCTAGATGTATGCTCACGTGGCTGTGTGTGGAATTGGACCGCACAGAACATGGCTTTCACATCTGCTGAGGTGCAGCAGCTGGGGTAGAAATCTGCTCAGACCAAACCATGCCAACAACAAAACAACCTGGAGGTGCCCCCCTCTCCTTGGGCCCCCCACTCAAAACGCAACACCCTCCCCCTCAACAACTCTTGGCCCCTCTGGTTTAACCTCCCCTTAATTAGCGTTAGACAATTATCCATGCTCCTGACATCATCAGTCAGGAAAAAAACGTAATAAAAGCAAACAAGGCAAGGCAATTACCGCTCCTTTGATAGGACACAAAAGTTCGAACAGGCCCTCTCAAATAACTCTGGTTTCTATGATGGCTGATCACTTTGCCTGGCAATTTGACAGACATTTAGAGGCACAAACACCTTCTCTCCTATTCTGAAATTCTATATTTGTATATTCAGTGAATTTGTGGGGGTGGGTTTAAGTCAGTAAGGTAGCAGCGCTAGTTATGTTTGTGGTGTTGTTTAACTGAACATAGCATTGAGAGGAGATGTGCAGCCAGGGCCAATTTGTCCTGACTAGGCTGTTCTCGGGGTGTGGTGGGATAGAGATGCCTCTGATTCAGGCTGTGTGGAGCTGCGCTGGCCTCTGTGTGGTGGGATAGAGCTGGGCTGTGTGGTGGGATAAGTACAGCTGCTGCAGGGGTCTTTACAAATGTAAAGAAGCTGTCAGTGTTTCATCAGTCGCACAACTGATGAGGGCGAAGTTGAGAAATCCACTGCAGTGTGTGGCGCACAAAAAGAGGAAACAAAAATAGAGCGGGGGCCGGGAACGAGGCCTGTAAAGGTTCCGTCCCCTCTCACCCTCCCTCCCCAGTCCTTCAACTTTACTATTTAAATGTGGGCCTCGTGTTCACCCACAAGGGTTTGTGGACCTGAGCATGAATGTGCTTAATTTAACCTTCTGTTTTAATGCAGATGGTAATTTATTTATTTTTATCCTTATTTTCTTCACGTGTGGTACACGGCAGAGTTCATAGTTCCTCTCTGAGGAGCCCTGGCACTGTAACTGGGTCAGTGAGATGATGTGAGGTAGGGAGGTTGTAACAGGAACGTTTCAGATACTTTCTCCTTACTCTATACCACTACCCTCCCTCGCACCTTCTCTTCAAGCGTTCTCAGTATTAGCTCTAGTTATATCCTCTCTTATATCGGAGGAACCACTCACACCACAGTACGTGGAGAGCCGTATCTCTTGGAAGGCAGGCAGCTGGTAGACACAGCATTTTGATTCAGTTCTTCTCAGTGTTTTGCTGTCTGCCAACAGACAATGTTCCACTTTACTGCATCGTTATGGGAGCTCCCCAAACTGCCGGTTTTAATTTGGGCCTCCGGTGATCAGCAGCAGCCAGCCCATCGCTTCCTATTCTCCGTTTTCTCTCTCTCCTCTCTGTCCTGATTTTTATGGCAGCTTTACATCACACACCCTGACCCTCTTACCCACCCTGACCCTCTTACCCTGTCATGTAATGTGACCTTTCTCTTATCAGATGTTATCATCTCGGGACAATCTCTGCACACGCCACAGTTCCTCCTTTGTTAGTTAGACCAACCTGTTTCTGGGCAAACTACCAGCCAGGATCATGCCTTACTGTACCAGGCAGGTGAACACAGTGTAAGGAATGTGCTCTGCTGTATTGATGTGGGTAATGACTGTCTGTGCGGAGGAGGATGTTTCCCTATGGACTGTATCCTGTCTAAAATATACACTATCATATGTGCCAATATTCTGAGAGGACAATGTGTCGGACATTGTGCTGTATTGAAAGACTGTTCAGGATATATAAATAATCTCACTTAAACCATGTGTATTCTGGATCTATATATATGTGTGTGTCACGTACACCACATTCTCACTGAATGCACCGTTTCATTTTGCCCCATGATTTATGTCGTGTTACTCCTGTGGGTTTGGCCGGACAGCTGGACAGCCTTGAGAGGACACAAGCTGTCTACACAACGTGTGTGTGTGGCAGCCACAGCTCATCCGTCCAAGATCCCTGAGAAGCTGAATCAACATCTGAGATGTTTTTGGTTTGGCCTTAACATGCTTAAGCTCTGAGGAGGGAGGACACTGGACACTAAGCTGGACAGTAGTAGGGAGGCTCCATAGGTTTGACTGGAGGGCAGAACAGGGGTGACTGGACTGTCACTAGAATGGAGGCCATTATGAACACGAGACCTTGACCTCACCAGCTGAATGGATGAGGTCATGTTTAGAGATCTAGTGAGTCTCTACTGACTGTAAAGCCTAATGAAACTGTTGGTGCTGCAGCGTCCTGCCACCCAACCACTAACCTAACAAAGCAGGCCTCGAAAGACACTTGAGTCCCCACTTCTGTTCTTCGGGAGAAACGGAAGTTAGGTTGAAAATACGGTATCTTTGAAACATGAAAACATCCACTTTCTATCTACCCTGCGGAGAGTGTCCAACCACAGACAGCAGGTCAGTTTTCTACGCTCTCGGTCAATCCGGTATTATCCCCAGATCCCCCTCTACCACTCGGACTTGTCTTCATCAGGCAGCAGTAAGCCTCCAGGGATAAAGCAATAGAATGGAGCCTTTGATTATATTGATCCGCATTAGACTCTTAATGCCTGTATGGTTACAAGCTGCTCAATGGGAAACGAGGAGGATATATCTTTTTTTTTGCGTTATTCAACATGATTTATAAATCATTATACTCCATGTCTAAATATAGTTTACATTAGACTGTTGATAATCATAGTGCTTAGTGTTATACCTGGTTTATAGGCCTCGTATTTACTCATACAGTATCTGAGTCGTAGTGCACTCATAACAAAACTCTTATGGGGTTCTGGGTTTCCTCCAATTTATTCTCTATGAATCATGAGTGATGCAATCATGGTGATGTTTATAATGACGCTGATATTTCATATATATGGGTGTATAATATCTTTGTTTCCTGCCAGAGAGCTCACATGGACCTTTTGGCCACTGCTCTGTGTTAGATTGGCACACTGACTTATCCACAGGTTGTTACATTGTAGTCAGCGTTTCTCAGATGTCACATTTACTGTGACGATGAAGATATCTTTTGACTATTTCCATTTTTATTGCAGCCATTTTGAGGCCTTTGAACAAGCCTGGGTCGTTTCTGAAAGATGACCTCCCTCTCAGTGCATGTTAATGCAGCCTTTTCAACATGCATCAGCCCCTTAGAGGACAGGCCTAAATCTGGGTGGCAGCTCCCCTCGGCTTTCTACGGTAATGAGCTTGTCCGAAAGTGGCTACATTGTGTACTCGGCTCACTATGAACTGCTCGAGTAGTTAGGCGGGCTGCATTGGCTTTGTGTGAGCTGTGTGCAAAGTGAAAGCGGGCTAGAGTGTGTGTGGGGGGGGGTCTCAAAGGTGGGGAGACAAGAAACAGTTGATTTTATTTTTAGGTCAATGGAGACAAGTTTCAGAGTTACAGCTCTGTGTGCTCCGTCGCCGTGAGAAACGCATTAGTCTCCCGCTCCATCTTGTCTTGTAATAGAATACGGAGTGGCTCTTAAAAAAAAAAAGTGATTCATTCGGTGTCATTACTCAGCCAGGTACAAAGAGCTGAGCGACGCCATTTCCAGTGGGATCAGCACGAGAGCAGAACGCTACGGCAGTTCTCTCCCGCTTAGCCAGAGATTCTCCTCCAAACTGCTGAGGGGTTGGCGCTGTTGCGGGGGGCTCTCGCTGCTTTCAGCACTCTTAGATTAGTTTCGTGTGTTTATGTATTCATCATCTGTTTGGTGGGAGATCCGTCTCCTTGGTGGTTTCTTCTCACTGCACTCTTCCCCCATTTTGTTGTTCTCGCTTCAGACTGCCAAAGGAAACGTTGGAAGCTTCCCCAGATAGATGTCATGCAGCTGGAGTCTAAACTGTGAATACCTCGCCTCTCCCTCGCACCATAAACAGGCACCCTGTGCTTTGTCCCTGTGGGTCAGCTAAACGCATGAGGCCAGGAGTTTGGTTAGCCACACGGTCTGTCCCTCACAAATAGCATTAGAGCGATGCTGTTGCCTTGGCGGCCTGAAACATGGAAACATGAAGATGACTCAAAATATCACGTGGTTTCATAAAGCACTTTGACAGATGTTCATTATGACCTAACAGTGAGATTAATATTTAAAATAGAAGAATTTTCAGAAATCTGATTGTCTGTCAAAAGTAATGTCTTTGATCTCCTCTCTGCACAATGGCAGCATTTTAATGGCACTTCTAGCTGCTAAGTTTCCACTAGGCCTCACAGCAGGGTACTGTAGTGTTTGGTACACCCATGGAAGGGAGCCAAAGCCCAGGCTGAAGGGCTGGCCCTGCCCCCTGGCCCTGGATCAAATAACAGGCCCAAAGGCAGCACTAAAACACAACCTGTGACAGTCAGAGCAAACTAAAGAGGATAGAAATAATTAAATTGGGCACTGTCGTAGCTAATGACCGAGCCGGGTCTGGAAACTGATTTTAATCACTTCATGGAGTAAATGTAGCTCATGACAGATTCATATACTGTACACGCAGAGAACAAAGCCTGGCTTAAATCCCATTACATAAGTCATTTACAGCTGATTTACACTACAGCCATTTGGGCCCATAGATATCCATCTAGGCCTACAGTCTAATCTGACAGAGCGCAGTATGAGATTAGTAACGGTTCAGTTGGTCATCCTACAGCTCAACCCAAACCAACTGCCATGTAATGTCAACTGAATCTGGAAGTCACCTTAAAGACAGGGTAACCATAGTGACCAGAAGTTGATCTTTTTTTATACACCGTGCCATCAGAGGGGGCCTAACCACTCCGTTACTATAGCAACTGCTGGAGTGGGGCAGAACGGTACGTCTGTCTGTTTCAGACTTGACACTCAAGTGTCTGAACATAGTGGAGAGCTAAAGTTAGATTAAAGTATCCCTGCACAGAATGTACTGAGTGGTGGTTGTATAACCGGCTGAGAGACATGACTTACTGTGGTGTGAAATGTGTGGCAATTTACACTCCGCTTGTGCTCCAAGCATTTCACACAGCAATAACTAAGGTATTGTCTGACAGAACGAGCTGTATCAGGCCTTTAATAGCATACTATTGTATTTTGAATGAAACCATTACCTGCTATTGTAAAACAGAGTTCCACTGAAATCAACTGTGGCATTTACTACTATCAGCCATTGTTGCCACATTTACTTGACTACCTGAATGGAGAGGGAGTGGAGGAGCGGCAGCCATTTAGTTTCCTCTGGCTTAGTATTGAATGGTCTTACTGGCTTAGTGCTCAGACATAGTGGAGTGGAACCACCGTTAGACTCTCCTCCTTCAAGGTTGGCTGAGTACCTTTATCACTGGACAGTCTGCCAGACCCGCTGACTGAGGCGGCAGCCATGGTTTGGTGTGGGGCTTTGGGTGACTGACTTGGCCTGATGGGACAGGAGATGTGTGACTGGCTCTCCTGTTTACTGTGACATTGGCAGAGGATCCTGTAAGGGGTGACAGGTTTGTCTGTGTGCCTGAGACAAAGTACATTTATTTCACCTCCAGCAGGATCCCTTTTGAGCTCAATTACCAACAAGCGGGAGAGGAGTGAGATAATGAGAAGAGCGGGAAGGAGGCGAGAGAGGGAACGAGGTATGGGTCAAACCAGCTGCTCCTCTCTGTACAATCTCTAATCTGCTGGAGATTCTTCCCTCCTCTCTCTGTATCTCATCGTTTCTCATACATCATCATAATGTTCTGCGCATGGATCCAGAGTATGCTGCCTCACCGTAACACCTCCCCATCCTACCCCTGTCACCCCTTCCCTGGGCCTCTTCTCTCCTGCAGTCCCCAGGCTGCCGCAGGGTTCTTTGTGAGGCAACGGGCCAAGCTGTGAGGTGAAAATCACTTCTTAATTGCCCATTTTCTGCAGCTCTGTGCCAGAGAGGGGCTTTAGTGTTGTGAGCCCCGAACATCCTGAACAGCTCCGCTAAACACCTGGCTTTGTGTTGATAGCAGGCTGGCCCACTGTAATCTACAGTCATATGGCCCTGCACTCTGAATGGCCACTTTCATCATGTGTTTCAAAAACATTGCTTGCGTTACAGATGTAAAAAGCATATCAAACATCCTTCCTCCCACTGAAGTTTATACAGTGTGAGAATTGCCAGAACAATCTGAGATACCAAATATTTGTCCAGGCTATGCTGGCATGGAATGGCCCTTTAAAAAAAGATATATGTGTGTGTGTCTTTGTTTTGCTATTAGATCCACCTCGGTCTTGTTGTTCTACATTCGAGAGTGTGGGAGCCCATATGCAGTACCACAGTGCAGAGCCAGGCTGGGGCCCCTCTGTGGTCAGTCAACTGTGTGTGTTCTGCTGCGGTCGCCACCATTACCAGCAGAGTAACGGCTAATCTTATCTACCTGACAGTTAGCATTACACTCAGCTTTCTCTCCTGCTGCCATCTCTTTTGAGCATCACTCTACAGTTCAGCCACACTGTCCCCTTGCCCTGTCTTCCTACCAGGCTGCTCATTGTCTCAGATGAAAGAGTGCTTTAGTTACAGAGTTGCAGTTTCTCCCTCCCAGTCAAACTGGCCTGTAAAGTCCAGGCCAGCTAATCGCTAGCCGCTTGTATCGGTCACCCACAGGGTGTCCTGTCGGTACACTGGGCCTGCTGCAGGAGTGCGGAGCTTATAGCTCCAGTAAACCACATGAAAACCTCTCCACTTAATTTTTCTTGGCCCTGATATTCACTGACCTGAGTTGTTTTCCTCCAGCTAACAACTAGAGCAGTGTAGTGCGACTACAACGTAACATAATAATTTAATCTCCCAGCATCTGGCAGGCGACTCTGCTCTCTGAAATCCACCCACCACTGGTTTTATGGGGCATGAATCTGTTGAAGCCACGGCTGCTGCTGGCTGACTCGCTCTTCTCTCCTGTTGTAAATAACTTCTCTCCATCAGAAATATTAGTCCTTTTATTATGGGTCATTTTCAGGCCTACTTTGTTTGAGCGTCTGAAAGGAGAATGACTTGTGAATGAAAGTAAATATGGTTGAAATGTGAGGGTCATATGGCTGGACTATATTGAGTAACCGTAGTGCTGAGAAAAAACAAGTGACATTTTCTGCTGCTGTTCTTTTGGTTCCTGGAACATGGCTGGTAGGTTGGTTAGGGGTTAAGCACAGCGTTTGTATACTGTGAACCCTCTGACCCTGATTGGACGTTTACAGATGGGACAAAGCAGCTTAGCGTCTCGGCTCAGTCAGGGCCTGCCGCCTCACACTCGCGTCAACACAGCTTCTCAACCGCCATGATGGAGCAGTGATTGTGCATGATTGGAGCTGCAGAATGCTCCTCTGTTTTTGTGGTAAGAGTAACCCTCCCACTACCCCTCCCCTCTGCCTCCCTGAGACACGTTTTTCCCGCTGCTAATTGACTGTGTGAGCATGGCTCTGGGAGCACTGTGCTGCATGGCTCTCCCTGGCTGTCAATCGCTCTGCTTGGTTGTGAGAGATGGCTACAGAGCTATGCCCTGTTCTGTCTGTCCTAAAACCACAGGACTGTGATGCTGCCACCCACACATGCATGGGACAACCACCTACCTTGCCCTGTCCAACTCACTCCAGAGAAACTGAAATTCTCTTCAGTCCATGCCACTGAAATGGATATTTGAGTTTGACTATACTCAGTTTATAATGTATTGGGGCTGGTTACTTGTCTTTCATTTTTATACATTTCTAAATGTTGATATTATACTGAACAAAAATAATAAATGCAACAATTTCAAGGATTTTACTGAGTTACAGTTCATATAAGGAAATCAGTCAATTGAAATAAATTCTTTAAACCCTAATCTATGGATTTCACATGACTCTGCAGGGGTGCAGCCAGGAGTGGGCCTGGGAGGGCATAATCCCATCCACTTGGGAGCTAGGCCCAGCCAATCCGAATGAGTTTTTACCCACATATGCCGCCACACCCTATTACAGACAGAAAAACTCCTCAGTTTCATCAGCTGTCCGGGTGGCTGGTCTCAGACGTTCCCACAGGCGAAGAAGCCGGATGTGGAGGTCCTGGGCTGGTGTGGTTACACGTGGCCGTGAGGCTGGTTGGACGTACTGCCAAATTCTCTAAAATTGTGTTGGAGGGGGCTTATGGTAGAGAAATGAACATTAAATTATCTGGCAACGGCTCTGGTGGACATTCCCGCAGTCAGCATGCAAATTGTACGCTCCCTCAACTTGAGACTTCTGTGGCATTGTGTTGACAAAACTGCACATTTTAGTGGCCTTTTATTGTCCCCAGCAAAAGGTGCACCTGTGTAATGACCATGCTGTTTAATCAGCTTCTTAATATGCCACACCTGTCAGGTGGATGGATTATCTTGGCAAAGGAGAAATGCTCACTATGAGGGATGTAAACAAATTTGTGCACTATTTGAGAAGCTTTTTGTGCATAATGAAAATTTCTGGGATCTTTTATTTTGGCTCATGAAACAAACACTTTACATGTTTATTTTTGTTCAGTATATAAACATCAAAAGGTATACAGTAGCCCTTCATGCTAGTTTAGTTTAATGTTCTCCCTCACCAGAGAAAAGCTAGTCTAAACCATACTGTTTTATTTCACGGTCCTGTGAAATGAATTCATGGAAAAGCTGAAGCCGTGAGTGTCTGACTCTGCAGTGTGCATATTCTCTCCCTAAATGAGGGCATTGATGTATGAATAACCTGTCGGAGGAATTGATTCCAAAAGCAGCTGTCTCCTCCTCAAACACATGGCTGTTCCCAGTGAGCCCACAGATTGACAGCCAAATGGAGGTTATCACCTTCTATCAGTCAGTAGGACGTCTTGGCGTCTAAACCTCTACCGCTCCCTGCTTCACTTTTGTATTCCGGGCCAAGTGTTTTTTTTTCTGTCTCACAAAGGATTTGATGAATAGCTTTAATACAAGGTTTCCGTTTGCTCTCTGAGAAAAATAACGCCAATACTTTAAACTGAATGTGCAAGGGTCATTTTGTAAGCTGTAGCACTACTGCTGCCTTTTTCCTACTCTAGAAACTCCCCCTCTCTGTGGTTTCTCTTTCTCCTCACCCCTACTCTTTTTCATTGCCTGTCTCCTCCATCCATGCTGCAATTGTCTGTTCTGAACGAGACTCTAACGCCACATGCCTCCCTTTTGTGTGTGAACCTGTCCCTTCTGTCCCTCTAACCTGATGTCTGCAGGTGTTTGTTGTAAACGGTGTGGTCAGCCGTGTGTGTGTGTGTGGTCAGCCATGCATAGAGTAGCCCCAACTGTATGGTAATATGAGACTAGTCATTGTACAGCAGGGATTCTACTCTGAGCAACAACATGGATCTAGAAAGCACCTGAACCTTTATTCTCTTCACTCATCATTCAGCTTCTCTTACAATGGCTGATTGACAGATGGCCATATTTAAGGTTGTATAATTTTTTTAAAATGACAAACAAAGGAGAAAGGCATTAAATGTGCAATGTTAAAGGTCTTGTGTCCTGTGATTTAATGGAGCTAATGTATTTACAAAGGAGGATGGGACTGAAGCGGATTGCCAAGCCCAGTATCAATGTATTTTCTACGTTGAACTGGCTTTTATTCCTCAAGGCTGTTTGGACAAAGGCAGTGGTGTCTGAATAGGGATGCGAGATATTCACAGCTGTGTTCTGCTGAAGATGTTTCCTCTATAAAGCCACTACAGACAGGGGAAAGAATGTTGGAATTAGAAACGGATGATTTTCTAAGGACAGGTACACAAAAAAAGTATCCTTGTAAGAACACACACCACACTTTTTAATTTTTTAAATTGGGAAATTATAATTTATTCAATGTATTCATAATACAAAAAAATCGTATCTCATCTGTACCTCTTCTACAACTCTGAAATAATTCAATAGTAATTCAACTGCCCGTTCACAGTAGAGGAGGGCATGCGCTGTCAATCAGCGCCTCTTTTTTTCCATCTCATCAAAGGGCCACTGCTCCTCCTCACACGCCCAAACCTTTCTCCTCTCTTGCCGCATGATTCTGGCCAGGGTCTGTCTCACGGCTCGGCTCCTGGCGGTGTGTTTGAGCTGGTACATTCTGCTCGCACTCCCAAAGTCCCGGGTCGCCAGCCTCCACCTGTGCCATCCATGGTACAGCCTGTACAGATCGCTGGGTATAGGCACGCATGCAGGCACACTCACACACAGGCCATATTTTAAGATGGCCGAGTTGTGTTGTGTGAGGCAGGCTGCTGTTAACACCTCTCTGTGCGGAAGGGAAGGGCCTCTTTCTTTGTTTCTGCTCTGCTCCCCTCGCTGGAGGAACGAGGGAGTACGACGAGGGGAGGGAGAGCCCAAGGCAGAGAGCCACAATGACATAACCCCCCCCCCCCCCCCCCCCCCACCCACCTCCCTTACCCATCTCTTACTCTCCTCACCAGACGAAACATTTCACCTGGTCTTCTGTGGAACTGTGTATCCCTAAGCAGCCATAGAGGAAGTGACCATCTGCCTCTTTTACTCCCAGTTCCCTTCCTGTAGTGATGATTGAAAAGTAGGTCAGAGCAGAGACCTCGTTCAACTCTGTTCTGTGCTGCGTAGAGTGGACCTGCGTAGAACGATATGCCTATGCTGCCTCAGCCTCTCTGTTTCTGTTCAGTGTTTCCTTCCGCCAGCAACCAGCCTGACATCCCACTGCTTCTGAGCCGCTAGGCAAGAGGCCCAGGAGGCGTGTGTGTGTGACTGTTGAAACCCTTGGCTTGGAGGGGTCTGTTCAGTGTCCTCCTGAGTGGTTGAGGTTGGGGGGAAATGGCGAGAGGTGCGGAGGATGATGACTGCTTCTCCAAAGTGATCGACGAGAGCAGTTGGTCTGCAGAGGAGAGGGAGGAAGCGGGAGAGACTAGCATGCTGCTGCTGTTGTTAGGGGATGGGGGAGAATGGGTGGAGCCACCCACATGCCTTGGCCAATCCCTGCCAAGCTGCCTGCTCACCCTGCTGTGTAATTGGCTGATGTCTCCGTGGCAGAACAAAGTGCTTTTGATAGGCGAGCAGCCGTGTAACCAGACTGTGGGGGTTGAGGGGCTCTGGGGGGGGATGTCTCCCTCCTCTTCTCCCCTGTCTCCCTCCCCTGGGTATTTTCATGTGTTTAAATGGCTAATAAGAGCTGAAACGAGAGCTCAAGATGGTACTACTGCTCTCAGGACACTCTGTACCATCCTGACTATGATGCAGAGCATCTTGAACACAAATATGACTAGAGATCAATGCTGCCAACTACAATGGAAGCAGAGTTCAGAGTGAACTGTGTCAATAAAGTATTGATTAAGACCACAGCTGTTCTGTGTAATGTTGGATCAGGGTTATTTGAAGCATCCAGCATGCCTCGCAAACCGCATAGAATCACAGATGGATGTTTTAAGTCTACAAATGGCCAACACTGCTGTCTTTTAACTGTCAGTCATGCATGGCACCATGAGTTAGTCCACTTGGGGACCATGGCGCCGGTGTGGTTGTATGCTAGTTTCCTCCATGCCAGGATCAGAGGTCATCCAGTCTGTCAGTAAGGGCTCTCTTCTCCCCTCTCTCACTGGAGCCTTCCACAGACCCTGGTCACTAAGCCATCCCTCATGTCTCTGCTTTTCTTTTCTCATCCCTTCATCATTCAGACCTTGTCACATTTACCAGCATTCAGACTGACTCGTGCGTGCGACGATAATTGGCAGAAATTCCCATGTATTTGATATGTAAGCTGTGACTGGTGCTCTCGGGTAGACTGCAGCCTGGTCTTAAACCAGAGAACAGTTTCAATGACGACTTCTCCTCGGAAGGGGGGTGTGGTCTTCTTCAGATGACTGGCACTGTGACACGCGGGATCCTCCTGTAAGTGGGTGACCAACCAACCCTAGTCTGTTAGTGGAACCTGGAGAATTCACCTAAAGTGTGGTTGAGAAACTTCCCATCGGTCCTAGCCTGAAGAAAGCAGCGCTGTAGGGAAATGGACCGTGTTTCCTGTGGCGACTAAACAGGATCCTTCTGGCTGCTCTTCCTGTTCAGATGGTTACATCACTATCATGGCATTGTGGGTCATGGACTAGGGTCCATTCAGAAATCTGCCACCTGATAGGGGGATCCCCACTGCCGTCTGACAGGAAGACTGGTGTCAGAGGAGTTTCGCTATGAGAGGAAGATTATCAGATGAAGGGGAAATGGAAAACGTTTGTCACTGATTTGTAAGAAATAGTCTGGTCTCATTACCTCTTCATTTTTAACCCAAGATGATGCCACAGTTTTCCTCTGCCTGGTCTATTGGTGGCCATTAGAAACAATTACAATAGACCACACTGTGAGTCTGTAGCAAAGCCTTGCATCATGTGGATTGTGATCCCAGGGAGCAGACTCTTCTGTGTGGGTGGGAGCTGGGGGAAAGTGTTGGTATGGAAACAAAAGCTTTCTGTGCTCTGGTTGTTCCATAGCCTTGGCTTTCTTCTTATATGAGGGGAAACGAAGGAAGATGGGGGAGGGGAGAGTTTTTTTGTTTTATATCATAACATGGAAGCTTTTATTCATAATTGAATTGACTTTAACTACGATGTGAGAAGGTGGTACAGTTACACATTTTAAGTTGGAGATGAGTGGGTGTGAACCTTAGGAAAAAATCACAATCACACTGGCTAGCACAAGGGGAACATCCTCTGATGTCAAAGGTTTTCCCACAGAACTGCCTACTCCAATACAGTACCTTCCAAGTGTTCCGAAGTAGCTTCTAGAAAAGGAAGTTTTAGTGTCCATACGAGGATGGGTAATTTGCAATAGAATGACCGCAGAGAAAAGAGAAATACCATGTGATGTTTGTGTGTTAACATGGCTATTGAGGATACAGAGTTGGTTAGCCTGGTTCAAATCAAAATCCCACCACTGGCTTGGCTGGGCTGCAGTGGACTGGCTGTAGAGGGTAGGAGCAACCAGAGGAGAAAGACCCACATGTTTTCTACAGAGCAGATGATCAAGAAACTAATGGTAGACTGTGACTATGTCACACTTTGACTTGCAATATCCTTTGGCACTGACGGTGGAGGGAGGAAGACTGGGAGAGATGTCAATGGCTGCTCTCTGAATAACAGATGTTTGGGCCAGTGACTTCTGTACTTTCTGGTTTCCGCTGTGTGTAGACAGTGGTAGTTAACCTGTCTCCAGCGTCCTCCCCCAACCCAGCCCCTGAACAGTTTGTTATGAGAGCCACTCCAAGATGAGACAGCGCTACACATGCTGGTAGCTGGGCTCAGACCTGTCTGTCTGTCAGTCTACAGGGAACTGTGGTTCAGTGGGGTTAGAAATCTTGTGGCTTCCTATGGCTCGTCTGTCTACTGGGAACAGGCCCTCCCTGCAACAACACAGCTCTAATCTAAACCGGGAGAACCCTCTAAATATTCCGACTGAGGCCCCTGTGGGACTGTGTGTGTGTGCGTGAGGGAGTGTCTGTGTATAATTGGGCCTATCTGAGACTGAGCTCTCCTCATGGTTTCCTTTTGGCTGATGCCTTGTCTGTTTGGCAGCCTCTGATAGGACAGCACCACCGAGCTCAATTCAAGGCTCTCGCTTTCTTGAGCTCTCCCCCTCTCCCTCATTCCTCCACACTTCTGTCATACAGTTCAAACAGAGCTTCTTCTGGCCCAGAGAATGAGTGGAATGTGAATGCAGGCTGAGGTAGCTCAGATCAGCTGGAGGTGGGTACAGTCTGCACACACTGACATAATTGATATGGATTATTCTAAATCTAGGCAGGGTGATTTTAAATGATTTGGATATTTTATTGTTCAAGTAAAAGGGATTGACAGTGGTCTGATTAGAACAGAACAGGATAAACTTATCGCAACCTGTCCCTCCTGCCTGTAGGAGGTAAAACTGATCCACTTCTGTGGTGTTTTTAGTTCCAAGACTGGCAGTCCAGTAGACATCTCCTCTGGCAGTGTAGTCCCCCCCCCCCCCCCCCTCTGAGCCCACTGGCACCCAGCCAGCCTGAACAGCCAGGCGGAAGTGAAGACTGATTAAAAAAGGAAGAAGATATGGGGGTGGGAGGGACAGAGGAAGTTTCCTTTCCTGATAAGGAAGAGTACAATTAGGAGGCGAGGACCTACATCCCGTTTTTTTTATGGTGCTGTCAAAATGAACTGTTAATTCTCTTCAGCCTTCTCTGCCCCTGCATGCTGAAATCAAGCAAATGTTTTGCGAACATATTTCCCACCCAGCAGAAATGTGTTCATGAGAACCTCCTCTGTCCGTAGAATATTGATGAACACGACATGAAAGAATGATTCAGGATGGCTGAGTCACAGTACTTTCCTCAGAGCTTCCTCCCTGCATCACATCCAATCGTTATGTGGGTTTTAACCCGAGGGGGTTGTTAGGAAGATGACATCAATATCTGAAGTGTTTTTCATTTTTTTACTCTTAGTTTATCCTCTACCAGAAGCTTCCTGCTTTGTTGACAAATGTTTGAGATCCTCCCCTGTTATGAGACTGAGCTGAAGGAAGCTAGTGTTGTCACCAAAGGAAACTCTTTCTCAGTTATTCCTCTTGCTGATGTCTGTGCCTTGTGGTGATGTCTGAACATTTCACAGATTCTGATCAAATGTACTTGTCACACGCGCCGAATACAACAGGTGTAGACTTTACTGTGAAATGCTTACTTAAAATAAATAACGAGGCTGTATACACGGAGTACCGGTGCAGGGGTACGAGGTAGTTGAGGTAGCTCTTCAGAGATGAACAGTTTCTCCACTTCAGTCCGTAGTGTTTCAGCTCTCTACCCTGTGATTCGGTGGACATTAGAACTGGTTTTGTGGTGTTTCTCCATGTGTCTTTGGTTTCAGGTTGAAGAACCCTGCCTGTCTCTGTCTCTGGGGCATACCGCCCCCTGGCTAACAACATTACTCTGAGAAGAGACGACTTGCCAAGGAGGGGAGAACAAGTTACTAACCATCAAAGACAAATGACCTCCAGTGGTTTCCGGAGCCGGGAGGCATCCAGTCATCCAAGCATCTAGGCCCTAACAATGTGACCTGGGTGGGCTGAAGTGGGATGAGCAGCAGGGTGGCCATCGGGGGCTTCAGAGGGTATGAAAGAGGAACTTGATAAGACAGTGGTCAGAGTAATCTGACACAAAGCGTTGGCAAGGCTTGAATGGTCTGTGTGTCAGTGTTGCTTTAACTCGGTCACATGATACACCTAACTGACTGAACCTCCGGTGGTTTGTTCCCCCACCACCATATTAAACAGGCTGTACTGAGTCATTTGTTTGGGTATGGGCTTTTGCATTATTAAGGCACAGAGGGGCTCCTCCATTAGTCTGTCAGACAAGGTCACTGTAGACCTATAAACACCCATGCGGACTGTATAAATGGGCTGTTTAATATAAACGTTGTTTGTCTGAATGAGGAGTCACAGCACTGCAGTGGTAGTGGGTTCTCCTGACCCCACCATGGTCTCGCTCAGGGCTGCCTCTGTAGCCCAGTCTTTGATCTGTCCTCTCTCCCAGGCAGCACCAGGCTGATGACTAGATTAAGGGTTCTAGAGTTTGGCCCGGGTGGGGGGGGGGGGGGGGGTCTGGGGGCTTAGCTGATGACGTGTTCTACTAATACAACTGAACTGTTTCAGCAGCAGACAGAAATATGTCAACTACAAAAGCGATGAACAAGGCAGCACAAGCCTGTGATTTGAGACATAAGTGAAAAATGCACAGACAGAATGTTGGCTATTCCAATATAAACTTCCAAAGTATAGCCAAGCCCAAGCAATACATGGCTGGTGGCTCCGAGTCCAGATTTATTATTTAAATTGGACGCTCAAAGACCCAGTGGAATGTAGCTTACTCCAGAGCGGAAGTGCTATTGCCCTTATATGGATTTATGACCGACCCGAGAGGAGAGGGCTGCTAGGACAGATTATTTAAAGACTATTTGTTAACCCTGGAATGTTCATATTGATGTTTGTTACGTTCCTTGTTACGTTGTATAGATTTTACTGGAGGGCCAACTTGCATCTGAAAATGGGCCCTTGTGGAAGGTGTGTTATGTTGCTTCCAACATAACAATCAAATCTGCAACAGCAGTCATAAACAGTGTTTGAATGCTTATCTATTTGATATTACTGTAGCGACAGGAAGTCTAGTACATAATCTAGCCTAGGGGATAGTCCTACTTCTGTGTGTGGGTTGAAAGAGTTCCTAAGAGCACAGCCTCCTCTCTTTTCCTCCCTCTCTCTATCTCTCACACTTAACGTCCATTTTGTGCCTGCCTGGTGAAGTTTGTTGAATGTGGACCTTTGACATCAGCTCCTTCAGCCTCCCACCCGCTCTCCACCCACAGCGCTGGGTTTCTGTGTTGTGGTCTGTCGGGTTGAGAGTGCACGGCTACTGCAGCTGAACTGGTTGCCCTGCACAGAGAACAGAGCTGCGTCTAATGCAGTAGTCTCCGCTGGGCTGTGCTCGGCAGGATCTCCGACGTGAAGCCATTCACAGTCACACATGACTATGAGAGCCTCTCTCCCCCTCTCCCATCCATCCAGCCTGGATGTGCTCTGCCATTTAGTCCGGCAATAAGAGGCCAGGTTAAAGCTACAGCATGGAGCCTCGGACCTAGTCAAGCGTACTCTTAGGTCTGCGCTCGGCGCATAAGAGGCCCACAGAGATGGTGAATTAAATATTTCAAAGGTTAACTAGCAGATGCTGCTGTGGTTTTAGCTGGATGTTTGTTCGCTCCAGTGGCTGTCCCTACTAGACCTTCCAGGTTGACTTTGTCAAGAATATGTAATACAGTAGTGGATGGGGTAGTGGAGGGTTGTTAGGCTCTTATCATACTTGTCCACGACCTCTGAGGCCCCAGTTTTACTCGCTGCCCGAGCTGCTGCTCCAAAGTGGCCCTGCTTCCTGTCCTCCATTCTCGATTTCGTCATAGAAATGTGCTTGTGGGTGTGTATCTGTCTGTCTATGTATTTGAGTAGGAGGTGAGTGAGGGACAGTCAGGCAGGATCTCGCAGTGCCAGTATCCACATATTTGTTGGCTGCACGTCAAGATCATGTGTGTGTCTCTCTCTCTCTCTCTGTTCGCTCAGTCTGTTCATCTCGGGGTCTGGTGCCTGAGTCATATATGCACTCCAGCGCAGCGTGCCAGCCAACCCTGTGTGCGTCCTGTTATACCAGCCCAGCAGGACTGCCAGTCAGTCAGACACTGACAGCACGCCCCCCTCATGTTTCCCTCTCTCCATCTCTCTGTAATTGGAAAGTATAATCAGAGTAGAGGAGGACGTAGCAGAAAGACTAGTCTTTTTTAATTAGAGGCTTGTTGTTCATACTGTGAGTCCACATTAAAAGCCCATCTTGTCTTGTAGGATGTTTAGCCTATTGCATGTTGGGATTATAGCTTTTTTTCTGATCGGCTGGAGCCACATCAGAGTGCTGTCTGTTGGGATGTGGTGATGTCTGATGGCAGGCAGCCTCAGCAGTGCTGTCTGTTGGGATGTGGTGATGTCTGATGGCAGGCAGCCTCAGCAGACAGACACCATCTATAATGGATTTCTATCTTCCCCATGAGAAAAAGGATGTGATGTGTTTGTACAAATTCGTGTAAGTATTTAACCCCCCCCCCCCCCCCCCCCATGAAAAAACATCCCTCTGAGAAGATGACTGTTAGCAGTTCCAGTTTCCGTGGGGGTTTAGACTGAACATCTGTTTCTTTATTTCTGCCCAAATAGGAGTAGCTGTATGGATGTCTTTCTGGCACACTGCCTTCCTAAGTGCCTGCTTCTCAGCCAGGGCTGTGGGTCTGCGGGCAGCAGCCAGGGCTGTGGGTATGCGGGCAGCAGCCAGGGCTGTGCTGGGTGTTTTCCCTGGGCTCATGGATGACTGTGTGGAATAATCAATGTCACCCCCTGGGCTTTAGGGAACCTGCAGGTCTGATCCGGTCCCCTTTTGATTTGACTCCAAACACCATTCCATTCTCAATACTATATTTTTCACACCTGGAATACAAACGTAATGTCCGTATTGTGTCATGATATTCCAGGCCTTTTGGGATTTCAGACTAATCATTTACTATGTTATATTGCCATTCCTGTCTGTCAGTGTGTGTTGCTGCTATATATAGAGTCCTGCCCCTGGTGTAAGTTTTAGGGACGTGATTACAGACCGAGGCTGTTAGCCTGGCCGCCTCCTCTCCTCCCGCTGTTGCTATTTTAAGCCTCTTTTGATTAGTGCAGAGGCCCTTGCACACGCTGCAGACCTCCTGGCTGACTCTTCAGCCCTGTGTCTCCTCCTCTCCATCTCTCTCTCCTTAATGCACTATCGACCCTCCCTGGACCCTGCTCTCCTGTGGCCTTGTCCTGATAAGGCAACTCACACTACCCTGCTCCACCTTGTCCCACCTTGTCCCTCCCATCTCCCTGCTGAACCAGCTGATCTTTATCCTCTAAGAAGCAGCCTTGATTTCTAATACGGCTGTGTCTAACAGGAGTCACCCCCCCCCCCCCCCCCCCCCCCTCCCCCCAGTAGTAATGTAATTAGACTGTGTCCTGTCCTGGCGGAGCAGGGTAATTCAGTTTTCTCTGCTGCTGCTTGAGGCTTTCTGACGGCCATCACCAGTCTCACTCTTTGGCAGCATCCCCCTCTTCTCCCACCTCTTCCCTCCCTCTCTCCACAGCTAGTTGACACCCTGTCATTTCCTGCCTAAATTGGGTGAATCTGCTCCGGCTCAGAGACTCACCAGAGACTTAATGAAGCGGAACGCCCACTTTACCTGCCGCTTAACGCTCAGCCTAGTTGAGGCTCTGCCTGAAGGATGTCTGGTTAAAGCTGTGTCTGTCTGCTGCTTGGTTATCACTCTGTCTGGTCTCTCTACCTGCTGAGCATGCTGCCTGGATAAATCTATGCCTGCCGGTTAATGGTCTGCCTGGTTAAGGCTCTTTCTGGGACTCACTCAATCAAATGTATTTATAAAGCTGTTTTTACATCAGCCAATGTCTAATTGCTGTACAGAAACCCAGCCTAAAACCCCAAACAGCAAGCAATGCAGATGCCTGGCTTTAACTGCGTGGTTAACATGCTGCCTGGATAAATCTATACCTCCTGGTTAAGGCTGTGTCTGGGACTGCCTGGCTTTAACTGCCTGGTTCACGAGTCCTAAAATATCCATCTACAGACGTGAATGTCATGTGTAAATTGAGCTGAATATTTTCAGATTAAGGGGATAAGTGTGTTTTATTTCAGGAAGACCCCTCTCACCCAAACTGCGTATATTTAGACAGTATTATCTAGATGTGCGTTGGCTCAGGGGATAAAATGGCATTAAAGGCTGCATAATTGCCTGAGATATGGCTCGAATGACACCCATAGGAAAAAGATGACTTCACCCAGTGAAATGTACTCGCTGCACTCTCCCTCTCGTCTCTCATCCCCCTCTCCCTGCACTCGGAGTCTGAGAATGCTCTCACACGGCGCCTCTCTCTTGCGCTCTCTCTTTCTTCCCCTCTCGCGCTCGCTCTCTGTCCATTTTCCATGCGTATGATTCTTCTCTTGTGTGTAGGGGTGTAGTGTTGTGATTTTTCTATGAAAAGTCTCTCGGCCTAAATGAGCTGAAACGGAGACTGGAGCACTGTTACGGTGCGTTGAGCCCTGCGCTGCCAGAGTCACTTAGTCGTTTAAAGAAACCAGCTCATTGTGCTAAATATTTGCAAAACATCAAGACCATCCTCTCCTACTGTACCCAACACACTCTGTTTTCTCTGAGTATTAGATGTGTTTCTGAGTTGTGTGTTTTCTTACTCTTTTGTAAAAATCATTAGAGCCTGTCTCCTTCAGACACTGAATGGATGGCTGTTATTCTACATTCCCTCCTCGCTGCGCCCCTCCTCCCTCACCCGCCTCTCCGCTCCTCGCAGCATCAGCAGAAGCCCTCCCTCCCTAAACCGGGCCGGGGAAGCCTCGTGCCCTGCCCGCCAGGCGCCAGCCACATTATTGGCTCGCTTAATTGTGGACAGGAAATCTGGGAGTCCAGCGTCTCCCATGCCCCAGGGGCACTCCGCGGGGGAGGGGGGGGAAAGAGGCCAGGACGCTCTGCTCAGTCCTCTGTAAGGCAGGCAGCTTGGAGAAATATGGCTGCTCTCTGGAAGCTTGATTTAATGGTTCTATGTGTAGCTGGGAGAGTAATTGAGTAAGCACTTGTTATTTAAAATGAGCCTGGCTTGGGTCTGAACTAGCCAGCATCAATGCAGCCTATTGTGTCACTACAATGCTAATTAGGCTGCTATCAGACACAGCTTTACTTTGCTAAATGGTTGGACCGTAACCATGAACATCCAGTATACTTTATTGATATACTATTGAGTGTTCCACACCTACATTTTAACAGTAGCTGCTCCTTTGAGATCACTTTTGTGATATATATTAGACCTCATTTTATTTGTCAAGTCTGAGCATTTTAACGCCCTGGCACCAGTTGTGTCATTAGACATTCTGGTGCTGTACTGTTTTGGCTGCGATAGGGGGGAAACTTTTTTTCTGATCCATTTTTTTTCCTAATAAACAAGGTTTCTTTTCCAGCAGCAGCAGGGGCCTTCAGCTTCAAACCTCCCACTAATGGAACGTGACCATTTACCAGTGCAAAACCCCACTGCCATTCACCATGTAATTGAACACAGGACTTGATTCCGTTCCATATTGCTGACATCTTTAGAGCATCTTTTTATTCTGCTCCCTCTTTTTCCGATACACAGAAACTGTAAAACCGACATCAAACCCAAAAGGCCCTTGGTGAGCCAGTACAGGAGAGTTATTGTGAGGTTCGCTAACAGAAAAATTGGTTAAATTTAAACTACACATTTTATGAGGCCCTATAAATCACATAACATGTATAAGAGTCACGAACATACATTAAAATGCCAGGACTGGTTTAAATGCCTAGTAGGGTTTAATATAACAACCCAATCCGCTTGTCTCTCTCTCCTCCTATGGGTCTCTGTAGACAGACGGGAAAAGACTGATGTACTGAGCCAATACTCTCCTTATTAGAGTCTTACAGAAGACAAATCGGCACTGTCTGACTTTGTAGTCGGTTAACGGTAGACCCTCTTGTCCTACAGTGAGTAGGCCTATGTGTGTGCTGTTGCCAGAGGGCTACATCCTCAGGTCTGCCTGACGCTTCTGTCTGGCTGAATTGTATTCACTGCCATATTTATTGTGTGTGTGTCGGGATAGAGTTCAGGGGAATGTGAAGCCACCGCATATCTCTAGTGTGATTCCCGGTGACTGGCGCAGTGGATTCCTACAAGGTTGTAAAAAAAACACAAACATTAAGTTATGACTCCATCAGGGTCAGTGAGAGGCCGTGCTGCTCCTCTCCTCCGAAAGGCAGAACTATCACTGTCCTTAAGCTCTGGGGATGAACACCATAGAAATTTAGCCGGTTGGGATGAGTGTTATCTGCGTAGGATCGGGCTGGGCAGTGCCGAGTCACAGACATGTCCTGACGTGCACAGTGAGGTATTGGGTACCTGTCCGGTAATGGCACCGGTGTAGCCGGTAAGGTTCCTAGTAGGACTACAGATGCTTATCCGGATCAGCGGGTAATAATTATGTGACCTGGCTTGACCTCTGACTGTGGAATGACCAAACTGGTGTTTGCTCCCAATATCCAGACATCAGAAATGAGTTTCTTAGGATCCAGGCCTGCTGCTAATGTGATAACATTATGTCCCAGTGACTGTCAGAGCTGACGGTCTGTCTGCTCCTAGTGCCACACATGCCATGGTCATTAAACAGAGCTGGAAGGGACCGACTGTCTCAGCCACAAAACCAGCCTCCTCATTCCAGGTCGTAAAACAACATGCTGTCACCAGTGGATCCAGTGTATTAGCATTGTAAATCATATTCCAATCTAGGGTGTTCGTCTGCAAATCCCATGGACTTCCTTGAGCTATATTCTCTCGTTAAAATATATCATTTCACACACACTCCGACACACAGGCACACGTCGCATGTACGCAACCTGGCAGCGATTTCAAACTGTCTGACTGTTGGTGTCTTTAAATAGACAGTGATTGATGGGAGGTATGATTTGTTTATTTAGATGCTGTCAGTGATTGATGGGGGGGACTGACATGTCTGAAGGTGTTAGGTGGGATTGGTTACTACTTCTCCCTGAGGAGGGCTCTGATTGGGCTGTTGGGAAGCTCTGTCATCGTGGACCTAAGGGAAGGTCTGTCACAATGGCAGTTCTTTCAGGAAGTAAAAATTGCCACTGAAACATCAATGTCATATATTTGGTCTATTTTCTCATGAAAGCCAGGTTTAATTCCTCCTAGACCTAGCCTATATGTATTGACTGGCTCTTGTCTTCTAGTTGACCAGTTTGGATGAATTGAATTCCCTTTGAGCCCTAAACAGAGAATTGTCTATTGATGGAGCTAGCACCCTGTCCTCTGTCTGCTGATATCCAGGTCAGATGCTGGCAGGGGAACATTTAACACCTTCTCTAGTATCACCCTGGAGGGGAAAGACAACCAGGGATGAAAAGACCCAGAATATGAGACACAATACCTGTCCCTCTCCCCTTGTCCTTTCCTCCTCCTTTGTCAGGACGAATTCAGCTGGTTGTGGGATCGGTTTCACCTGACAGATGGTTTGAGGGCGTTCTCCCTCTGGGAATCTAAACTCCAACGGAATCTTTACTAGCACAGATTGATGTTGTAGGCGATGAGCCGCCCTGTCCCTCTGATTCTTCGGTTTAAAGCAGGGTACTGACGATGGACCTGGTGCTACGGGGATTTCAGCCACCCTGGTATTGAAGAGTTTCTTTCATATATTTTTTTTGTCCTCTTTCCCCTCCCTCTGCCTTTCTCTCCAGTACCACTTTGTCATGTAAAGGGGCTTCTATCTAGCAGAGACCCTGGGGCTATGAGGGTTAGGGTGGGGGAGACTCTGGATTGTAAATAATCAATATTGATTGACAGGCTCTTTGAGCAGAGCAACTTAGAGGTGTCTGCTGCGAGTCACCTTTAACCCCAGAGGCCGGCTGCCTGCCTGACCCTTGACCTCTAACCCTTGACCCCTCTGGTGCAGCCGCCTGGACATGATCCTGTCTCTGTTCGGTTATCCCTCCCTCCTGTCTGCTCCCACAGATGTGTTCTGTCTCTCCTGCTCCCACAGAGCTTCGTAATTTCTGTAGACATTTTGAAGTGTCCCCATCTGTCCAGACCGTTCCTCCTGCAGGCTCCAGTGTGTTCTAACCTCCAGAAGCCCAGCCCGCTCCGCCTTTAAGCCTGGCTGGCTGCTGTTACGTGTGATTTATGTTATTAAACATTTCACTAAATCATTTATTTCATTTTGTTGCCTTCGCAATGCGGTGTAATTTCCGTCTGCCCGCCAGCGCTAGGCATTAGTTTTGTACTGTCTTGTAAACGGCCACTAACATTGACAAGTTAATGGATGCTGGTGAACAGGGAAGTGTAGATTTAATTTCCCTTTCTGTTTTAAATTGGGTCAGTGTGTCAGATTGAATAAACAGAACACAGTGGACTGCAATGATAATTAAAGGCCCACAGTGGCTGTTTGTGTCTGTATGCCCCTCACTTGTGTGTGTGCTTTTCTCTCCCAGCCATGTGGAAAAAAGCAAAGCAAAGTGTGAGGTCCTAGTGGTTGCTGCCAGATCTGTTTCTTTTGACTTCTCTGTAAAGATGAGAGGACGGGAGAAGGCTGTGTTCGTTCTTCTAACCGTAATGGTATGCTTTTGATCAGCTTAGATAAGCTACTGGTTATAGCCATACTACTGCTAACCTCGTGGTAAACTGAGATGGTCATCACTCTACTGTGAATCTGCTTTTGACAAGCTGGTGCTGTCTGACTGACTGATACTGACTGACTGTTTTGACAGACGAGTGCTGGCTGATTGGTGCTGGCTGACTGGACCATGATGTAGTGGCTTATTTCAGTCATGCTGTTAGCCTGAATACACTGTTCTGAAGCCTCAAAATGAAAAAAAAAGCTCACAGTACACAGGCTCTCTGTGTTAGTTTGGAAAGAGTAGCCATTTTGTTGGTCGGTCCCTCAGCAGTCTGTCTCCATGGCCAACGTGGTCTCTGTTCTGCAGCAGAATCCCTCTAGGAAGTGAAGTGTGTCAGGGTCGACATATGTTCCATCTGACCCCTGTCGCTCGCAATTAATGCAAGTCCATATGGAGCTAGAGGAGAATGGAGGCCTTTGCTGAGCGATTGTGTGTGTGAGGCGGATGCAGCACACATCTGTGGTTTTACAGGGCTGAGGAACTCCACAGGATCTGGCTGGCTCACTGAGCCTCTGACCTGGGGGAGGAGGACACAGGATGCAGAGCGAGTAAGTGAGTTCAAGGCAGGAGCGGGTGAGAATTTAATTACATCACTAAAATGTCTGGGGTGAGGTGTGTAGGTTGAAACTCAGACAGGTTAACCAAAGAGAAACAGGTGACGCAGTCTACCAGGACCCCTACCGTCTACCCCCACCCTGCATCACACACTGGCTGGTAGTAATAAAATAATAATGGCCTCTGAACTATCAACTCACTGCCAAGGTTTATCAAAGACACCAGGCCCATGTGCTGTAAAACACTGCGGATGGGAGCCTGAATGTGTTGCTCTGATGGATATTATGAAGAAAGAGCTGAGCGGTGCTTGGTAGTCGGGCTCGAGGGAAACTGGCTTGACCTCACACACACGCTACAACATGCACTGCGGTTTCTATGGCGGGCAGCATTTTTATCCAATAACAAATGGACTCTAATTAGATTTCCCGACGTCTGACTCAACCTGACCCTCACCACTGACTCTCTCTGCTTAAACTCTACTTAAACCCTAAACACAGTCATCTGAAAACAGCTGTTCATCCTCCTTCAACACATGCGCTCGATCAGCGCTCAGGCCCAGTAGTGTACCACAGGGCCAGTGAGTGGCAGGGTCGAGGAGGGCATCCCAGAACACTGCATAATTTACCCCCCACCCCCCACTGCACCGCGTGCTGCTCTGTGCTGCCCTGTGTCCTGACACCCTCGTTACACTCTACTACTCGCCACTCGCTGCAACACGTCCAGGCTCCAGCCCTACTGCTGCTGCCAACAGCTTGGAAAGTTTTTCTACCAGCTGTGAGAGGAGGCGCGAAAGCTCCCAGGGCTGACACACAGGTCCTGCATTGTTCACCCCGCTCGCTCTCTCCTCTCCTTTTCTCTTCTGTTCCTACCATGCTCCTTTCCTCCTCCGTGTTCATACACTACCATTGGAGTCATTTAAACTATGACTACATGTACTCAACATAACATGTGGTCCAGTGGAAGCCAGTCTTAGTGAGTCACGTGGTGTAAACAAGGTGGGACCGTGTCGCGCTAGGTCCCAGGGGACAGGGCTGAATAATAATCCCGGGACAGGCAGGTGGACGTGGGAGGGAGCCTCAGTGCTCATTCATTTCAATAAGAGAACAGGAAGATTGATTTACCCCAGGAGACAGAAAGAGTCGCATGCTTCAGCATCATTGATTATGGTTACATGCACACAATAATATGATTTCTATTGTGGATAATCAGATTATTTGGATGCATTACCTCTACTAAATGCAGAAAATCGGCAATCAAAATGATCGTTCTACCACAGCGTCTGAATTGGGAAGCTTATCTGATTCTGAGTCCGGACATTTAAGGTTTGTACTTCGAAGACTCATACATTCGGTTGTTCCGAACTCCCTTCACTAGCGCTAAAGAGGGAGGCTCGCTTGGCTGGTGCTAGCACAAGAACAGATCAAATACACCACTGGAATGCCGATTTTAATTTTTCAATATTTTTTTTATTTTTTCTATTTTTATATATGTATTTTTTAAAATGTATTATTATTATTATTATTATTATTATTATTATTATTATGTCCTAATAATACGAAAGATTGCTCAGAAAACCAGGTGTTTTAATCGGCGTATGCTTACTTCGATTTTGACCTGACGTCGATTTTTAAGATGAGCAGAGTAAGGTGTTTACATGACTATTGCATAATCAGCCTACTGCCATAATCAGTTTATCGAATTATTACTGTGCATATTACTGTGCATATACTCATTGTCTGGCTCTCTCCCAGGTTTAGTCAGGCTGGCACTGAAGCAGAGTGGAGCAGGAAGTGGGAGTCTTTAAATGGCCTCTAAAAGCTCTTTCTCCTGCTCAGTGACAGTTCTCTCTCCTGACCTACAGTTTGCCGCCTCCTCTCTCCCCCTCTCATTTGTATTCAATTTCTCTCTCTCTGTGTGTGTGTGTGTGTGTGTACCTACAGCTGTCTGCTCTTGTTGTAATAAAATAATCTTCTGAGTTGAAGGGTGTGAGATCATATTCTGTGGTGGTCTGAACCCCCCCCCCGACTGAGTGGATAACAGTAGTGACATGCTGCTGAATTGACATGTTTCCCTGAAACGGTGTTTCCTGCTTCGCAACAGACCAACGCAGGTGTGGGGACTGGTTGGTTGGCAGGCTAGCTTTCACTGTGCGCTGCTGGTTTCCAGCTCTAGCACAATGCTGACGTGTGTGCGTGCTATGTTTGATGAGTCGACTCTCCAGATTGTAAGGGTTGTGGTGACTCAGAGAGACCCAGTGACGATAGCCATAGAGAGGCACACACACACACACACACACAGTGCTGTCCCCAGGAAGCTCAGCTTGATCTCTTAGGGTTTGCCTCTGCATTAGCTACTTTGTAATGAACATCCTATTGATTTGGTGATCAAGGATTGTTTCAGGTCTGAGGTACAATGCTGCTTTTTCTTACCCACAATACACCCTCTTTCTAAATACAGAAACATTCTTTTAATCCTCTCAGATTATTGAAAATATGGGGCAGAGAGGGTGTGTGTGTGTGTAGCACTGCAGGCTTTGAATACAGGCCTTTTGCTGTGTGTGTGTGTGTGTTCTGTAAAACAGATGAGACATTCACTGTTCACACATCCAATGGGTTCTCAAAGGGGGGAAACCCGAGATGCAGTGTACATTAGTCCTATGACTAATCACGTTTTGTTCGTCACATGCATCGTAAACAACAGGTGTAGACGAACAGTTAAATCATTTTCCGGCAATGGAGATAATAGAAAAATAATAACCAGGAATAAATACACAAGTAATGTTAACTAGGCTATATACACAGGGTGCCAGTACCAAGTCTATGTGCAGGGGTACGAGGTAGTAGAGGTAGATATAAAGTGACTAGGCAACGAGACACTGTTGTTAATTATGCATGTGAGTCCAGAGGTCGTGCAAAAAGGGTCAATGCAGATAGTCCGAGTAGCCATTTTAACTAACTATTTTGCAGTCTTATGGCTTGGGGAGAGAAACTGTTCAGGATCCTGTTTGACTATAAGACAGTATGTGGGTGAAACACTACTGTACGTGTGTGTGTGTGTGTGTGTGTGTGTGTGTGTGTGTGTGTGTGTGTGTGTGTGTGTGTGTGTGTGTGTGTGTGTGTGTGGTATGTTTCTCTCCTAAACACAGGAGAAAATAGAGTATTGTAATTCCCTCAGATGTATTCATCCTGATTGGATGTTTCGGTTCACCATGTTCTCCACTGTGAGTCAGACCCTGCTGCTAGCTGAGGAGAGACCAGTCACAGGTAGTGACAGGTTTCCTGAGATGGATGGGGGGGGGGTGGGGGGGGAGGACTACCATCAGTTCCTCCTTATTTGCTGATCCACTTTAGTTGAGGCTGAATAAGTGGTCATTGTCCTATCCGACCTCTCGGTCCACACTAAACCCTGTCCCATCCCCGCTATTGTCCACACGATGTTCATGTCAACTGACCAACATGTGTTCCTGTTAATGTATTGTTAACTGCCAATTCTTGATAGACAATGTTTTGATTTGGAAAGGTGGGTAGTGGGACCAGGTCCGTCTAGCCGGGCTGTATTAGCCGGGCTGTATTAGGATGAAAACACTATCTCTGCCAGTGGGATTCAGACCATTTCACCTCAATCAGAGCCTAGTGGAGTAATGAGGCTTTGGACTTCCTGTCCATCCCCCGGGTCACTCCCTGAATCTGCCGGCATCCACTGAGGTTCCAGTGTACGCACACGCACGCTGTTATTCTGACCAGGTGGACTCTGTTTCTCCTTCAGTCGTCTGAAGACTGGACTGACCAGTCACCACTGGTCAAGGGTGGTCAGCCTGGTTGATAAAGCCTCTTTATTGGTCAAACTTGGGCCCTGGAACCTCCCTGTAGCTCCTAAGGAATTCACTCTGCCATTTGTCTGTCAAAATAATCACTGCCCCCCTTTCCCTGCTCCTTTAAATCATACATTATCTTTCTCCTTTCTGCTCCAGTTTGAGTCTGATAGCGTTTTGTGCTCGACAGGGCTGAATGGCAGTGGCAGTCTGTCACTTAGACATGCTCAGCTGGCTTTAGCTCTGGCACGAGTGAGTGTGGCATGAGAGAGTGAAGAGGAAGAGAAACCACTCTCTACATCCCTCCTTCGGTTAAATTCATTATATGGAGTCTGGCAGTGTGTCTCAGATCAACAGTGTTTTCTCTCAGGGTGTTTACTGTCGGCCGCTGGGTACAGGGGAGGGCAGGACACACACAGGGATACAGCGAGGAGACGCGAGGCAACACCCCTCTTTCCCCCCTCGGCGTCGGCAGCCCCTAACATTTCCAAAGTCCCCGAAACGGGATAATGTTTCAGAATGCTGTTGGTGCAGATGGAAGTGTTGTGGGTCTGCGACTGGGAACAGGGATGTGGTCAATCCCAGCATGAGGGTGTTCAAGGGAGACCCTATGGATACGTCGCGGGCATTCCAATGCGCTGAGGTACAGGTGAAATGAGATGACGACATGAAGTTCCTCACACACCAGTTAACCCTAGGTTCTCTCTCTGCCCTTGTCCTGGTCTGCTCAGCCCTGCACTCTGGAATGGACTGTTCCAGAACACTCCTTTGTGACAGGTGACTTGGTGAAATCCTGTTGGCTTTGGAACCTCTCCAATTAATTTGCAGCTTGTCACGTGTATCTGTAAGCCAAGTAAAAGTTATTTTGGGGGGGGGCTGTGAAAGAGCTATTGTGCTGCGTAAATCTGTGTGAAAACCCCCTCCTGTTACAGATACACCAGCACTGACTGAGCTATGCATCTGGGACACATGTGGAGCCTAGAGGGAGAGATATGGGGGGGGGGGGGGTGTTATACAGTACTAACACATTTCAGCCTGATCTCAGTTGGCTCCTGGCCCACATTCTCTGGTTGATGAGATCCAGACCATCATCAGCAGGCTATTATTAGTCTGCTATGTGAACTAACGCACGCGTGTTCCTTTTGTTTTGAAAGTGGGACAACCCCTCTCCTGTGTGTCTGTGTTTTTTCTTTTTTTTCCTTCTCCTTCACTGTGAAATTAGGGTGTGTGTGTGTGAACTTCCTGCTTGGTTAGATGGACTTAATTCCTCTTTCTCTCGGCACCAAACAGCTCAGCCAATCCTCTTACAGTACACAGTAGGTTAGAAGAACAAGTCATCTTTTATTCCTCATTGCAGTGACCTTGTTTCTATTATTGTTCTCCTCACAAGACCATTTTTATTTAGTCATGTGTCTCACATCAGTACTACAGACATCTCAAGAGATTGGGTCTATGGTTTTTTCTATCTGCATTTGTCAAGATTGAGTTATTGACATAGCCTTGTTCTGTTCAATGTTCTCTACCTACAGTGGGGAGAACAAGTATTTGATACACTGCCAATTTTGCAGGTTTTCCTACTTACAAAGCATGTAGAGGGCTGTAATTTTTATCATAGGTACACTTCAACTGTGAGAGACGGAATCTAAAACAAAAATCCAGAAAATCACATTGTATGATTTTTAAGTAATTAATTTGCATTTTATTGCATGACATAAGTATTTGATCACCTACCAACCAGTAAGAATTCCGGCTCTCACAGACCTCTTAGTTTTTCTTTAAGAAGCCCTCCTGTTCTCCACTCATTACCTGTATTAACTGCACCTGTTTGAACTCGTTACCTGTATAAAAGACACCTGTCCACACACTCAATCAAACAGACTCCAACCTCTCCACAATGGCCAAGACCAGAGAGCTGTGTAAGGACATCAGGGATAAAAATGTAGACCTGCACATGGCTGGGATGGGCTACAGGACAATAGGCAAGCAGCTTGGTGAGAAGGCAACAACTGTTGGCGCAATTATTAGAAAATGGAAGAAGTTCAAGATGACGGTCAATCATCCTCGGTCTGGGGCTCCATGCAAGATCTCACCTCGTGGGGCATCAATGATCATGAGGAAGGTGAGGGATCAGCCCAGAACTACACGGCAGGACCTGGTCAATGACCTGAAGAGAGCTGGGACCACAGTCTCAAAGAAAACCATTAGCAACACACTACGCCGTCATGGATTAAAATCCTGCAGCGCACGCAAGGTCCCCCTGCTCAAGCCAGCGCATGTCCAGGCCCGTCTGAAGTTTGCCAATGACCATCTGGATGATCCAGAGGAGGAATGGGAGAAGGTCATGTGGTCTGATGAGACAGAAATAGAGCTTTTTGGTCTAAACTGCACTCGCCGTGTTTGGAGGAAGAAGAAGGATGAGTACAACCCCAAGAACACCATCCCAACCGTGAAGCATGGAGGTGGAAACATCATTCTTTGGGGATGCTTTTCTGCAAAGGGGACAGGACGACTGCACCGTATTGAGGGGAGGATGGATGGGGCCATGTATCGCGAGATCTTGGCCAACAACCTCCTTCCCTCAGTAAGAGCATTGAAGATGGGTCGTGGCTGGGTCTTCCAGCATGACAACGACACAAAGCACACAGCCATGGCAACTAAGGAGTGGCTCCGTAAGAAGCATCTCAAGGTCCTGGAGTGGCCTAGCCAGTCTCCAGACCTGAACCCAATAGAAAATCTTTGGATGGAGCTGAAACTCCGTATTGCCCAGCGACAGCCCCGAAACCTGAAGGATCTGGAGAAGATCTGTAGGGAGGAGTGGGCCAAAATCCCTGCTGCAGTGTGTGCAAACCTAGTCAAGAACTACAGGAAACGTATGATCTCTGTAATTGCAAACAAAGGTTTCTGTACCAAATATTAAGTTCTGCTTTTCTGATGTATCAAATACTTATGTCATGCAATAAAATGCAAATTAATTACTTAAAAATCATACAATGTGATTTTCTGGATTTTTGTTTTAGATTCCGTCTCTCATAGTTGAAGTGTACCTATGATAAAAATTACAGACCTCTACATGCTTTGTAAGTAGGAAAACCTGCAAAATCGGCAGTGTATCAAATACTTGTTCTCCCCACTGTATATAGTACACTAAATACCCCAATTCAAGAGAAGACCAGATAAAAAATTGCTGACACAATTCAAATCAATGCGCGTTTGGAACTTTTTAAAGCCAATTATCTCAGAATCATCTTTTTGCAGATAAAACCTTAGTCCCAAGCTCTTGATCTTTATTTCTACAAATAGATTCAAGCTTTATTCCATCCATCATGCAATGTTAGTTGACAGATGAAACTGTTGTCTCTGTGCAGGTTATTCTATTAGTCCTGGTCTTAATGGATCAGGTGGCTTTAGAGGGGAAGTGTTAGGGGTTTACAACGCAGTGACGTGATAACATGGGACATCTCACCAGCTGCTCTATAAGATCCACAGGGACCTCCACCTTCATCCCGTTACTACGCATGTTGCTCTTAAAAGGACATTTCAAAAAGGTTCTAATCATCATCTCCAGCGCCATCCCGACGTCGTCAACATGGCGCCTTCAGAAAGTATTCACACCACTTGACTTTTTCCACGTCTTGTGCTACGCCCTGAATTAAAAATGAATTACACTTTAGATTGTTTTGGGGGTCACTGGCCTACGCACTATACCCCATTAATGTCAAAGTGGAATTCTTTTTTTTCGAAATGTTAAGACGTTTCAGTTTTTAATTTATTAGTTTGTCGAGTTGAAGAATTCAACTCCTTTGTTTTATGGCAAGCCTAAATATGTTCAGGAGTAAAAATGTAACAGTCACATAAGTTGCACGGACTAACTCGGGGTGCAATAATAGTGTTTGACATGAGTTTTGAATGACTACCTCATCTCTGTACCCCACACATACAATTATCTGTAAAGTCCCTCAGTCGAGCACTGAATTTCCACCACAAAGAGCAGGGAGGTTTTCAATGCCTGGCAAAGAAGAACATCTATTGGTAGATGGTAGACGTTCAATATCACTTTGAGCAAGGTGAAGTTATTACTTACACTGTGGATGGTGTATCGATGCACCCAGTCACTACAAAGATACAGGTGTCCTTCCTAACTCAGTTTCCGGAGAGGAAATGGTGACTTTAAAACAGTTAGAGTTTAAAGGCTGTGATAGGAGAGAACTGAGGATGAATCAAGAATATTGTAGTTGCTTTACAATACCAACCTAATTGACAGCGTAGGGGGATAAAAAGGAAGTCTGTAAAAAAGTAAAATAAAAAATATTCCAGAACATGCATCCTGTTTGCAACGAGGCACTAAAGTAACACAGCAAAAAACGGACTGGAGTTTTCCAGGATAAAAAAAAAATGGAATGGAGCTAAGCACTGTTAAAATCCTAGAGGAAAACCTGGTTCAGTCTGCTTTCCACCAGACACTGGTGATGAATTCACCTTTCAGAAGGACAATAACATAACTCGAGGCCAAATCTACGCTGGAGTTGCTTAACAAAAATACTGAATGTTCCTGAGTGGCCGAGTTACAGTTTTGATTTAAATCTACTTGAAAATCTATGGCAAGACCTGAAAATGGTTGTCTAGCAATGATCCACAACCAATTTGACAGGGCTTGAAACACTAAGTACAATCCAGGTGTGGAAAGCTCTTAGATTTACCCAGAAAGACTCACGGTGTAACTAATTGCTGCCAAAGGTGCTCCTACAAATGATTGACTCGGGTATGAATACTTTTAACTATATATTTAAATTGGCAAACATTTCTAAAAACATGTTTTCACTTTCATGTGGTATTGTATGATTGAGAAAATATATTTAATCAATTATGAATTCAGTCTAACACAATGAAATGTGGTATAAGTCAAGGGGTATGAATACTTTCTGACGCCCCTGTATGTGAAAATGGTGTGTTTTGTAGTAAAAAGGGTAGAGAAGTGTTTTTCAATGACGACAAGCAATTGGTCAAAATCGCACAATGAGAACATTGGAAACACACCATTTTCACATGTTGGGGTGGTGCTGGAAATGATGAATGTGAAGTTTCCCATTTTAAGACAGCTGCAAATGTCCCTGCCTTAGACCCTGGTACTAACCCTGTATAAATAACCATACCACAGTGCTTCTAGTGTAAACAGCAGCCTCCGAACAGTCAGGTGTCGACTACGTTTCTTCCTGAAGCCTATTGGGGATGTTCCAGACGCTAAAGGGTTCACAAGTTGATATGGAGTTTCTTTTTGGCGTCTATTAACAGTCTCTACTGGCGCGTGTTTACAGTGTGATGAGGGAGCCAGCGTGTCGTCTGATGTAGAGTGGCTCCGTCTGCTGTGACAGACGTCTGTCTGGGACTACCCACCTTTAGTCTCTGTATGGGACTACCCACCTTTCCCATCCTGGCTCGTCTCAGTGGGAATGTTAAAGGAGTAGAAGCTCTTGATGTCGTTTAGAGGATCCTCCGTGTGTCTTTCTGTTCGCTGTGTTTGCCAAGGTGGAGCACTGTGGTATGAAAGGCAGTGTGCTCTGAGTCCCTTTGGGGCCCCTAAAACGTGTGTGTTGCAGAGCGTGCTGTGTGCCAGTCGGGCTGCTCCAGTAGACAGAGGCCCCAGCGCTCATTAGCAGGCTGTGGGTTCCCTGCGGGAGGGGAGGGTGTCAGCGGGCGGGGGGTGTCAGCTCAGTGCTGCGTGTTGTCTCTGTGGTGGTGCCAGCGCCACAGCTCTCATCTGAGCCCCGGCCCTGCTCTGCTCTGCCAGCAGCCTGAATCTCCCTCTCTCTGAAGAGGCCTAGCATCCCTCCGTCATCAGTCAGCCCCCTCGACGGCCTGCTGCCTGTCTAACTACCCACTCATGTGTCTCTGCTTGTCTCTCTGCCTACCCACGTCAGTCAAACTGCCGGTTGTGCCATTTGACAGAACCGGCTTTACGTACAGCAAAGGCACAATAGTAATGTTGGATTTCCATACCGTTGTTGGTCGGATGAACATGTGATGTATGACTCAGTAGGTCTGGGGGTTTAGAGAGGAGCTGAGACCTAGTTATGGGTCTAAGGAGTTTAGCCCTTACTAAGCAGATGGACAGGGCTGCATGTCTGTTAAGGCCAGCGATCCACAGAATAAAGTCCCATTTTAAAAGATGTAACAGTGCTGAGTTGTTTCCGGTGAGGGCTGTGAACTTTTTTGACTCCTTTCGCAGTTCTTTTTCCGTTGACATTTGACTTTGTTGTAAAAATAAATGTGCAACATTTGTTGAGTCTCTTCAGGGCTCTCGGCTAATGATGTCCAGCACTCCGCAGTTTACAACGTCGCGTCACTACATGTAGGGAGATGAGGAAATCACTCTGGCAGTCTGCCAGCCTCAAAGAGGATTTTTAAAATAATAATTAATGCAAATTCTTGGTCAGCTCTGAGTTCAAAGCCAGAAGTGTCGCCTGTGGGTGGGTGGGGGCCTGCGTGTTTGTCAGTCGAAGCTAAGTGTAATGAGGAGTGGTGGTGCACAGCATCAGCAAAAGACAGTCGAGTGTGTGTGTGTGTGTGTGTGTGTGTGGGGGGGGGGGGGGGGGCAGGGAAACATGGCTGTCACCCCTCCGTTTCATCAGGAGGAGACAGTCTAACCTCCACCAACACTTTGATTATCATGCAATATCTCAGTGAAGGCTGCTACTGATGATAACTACAGGGCAATTCCACAGTAACTTGAAAATGTATGCCTAAGAAAAAACATTTGATTTCAAAGTTCAACAAAACACAACTCTATGCACAATTTACACAGTAAAAAAAAATGATTTCAACTTTACTGGAAACTGTGCAGATGCAAAATTTGGTAACAGAATTACAGTTAAATCTCCCTCAATTTTATTCTGTTACCAAACTTTATCTGTACAGTTCTTCCTGTGTGTTTTGGTAAAAGTGGAACTTGTTCATAGAGCTCTATGGTTTGTTAAACTTTGAAATCAATGGTTTTTGTTTGATATACATTTTCAAGTGAAAGATCTGAGAGTAATTCCGTTACCATGGAATTGCCCTACCGCTATTTCAGTAGAGATCCAGCGTGTTTGTTCACTCTTGTTTTAATCTAATTTCCTCATCATTAGTGTTGTTACACATCAAACAGTAGCCTAGTACAGCTGCACTGTGTGTAGGATGCAGCGCTGTACTGTGAGGGGAAGCAGGGTTATAAGTGTTATACAGTAAATCTGCTCTGTGTAGGAAGCAGGTTATTTCTGTACTCAGACACTGGAGACCTTAACAATGAAGCATGTTGGAAAGTTTGTGTCCTGTATTGGAAGTCCATGTCACCATACCATTCTTCGGTCTTTCCTGGCAGTGTACTGCTGTAACTATCGGTGCTTCATTGACTGTCTATCCACAAATGGTACTGGGATGGAAGGTTTATTGTCAGATGAAATGGTTCTGTAGGAAAAGGAAGTGGTGTGTTTAAGATGACTGTCACACTGGTTTCAATAACATCTTCTGTCTGTCAGCCAAAGGAAACTACTGGAACCTCAGTCATACTAGACAGCCATATTCTCCCTATTAATAAATGATTAGGCTTTTACTGAGTTACAGTTCATAGAAGGAAATCGGTCAACTGAAATAAATTCATGAAGCCCTAATCTATGGATTTCACATGACTGTGCAGGGGCACAGCCATTGGTGGGCTTGGGAGGGCATAGGCCCACCCACTTGGGAGCCAGGTTCAGCCAGTCAGAAATAAAAATTCCCCACAAAAGGGCTTTATTAAAGACACAAATCCTCCTCCGCACCCCCCTCCACCTCATGCAATCTGGCAGGTGAAGAAGCCGGATGTGGTTGTCCTGCGCTGGTGTGGTTACATGTGGCCTGCGGTTGTGAGGCCAGTTGGATGTACTGCCAAATTCTCTAAAACGACGGAGTAGAGAAATTAATGGTAGAGAAATTAACATTCAAATCTGGCAACGGCTCTGTTGGACATTCCTGCAGTCCGCATGCCAATTGCACGCTCCCTCAACTTGAGACATCTGTGGCATTGTGTTGTGACAAAACTGCACATTTTAGAGTGGCCTTTTATTGTCCCCAGCACTGTGTAATGATCATGTTGTTTAATTAGCTTGTTGATAGGTGTGGCATATCAGGTGGATGGATTGTCTTGGCAAAGGAGAAGTGCTCACTAACAGGGATGTAAACAAATTTGTGCACAAAATTTGAGAGAAATACACCTTTTGTGCGTATGGAACATTTACATTTACATTTAAGTCATTTAGCAGACGCTCTTATCCAGAGCGACTTACAAGTTGGTGCATTCACCTTATGATGTCCAGTGGAACAACCACTTTACAATAGGGCATCTAACTCTAAGGGGGAGGGGGGGGGGTTAGAAGGATTACTTTATCAGAAATGTATCATTTCTGAGGTCTTTTATTTCAGCTCATGAAACATGGGACCAACACTTTACATCTTGCGTTTATATTTTTGTTCAGTGTATATTTGAACAAATATACAGTTGAAGTTCACATACATATGATCTTTGTCCCCATGTGGAGTTGCAAACCGTAGTCTGGCTTTTTTATGGCAGTTTTGGAGCAGTGGCTTCTTCCTTACTGAGCGGCCTTTCAGGTTATGTCGATTAAGGACTCGTTTTACTGTGGATATAGATACTTTTGTACCTGTTTATTCCAACATGGCCCTTTGCTGTTGTTCTGGGATTGATTTGCACTTTTCGCACAAAAGTACGTTCATCTCTGGGAGACAGAACGCGTCTCCTTCCTGAGCGGTATGACGGCTGCGTAGTCCCATGGTGTTTATACTTGCGTACTATTGTTTGTACAGATGAACGTGGTACCTTCAGGCGTTTGGAAATTGCTCCCAAGGATGAACCAGACTTGTGGAGGGCAAAAAAAAACTTGTGGAGGTCCACAATTTCTTTTTCTGAGGTCTTGGCTGATTTCTTTTGATTTTCCCATGATGTCAAGCAAATAGGCACTGATTTTGAAGGTAGGCCTTGAAATACATCCACAGGTACACCTCCAATTGACTCATATGATGTCAATCAGCCTATCAGAAGCTTCTAAAGCCATGACATCATTTTCTGGAATTTTCCAAGCAGTTTAAAGCCACAGTCAACTTTGTGTATGTAAACATCTGACCCACTGGAATTGTGATACAGTGAAATAATCTGTCTGTAAGCACTATTTGGAAAAATTACTTTTGTCATGCACACAGCAGATGTCCTAACCGACTTGCCAAAACTATAGTTTGTTAACGAGACATCTGTGGAGTAGTTGAAAAACAAGTTTTAATGACTCCAACCTAAGTGTATGTAAACTTCCGACTTCAACTGTAAATAGGAAATATGTCATGCTTCTTCCGAAGGACCCAAAATATCATGGTTTTGTTCTAGTTTTGCGAGGAATCACCTTTCTGTCTTCTGTGGGTCATGGTTATGTTGTGAGAAACATGGTGCATTTGGTGCTACTTGTAATGCTTTTTGATCTTATGCTAATGTAAGTGTTATGCTAATGTCTGGTCATCTACTATGCGGTGTTATGGTAACATCCTATTGCTAACCAGCTGTCCTGTGTTTTTAGGATGACATAGATGGGATCCCCTGGTCAGAGGAGAGGGATGTGAGGAAGGTGCTCTATCTCTCCCTGAAGGAGTTCAAGACTGCTCAGAAAAGGCAGCTTGGAGATGGAACCAAATACACAAATGGTGAGTTTCTCCAGGGACTCTTCTCTCCACCACTGACCCAGTCAGCCTTTTGTCTGGACGCTCATAGACCTGTGCTGGGCTACTGTGTTTAGTTGTTTACAGTGGACTAGCTGAAAATGATCTGGTAGTTGTGATGGAATAGTGACATGTTTAATATGGAGTTATTTCAGAGTGAAGGTGCTTTGGTAAACACAATGAAACAGAGAGGATGCTGCAGGTTTTTTTTCTAAGCAGGTGCAATATAAAGTCCATGGAGCTCAGTGTGTGTGTGTGTGTGTGTGTGTGTGTGTACACCTAGGATAAAGTCTGGTTTGTGCTATCTGATGCTGCTTTGTTTGACACCTTCGCTGTGCTTCAATCCACCCTGCTCTGTCTCCTCTCTGCTTCAAACCACAGCCAACTAGCAGATTAAACTTCACACAGGCCTCTGAACCTATTCTCCGCTGTCACTGACGAGACTGAGGGGGAGCGGAAGGCCTCTGGAGGTTCACAACGTGCTATGCAGGCAAGGGGAAGCCTCAGTTCAGATCTAGGTTACAGGCTCTGTCGCTGACAGATTGCACTGTACTGGCTGAAACTGTCCTCTATTCTGGAGAATCAGTCAAACACTACTGTGATGGTAGTGTTCTCACCCCCTCCTCCTTCTGCAGTGTTGTCGGTCTCTTTTAGAGGGGGTGTGTCCGGCTGGCTGTCTGGAGCCAGCTGCCTGCAGACACCCATGGATCCAACAGCAGAGGGAATGGACCAACCCTGCAAGTCCCTAAGCGTGTCAGACAGGGGGCCGGCGGTCTATCTCCCATCCATAACCGGCAATCATGCCATCTCCCCGACCACTTTACCTCTCACTGTTGGCAGGCGTCCATCTCTTTTCCTCTTTCTCTCTCTGCATTATTGAACTAATTACGTGATGCCCGTCTGCGTCCCATTCCTTCCTCTCTCTCGCTCTCTCCTTCTCCCTGTTATTCCTCCCTAGATGGAAGGCATCATTACATCAATAGGCCTCTGGTTACTGCTGCTCAGGAAGCTTTCTTCCGGCTCCCCTGCCCTCCTCAATCTCCCTCTCCATATCGCTCCCCCCGTGGTTCTCAGAGGGCGTAGCTCAGTTCTATTGATGGAACTACTGTCTGCGTTGGAGCTGGTGGATGGTAGTGACTGTCTTCCCCATAACACCACTGGCACCGGCTTTGTCCTGTCTGTCCCTTAGCACTGACCACTGAGACCTCAGGGGATGGAACTGTGGCAATTTTGGCTAGAACGTAGTGGCATAGGGCACAGTGCCTTGGTCATAAGGCTGGCCTTCTCTGAGAGAGAGTGTAACAGACTGCCAATCTGCAGCATGTCATTCTCACATGCCACATCCACTGGACTTGTTATGAACGTGTTATTTTTTCAATATATTTATGGTCTTTTCTGAGGATGACAGTGGGAAGGATGGAGGTGGTGTCAAAGAGCAGTAGGCCAGAGTTGAACCTATGCCAACACTAGACGTGTGCCAGAAGTGACTGTAGCTTAGACTGCTAGACCAGCCTAGGCCACATAGACTTATTATTGGGTAGAGCTTTTAATTTTACTCTTAGTACTCGCAGTAGACATTACAGTTACTAAATAGGATATCTGTCTCCTTCGGTCCAGGGTTAAATTGTGGTCATAACTGTGTGGTTGGGACAGCCATTTTAAAAACACTACTTATGTTGTCCTATTGTAGTGTTGTCTCCTAGCATTCCCCTTCCTGGATCACGTTCTATTGTAGTGTTGTCTCCTAGCATTCCCCTTCCTGGATCACGTTCTATTGTAGTGTTGTCTCCTAGCATTCCCCTTCCTGGATCACGTTCTATTGTAGTGTTGTCTCCTAGCATTCCCCTTCCTGGATCACGTTCTATTGTAGTGTTGTCTCCTAGCATTCCCCTTCCTGGATCACGTTCTATTGTAGCGTTGTCTCCTAGCATTCCCCTTCCAGGATCACGTTCTATTGTAGCGTTGTCTCCTAGCATTCCCCTTCCTGGATCACGTTCTATTGTAGTGTTGTCTCCTAGCATTCCCCTTCCTGGATCACGTTCTATTGTAGTGTTGTCTCCTAGCATTCCCCTTCCAGGATCACGATCTATTGTAGTGTTGTCTCCTAGCATTCCCCTTCCTGGATCACGTTCTATTGTAGTGTTGTCTCCTAGCATTCCCCTTCCAGGATCACGTTCTATTGTAGTGTTGTCTCCTAGCATTCCCCTTCCAGGATCACGTTCTATTGTAGTGTTGTCTCCTAGCATTCCCCTTCCTGGATCACGTTCTATTGTAGTGTTGTCTCCTAGCATTCCCCTTCCTGGATCACGTTCTATTGTAGTGTTGTCTCCTAGCATTCCCCTTCCCGGATCACGTTCTATTGTAGTGTGTCTCCTAGCATTCCCCTTCCTGGATCACGTTCTATTGTAGTGTTGTCTCCTAGCATTCCCCTTCCTGGATCACGTTCTATTGTAGTGTTGTCTCCTAGCATTCCCCTTCCTGGATCACGTTCTATTGTAGTGTTGTCTCCTAGCATTCCCCTTCCTGGATCACGTTCTATTGTAGTGTTGTCTCCTAGCATTCCCCTTCCTGGATCACGTTCTATTGTAGTGTTGTTTCCTAGCATTCCCCTTCCTGGATCACGTTCTATTGTAGTGTTGTCTCCTAGCATTCCCCTTCCTGGATCACGTTCTATTGTAGTGTTGTCTCCTAGCATTCCCCTTCCAGGATCACGATCTATTGTAGTGTTGTCTCCTAGCATTCCCCTTCCTGGATCACGTTCTATTGTAGTGTTGTCTCCTAGCATTCCCCTTCCTGGATCACGTTCTATTGTATTGTTGTCTCCTAGCATTCCCCTTCCTGGATCACGTTCTATTGTAGTGTTGTCTCCTAGCATTCCCCTTCCTGGATCACGTTCTATTGTAGTGTTGTCTCCTAGCATTCCCCTTCCTGGATCACGTTCTATTGTAGTGTTGTCTCCTAGCATTCCCCTTCCTGGATCACGTTTTATTGTAGTGTTGTCTCCTAGCATTCCCCTTCCTGGATCACGTTCTATTGTAGTGTTGTCTCCTAGCATTCCCCTTCCTGGATCACGTTCTATTGTAGCGTTGTCTCCTAGCATTCCCCTTCCTGGATCACGTTCTATTGTAGCGTTGTCTCCTAGCATTCCCCTTCCTGGATCACGTTCTATTGTAGTGTTGTCTCCTAGCATTCCCCTTCCTGGATCACGTTCTATTGTAGCGTTGTCTCCTAGCATTCCCCTTCCTGGATCACGTTCTATTGTAGTGTTGTCTCCTAGCATTCCCCTTCCAGGATCACGTTCTATTGTAGTGTTGTCTCCTAGCATTCCCCTTCCTGGATCACGTTCTATTGTAGTGTTGTCTCCTAGCATTCCCCTTCCAGGATCACGTTCTATTGTAGCGTTGTCTCCTAGCATTCCCCTTCCTGGATCACGTTCTATTGTAGCGTTGTCTCCTAGCATTCCCCTTCCTAGATCACGTTCTATTGTAGTGTTGTCTCCTAGCATTCCCCTTCCTGGATCACGTTCTATTGTAGTGTTGTCTCCTAGCATTCCCCTTCCAGGATCACGTTCTATTGTAGCGTTGTCTCCTAGCATTCCCCTTCCTGGATCACGTTCTATTGTAGCGTTGTCTCCTAGCATTCCCCTTCCAGGATCACGTTCTATTGTAGCGTTGTCTCCTAGCATTCCCCTTCCTGGATCACGTTCTATTGTAGTGTTGTCTCCTAGCATTCCCCTTCCTGGATCACGTTCTATTGTAGTGTTGTCTCCTAGCATTCCCCTTCCTGGATCACGTTCTATTGTAGTGTTGTCTCCTAGCATTCCCCTTCCTGGATCACGTTCTATTGTAGCGTTGTCTCCTAGCATTCCCCTTCCTGGATCACGTTCTATTGTAGTGTTGTCTCCTAGCATTCCCCTTCCTGGATCACGTTCTATTGTAGCGTTGTCTCCTAGCATTCCCCTTCCTGGATCACGTTCTATTGTAGTGTTGTCTCCTAGCATTCCCCTTCCAGGATCACGTTCTATTGTAGTGTTGTCTCCTAGCATTCCCCTTCCTGGATCACGTTCTATTGTAGTGTTGTCTCCTAGCATTCCCTTTCCAGGATCACGTTCTATTGTAGCGTTGTCTCCTAGCATTCCCCTTCCTGGATCACGTTCTATTGTAGTGTTGTCTCCTAGCATTCCCCTTCCTAGATCACGTTCTATTGTAGTGTTGTCTCCTAGCATTCCCCTTCCAGGATCACGTTCTATTGTAGCGTTGTCTCCTAGCATTCCCCTTCCTGGATCACGTTCTATTGTAGCGTTGTCTCCTAGCATTCCCCTTCCTGGATCACGTTCTATTGTAGCGTTGTCTCCTAGCATTCCCCTTCCTAGATCACGTTCTATTGTAGTGTTGTCTCCTAGCATTCCCCTTCCAGGATCACGTTCTATTGTAGTGTTGTCTCCTAGCATTCCCCTTCCTGGATCACGTTCTATTGTAGTGTTGTCTCCTAGCATTCCCCTTCCTGGATCACGTTCTATTGTAGTGTTGTCTCCTAGCATTCCCCTTCCAGGATCACGTTCTATTGTAGTGTTGTCTCCTAGCATTCCCCTTCCAGGATCACGATCTATTGTCAGAAGTGGTTGGAAATTAATTCAAATGGGGTAAAATCCCAAATGTCACACATATTGTTTATTTTTATATACACACTATGGTCCCAATCATACTGTGTCATAAAAGCTTTGAGAGAAAAAAATATATATTGTCACTAGCCATAGTTGTGATGGCCACAGCACACAGTGAGTGAGCTAGCAGACCCTAAGCTTGCTCCATTAGAAACCGCATTATTCAGTCGTAATCACTCTGTTTGTAAAGGTGATTAATCTGAAGTAATGCCACTCTCCTGGCTGTTAATATTTTATATCTGCCTCTGGGCTTCCTGTCTGCATTACTCCACCTCCCACTAATGGGCTACACTCTGTGGTTCGCTATGGTACGCACCCCCTCACCTCTCCATCTCTCCTTCCTTCCATCTCGCTCGCTCTCTCCAGAGAGCAGGAGGAACATGGCAAGGCGATGAGCTTAGTTAAGCACGCATAAATCTGATTACAGACCCTTACGGATCAGCCGACATCCTCCTTCCCAGCTAGGCCTCACTGGGACCAGGGTAAAGAGTTTAGGCCCCAGCCCAGTGTGGCTCCCTCCATGACTCGCGGTCTGCGTCCCTGTCTCTATCTTCCTCACTGCCCGGCCCCTCACAATGGCACTGATGTGAGACCGACATGTGTAAAACAACTCCGAGGAGAGAAGAGGCAAGATGGCCCCACGCCAGGCTGTTTATGTTCAGTATGAGTATTATCCCAGTCACATACTACCACTGATTAGCGATGCGCAGATTAGTGTAGATGCCTTTGAGTTATTGGTGCCTTTTTATAAGCTTCGTGAAATCAGGAAAGTGTTCTTTAAAGTCATTCAAAGCCAAAGCTCTAATTTTGATTATTTCGAAAGGATGATTTGTAAAGGTACATTTCAGGGAGGTGTTCCACCAACAACCTGCAGGTCAACGGCGTGACAATCTTCACTGTCTTGAGTGTTACTGCTCTCGTCATTGTTAGCATGTGTGGCCCTTTGTGCCTCCAAGGAGGCCTACATGAGTGAATCATGAGAGCATATAAAGACTTGGGGCCTAAAGTGTCTCTCTGCCAGCTGAACACCCTACTAACCCTGAATATATTATATATACACAGTTGAAGTCGGAAGTTTACATACACCTTAGCCAAATACATTTAAACTCAGTTTTTCACAATTCCTGACATTTTAATCCTAGTAATAATTCACTGTCTTAGGTCAGTTAGGATCACCACTTTATTTTAAGAAAGTGAAATGTCAGAATAATAGTAGAGAGAAGGATTTATTTCAGCTTTTATTTCTTTCATCACATTCCCAGTGGGTCAGAAGTTTACATGCACTCAATTAGTATTTAAGAGCATTGCCTTTAAATGGTTTAACTTGGGTCAAATGTTTCGGGTAGCCCTCCACAAGCTTCCCACAATAAGTTGGGTGAATTTTGGCCCATTCCTCCTGACAAAGCTGGTGTAACTGAGTCAGGTGTTAGGCCTCCTTGCTCGCACACGCTTTTTCAGTTCTGCCCACAAATGTTCTATTGGATTGAGGTCAGGGCTTTGTGATGGCCACTCCAATACCTTGACTTTGTTGTCCTTAAGGCATTTTGCCACAACTTTGGAAGTATGCTTGGGGTCATTGTCCATTTGGAAGACCCATTTGCAACCAAGCTTTAACTTCCCGACTGATGCCTTGAGATGTTGCTTCAATATATCCACCTCATTTTTCTTCCTCTTGATGCCATCTATTTTGTGAAGTGCACCAGTCCCTCCTGAAGCAACCCCCACAACATGATGCTGCCACCCCCGTGCTTCACGGTTGGGATGGTGTTCTTCGACTTGCAAGCCTCCCCCTTTTTCCTCCAAACATAACAATGGTCATTATGGCCTAACAGTTCTATTTTTGTTTCATCAGACTAGAGGACATTTCTCCAAAAAGTACGAACTTTGTCCCCATGTGCAGTTGCAGACCGTAGTCTGGCTTTTTTTATGACGGTTTTGGAGCAGTGGCTTCTTCTTTGCTGAGCGGCCTTTCAGGTTATGTTGATATTGGACTCGGTTTACTGTGGATAGAGATACTTTTGTACCTGTTTCCTCCAGCATCTTCACAAGGCCCTTTGCTGTTGTTCTGGGATTGATTTGCACTTTTCGCACAAAAGTACGTTCATCTCTAGGAGACAGAACGCGTCTCCTTCCTGAGCGGTATGACAGCTGCGTGGTCCCATGGTGTTTATACTTGCGTACTATTGTTTGTACAGATGAATGTGGTACCTTCAGGCTTTTGGAAATTGCTCCCAAGGATGAACCAGACTTGTGGAGGTCCACAATGTTTTTGGCTGATTTCTTTTGATTTTCCCATGATGTCAAGCAAAGAGGCACTGATTTTGAAGGTAGGCCTTGAAATACATCCACAGGTACACCTCAAATTGACTCACATGATGTCAATTAGCCTATCAGAAGCTTCTAAAGCCATGACATCATTTTCTGGAATTTTCCAAGCTGTTTAAAAAGGCACAGTCAACTTAGTGCATGTAAACTTCTGACCAACTGGAATTGTGATACAGTGAATTAATCTGTCTGTAAGCAATTGTTGGAAAAATGACTTGTCATGCACAAAGTAGATGTCCTAACTGACTTGCCAAAACTATAGTTTGTTAACAAGACATTTGTGGAGTGGTTGAAAAAGGAGTTTTAATGACTCCAACCTAAGTGTATGTAAACTTCCGACTTCAACTGTGTACACACACACACCAAACCTTAACCAGTCATTTCCCTGAGCACCTCTATGGTCTGACTCATACTACCAGAGCAATGTTAGGAGCAGTTAACAGCCATGACAGGGTCTATGACTGGCCTCCTGCTGTCAGGTAGTGACCTTCACTCTGTACAGACTTTAACTACCAGCTGCATGAGCGCCAAACAAGTTTTCAGAGGAAGCCACCGCTCAACTCAACCGTTCGCTTCTATGTCATTATTACCATTCTAATTTATTTTCCTTTGACACCTGCTGTTAGGGTTGTGGTTTGGGGTTGGCACATCATTTAAGGCGCCAGTCCTAAGAAATGTGATAGGAGGGTGATGTGTCGACTAGAAATTCCAGTACCAGGTAGTACACACTTTGTACTACCTACAAAGAGGGTTTCGCTTAGTTTTTCTGCCTTGGCTACTCTTCAATTATGTGCTCATTCATTTGACTTGAATGTCTTTCTGAGCTCTGCTCCTTTCTCCGGAGTCCGGACTTGTTCACTTTGCTCAGCCCACGGGCTCCAAACACACATCAGCCCTCTTACTTTGTTCACCGCGTTTCTCTCCGGTCAACCTGTCCTAGCAGTACACGACATGGTCTCTAACCCCTGTCCTCTTGTCTCTGTAGGTTCACATGCCCGCGGCCAGCTCAACGGCTTGGGGCAGAAGGGCCACAAGGCTGACGGGTTGCGGTTGCAGAGCACAAATGGCAGCAGCGAGTACTCTGAGGATGGTCCTGCCAAGAAGAGGTGAGTGGTGTTAACCTATACTCTGGAGAGATCGTTCTCTCTGCGCGCTCTCTGCTCAGCAGCAGCTTTGGCCGAGTGAAGGTAGTGAATCAGGGGGAACTCTACAGTACTTTTTTTCATGGCCTGCAGTACAGCCAAGGTGTCAGGTGTTTTGAACAAGGTGATGTCAGCATTTGTTAATTCAGTGCTCTTTTGTCATGGGATTGTGTGTGTGTGGGAGCGAGAATTATCAAAGCAAAAATGAACAAATGTGCTGGTAAATGTATGAAAGCCTCTGCCGTCTTTTATTAATTAACTTCATTCCTGCTGTATTCTCTTCTCAGTAATGGGACATGACAGCATCAACAGTGAAGGGTAAAGACGAGTTTGATTCTGAAGAATGGGAGCTCTTTAACCAGCGTTCGTTTTTAAAAGGCAGAATGTTTTTAATTAGGGAGTTAAGAGATGTGTTGAGCGTTTCCAATTAATAATTTAGGAGAAACTTAATGCATTCAAATACAACAATTAGCTTGTTGCCATGTCATTTGTACTAGTGATTTGTAATCTGTAAAGGCCTTGGGAGAACTCCGCTTCAAGAGCTTCTCTCACGCCGTTTCGCCCCTCAGGCTCATTCTCATGGGAAGTAGAATAAGACAATTATTTGGAAATTGAAAATTGGTACATGTGCTTCTTACACCTTTTTATTCTCCCTCTGAGATTCAAGTGATTGAACTCTAATGGGTTCTTTAGATCTAGTATAAAGAGAGAGAGGACTGTCTGATCGGTGTGTGTGTGTGTGTGGAGATTGGATAAAGTTAGGGTGAAGACTCTGAAAACCGTCTATATAGTATATGAGTGAAATATTGTGCCCAGATTGAACATGTTGGCCTGGTCATTCCCTGTAGGGTTCCCCTCTGACGTGGTGCTCTGTACCTCTTGGCTGACTGTCACCTGGGAAATGTTTGTTTAGTTAATAAGATGCAGATACAGGAGACTGGTCCTCAGGAAGGGCAGAAGGAGACTGGTGAGGGACTGGAGGATACTGGGGTGGGCTGGTGGAGACTGGGGAACAGGGGTGGTGTGAGCGACTGGGAGGGCTTCGCTCTCAAACGGCAGGTCCTCGGCCTGTAACAGACCAGTCACTGTGGATTAAATGCATTGCTACACACACACTCCCAGCTACATTAAATGCTAATAATTCATTTACATATGCTGTATTGCAGAAGCCATAGCACATAGATTGGCCCTGTAATCTCTCTCACTATGAGACCCTCTGTGTAGCCAGCCATTGCATGTTTCCTATGCCACTGTCTCCACCTGTCCTATTTTCACCCTTGTGTGTGTGTGTGTGCACGCATGTGGTATCTTGCAGTACCTGGCCTTGCTGTACCTGTTATTGAATAGTCCAGCAGACCTGGTCATTGAGGCCTGGCAAACCTGAAAAGGAGAGCAAGGGAACAAGATGGACAGACGGAGGAGAGAAGGAGACAGGCGTAGTGTCAACAACAGGCCTGTGTTCACTAGGGTGCTTTTCATTAGTTCTCATGCAGGAAATAAAAGCAGGCTCTCCCTCTCTTAATGAGCAGCCGGCTCACAGAGCGCTTGGCAATGGCTCAGGCCTTTTGGTGTGTATTGTGTGTGTGGAGGACGACTTCTTGGCCCTGGCATCTGCAGCCCACGCCAGTCTATAACAGGGTGGCTGACTGAGGAGCTGCCAGGACCTTTCACACCTGGCAATGCAATAACAAGAGAGGGAAGGGGGAGGAGGGGGAGGCGCAGGTGCATGGTTTTGGCTGCAGCGTCCTGGGGGGCAAGGGAGGGTCCCTGTGTCTGAGGGGAGGTGGGTCCAAGGGAGGCGTTTGGGATCTGGGTGATGTTTGTCTTCGCAGGACACCGAGATGGGAGATCAGGCACCAGGACCTCCCCTCCCTGCTAAGTACTGGAGATGTGCTTCCCTCGTCTTCCCTTTCTCTCCAGTTCCCAGCTACACTACCCAGGCTGAAGTAGGAAACACAGGGTTCAGCCATGGTGACCGTAGTCTTAAAGCTCCACATCTTATGGTGATTTTATTGAAGCCAGTTCTCCTCAGTAGCAGAAGCCAAGTAGAGCTCATTGAGCTGCTTGTTTGTTTTAATGAATGCTAAGTTAGTAATGCGCTTCCTTTCTGTCTTCTCACCCATCTACACACAATACCCCGCAAAGACAAAGTGAAAACATGTTTTTAGAAATTTGAGCACGTTTATCGAAAATGAAATGCATATCTCATTTACATACACTAAAAAGTTTGAGGTCACTTAGAAATGTCATTTAAAAAATATATATATACATTTTTAAAAGTCCATTTTAAAATAACATCATTGATCAGAAATACAGTGTAGACATTAATAAGGATCCGTGCCCTTTTTGTGTGCAAATTTTCGCCTAAAATGACATTCCCAAATCCCAAGGCCCTAGTCTATGGATTTTACATGACCGGGAATACAGATCTGCATCTGTTGATCATGGATGCCTTTTAAAAAAAATAGGAGTGTGGATCAGAAACAGTCAGTATCTGGTGTGATCACCATTTGCCTCATGCAGAGCGACACTTCTCATTCACTATAGAGTTGATCAGGCTGTTGATTGTGGAATGTTGTCCCATTCCTCTTCAATGGTTGTGCGAAGTTGCTGGATATTGGCGGGATCTGGAACACTGTTGTACACGTCAATCCAGAGCATCCCAAACATGCTCAATGGGTGACATGTCCGGTGAGTATGCAGAAACTCGGATTTATCCGTGAAGAGCACACTTCTCCAGCATGCCAGTGGCCATCGAAGGTGAGCATTTACAACGCCAAACTGCAGTCAGGTCAAGACCCTGGTGAGGACGACATCCTTGGGTTGTCTGCACAAACCGTTTTATCAGCTGTCGGGGTGGTTGGTCTCAGACGATCCAGCACTTGAAGAAGCCGGATGTGGAGGTCCTGGGCTGGCGTGGTTACACGTGATCTGCGGTTGTTAGGCTGGTTGGCGGTACTGCTAAATTCTCTAAAATCACGTTGTGGCTTATGGTAGAGAAATTAACAAAATTCTCTGGCAACAGCTATGGTGGACATTCCTGCAGTAAGCATGCCAATTGCATGCTCCCTCAACTTGAGATATCTGTGCCATTGTGTTGTGATAACTGCACATTTTAGTGGCCTTTTATTGTCCCCAGTGCAAGGTGCACCTGTGTAGTGATCATGCTGTTTAATAACTAGCTTATCGATATGCCACACCTGTCAGGTGGATGGATTATCTTGGCAAAGGAGAAATGCTCAATAAAAGGGATGTAAACACAGTCTGAGAGACATATTTTTGGGGGATGTGTGGAGCATTTTTGTGGTCTTTAATTTCACCTCATGAAACAGGGGTCCAACACTTTACACGTTGCTCTTATGTTTTTGTTCAGTGTATAATCAGTGGTGCCCTATGTGAATGATAATATGTTGCACTCCCTCTAAGGAATCCCACCATTTTTAAAAGCAACCCATAATAGTACTATTGAGTTGTGACTTTACAGCTCATCAATAGTACTATTTACAGGTGAAGTGTTTAGCTATATAGAACATCTCTTGACGAATCACGGGCTGTGTCCTGCCTACTATAGTGTTGTAATGACTCAGGGCAGTTTAAACTGTCAGTATATCCAATGTATCTGACAGGCAGGTGAGATATCTAACCCTGTGTAGCTAGTTACTGTAGCATAAGATGGCCAGGCACAAAAAACGTATCACACTAAGTCACAGAGGATTGCCTGAACCATCTTCAGTTACCCTGCACTGTTACTGCTCTTACTGTTGTTACCCACAGTGCATGTGTGTTCCAGTGTTTTTTGTCTTTCTCTCTGTCATTTAAGTTATTATTCATGTTTGGTTTCGAAGTCAACAACCTCTTGTCACTGAGACTCATTTTATAATTCCTTTTAACTCCTCTCTCGCTCTTTCTCCTGCTCTCTAAACCGCTTTACCAAGCCTCTATAAAGATGGCAGCCTTAGGGATATTAATAACCAACTACATACTCTCACAGAGCGGTCTGAATAAACTTGATCACAATACTGGCTGCAGAGGAGTGTGTTATCGCACATTGTGATATTGTATACCCTGCCACCCCCTAGTGAACACAGTAGGTGAGATCTGAGATGGAGCAAGGCTTTGCCATGCACATTATTTGTTCCAGTTTCTCTATTCTCTGCAAGCTGCATGTATTCACTGAAGACAGTAGGCGTATCAAAGGAATAAAACTGCACCATCGCAACAAACTATACAGCAGTGCTGAAGAGAAGATGTTTGTTCTATCATGATCAGATTTGGACTGGGTGGCATTGCCCATGTTCCAGAACCAATCAGCACATGTGATGTCATGGATAATGTCATGGGTGTCTTCTGACCTGGTCCTGATTTTTTTTTTTTAAGTGATGTCATTGGTGATAACAACCGCCACACAGCCTTTCTCTGAGCCTGAATATTGACCTGGCTTACCTTGATTTAAGATGGCCGCCAAGCTCAGGGGTTAGAGGTCAGAGGCTAGGGTCAGTCCGGTAAAGCGGTCGACCCACTGAGCTGAGGAGAGAAGGTGACGTTGTCCAGCTCTGACTTAATACACAGTTCATCAGCTCACTGCTCTAAGCATAGAGAATGGTCCCAGTACACTGGTAGTATAATAATGAACAGTGGTGGACACAGTAACATGGTAGTATACTAATGAACAGTGGTGGACACAGTAACATGGTAGTATACTAATGAACAGTGGTGGACACAGTAACATGGTAGTATACTAATGAACAGTGGTGGACACAGTAACATGGTAGTATACTAATGAACAGTGATGGACACAGTAACATGGCAGTATACTAATGAACAGTGGTGGACACAGTAACATGGCAGTATACTAATGAACATTGGTGGACACAGTAACATGGTAGTATACTAATGAACAGTGATGGACACAGTAACATGGTAGTATACTAATGAACAGTGGTGGACACAGTAACATGGTAGTATACTAATGAACAGTGGTGGACACAGTAACATGGTAGTATACTAATGAACAGTGGTGGACACAGTAACATGGTAGTATACTAATGAACAGTGGTGGACACAGTAACATGGTAGTATACTAATGAACAGTGATGGACACAGTAACATGGCAGTATACTAATGAACAGTGGTGGACACAGTAACATGGCAGTATACTAATGAACATTGGTGGACACAGTAACATGGTAGTATACTAATGAACAGTGATGGACACAGTAACATGGTAGTATACTAATGAACAGTGGTGGACACAGTAACATGGTAGTATACTAATGAACAGTGATGGACACAGTAACATGGCAGTATACTAATGAACAGTGGTGGACACAGTAACGTGGTAGTATGCTAATGAACAGTGGTGGACACAGTAACGTGGTAGTATACTAATGAACAGTGGTGTACACAGTAACATGGTAGTATACTAATGAACAGTGATGGACACAGTAACATGGCAGTATACTAATGAACAGTGGTGGACACAGTAACATGGTAGTATACTAATGAACAGTGGTGGACACAGTAACATGGTAGTATACTAATGAACAGTGATGGACACAGTAACATGGCAGTATACTAATGAACAGTGGTGGACACAGTAACATGGCAGTATACTAATGAACATTGGTGGACACAGTAACATGGTAGTATACTAATGAACAGTGATGGACACAGTAACATGGTAGTATACTAATGAACAGTGGTGGACACAGTAACATGGTAGTATACTAATGAACAGTGATGGACACAGTAACATGGCAGTATACTAATGAACAGTGGTGGACACAGTAACGTGGTAGTATGCTAATGAACAGTGGTGGACACAGTAACGTGGTAGTATACTAATGAACAGTGGTGTACACAGTAACATGGTAGTATACTAATGAACAGTGATGGACACAGTAACATGGCAGTATACTAATGAACAGTGGTGGACACAGTAACATGGTAGTATACTAATGAACAGTGGTGGACACAGTAACATGGTAGTATACTAATGAACAGTGGTGGACACAGTAACATGGTAGTATACTAATGAACAGTGATGGACACAGTAACATGGTAGTATGCTAATGAACAGTGGTGGACACAGTAACATGGTAGTATACTAATGAACAGTGATGGACACAGTAACATGGTAGTATACTAATGAACAGTGATGGACACAGTAACATGGTAGTATGCTAATGAACAGTGATGGACACAGTAACATGGTAGTATACTAATGAACAGTGGTGGACACAGTAACATGGTAGTATACTAATGAACAGTGGTGGACACAGTAACATGGTAGTATACTAATGAACAGTGGTGGACACAGTAACATGGTAGTATACTAATGAACAGTGGTGGACACAGTGAAGGGTACTATACTGAAGTGCAATAGTGCACACAGGACAGGTTTGAACCTCTCCTCTTCCCACAGTTCATGCATTATGCAGCACGTAGGCTTAGGTTGCTTTTAAGGAAATTATGTGCAAAGTGGATTAGGTGTGAAGATCATCGTGTCGGAGTCATTTAAGCCTTGTGTACACAGACATGTTAGTCTGTGATGACTTACATTGGAATGTTCGCCAACCCTCCCTGTTTCACATCATAAGAGAAACGTGTTCACCACTTGTGTGCTTTCGTCTTGTTTAAAATGTCGGTCAATGTGTCAGTGTTTTATAAAGGTATTTATTTATACAGTGCATTCATAATACAAGACATATGTGCCCTGTAGCCATATCATGTTTATTTAGGCCAATGTAGGTTGATCTATTGTGAAGATTACGTTTTATCTCCCACATCCATCTCTTTAAATCCCTGGGTATCTTTTATATTCCCTCAGATACAGTTCAATTCTGAGGTCTCAAACTGGTTGATATTCCCGCAGTATTTAGCCTGTGTCTATGACTACCAGAGCCATTGTGTCCAGGAAGCTGAAAGCAGCACACATCTCAATAGAGTTGTCTGAATAGAGAGCTCGTGTTTTACTGTGGAGCATCAGTGTCAAAGCCTAACAGGAGTCTAAATCCCAACTGTGCTTGTGAATAGACTAAACACCACCAGGCAGCATGGACCTGCATCAAGCAGGACTATCAAGGTTATTCAGCATCGGCACATTCCAGACAATGCTATAGTTACAACTATTGCACCTTTAGAATAATTTAATGGACCCTTAGATGAAATTCAAGAGATTTAGACTTCAAGACCCGGGGGTCACCAGGTCAGTCAGCTGCATCCAAGGCCATCTCTCCTCCAGGTGCTCAACACTCAGACAGAAAAGCAATAAACACATTAGCTAGAGTGGCTCTCTCCCTGAGTGTGGTTTACACTAACCCTGCTTTAGAATCCCAGTCATTTGGGTCCTCCGGGCTTAATGTTTTGTATTGACAGCCATGGGCGTGGTGCTGATGTTCCAGTGGAATGGTGCTGCTGTGAGGAGAGATGTTAGCCACAAAGCTTGTGGCTGTAGTTTCACCTGGATACTAAAGCCCGTGGGGTTTATCAGCTACATACTCCTCTCATGGCTGTGTTAGTGTGATGTCGATCAATACTTTTAAACAAGGGCGCAAGAACCATTATTGCAGCTTAACTGAATATTGCTGACCTGCCTTGGCTTTACTCTGTCTTTCTGGGGCGGCAGGGAGCCTAGTGACTTAAAAGCATTGGACCAGTAAACAAAACGTCGCTGGTTCGAATCCCCGAGCCGGCAAGGTGGAAAAATATACCTCTCTGCCCTTGAGCAAGGCAGTTAACTCCGAACAACAACTCCTCCCCGGGATGTCGATTTTTAAGGCAGCCCCCTGCACCTCTCTGAGGGGTTGGGTTAAGTGCGGGAGACACGTTTTCTGTTGAATGCATTGTTGGGCAACTGACTAGGTATTCCCTATTTCTCTCTCGGTATCTACTGCATGAGTGTCTGACAGTACAGTCTTGTCTCCTCTCCAGCTGCTGAGCGCTGCAGTGTCTGCTGCTAGAGTTTATTAGGACCATCTGGAGTGGTTTAGAACCTCATTTAGCCGGGGGAACCCAGGCAGTGTTGCCGTGACCGGCTCTGGGGAACCCTCTGTCTGACAGCTAATCAATGATACAGAGTAGAGACACATGTAACATCAGAGGAGCGGCAGCTTTGAAGAGCGAGGAGTGGGAGGAAGAGGAAGAGGAGGAAGATTAGCCTTGGACGAAGGGGACATCCTGCAGTAATCCTTCCTCCTCCTCTGTATGCATGTGCCTCCACTGCAAGTGCTCTGCTCTCTCTCCACGCTCTCCCTCCCTTGGGTGCATTGCCAAGGCAGCTAGTCTGAGTCAGGATTAAGTGGTGGGTGGTGGTAATGAACAGCCTTGCTGAACTTCAGAACATAGCTTGCCTTTAGACACCTATAGAAGGAATACCGGGTAAATACGAAAGCACCTCAATAAGCAGCTCCAAGTGACAGTGTTGAGAAGTTTGTGCGTCAGCGAGACCTTTCTGCAGAGAGGCTCTGGGTTCGAGAGGCTTGGTGTCTGTTGGTGTCTGCTGTTTGTGTCCATCTGGCATTGTGGGTACTTTGTGCCATGACACTTGGGGCATTGTGGGTACTTGGTGCCATGACATTCTGACTGTAGATGGTCTGTACTTTGTCCTCCTGGGGAAAGGTTGGTCTTGTGGTTCAGCCACAGTGCTCATTGGGGCTCAGGTTTGTCTAGACAGGATGTTAGAGGCATGGCACTTCTCATAGTTTTACTGGCTCATCTTTAACTATTGCAGTTCTCATAGAAACATAAGTTGTCCCAGTAAAACTAACTGAACCTACCTTTTAACAACCCTGTCCAGTTAAAGGGCTCCTATTTATCTCTGGTTCTATTCCCATGAAAGGAGAAGGATGCTATTTCTGAAGGGGTTTATTGAAATACATGTTTTTATCCTGTTACTGTCTGGGAGGCAGTCATTAAATACCCCTCATCCATGTTCTAAGGGAGTTGTAGTGATGGTTCTACCCGAAGGAAGTTGTAGTGTTGGAACTGCACTCTGGGAGATGTAGTGTGTTCTCCCTTCAATGAGCTGTAGTGTCAGGGAGCCACTGTAACTAATGCATTCTGCATCTCTAATCTGCACTAGTCTCCATGATGCACAGTAGCGCCCTCTCCTCCCTCCATGCATCCCGAGGCCCTGCCGGCTATAGTGCCGCCAGAGCCAGGCTGTTTAAACAGCTCATGTTTTACCAGTCTGGCAGTGAAACTGATAGTTCCATCCACAACATAATGATGGGCTGGCAAAACCAGCCGTCTGACACCGGTCACCAAAGTCCCGTTCAGGTGTGACCTGCGGCAGCCATTGGTCCTTCCAGGGGGAGCAGAAACTGAACCTTTTTTTTGTTTTTCTCTTCACTGGCTGATCAAAAGCATTGGAACAGATTGGTTATCATACTGATGCACCTGCTCATCAAATACAGAATCCTTCTTGAACAATGGCTACTCTCAGGAACCGGACGGATTATTCCGTCACTGAACCGTGTGTGTGTGTGTGTGTGTGTGTGTGTGTGTGTGTGTGTGTGTGTGTCGATGCAATCTCTTCACAGCTTCTTGTTCAAGGTATTTATTTTTTATATCACCTTTTATTTAACCAGGTAGGCTAGTTGAGAACAAGTTCTCATTTACAACTGTGACCTGGCCAAGGCAAAGCAGTGGGATACAAACAACAGAGTTACACATGGTATAAACAAACGTACAGTCAATAATACAATAGAAAAAGTCTGTATACAGTGTGTGCAAATGAGGTAGGATAAGGGAGGTAAGGCAATAAATAGGCCAAAATGGCAAAATAATTACAATATAGCAATTAAACACTGGCGTGATAGATGAGTGTGCAAGTAGAGTTACTGGGGTGCAAAGGAGCAAAATAAATAACAGTATGGGGATGAGGTAGATGGATGGGCTACTTAAAGATGGGCTATGCACAGGTGCAGTGATCCGTGAGCTGCTCTGACAGCTGGTGCTTACAGTTAGTGAGGGAGTAATTTGGTATTTGGTTGGGGTTATAGGCTGTGTATTGCTTCGTGATTCAAGTGCAATTGGAACACTGTAGGTTCCGGGGGCTTGATGGAATCAAAATGCATTGTGGGTGTTTCAGGGCATGATTTGCAATATTGAAACTTTTTAATGCATGAAAAAATCGCTGTAAGATATCATGAAGCATTCCCCTACATGTAGCGCGATGAGACAATCACCCGGGTAGTCACAATCTGTCTGGAGCAAGCGGCTGTGGTCTCAATTGATTAGTGATGCTGTCTGTGCCTGTCAACCCGCCTAGCAGGGCTGAAAATCTCCTAACAAGCATCCGATTGAATGGGAGATTATTTCAAACAGCGCGGCAGTATACGGGGAGGCAGTATGACCGTGGCGTTGTCTTTTTCTGTTTATTGTAAGACAGGCGTGTATCTGGCATCAAACATCCCTGAGACAAAGAGATGATGAAATGATTGTGAAATGAAATGGCTGCGTGTGTGAGATAAGAGATGAAGAGGTCTGACCAGGTCCACCAGACAAGCTGCTCTTAGTATTCCATCCTGTCAGCCTGCTCCCCTTGTGGAATCAGAAGAAAGGAGAGACTGAGACCGAGCAGAAAAAGAGATCTGAAAGGCCCTGTGCATCTCAGAGAGGGAGATGGAAAGACAGAGAAAAAGAGAGATCTGGCCTTGAACGTCTGTTGGCAATTTGACGCCTCCTTTGTGCTTGTTATCAGTTGTCAGCTGCTGCAGAGGTCTTGGCTTTAATAGAGAACTTAATTATAAATCAGAAGTCTGTTGTTATGAGGTGGACGGCTGCTGGCTGGTGCTGCTGGGAGTTATTCTGAAGGAGCATTATCATTGTTTTAGCCTCCCTGGACACTGCAGTGTTGATATTAAAGATAATCGAATGATGTTCAAGGACCAGACTGATGAAATGCGTCAAACCAACAACTGAGACCAGAGATGAGTTAAACTGCTGAACAGAGGGGTATACTACAAAGCAGGATCAATGCGTTAGCCAGCTGACTTTGATTTAAAAAAACAGAAATACGTGGAGTTTCTGGTTCTTTAAGAAAGCTAAACATAGATATGCGTTTTTGGTTGTGTCAATAAGACTGTGACCAATTCAGGCATACCTTTTTTATTTTTTTTGAAAGATATATTTCAGAATATTCAGGCAAGTTGGCTGGCTAACTCCTTGTTCCTACTTTGTAGTATACCTCTGTTGAGATCCATCCAGGGCAACTCGGTCATGATTTAAAGGCCATTGAGCTAAGCCTGGGCTTCCAAACTAAATGAAATGCATACACAACACAGTCTGTGTAAGAATGTATGGGAATAATCCTGTTTTCACCTGTCTCTTCCCAGGCCCAGACTGCAAGCGCAGAGGAAGTTTGCCCAGTCTCAGCCCAACTCTCCCAGCACCACGCCGGTCAAGGTGTCTGATACCGCCCTGCCCGCCCCCTCCGCTCACATCAGAGACATCTCCAGACGGAAACCCAAGACTGAGGACTTCCTCACCTTCCTCTGCCTGAGAGGTACAGTAACCCTGTAGTCTGCGCCTAACATCTCACCCTTTCATCAGCAAACCCGTTCATCCACCCCCACACACACACTCAACCCTTCATCCTCCCACCTCACTGCATCTCGTCGCCAGGGCCCGATGTCAGGGCTCTGCTTCTCTAACATTAGTCAGGACTAGGGCTTCAGTCAGGCAGCCACACATCTCGAGAGGCCCAGGCCTCCCTCCCCAGCCTACCTTTGACCTAGATCCAGGCCTAGCTGTGCAGCAGGAATAGTTTAGTTCAAGGTCCAGGTTCATTGACCCTGTTTAAAAACTATCTGACAAGGCAAACACCCTGACAAGGCAAACACCAAACCCATTCTGTCCTCACAGGTTACACATTGACCATGTCTACAGGTAACATTTAAACGGTGTGTGCAGATAACAATGTTCCTTATTCAGTCTCAGCTTTAAGTGCCCCCCTCCGCACACACCTACACAGACATCCTGGTAGGGCCAGCTAATCCTGCTCCAGCACCTGAGGGCACAGAGGCCCGGGATGCTATCTGCCGCCCACCAACACAAACATGGCCCAGCTAGGGAAACAAGGGCAGCGTTACAGGCTCAGGGTTCAGCTGAAATCCCACCTCGTTTCTGTAGTGTTATAACGTGTTATACAGGACTCAAGAAGTTCACTGTCATGGCCAGTTTTCCTTTTACTCTTTATCTCAATTATAAATTGAAACCTCAAAAGAGAAATCGAGAAGCAGAGTGGAGTATAACCTCACATCAGGAACAAAGGTCCAAAAGGCTACTTAACAGATTCTACCCCCAAGCTATAAGACTGCTGAACAATTAATCAAATGGCCACCCAGACTATTTACATCACCGCTGCTACTCGCTGTTTATTATCTATGCATAGTCACTTTACCCCTACCTATATGTACCTCGACTAACCTGTACCCCCGCACATTGACTTGGTACCAGTACCCCCTGTACAGTCGTGGCCAAAAGTTTTGAGAATGACACAAATATTAATTTCCACAAAGTTTGCTGCTTCCGTGTCTTTAGATATTTTTGTCAGACGTTACTATGGAATACTGAAGTATAATTACAAGCATTTCATAAGTGTCAAATACTTTTATTGACAATTACATGAAGTTGATGCAAAGAGTCAATATTTGCAGTGTTGACCCTTCTTTTTCAAGACCTCTGCAATCCGCCCTGGCATGTTGTCAATTAACTTCCGGGCCACATCCTGACTAATGGCAGCCCATTCTTGCATAATCAATGCTTGGAGTTTGTCAGAATTTGTGGGTTTTTGTTTGTCCACCCGCCTCTTGAGGATTCACCACAAGTTCTCAATGGGATTAAGGTCTGGGGAGTTTCCTGGCCATGGACTCAAAATATCAATGCTTTGTTCACCAAGCCACTTAGTTATGACTTTTGCCTCATGGCAAGGTGCTCCATCATGCTGGAAAAGGCATTGTTCGTCACCAAACTGTTCCTGGATGGTTGGGAGAAGTTGATCTTGGAGGATGTGTTGGTACCATTTATTCATTTATTTATTCATGCCTGTGTTCTTAGGCAAAATTGTGAGTGAGCCCACTCTCTTGGCTGAGAAGCAACCCCACACATGAATGGTCTCAGGATGCTTTACTGTTGGCATGACACAGGACTGATGGTAGTGCTCACCTTGTCTTCTCCAGACAAGCTTTTTTCCGGATGCCCCAAACAATCAGAAAGGGGATTCAACAGAGAAAATGACTTTACCCCAGTCCTCAGCAGTCCAATCCCTGTACCTTTTGCAGAATATCAGTCTGTCCTTGATTTTTTTCCTGGAGAGAACTGGCTTCTTTGCTGCCCTTCTTTACACCAGGCCATCCTCCAAAAGTCTTCGCCTCTCTGTGCGTGCAGATGCACTCACACCTACCTGCTGCCATTCCTGAGCAAGCTCTGTACTGGTGGTGCCCGATCCCACAGCTGAATCAACTTTAGGAGACGGTCCTGGCGCCTGCTGGACTTTCTTGGGCGCCCTGAAGCCTTCTTCACAACAGTTGAACCGCTCTCCTTAAAGTTCTTGATGATCCGATAAATGGTTGATTTAGGTGCAATCTTACTGGCAGCAATATCCTTGCCTGTGAAGCCCTTTTTGTGCAAAGCAATGATGACGGCACGTGTTTCCTTGAAAGTAACCACGGTTGACAGAGGAAGAACAATGATTCCAAGCACCACTCTCCTTTTTGAAGCTTCCAGACTGTTATTCGAACTCAATCAGCATGACAGAGTGATCTCCAGCCTTGTCCTCGTCAACACTCACACCTGTGTTATCGAGAGAATCACTGACCTGATGTCAGCTGGTCCTTTTGTGGCAGGCATGAAATGCAGTGGAAATGTTTTTTGGGATTCAGTTCATTTGCATGGCAAAGAGGGACTTTGCAATTAATTGCAAATCATCTGATCACTCTTCATAACATTCTGGAGTATATGCAAATTGCCATCATATAAACTGAGGCAGCAGACTTTGTGAAAATTAGTATTTGTTTCATTCTCAACTTTTGGCCACGACTGTATATAGCCTTATTATTGTTATGTAATTTTATTGTTTTATTTTAATTTTGACTTTATTTAGTAAATATTTTCTTAACTCTATTTATTGAACTGCATTGTTGGTTAAGAGCTTGTATTTCACGGTAATGTCCCAGGTCTACACCTATTGTATTCGGCACATGTGACAAATACAATTTGATTAAAAGATTTTTTGGGGATGTTTTTTTCTGAACAACCTTGGCCTTGGCTTTTACAGCCGTCCTCAGTCCCAGAGTGTGTTTAACTCTGAACAGTGTCTCCTCCCACCCAGCAGAACCCTCCATGACAAACAGAAATGGCCCTTTAGGAAGACTAATGCCTCGATTTTAGATTAATTTGGTATTGGCATTAACCTCTGCTGGCTACATAAAGTAGGTTAAAAAGAACTGCAGTCAGCTGGGAGTTGAGAGGCCCAGAGGAGGATGTGGCGGCTCGTGTTTTAAAAGCCAACGCCACTTTAATGTAACAGAGTGCTGTTCAGAGCACCGTAATTAGAGATCAGTAAAACTGACAGGGTTGGCTGCCTTATTCTCAGTGGAACAGATCGCTTCTCATAATGTCCCAGTAAATGTCTTCTGTTCAGGGTTTGGACAACTCCTGTTCATGTTTTGGATGCTATGCTAACTCCTGACCAGTTTCCTGTTGTTTATCTTCACTGTGCCGTGCCTGGTTGACCGTCGCACCCCCTGTCTCTGTGGCAGCCTTATTTATAGCCCTGTACCCGGCCGAGAGGCAGACTGAGTCCTCTGCAGAGCTCATGCTGCCTTAATGGTATTTTCCTACACAGGGTTTTGCTCTCTCTTCCTTCACTTTAATGGCCCGTGTGGAAAGAGGCCAATACATCGAGGTGACGTGCAAGATTGACAGGGCAGCGCAGAGGTGTGCATATGTGAGTGTGCATGCATGCGCCCGTGTGCGGTCTGTGTCCTGGGGACAGATGGATATATACCATAAAGAAGCAGCGTATCAATGTTTTATCTTTCAAAGTGCTTTTGGCCTTTGATTTCATTCAAAGGACTTTGTACGTCTGATTCCACTTTGGTGGCCCAGGCTAGCTAGGTGTGTAACAGTCGGTGGTGCACCAAGAACAGGCAGCTGTGTTTGGCTTCCAACACTTGGTGTCGTATACAGTTATTTCCATTTGCCCCATAGAGTGGACAGGGAGGGGTAGGCAAGCAGACGGCACAGTCTGGTCTGTTCCAGAGCTAGAAGAATAATGGCATTCCTGGTAGAAATTAGAGGTCAATCGGTCATTCTGTTTAAACTGCTCGAATCCTCTCAAATGTTTATCTTATCTGACAAACATACCACATACAGTTGAAGTCGGAAGTTTACATACACCTCAGCCAAATACATTTAAACTCAGTTTTTCACAATTCCTGACATTTAATCCTAGTAAACATTCCCTGTTTTAGGATCACCACTTTATTTTAAGAATGTGAAATGTCAGAATAATAGTAGAGAATTATTTATTTCAGCCTTTATTTCTTTCATCACATTCCCAGTGGGTCAGAAGTTTACATCACTCAATTAGTATTTGGTATCATTGCCTTTCAATTGTTTAACTTGGGTCAAATGTTTCGGGTAGCCTTCCACAAGCTTCCCACAATAAGTTGGGTGAATTTTGGCCCATTCCTCCTGACAGAGCTGGTGTAACTGTGTCAGGTTTGTAGGCCTCCTTGCTCGCACACACTTTTTCAATTCTGCCCACAAATTTTCTATGGGATTGAGTTCAGGGCTTTGATGGCCTCCAATATCTTGACTTTATGGCCTTAACCTCTCTAGGGTACGTGAAATGGTAGGGTCCCACCTCATCAACAGCCAGTGAAACTGCAGGGCGCCAAATTCAAACAACAGAAATCTCATAATTAAAATTTCTCAAACATACATGTATCTTATACCATTTTAAAGGTAATCTTGTTGTTAATCCCACAAGTGTCCGATTTCAGATAGGCTTTACAGCGAAAGCACCACAACCGATTATGTTAGGTCACCGCAAAATCACAGACAAACACAGTCATTTTCCCAGCCAAAGACAGGAGTCACAAAAAGCAGAAATAGAGATAAAATTAATCACTAACCTTTGATGATCTTCACCAGATGACACTCATAGGACTTAATGTTACACAATACATATATGTTTTGTTCGATAAAGTTCATATTTATATCGAAAAACCTCAGTTTACATTGGCGCCATGTTCAGAAATGCCTCCAAAATATCAGGAGAAATTGCAGAGAGCCACGTCAAATAACATAAATACTCATCATAAACTTTGATGAAAGATACATGTTTTACATAGAATTAAAGATACACTTGTTCTTAATGCAACCGCTGTCAGATTTCAAAAGCTTTACGGCAAAAGCACAATATTCAATCATCTGAGAACAGCGTTCAGCCACAAAAGGAAGCCATACAGTTACCCGCCAAATTGTGCAGTCAACAAAACTCATAAAAAGCATTATAAATCTTCACTTACCTTTGCTGATCTTCGTCGGAATGCACTCCCAGGACTCCCACTTCCACAAGAAATGTTCGTTTTGTTAGGTAATGTCCATCATTTATGTTCAAATAGCTATTTCTGTTAGCGTGTTTGGTAAACAAATCCAAAGTCGGGAAGCGCGTTCACTAAAAGCAGACGAAATGTCAAAAAGTTCCGTAACAGTCAGTAGAAACATGTCAAGCGATGTATTGAATCAATCTTTAGAATGTTTTTAACATATCTTCAGTAACGTTCCAACCGGAGAATTACATTGACTTCAGAAGTGCGATGGAACAGAGCTCCCTCTCATGTGAACGAGCATGGTCAGGTCATGATAGACCTTACTCAATCCCCTCTCATTCGGCCCCCCTTCACAGTAGAGGCATCAGACAAGGTTCTACAGACTGTTGACATCTAGTGGAAGCCATGGGAAGTGCAAACTCATCCATATCCCACTGTGTATTCAATAGGGTCTTGGTTGAAAATAGACCAACCTCAGAATTCCCACTTCCTGTTTGGATTTTTTCTTAGGTTTTTTCCTGCCATATGAGTTCTGTTATACTCACAGACATCATTCAAACAGTTTTAGAAACTTCAGTGTTTTCTATCCAATACGAATAATAATATGCATATATTAGCAACTGGGACTGAGGAGCAGGCAGTTTACTATGGGCACCTCTGTGCACCTTTCATCCAAGCTACTCAATACTGCCCCTGCAGCCATAAGAAGTTAACTGTATTCCCGCACGCCCACTGTCTGACAGCTACTGACGATAAAGCACTCGTTATGAAAGCAGGCCGTTCCCACCGTGATTTCAGTTTTCCTATCTTTTGTTCTCTACAGCAGCAGCTTGTAATCACCACTGCTTATTCCTCTGGGACTCAGCATCATAATGAGCTGTTCCTGTCTTCTGGTTTTTAAACAGGAACCATATATGTTTAATCCCTCTTGGGAAACGTCTGGCTGCTCTGATGCAATGTGGAGAAACATGCGACAGACACAAAATGGAGCGAATCACACTGTAGTGTTTATGTGCTACATAGCTTCTCAAATCCCTTTTTTATTACGGCTGTTTATATCCGTGGAGAAAGCCATTTGGAGGCTGTCCAGCCAGCCTGTCTCTGGGCCTTGTCTGTAGCCTGTAGCCTTGGGTAGAGAGGGTCATTGTCGGTAGTGGCAGTGACGCTATCCCTGATAAAAAAAAAAAACATTTCTCATCGCAGCTGAGCCTCCCTCTGTACACACACACACACACACACACACACACACACACACACACACACACACACACACACACACACACACACACACACACACACACACACACACACACAGGTGGGATAATGCCAGATAAAGTAGTAGATGAATAACCCCCACTAATATTCTCATTCAGTGTTACATAACAGGTACTTCTATATGCGTGTATGCCATGGCTGGCTGAACATTGAATGGGTCTAGGTCTGAGGCTGCTGCTGCGGCCGTGGTTACGCTATGAAGGGAAGGCTGATTAAATTTAGCCAGCAACTCCCAGAGCTGACTAGAGCCGAGGGCAGCGTGGGTTAATGGATTTGCAGACATTCAGGAATGTAAATTGGAGGAGATATAATCCCCGATCCTCTCGGATTCACTCCGCTGCATCGGCCTATAAAACAATGTTATTGAAAAAGCCCCAGTCGGCGCTCTTTCACCCCCCCCCCCCCCCCCCCTCTCCACCTATCTTGTTCCTGATGAGGCACATGGTGAAGTATGAGGGGTACGAGAGGGCAGAGCGTCTGACATGGTCTCTCCACACACTGTCTCTGTCTATGACGGGGAATTCGGCCAGGGATTTGGCCCTCTGCTTCCGTTGGAACAGCTTGAGAAGAGGAAGCTCATACTCTTGACTCTCTGGGGTCAGATTTTTTTATACACAACTTGGAACTGCTTTTCCGACCAACTTTAGAGATTCCTGAGGGTCTGTAGCCTATAAGTGAGGACCATGAGACGTGCTCTTTTTCGGTAACATGGATGTTAATCAGATGATTATAAATGTGTTCTTTTTTTTCAGTTAACGCCCTTGATTGGTCGTTTAAACTCCTCATTGTTTTTTATTTTAAGTCAACCATTTTGGTTGTAATTACGCCTGTCTAGTTAAAATTCCAATCATAATAGACTGTTAGACTGCCTTCATTATAATTTGCCTGTGGTTCTGAGGCACATGAAAAGGCCCATAATTGAGGATAGGGAGGAGGGAGGGGAACAGGCCTGGAGCAGGGAGGAGGGAGGCCTAGGTTATATTTCTCAGTCTCTGGGAGCTGACAGACAGAGTCTCTGCGCCAGAGAGGCTGTTAAACCCAGCACCACCCTTCTCCCTCTGTCTGAGAACCAGCCACTGAAGATATAACCTAGCCATAGACCAGACGCCAGTGACCAGAGGAGCCAGCCCAACAGGCTTCCTCCTTTGGACTCTCTGGGGGTTACTGAACAAAAAATGGGAGCAACAGGCTTATTTTGGGCCCTTGGGAAAGGTTATAGGATAACATTGTCCAGTCTCATCCTCCCCTATTTCTCTCTCACTTCCCCAGAAAAAGATCCCTCGTCCACCCATCGGACAAGAGACCTATCCCTGTGCCCCCTGGGTCTGCTAGCTATTGACCCTGTGACCCCAGAGAAGGCAGTAATTGCAGCCATGTTGTTAATGAAGCAGGTCATTTGGAGCTGATTGGGAGTTTGTTGACTCTAAGTCACCCTGACCTCTGTCACTGGGAGAAATGACTTTTTTTTTAAAGAGCTGGAGAACTGGTACAGATGTGCTATGTACCACACTCCCATACAGTCAATCAATCAAATGTATTTCTAAAGCCCTTTTTACATCAGCAGATGTCACAAAGTGCTTATACTGAACCCAGCTAGGCCAGTCCTCTACAGGTCTTAGCTAGACTGAACCCAGCACCTCAAACCTAGTCCAGACGTGGCTTCTACTCACGTTACACCTTGTGCTCTACTCCTAAACCGTATTGAATGACCCCTAACCCTAATAACAATGGACTGGCGTCTCTGCTCTGTCTACATACAGAGCTAGTCAAAGTATCACGTTTGGCCACGCTGCCATTTTAGTCCTGCCGTGACGAAGCTGTATTGTGGGTACTGACTATGTTGTGTAGGCTTACTAACTGTATTCTGATGTGCATGTGATTCAGAAGGCTCCGATATCACTGTCATTCATTACTGCATTCAAAGTAGCCCTAACCCCATTGGCTCCCCTGTTGTCTGCCATACAGCAGGATGCTTAATTCAAAACGAGTCACTGGTTAATGATGCTTAGCTTAAAGCTCACTTTGCTGCACTACACTACAACCAGGTTATATAATGATATTGATTGTATAGATTGGCATACATTTTAATTTGATAATGACGTTTTGGTTTGATGTCTGGCTAATTCTAGCTTCCCCATATCTCATTTCAGGTTACTCCTCCTGGCCAAATGAAGGTTGGTTACGTTTATTTTTAAAGTACTTATGATCTAGACAGTAAATGTTAATAATACACAATGATGTATTTCCCACTCTGTCATTAGGAATGAGCATTTTTACATGAATAATACACTACAACATAAACCTGTGATACATGAGATGAAAATGTAATGTAATGCAATGTAATGATTCACAACATTAGGCCTGGTCAAAGCTCGTTTGAGACCATTACAACGCTTTAAACCCATAAACCACAACGTCATTGCACTAGTCATGATAACAATGGAGAATGAGGTGATGCAGACAAACCATCGCTTTCTTTTCCCTCTGCTGTCTCTAATGGTCACGAGACCAGACTCTAGTCCTACCCAGTGGTTCCATCCTAACACAATGGATGGTGACCTCCGTCAGCTGGCCATGGAACAGCTTGCTCTATTTACTTTAGGGCAGGGTTCCCAAACTGGTGGCCCATGGGCTAAATTCGGCCCACGGGTGATTTTATTTATATGTTTTCTGAGCAACGTTTTTTGTTAGACATGAAAGACTGTAGAACACTAGCAAATCAGCTCCAATTGATTTTAATTTAGGAAATCTGTTACAAACTATTCCCACGCATAATAGAGATATACATTGAGTATACAAAGCATGAAGATCTCTCCATGACATAGACTGACCAGGTCAAAGCTATGATTCCTTATTGATGTCACTTGTTAAATCCACTTCAATCAGTGTAGATGAAGGGGAGGAGACCAGTTAAAGAAGGATGGTTAAGCTTTGAGACATGGATTGTGGATGTGTGCCATTCAGAGGGTGAATGGGCAAGACAAAAGATTGAAGTGCCTTTGAACGGGGTATGGTAGTAGGTGCCAGGTGCACCGTTTGGTGTCAAGAACTGCAATGCTGCTGAGATTTTCACTCAACAGTTTCCCGTGTGTATCAAGAATGGTCCCCACCACCCAAAGGACATCCAGCCAATTTGACACAACTGTGGGAAGCATCGGAGTTAGTTAGTTTTAGACACCATGAGATTTAAAATCACCAGTTTTGCTTTTATGACATTTTCTGGGATGCTGTGATTTTACAGTATTGGTGTTTACCAGCACGGTGCACTCTCAGACGGCTGCAGGAGTTCTCTCTCTCCTCTCCTCACATAACTGCTCGGTAGGTTCTCATTGGTTTTAACACTCTCTCACTCTCGCTCTGTCTCTCTCTCTCTACCCCCCCCCCCCCCCCCCCACACACACAGGTTCGTCAGCGTTGCCCAGTAACATGGCGTACTTTGGGAGCTCTCAGGATGAAGATGAGCTGGATGATGATGATGAAGAGGAATACGAGGATGTGAAGCCAGACATCAGTGTGGCGTCTACTTCCTGTCAATCCACGCCCAGGAAGGGCAAACCCCCAGGGAAACATGCCGTCAACGGCCACGGTACGACAACGTCCTCTTACCTACCAAACCCCGACAGTAAAACTGTCCTCTCTCTCCTTTTCAACAACCTAACCCCAAACTGCCCTGACCAATCACAACACAGACATTTAACACTCACCAATCACGGTTGAGGGCCGAAGTGGAACGGGTGGAATGGACCTAATACGTACAAGAGACCCACATGTTTAGAGCTGTCTGCAACCGAGCATGGCTGAGTTAGTCTCCACACTCTCTCTCCCTCTCTGAGGGAGCATTCCATCTTTCCACTCCAATTAACACTAGGAGTGAACAGAGGTAGCAAGGTGTTTATGCATTCAGCTCTCAGCTAGCCAGGGAGGAGGGGAACAGGGACGGAGAACAAGGAGCACACACCCCACAGTCCCGCCTCTTACATGCACACACTGTACACTGCCCAGACGTGGAGCGATGGACAGCTTAACAGGAACGTTGGAAAATCTCTCGAGGGAAAGTGTGTGTGATTCTGAGGGGAGCTTGTCTTAATGAAACGCGTCATGTTAAAACAGAACAATATGCCAGTGGTGGTGAAAGCTACAAGCAGGCAAAGCCACACAATAACTATCTACATGTTATCAGTGGCATATGCTTGTAGTTGCTCGTCAACTTTCAGTGGTTATCATAGAAAAACACACAGTGCTGTGTCCCAGACGCTGTAGTCCTCCCTGTGACAACATATCCTCCAGGCCAGGCAATCCCCATGGAAACAAGGCCAGTGTTTTAGTTCTCCCTCTAGACTTAGACAGGGGTTTAGAAAGTGAGCACTTTAACATAGTAGCGTGGCCAAAGCAATATTTACCAAATTAGCCTGTCCTATGGCAGCACACTCGCTCCCAGTACAGTGTTAGGCCTGGACCGCAAGTACTGTAGAAGCCTGTCTCCCAGTACAGTGTTAGGCCTGGACCGTAAGTACCGTAGAAGCCTGTCTCCCAGTACAGTGTTAGGCCTGGACCGTAAGTACCGTAGAAGCCTGTCTCCCAGTACAGTGTTAGGCCTGGACCGTAAGTACCGTAGAAGCCTGTCTCCCAGTACAGTGTTAGGCCTGGACCGTAAGTACCGTAGAAGCCTGTCTCCCAGTACAGTGTTAGGCCTGGACCGTAAGTACCGTAGAAGCCTGTCTCCCAGTACAGTGTTATGCCTGGACCGTAAGTACCGTAGAAGCCTGTCTCCCAGTACAGTGTTAGGCCTGGACCGTAAGTACCGTAGAAGCCTGTCTCCCAGTACAGTGTTAGGCCTGGACCGTAAGTACCGTAGAAGCCTGTCTCCCAGTACAGTATTAGGCCTGGACCGTAAGTACCGTAGAAGCCTGTCTCCCAGTACACTGTTAGGCCTGGACCGTAAGTACCGTAGATGCCTGTCTCCCAGTACAGTATTAGGCCTGGACCGTAAGTACCGTAGAAGCCTGTCTCCCAGTACACTGTTAGGCCTGGACCGTAAGTACCGTAGAAGCCTGTCTCCCAGTACAGTATTAGGCCTGGACCGTAAGTACCGTAGATGCCTGTCTCCCAGTACAGTATTAGGCCTGGACCGTAAGTACCGTAGATGCCTGTCTCCCAGTACACTGTTAGGCCTGGACCGTAAGTACCGTAGATGCCTGTCTCCCAGTACAGTATTAGGCCTGGACCGTAAGTACCGTAGATGCCTGTCTCCCAGTACACTGTTATGCCTGGACCGTAAGTACCGTAGAAGCCTGTCTCCCAGTACACTGTTATGCCTGGACCGTAAGTACCGTAGAAGCCTGTCTCCCAGTACACTGTTAGGCCTGGACCGTAAGTACCGTAGAAGCCTGTCTCCCAGTACACTGTTAGGCCTGGACCGTAAGTACCGTAGATGCCTGTCTCCCAGTACAGTATTAGACCGGCCCGTACAGTACACTATAAGGCCGTGTGTCAGATGTGACACTTTCAAATGCAGCATGGGTAGGACTCCAGTAGTTTATATTAGCTGCAAGGCACAGAGAAAGAGAGAGTGAGAAACCACAGAGCTCTGCTTTCATTACCCTGCACCTCACTAACCCCAGCCATGTTTACATTTCTAGATTAAACACCTTTTATTGAGTTGAGTTTTCTGGTAGCTTTTGAAAACGCCAGCCTTTCAGCAAGGGACTTTGGCAGATGGATTGGCGGGGGGGGACCATGTCATTTTATAAACGTCAGCGCCGGTTGATATTAAAACACTGTAAAAATAAAGCGAACCTCATAAAATATAAAGCGAGAACTATTGAATATGTGTTAATTGAAAGGTTCAGACAGTTAATATCAGTGTTTTTGCACTAGTCTGAGGTTAGCAGGGCTGTAGTCTGGTGCTTGACCAACATAATGTTCCCCACTAGTGACTGTACAAGACTGGAGAAAATATTTCATTGACATTATAAATTCTTGTTGAGGTTTTAATATACAGTGCTTTCAGAAAAAAACTCACACCCCTTGACTTGTGTTCCAGCCTGAACTTAAAATGGATTAAATTGAGATTTTTTTGGTTGGTCACTGGACTATACACAGTACACCATAATGTCAAAGTGGAATTATGTTTTTCAACATTTTTACAACTGAAAAGCTGAAATGTCTTCAGTCAATAAGTATTCAACCCGTTTGTTATGGCAATCCTCAATAAGTTCAGGAGTAAAAATGTGCTTATTAACAAGTGACATAATAAGTTGCATCGACTCATTCTGTGTGCAATAACTACCTCATCTCTCTACAAACTCAGCGGCCTTGTTATTTAGAATGTCTGCCCCGAGATTGGAAGATTGGGAGTTCGATCCTTGGCCGAGTCATACCAAAGACTGTAAAAATGGGACCCGATGCGTTTCTGCTTGACACTCTGCATTAAGGAGATTGATTGGGGGTAAGGCCCTGCGATAGACTAGCATCCTGTCCAGGGGGTGTACTTGTATACTGAACAAAAATATAAATGCAACATGTAAAATGTTGGTCTCATGTTTCATGAGCTGAAATGAAAGAGCCCATAAATGTTTCATAGGCACAAAAAGCTTATTTTTCTCAAATGGTGTGCACAAATGTTAACATCCCTGTTAGTGAGTGTTTTATAACTTGTCAAGATAATCCATCCACCTGACAGGTGTGACATATCAAGAAGCTGATTAAACAACATGATCATTACACAGATGCACCTTGTGCTGGGGACAGTAAAAGGCCTCTCTAAAATGTGCAGCTTTGTGTCACAACACAATGGGGGGTGTATTTATGTCTGTAATAAAGCCCTTTTGTTGGTAAAAACTCATTCTGATTGGCTGGGCCTGGCTCCCCAGTGGGTGGGCCTAACACTGGGAGATGAATTCACCTTTCAGCAGGACAAAACCTAAAACACAAGGCCAAATCTACACTGTAATTGCTTACCAAGAAGACCGTGAATGTTCCTGAGTGGCTGAGTTACTGTTTTGAATTAAATCTGCCTGAAAATCTATGGTAAGACCTGAAAATGGTTATCTAGCAATGATCCACAACCAATTTGACAACACTTGAAGAATGTCGAAAAGAATAATGGTCAAATGTTGCACAATCCAGGTTTGGAAAGCTCTTAGACTTACCCAGAAAGACTCACCGTTGTATTCACTGCCAAAGGTGCTTCTACAAAGTATTGACTCAGGGGTGTGAATACTTATGTAAATTAGATTTCTTTATTTCATTTTCAATAAATTTGCAAAAAATTCTAGACATGTTTTCACTTTTTCATTATGGGGTATTGTGTGTAGATGGGTTAGAAAAAATATATATGTTTAATCCATTTTAAGTTCAGGCTGTAACACCGCAGCATCCTTGTACACAGACCTGAGATCATCTTTTCTCTACTTTTGGTCCAGTGTTCAACCTTCTAAACTGATCTAAGATCATCTTTTCTCTCCTGTTTGTTCAGTGTTGAATGGCCACAGCAAGTCGCCCCGGGACAGCCCCAAGCCCAGAGGGAAGGAGTGGGTGCAGGTGAGGGAGCGCAGTGAGAGGGCCGAGGCCCGGAGGGAGCAGGCCCTCAGCCAGCCAGAGGCCACAGCCAGGGGCCACACATTACCCAGAGGCCACACTACCAATGGACTGCCTCACAGGAGGGCTGCAGAGGAGCCCCGCAAGCAGGTACTGCATCTATACCTGAACAGTATGCTTGGTTGATTTGGCTAATATGTAACTCTATAACGGTCATAAAGATGGCTGACCAGCATGCTTCAGTAACCACCAGGCGAGAGCAGACATTATCATTAGACGAGCAGTAATGTGTGACGACGATGAACGATGACATATTATTAATACAGTAACGTAACAGCAGCATGCTCTGTGTGAAATCCCTGAGCTCCTTTCCGCTCCTGCCTTTGAAACACAATCATTACACAGACGCAGTCTGCTACTATATTTACTACTGGAGCTGGGCTGTGAAAGCTGCCTTCCTGTCCAAGAAGGAGCTCTGCTAAGGAGGAGGGGATGACGGGAGGAGGGAGAGTACCTTTGGCCCAGTTTAAAATACACATTGTGGTTCTGACAGTTACATGAGCTAATCAGAGGGGAGCACTGGGGGCTTTGCCTCTCGTCAGAGAGAGCAGCATCATGACCGGCAGCTCGGCTCCCCCAGACGGCCGGTACACCGGAGCCGGGCCACGCTGTCTCATGTTGATGCCGGGCCTGTCAGTTTTAAGTGCCGCCAACTGACTAATTAAGGAACAATGAATCTCAATGAGCAGGGGAGAGCCAAGACAAACTACGCTGAAGTGATTGGCCTTTGTTCTAGCCCTCTGCCCTCTCTGCTTTCTGTCTCGGTCTCTCGCTCTCTCTGTCTGTCTCTCTGTGTGTGTGCTCATGTGTTATACTGGCAGATTCACCGTCCTTGGCAACAGAGCTCCAATCATGTTGAGGCATTCACATTTTTAGTCTTCTGATATTAACTGTGAGAGTGCAGCAGCAGGCCGATATCCAATCCCCTGGCCGATAGCAACGTGATCATGATCCCTAGTCTGTGGAAGGGAATCAGCCATAGTTCAAATGATTATCATACAAGAACCCAATGGCCCTGTTATACAGCATTTAGTTAGCGCAAGCCAGACTAATGATATTCTGTGAAATCTGAACTGAGGGATATTATTTGGTCAGGAAAATTGAGCTGCTGCTCCTGTCTCCTGTTGACCTTTGTCTCGGTTTAAAAGTCATCATGCTGAAGACTATTCATGTAGACAGACCTCGAAGAACATCTTTTCAGCCATCACATTGATGTGCTTGTTTTTATGTACTTTTGAGTGCTACATTGTTTGTGTTTTTTTTTATAAGTGTGTCTGTTTCTCTATGCGCTGGTAGAGTTACGGTTTACTCTTCCTGATCCAGTCTTTTCAAATTGGTTGCTGAGCTCTAGATCTCTTCCTATGGGCTGCTGAGCTGCAGTGGATCCAGTCTGTTCCTATGAGCAGCTGATTTGCTGTAGGTCCGTTCTCTTCCTATGGGCCGCTGAGCTGCAGATGTTCCGTGTTAATCTTCCTGCCATCCTGCAGATGGACTATAGCAACACATGATGTCATCCTGAGCCATCCCCTGCCACCCCCCTCCTCTCTTTCCACTCACATGCGACCAAAATCCACTTCAGAGAGTTGGCTGTGGTTCTGTTCTCTCTTGCTCCCTCACTCTTTCTCCCTCTCCCTCGCTTACTCTGTCTGTTTCCTGTAATGATTTTAATTTATTTCTCACCAGTCTTTCGGTGCCTTCTACAGGGGCCTTCACCTTCTCTACATGGGCCTTCACCTTCTCCACAGGGCTGGGATGTAGCTCGTCTTCTCTCTCTCGCTCCTCTCTGTCTCAGACCAGACTATTACAGAGCAAAGGCCGCTGCTCACATGCACGCCAACCCTTGAGAGAGAGTTGTACAGCAGAGTAGAGCCAGTGAGCACTCTAGTGGTGAAACTAAAGTAGACAACCACCACCCAGCCTGCTGTGCCTTTGTCAGCATATCTGTTCGATCACAGCTGGCCCACTGGCTCTCTGTTTCTATTCTTTTGGTCGTGAAGGTAAAATTGATGAGTTTGACCCTTAAAACCTCTCTGGGATATGTGGAACGCTAGCGTCCCAACTGGCCAACATCCAGTGAAAATGCAGAGCGCCAAATTCAAATAAATTAATATAACAATTTAACTTTCATGAAATCACACATACAATACACCAAATTAAAGCTACACTTGTTGTGAATCCAGCCAACGTGTCAGATTTCAAAAAGGCTTTACGGCGAAAGCAAACGATGCTATTATCTGAGGACAGCACCCCAGCAAACAAACAGACAATCATATTTCAACCCTCCAGGCGTGACACAAAACGCAGAAATAAAGATATAATTCATGCCTTACCTTTGACGAGCTTCTTATGTTGGCACTCCAATATGTCCCATAAACATCACAAATGGTCCTTTTGTTCGATTAATTCCGTCGATATATATCCAAAATGTCCATTTATTTGGCGCGTTTGATCCAGAAAAACACCGGTTCCAACTCGCGCAACATGACTACAAAATATCTCAAAAGTTACCTGTAAGCTTTGTCCAAATATTTCAAACTACTTTCCTAATACAACTTTAGGTATTTTAACGTAAATAATCGATACAATTTAAGACGGGATTAACTGTGTTCAATACCGGAGGAAAGCAAAGTGGAGCGTGCTTTTCAGGTCACGCGCCTCTATCAAAGAGTACACTTCTCTCTACCCTCGTTCTGAACAGTGCTACTTCTTAATTTCTCAAAGGAAAAACCTCAACCAATTTCTAAAGACTTGACATCCAGTGGAAGCGATAGGAACTGCAAGAAAGTCCCTTAGAAATCTGGATTCCCAATGAAAACCCATTGAAAAGAGTGACCTAAAAAAAAAGATTCTGAATGGTTTGTCCTCGGGGTTTCGCCTGCCAAATAAGTTCTGTTATACTCACAGACATGATTCAAACAGTTTTAGAAACTGCAGAGTATTTTCTATCCAAATCTGCATATTTTAGCTTCTGGGCCTGAGTGGCATTCAGTTTACTTTGTACACGCTTTTCATCTGGATATGAAAATGCTGCCCCCTATCCCAAATAAGTTTTTAAGCAAGGTGTTTAAATTCTGCAGACAGAAGTCTTGAGAATCTGATGTTGTCTTTGGTTATAGCCCTATCCCTCTAGAGTTGAGAATCTGATGTATTTGTTGAATCTCTGGCATTGTGCTGCTTTGAGACCCTGGCAGACATCACGCTGCGTTTAGCCACTCTGCCATCCATCACTCTGGCCTGCTGGGGCGACGGGGTTCGCTCTCTCTCGCGCTCGCTCCTCCTCTCGCTCTCTCTCTCTCTCGCTCCTTTCTCTCTGTCATTCTCTGTATTTTTCCACTATTGAGGGGAGCAGGATTTATGAAGGGGGTCACATTTCACTCCCCTTATCTTTTAATAGCCTCTCTTTGTGTTGGCTGCACCTGATAGGAGTACAATACAGCTGCAGCCCTGCTTCTAATGCAGAGGCGTTCAGGGGGCAGCAGAGGGAACTGAGAGGGAGACAACTCTGCTTCTTCCGCTGGTGGGTCTGGATGGCTTTATTTCCCCAGCTGCGTTTAGCCAGTGAGGTCCCCGATGTAACTTAAGCTACCTACATTTCAGAGCTCACATGTTCAGCAGGGGTTCTCAGATCTGCAGGAAACAAAACTTTTATTTGAGGCATTAAAGGCGAATTAAAGAGCTTAAGGAAACTATACCAAATAAAACGGGCTTCATGTGCTGGGATAGAGTTTCAAGTAGTAACCTTTTTTTATGTAGTGTTCTCTACATACAGCAGTTGGCTCTAAAATTAAAGCCTCACTCCTATTAGGGACGGGGTGGCTTTTTTCAGCTGTTGTTGAAGCTAACATTGTTTAGTTTTTTGCCCTGTGAGAAGAGTGTTTGTCTACAATAGCAGATTTAAAAGTACAACAACCTGTGTATAGGCTTCATTGTATAGCAGCAGTTTTTTAAATGTTTGCTTACTAGTTTTTACTTCTTCAATGTGAAGCCACAGCTCCAGAGGGAGAGAGAGTGTGTGTGTTAGAACACAGAACCACTGCACAGAATGTTTATGAACAAATGTTTCTGATCTCCCGCTCTCTCTCTCTCGTTCTCTCTCTCACTCTCAGGTCTTTAAAGTGAACGGCGTCACACGGGTGTCCCAGCCAGGCGTGCACACGGCCGGTGCCCAAAAAACGAAAGACTTCAGACTGCCGTCCAAAACTGTGAAGGGCCAAGTCACATACACCAAAGCAAAACGAGAACTGGTCAAGAAAACCAAACTGAACCACCGCAAACACAGCACTGCTGCTTCCCATAGAGCCAATAGCAACAATCACCACCGCCACCAGCGACTCCCCCTCTCCAACTCAGGAAAAGCCCAGAATAGCAAAGCAAAAACACGCAAACAGGTGTTATTATCCAATGGGGTGTACAAGGTGGCTAACGGGGGCGGTGTGCGCCTCAACGGTCGCCTCTGTGCCAAGCAGGAGGTGGGCAGGCAGGGGCGTGAGGGGCTGAGGAACTCCAAGCGGAGGCTGGAGGTGGCGGTAGCAGCCATCGGGGCGGTGGCTGACTCCCAGGGTCAGCTGGTCATCCTGGAGAATAACCCCAACCCTAAGAAGACAAAACAGCACCAGACCAGCCCTCTGGAAACACGCAGTAAGAAAGCCTGTCAGGACAAGACCTTGGTCCCCAACGGACACATCGTCATGGAAACCACCCCTCCCCCGACCCTGCTAGCCCCACCCCCTCCACCGACTCCTCCCGCCACACCACCAGCCAATCCAGAGCCAGAGCGCCAGCGGCCCAAGCGGGCGTCAGCCGGCAAGCTGATGTTCATCAGACAAGCACAGCAGCGGGCGCAGGTTGCCTCTAACCCTAACCACAACCGCTCAACTACCTCAGAATCCCCTTGCCACACTTCTGGACACAACCCTGGACACATCACTCACAAACCAGCAGAGCCCCGGCCTGACAGGGAGTGGGAAAGGGAGAAGGAGAGGGAGAGAGAGAGGGCAGAGAGGAGTAGGGTGAGCTGGGCGGCGTTGGGTGAGGCGCCAGTGTTCTGTCCCACCCAGCGGGAGTTCCAGGACCCCCTGGTGTACCTGGACTCTGTGCGGGAGGGGGCAGAGCCCTGCGGACTTTGTCGTGTGGTTCCCCCGGCTGACTGGCGCCCAGAGTGCAAACTGAACGATGAGATGCGCTTTGTGACCCAGGTGCAGCGCATCCACAAGCTGGGCCGTCGCTGGGGCCCCAACGTACAGAGGCTAGCCTGCATCAAGAAGCACCTCAAATCTCAGGGCATCACCATGGAAGACCCCCCGCTCATCGGTGAGTCTAACTCATAGACTGTCCCTACTTTACCAGCCACACACACCCCTAACCCGATCCCCCTGGTCGTTGGTTAGTCTCAGACAGTCAAACACACTCATATAGGCTGGACGAATGTCGCAAAACAAATCTCTTTAGCAAACATTGGGTCTCGAAGGTATTGACAATCCAATAAAATGTTTGTTGCGTTCCACCAATGGTATCTGGTATTTTTACTGCAGATGTCAATAACAATATTCAGATGTAAGTCTGTGAGGCAGTAAAACCACAACCTAGCAAGTTGCCTGACACCTTAGATTTCTCACTCAGCAGCTTGATGTGTTTTTAAACTGACTGGGCTCTGAAAGAGGCTGTTTATCTGACTGAAATAAATGTTTGAGTCTGTATAAGAATGCGGCCGATGTTGTGCTATCATTACCGAAGAAGTGTTAAACTCATGGCCATTGACCCTCACCCATTCCTCTCTCCCCAGGCGGCTGTGGGGTTTGGGTTAGGCTTAACCCTGTATCTGACCCCATCTCCCTCTATTCCTCCAGGTGGCTGTGAGGTGGACCTGGCTCGGTTCTTCCAGCTGATTAATGACATGGGCGGCATGCAGCAGGTGATGGACCTGAAGAAGTGGAGTAAACTGGCTGATCTGCTGCGGATCCCCAAGTCAGCCCAGGACCGTCTAGCCAAGCTGCAGGAGTCCTACCTCCAGTACCTGCTGTCGTATGACTCTCTGTCCCCCGAGGAGCACCGACGCCTGGAGAGGGAGGTGCTGCAGGAGAAGGAGGGCTTGGAACGCCTCAGGGGGCCCCTGGAGGGCCACACAGAGAGGAGCCTGGTCGTGCCGCGCTACGAGCCTAAGAACGGGCTGGCCGGCAGTCTGGTGCAGCGCAGCAACGGTCAGCTGTGCAGCCGGCTGAAGGAGCTGGACACTCAGCAGCTGAAGGTGGGACGCCGGAGGCTGTTCGCTCAGGAAAAGAATAATGGGGACAAGACACAGCAGGATGAAGAGGAGGCGGATATGGAGAAAGGCGTTCTCAGTGACCAGCACAAGTGTATTTACAAGGTGAGGACCGGGCAACAACAATGCACATCCTTTTTAAAACTGCGTTTTTGTTCATTCCTCTCATTCCTCTCACGCCTCACACGTTATCTAGTTCCAGTCCTGCCTGCTCTATTCTGTTGTTTTAGCTGATGGAATGTAGGTCAGTGCTGAGCTGGCTGAAATGGAACCACAGACAGCAGGCCTCTGCTTCTCTACTCCACATCGCTCTGCTCTGCCCTGCCCTGCCTCTCTCTGTGTTAACACTGCCCACACTTCGGCCTACACACACATACAGTTGAAGTCAAAAGTTTACATACACTTAGGTTGGAGTCATTAAAACTTGTTTTTCAACCTCTCCACAAATTTTTGGTTAACAAACTATAGTTTTGGCAAGTCGGTTAGGACATCTACTTTGTGCATGACACAAGTCATTTTTCCAACAATTGTTTACAGACAGATTATTTCACTTATAATTCACTGTATCCAGTGGGTCAGAAGTTTACATGCACTATGTTGACTGTGCCTATAAACAGCTTGGAAAATTTCAGAAAATTATGTCATTGCTTTAGAAGCTTCTGATAGGCTAATTGACATCATTTGTGTCAATTTGAGGTGTACCTGTGGATGTATTTCGAGGCCGACCTTCAAATTCAGTGCCTCTTTGCTTGACATCATGGGAAAATCAAAAGAATTCAGCCAAAACCTTAGGGAAAAAATGGGAGACCTCCACAAGTCTGGTTCATCCTTGGGAGCATTTTCCAAATGCCTCAAGGTACCACGTTCATCTGTAGAAACAATAGTACGCAAGTATAAACACCATGGGACCACGCAGCCGTCATACCGCTCAGGAAGGAGACGCGTTCTGTCTCCTAGAGATGAATGTACTTTGCTGTTGTTCTGGGATTGATTTACACTTTTCGCACCAAAGGCCCTTGTGAAGATGCTCGAGGAAACGGGTACAAAAGTATCTATATCCACAGTAAAACAAGTCCTATATCGACATAACCTGAAAGGCCGCTCAGCAAGGAAGAAGCCACTGCTCCAAAACCGCCAAAAAAATGCCAGACTACGGTCTGCAACTGCACATGGGTACAATGATTGTACTTTTTTGAGAAATGTCCTCTGGTCTAATGAAACTAAAATAGAACTGTTTGGCCATAATGACCATTCTTATGTTTGGAGGAAAAGGGGGGAGGCTTGCAAGCCGAAGAACACCATCCCAACCGTGAAGCACGGGGGTGGCAGCATCATGTTGTGGGGGTTGCTTCAGGAGGGACTGGTGCACTTCACAAAATAGATGGCAGCATGAGGCAGGAAAATTATGTGGATATATTGAAGAAACATCTCAAGACAACAGTCAAGAAGTTAAAGCTTGGTTGCAAATGAGTTTTCCAAATGGACAACGACCCCAAGCATACTTCCAAAGATGTGGCAAAATGGCTTAAGGACAACAAAGTCAAGCTCTGACCTCAATCACAAAGCCCTGACCTCAATCCTATAGGTAATTTGTAGGCAGAACTGAAAAAGCGTGTGCAAGCAAGGAGGCCTACAAACCTGACTCAGTTACACCAGCTCTGTCAGGAGGAATGGGCCAAAATTCACCCAACTTATTGTGGGAAGCTTGTGGAAGGCTACTCGAATCGTTTGACCCAAGTTAAACACTTTAAAGGCAATGCTACCAAATACTAATTGAGTGTATGTAAACTTCTGACCCACTGGGAATGTGATATAAATGAATATATAAAGCTGAAATAAATCATTCTCTACTATTATTCTGACTTTTCACATTCTTAAAATAAAGTGGTGATCCTAACTGACCTAAGACAGGGAATTTAGGATTAAATGTCAGGAATTGTGAAAAACTGAGTTTAAATGTATTTGGCTGAGGTGTATGTAAACTTCTGACTTCAACTGTACACACACACACACACACACACACACACACACACACACACACACGGCAGCTTCCTGACCCAGGCGCTCCCCCTGCTGCTCTTCTCAAATCATGTCACATGTGCCACATATAACAGGTGTAGACCTTACAGTGAAATTCATACTTACAAGCCCTTAACCAGCAATGCAGTTCAATAAATAGTTTTTAAATAAAAGAAAGTAAAAAAAATACAAAGTAACACAGTAGAATTACATAACAATAACGAGGCTATATACAGGGGCCCCGGTACTGAGTAAATGTGCGTGGGTACAGGTTAGAGGAGGTAAGGTACCCTGAGTGTGATGTAATATAGTTTCTAACCCTAGCCCACTGTGTGTCTGTGATCATGACATCTCAAACACTGTTCTGGTCTGGATTCCATTTCAATCGTTTCCCTCCCCAACACAAGCAGACCCATAAGACGTGAGATCAGTACAATTACAGTAACCCAGAGACAGTGCAGGCAGATTTTATCGACGCCATCATGGCCCCTCCAATCTGACGAGGCATCCCAGGGAAGGTTCATATTAGCTAGTCATGCTCAGAAACGTTGGACACAGATATGGAGCTGCAGAGACTTGCATACAGTACACTCAGGTCATCCAGTCTTTCATTTTCATTGCATAATTAAGCCCTGGTGTGTATGGCTATATGTTTCGCTTTAAGGCTCGTCCATAGGCTGGTATTTGCTTTTACAGGGTACCTGACTCTATTTGATGCTAGTTGAACTACGTGGCTCATTTTGTGTTGCAGGGGAAATCTGTATCTCTCACCAACTTCTTTAGGATAGCCAGGAACACCATGACCATGTGCTTTAACAAAGAGCCCGGTGCTGCTGAAGTCGAGGTAAGAATGGCATGTCTTAGTCACTACTGTAAATGGAGCTTCTTTTTTTTTGTGTGCACATTTTATCGATCACTGCTCACTTCTCCTTTTTGTCTTCCTTGACAGCAAGAATACTGGAGGATAGTGGAGCAGAGGCACTGCCATGTGGCAGTGCATTATGGGAAAGTGGACACCAACACACACGGAAGTGGCTTCCCCGTGGGAAAGTCAGAGCCATTTTCTAAGTAAGAAGACCCAATGTCATCACACACTAAACAAAGAAATACCCAATATGGTCCCACTTTATATTACGTTTGGCTCCATAAAGCCTTCAAAATGCCTTCATAAGCACTACATAAATGTGTTAATCTATAACCATATCTCATGCTTTTATAAAGGGTTCATAAATTTGGCATAACTGACAATCACCAATGTCAAATGTGACATAACCCACTATGTCAAATATGATACAGTATGACAGGGTTATAAATGCTTTGAAGCCTCAATTTAATGATTTTAAGAGGTGCTTATGCCATATAGTGGGTTATGTCGTATTTGACATTGGCGGTTATGCCACATTTATGAACCCTTTATAAAGCATGACCTACAGTTATAAATTTGTAACACTTTTGTGTAGTGTTTATGAAGGCTTTATGAAGCTTTTATAAGCTGCTCGTCATTTAGTGTGACCAACAATATCTCTTGACTGGCCACTGTGGAATGACTGTCCTCCATCTGACCCTGACAGTGACTGTTTGTGTCCCCCATCTAAACCTGACAGTGACTGTTTGTGTCCTCCATCTAAACCTGACAGTGACTGTTTGTGTCCTCCATCTAAACCTGACAGTGACTGTTTGTGTCCTCCATCTGACCCTGACAGTGACTGTTTGTGTCCCCCATCTAAACCTGACAGTGACTGTTTGTGTCCTCCATCTAAACCTGACAGTGACTGTTTGTGTCCTCCATCTAAACCTGACAGTGACTGTTTGTGTCCTCCATCTGACCCTGACAGTGACTGTTTGTGTCCCCCATCTAAACCTGACAGTGACTGTTTGTGTCCTCCATCTAAACCTGACAGTGACTGTTTGTGTCCTCCATCTAAACCTGACAGTGACTGTTTGTGTCCTCCATCTAAACCTGACAGTGACAGTGACTGTTTGTGTCCTCCATCTAAACCTGACAGTGACTGTTTGTGTCCTCCATCTAAACCTGACAGTGACTGTTTGTGTCCTCCATCTAAACCTGACAGTGACAGTGACTGTTCACTCTCCGTTTCAGACATGGATGGAACCTCACTGTCCTCCCAAATAATTCTGGATCCATTCTGCGGCATCTTGGAGCCGTGCCCGGTGAGATTTCTACCCTAACCCCTCATCCTCACTCTAACCCTCACCCCTGATCCTCAACCCCTCATCCTCACTCTAACCCTCACCCCTGATCCTCAACCCCTCTCACACACAAACCCTCACCCCTGAGGTACCTCTCTCTGCTGGAGACAATGGGAAGATCTCAGTTGCATACTCCTCGTCTCCTCCCCTAAACCAATTGGATAAGAATGCCAGAGGTCCCTCCCTTGTGACCTGTTCCTCCAATGGGTTTTGAGAAAGAGTTGAGGAGAGAGGACGCGAGGAGTATTGAGATCTTCCCATTGTGAGGCCTGTTGTGGTCTCTACTGTTTTAAAACTGACTTCTCTGTCTCTCCGTAGGGGTGACCATTCCCTGGCTGAACATTGGCATGGTCTTTTCTACCTCATGCTGGTCTCGAGACCAAAACCGCCTTCCATACATTGATTACTTACACACTGGTGCTGACTGCATTTGGTAAGTATTCCAACATGACCACCTCTGTCTCTCTTCCTCCTCACAGGTCATCTGTACTGTACAAGGACATTACAAAGATATGTGGTTTTTCTAAGGTGACATGGAATTAACACCCATCTCGGATCAGGCTTGTAATTAGCTGATCAAAATCCATCTTCCTTGAACACACGCCAGTCTTTTGGAAATATGTATTTATGCCAAAGTGGCTCTCTTTAAAGCCACCCAGAAATGACTGGGTGGCAGCGAAGCCACAGACATTAGTGTGTTGTGTATTTGACCTGTTATGAAGGCAATGTTTATTCTCTTTGCATTAGCCCAACTTGAATGTAATGGTAATGAAGGGGTTGAGAAAGGGCATTGGCTGTAGACATCCACCAGCCCAACCCCTCCCTCCCCATGTATGCTACCTGCTCATTGGTGGTGACACAGGTGAGTAGCAATGTGCTAGGAGGTTCCTGAGATGAAGGCAAGTCATAATCAACATCATTGACCGCCTGCTCTCTTGAAGTATGAATGTTCCCCTCATCTTTTCATGGTGTGTCTGCATGTATTAGGCCAGGGGTTCCCAAACATTTTCACTCGGGACCCCCTGTCCAGCACACGCAATGTCTATTTCTAAGGGCACAAGAACCGCTCATGACACAAACTGTTCACACCCCTCTTGGTGGTGGAGAGAATTTCAGGTTTAAAGCATATTTCCTGCAATTCTACACATTTTGTCATGGGGTGCAAAGAAAATGTTGTAGTTTTAAAGCAAATTTTCTTCCAATTCTATGTCTAATGCCATGTCTAATGTGTATTCTTGTGATATTTGAGTGACCAAAAAATTACAACAGTATCTATGGAATACAACATCTAAGTTTAAAAAAAGTTAGCTGACATGGGCTAGTTGATCTGGACATTTCTTAAGTTATAAATAGCTCTCTAAGGTACACAATATATACAAAAGTATGTGGACACCGCTTCAAATGAGTGGATTTGGCTATTTCAGCCACACCCGTTGATGACAGGTGTATAAAATCGAGCACACGGCCATGCAATCTCCATAGACAAACCTTGGCAGTAGAATGGCTTTCAAAGGGGCACTGTCATTTTATTTATTGAACCTTATTTTAACTAGGCAAGTCTGTTAAGAACAAATTCTTATTTTCAATGACGGCCTACACCGGCCAAACCCAGACGACCCTGGGCCAATTGCGTGCCACCCTCTGGGACTCCCAATCACGGCTGGTTGTGATACAGCCTGGATGCCACCTTTACAACAAGTCAGTTCGTCAAATTTCTGCCCTGCTAGAGCTGCCTCAGTCGACTGTAAGTGTTATTGTGAAGTGGAAACGTCTAGGAGCAACAACGGCTCAGCCGCAAAGTGGTAGGCCACACAAGCGCACAGAACGGGGCTGCCGAGTGCTGAAGCGTGTAGCATGTAAAAATTGTCTGTCCTCAGTTGCAACACTCCAAACTGCCTCTGGAAGCAACCTCAACACAATAACGTTTTTCGGGAGCTTCATAAAATGCGTTTCCATGGCCAAGCAGCCGCACACAAGCCTAAGATCACCGTGCACAATACCAAACGTCTGCTGGAGTGGCATAAAGCTCGCCGCCATTGGACTCTGGAGCAGTGGAAACACGTTCTCTGGAGTGATGAATCATGCTCCACCATCTGAGAGTCCAACGAAGAATCTTGGATTGGCGGATGCGAGGAAAACTCTACCTGCCCCAAATCCATAGTGCCAACTGTAAAGTTTGGTGGAGGAGGAATAATGGTATGGAGCTGTTTTTCATGGTTTGGGCTAGGCCCCTTCGTTCCAGTGAAGGGAAATCTTAACACTACAGCATACAATGACATTCTAGACAATTCTGCGCTTCTAACTTTGTGGCAACAGTTTGGGCGAAGGCCCTTTCTCGTTTCAGCATGACAATGCCCCGTGCACAAAGCGAGGTCCATTCAGAAATGGTTTGTTGAGATCGGTGTGGAAGAACTTGACTGGCTTGCACAGAGCCCTGAGATCAACCCCATCGAACACCTTTGGGATGAATTGGAACGCCGGCTGCGAGCCAGGCCTAATCGCCCAACATCAGTACCCGACCTCACTAATGCTCTTGTGGCTGAATGGAAGCAAATCCCAGATTGGAAGCTGTTATAGCAGCATGGGGGGGACCAACTCCATATTTATGCCCATGATTTTGGAATGAGATATTCGACGAGTATGTGTCCACATACTTTTGGTCATGTAGTGTATGCAATGACTAACATAAGAGGAACTGATGATGAACTACCCAATTTTGATTATAAATCTACGATTATAACTTTCAAGAGTAAGTTTAAAGCCGACCCCTCGCACCCCCTCGTTTGGGAAACACTGTCCTAGAGTTACAGGAAGTGCTAGTTTGGGATGCTCTTGAACAAGCTGTTCCAGAGGACTTAGTTGTCCAGGTGAGTCTGTGAAAAAGATCTCATTCTATAATGCAATCAAGATCCTCCATTTGACAGATGAAACCACAGACGGACTGACCACTCTCTTCCCCACAGGAAAGCGGCCTCTCAGGCTGTCATTCACTTTGTCAACCTTCTCTCTCGCACATCTTGAGGCAGTGCATAAGCACAGACCTTCCTCTGACTGTTCAAAGCTGAGGGGTTTCACTGCACAGTTGATGTCCAGCATAACACACACACACACACACACACAAACACACACACACACACACACACACACACACACACACACACACACACACACACACACACACACACACACACACACACACACACAGTTGGATGAGCCTGAGTGGTCCCCTCTCGCCCTGCCAGGTATTCTGTTCCTGCTGAAGAGAAGGTGAAGCTTGACAAGGTGGTTCACACACTGCTGCAGGCCAACGGGACTCCCGGGCTGGAGATGCTGGAGAGGAACATCATGATCTCTCCGGAGGTGCTTTGTCGAGAGGGTATCAAGGTCCACCGCACCGTCCAGCAGAGCGGTCAGTTTGTGGTCTGCTTCCCTGGGACCTTTGTGTCCAAGGTCTGCTGTGGCTACAGTGTGTCGGAAACCGTTCACTTTGCCACCCCCCAGTGGATGAACCTGGGATACGAGGCTTCTAAGGTAAGGCTGAAGCTGGAGCTGCTGTCTGCTGCTGTCTGCTGCCTCCCTGTGGCCATTTAGAGATATAGCTCATTGTCTACAACAGTATCTCTAGAACAGGGCTGCCCACCCCTGTATCTGGAGAGCTACTCTGTCCTGTAGGTTTTCGCTCCAACCCTAATTTAGCACACCTGATTCTAATAATTAGCTGGCTGATGAGATTAATCAGGTTAGTTCATTGGGGTTGGAGCTGAAACCTTGTAGCTCTCCAGGACAGGGTTGGTGAGCCCCGCTGTACAGTCTATGCAAATTTTTGTTCCTGTTGATTAGTGTAGTGTCATATGTAATCTGTAATGTAGTTTAATCTGGCTGGTACAAAAGTCTGTAGAATATTCTGTCAATGTTCTGTGTTAACCCAGTGTCTCTCTGCCTTCCATCTGTAGGACCTTAAATGCCGGCACATAGCCAAACCCTTCTCCATGGAGAAGTTACTCTACCAGATCGCCACAGCCGAATCCAAACGCGAGAACGGACACCTTCTGACAACAATCTCCGCTCTTCTCAAAGACCTCAGGTGAGTAGCTATGGAAACCGGTCACATCAAAACATGGATGCTGTTAGCGTCAGCTGCCATGGCAGTATGATCAAAGACCCCAAATGCACTCCATGCTTTAATGAATGGGCTTAGTGTCTACATCAAGGCCGAAAGACATTGAAATAGTACTGACTGTTGTTTGCTGTACTGTGCTTATTCCCTGAGTTGAGTTCTGTTGTGGCGTTCGGAATCACTGAGTTGTGTTGCTTTGTCTGCTCCAATAGGAACATAGAGATGAGACAACGACAGGAACTGTACGAGGCGGGGCTTCTGTCTTCTGCCCGCTACGGAACACACGACAACAACCTGGTGCCCGGCGACGGACGCAAGAAACCCAGGAAGTGGCTGGCACTAGAGTCCTCAGAGAGACGCTGCCAGACCTGCCAACACCTCTGCTACCTGTCCATGGTGAGAGCTGTGCCACGGGGAATAGTGCTAGGGCTGGGCTACGGGGAATAGTGCTAGGGCTGGGCTACGGGGAATAGTGCTAGGGCTGGGCTACGGGGAATAGTGCTAGGGCTGTGCCACGGGGAATAGTGCTAGGGCTGTGCCACGGAGACTAGTGCTAGGGCTGGGCTACGGGGAATAGTGCTAGGGCTGGGCTACGGGGAATAGTGCTAGGGCTGGGCTACGGGGAATAGTGCTAGGGCTGTGCCACGGGGAATAGTGCTAGGGCTGTGCCACGGAGACTAGTGCTAGGGCTGGGCTACGGGGAATAGTGCTAGGGCTGGGCTACGGGGAATAGTGCTAGGGCTGGGCTACGGGGAATAGTGCTAGGGCTGGGCTACGGGGAATAGTGCTAGGGCTGGGCTACGGGGAATAGTGCTAGGGCTGGGCTACGGGGAATAGTGCTAGGGCTGGGCCACGGAGACTAGTGCTAGGGCTGGGCTACGGGGAATAGTGCTAGGGCTGGGCCACGGGAAATAGTGCTAGGGCTGGGCCACGGGGAATAGTGCTAGGGCTGGGCGACGGGGAATAGTGCTAGGGCTGGGCTACGGGGAATAGTGCTAGGGCTGGGCCACGGGGAATAGTGCTAGGGCTGGGCTATGGAGACTAGTGCTAGGGCTGGACTACGGAGAATAGTGCTAGGGCTGGGCTACGGAGACTAGTGCTAGGGCTGGGCTACGGGGAATAGTGCTAGGGCTGGGCTACGGGGAATAGTGCTAGGGCTGGGCTATGGGGAATAGTGCTAGGGCTGGGCTACGGAGAATAGTGCTAGGGCTGGGCTATGGGGAATAGTGCTAGGGCTGAGCTACGGGGAATAGTGCTAGGGCTGGGCTACGGGGAATAGTGCTAGGGCTGGGCTACGGGGAATAGTGCTAGGGCTGGGCTACGGGGAATAGTGCTAGGGCTGGGCCACGGAGACTAGTGCTAGGGCTGGGCTACGTGGAATAGTGCTAGGGCTGGGCCACGGGAAATAGTGCTAGGGCTGGGCCACGGGGAATAGTGCTAGGGCTGGGCCACGGGGAATAGTGCTAGGGCTGGGCTACGGGGAATAGTGCTAGAGCTGGGCTACGGGGAATAGTGCTAGGGCTGGGCTATGGAGACTAGTGCTAGGGCTAGACTACGGAGAATAGTGCTAGGGCTGGGCTACGGAGACTAGGGCTGGGCTATGGGGAATAGTGCTAGGGCTGGGCTACGGAGAATAGTGCTAGGGCTGGGCTATGGGGAATAGGGCTAGGGCTGAGCTACGGGGAATAGTGCTAGGGCTGGGCTACGGGGAATAGTGCTAGGGCTGGGCTACGGGGAATAGTGCTAGGGCTGGGCTACGGGGAATAGTGCTAGGGCTGGGCCACGGAGACTAGTGCTAGGCTACGTGGAATAGTGCTAGGGCTGGGCCACGGGAAATAGTGCTAGGGCTGTGCCACGGGGAATAGTGCTAGGGCTGGGCCACGGGGAATAGTGCTAGGGCTGGGCTACGGGGAATAGTGCTAGGGCTGGGCTACGGGGAATAGTGCTAGGGCTGGGCTATGGAGACTAGTGCTAGGGCTAGACTACGGAGAATAGTGCTAGGGCTGGGCTACGGAGACTAGGGCTGGGCTACGGGGAATAGTGGTTAGGGCTGGGCTACGGGGAATAGTGCTAGGGCTGGGCTACGGGGAATAGTGCTAGGGCTGGGCTATGGGGAATAGTGCTAGGGCTGGGCTATGGGGAATAGTGCTAGGGCTGAGCTACGGGGAATAGTGCTAGGGCTGGGCTACGGAGAATAGTGCTATGATTAGTTGAACTAGCGCTGGTGCTGGGTGAGGATGAATGGAGTTGACCACTCCATGAAAATATGTGTTGTGTTGTCTACACCAGGTGGTCCAGGAGAATGAGAACGTGGTCTTCTGTCTGGAGTGTGCTCTGAGATACGTGGAGAATCACAAGTCCTGCAGAGGCCTCAAGATGATGTATCGTTATGATGAGGTAAGATGCCTTCCCAGAAAACCGGGAACATTCCCAGGACATTAGCTAACGTTCCCATTTAACTATTGCGCTATTGAATATATTGCTGAAGCGTTACAGATTGCGCGATGGACATGTAAAGTACATTTTCCGATTGAGCTGTCACATGCAACATTTACCGTGAACGCTGTCTCCATCACCTTGGGAACATTGCCTTTTAAGTTTAAATTGGGCTTTAACGCTGAACCTCCGCGATACGGATTGAATAGAGCCCTAATCTAGTTAGGGTTTTATCTAACATTAGGTTGATAACGTCCCAAAAACATGAAAATATATATTTATTTTTTTATGTTTTAAATTAAATATCCTTGGCATGTTTTGTGTTATTAGAACTTTTGGGCATCCTAATGAATGTTCTGGGAACAATCAAAGAACCGATTTTAGTTTGCTGGGATGGCCTGTTCTTATCTGAGTAGAATTGCTCAGAACCTTCAACAGTAGAGTGACGTAACATGCATATAACACATATGTTTTCTCTCTGATTCCTCCCTTCCCTGGCTGTGTCCCCCATGCTTCACCCCCCTGCAGGAGCAGATCAACAGCTTGGTGAAGCAGGTGTGTGGCAAGGCCCTGGAGAAGACGACTGAGAAATGTAATGCTGCGAGCCCCTTTAAACCACCACCCAAACGCGGTCCCCGGAAGAGAGCCACCGTGGAAGTGTCCCTGTCCCGCCTCTCCTCCCACCTGTCTCCCGCAGCCGTCTCATAAGGACGTTAACACCCCCCACTGCCCCTCCATCTTAGTTTGGCGAATCACTGTTGTCCTTTTTAAAGAAAGAAAAAATATTTCCAACTTTTAATGCCCCAAATCTCCCCTACCTATGCCCCTTACCATGACAAACTACCCCCCCCCCCTTAGTATGGCAAACTTGTGAAAGCAAACTGTATTTTTTTGCACTAGCACAGAAAAAACTATTTCAGTTAATTTTTTTGGGGGGGGGGTTAGTTGATGTCATCCTTAGCATTAATTGAAAAGTTCACCGGTAAATGTTGTGCCCCTTGCACTGCCCCCCTCGACACTTTTTGAGGAGAGGGTCAGATTGGTCTTCCCTATCCACACTGCAGTCACACCCATCGCCACCTGTCACTCAACTGTGAACAAAGGGACGAACGGAGAAGGTGCTCCTTTTTTCCTTTTTATTGAAAGTAGAACCCAAAGTTTGCTCTCGTCTTCAGTTTTTGAAGATGAGTTGTTTATATTCTCCTCTTTTACCTGCAGCAGCTCCTGTTGTTTAGGGTCTGTTGCGCCCTAACCCACGCCAGGTAAAACTTGAAAGGCAGATGTGTTTTGGCTTGCTTGTTTTTATTTTGGATTTTAGCTTTGATTTTAGTCTTCTGTGTTTATTTTGTCGGTTTGTTCCTTGGTGGCTGTGGAACTAGCGGTGCCGTGGCTGTATGTCAGAAATACAGCCTGGTGTGCCGTATGTCAGAAACACAGACCTAGGTGCTGTGGCTGTACGTCAGAAATACAGACCTGGGTGCCGTTGGTCTCTGTGCCCGTAGTAGAAGGGAGGCCTCCTTTGCTAGCGAGTGAAAACTGTGCCTAATACTCAGCAAGGAGATCCATAGTTTTTGGTGCTGTTGGTTATTATTACTGTATAACAATACAAAAGAAAGGTGAGGTGCTGGCTAACTACTAGCCTCCTCTCCCACAGGGCGGTAGCCTCTACTCTCCTCTCCCACAGGGCGGTAGCCTCTACTCTCCTCTCCCACAGGGCGGTAGCCTCTACTCTCCTCTCCCACAGGGCGGTAGCCTCTACTCTCCTCTCCCACAGGGCGGTAGCCTCTACTCTCCTCTCCCACAGGGCGGTAGCCTCTACTCTCCTCTCCCACAGGGATGAGGTTCAAGGTTTTCATGTCCCACAGGGTTAGGTTAGGGTTCTAGGCTCTCCTCTCCCGCAGGGTTAAATTAGGGTTCTAGGCTCTCCTCTCCCATAGGGTTAAGTTAGGGTTCTAGGCTCTCCTCTCCCACAGGGTTAGGGTTCTAGGCTCTCCTCTCCCACAGGGTTAGGGTTCTAGGCTTTCCTCTTCTAGATGTGCAATCATGTTAACATTCCATTCTTCCAGTCCTATTGTTTCAGCTGTACCAGTAAACATTAATTATTTTATTATTATTTTATATTTTTCTTGTGTATGCGTTCTGATGTGCGCGTAGAACCACTAGTCAAAGGGTGTAAAATGTGAAATATGGAAATCCATGTTCTTTTTTTTGCTTTTGCATTTTCCCTTTTTCAGATGTATTATGTATGATTTTAGGAGTAAGTCCAACACAAAAACATAAACTTTTGTACATAATCCTGTAAATGTCTTTAAATACTTGAGCCTTTTCTGGGGTGAAGGAAGGAATGATGCCTCTAAAGGTATTAGTGGAAGCAAGGGAGGAAGTGCTTGATGAAGAAAAAGCCTTACGTTTCAGTTTCTTCATGTGTGTGTTTGATGCTTACAGGGTTGCTCTGGTTACGTATATACATTTAAGTGCTGCTTACATCAGTGAGAAAGATATGGAGTAGCAATGGCCCCCTATTTTATTTTTATTTTTTAGCTTTACTTTTTTAAAGAAAAGGGAAAATATGTTCACAAAAAAAATGGTTTTAAATTTTCATTACTGAAAATTCAACAATGTAGTAGCTCCTCATGTTGCACTGAGCTTGCCAGTGGTGGCTGACAAGGTGATCCTATTATCCAGTTTGTTGGTTGTTGTCCTTTACAGAAGACTGAACTGTTTTAGGAGTATTTAATGAAAACCAAGTTGGGTGTTTTCCACAGAAAGTGGTTGTCAAGTTTTTATGGCCTTACAATGTATTTTATTCAGATTCTTTTTTTTTTTTTTGCATTTTCTTTTTCTACAGTATAAACTATTGCTCATGGTCTGGCAAGTTAATTTATTAGCGATGCGTCTCCAGCTTTCCTTCCATTTGGAAAGATTTCATGTTGGTTATATTGCCAGTTTTTTTACTTTTTGCAGTTTGTACTAAAAGTTTAATAAAAACGTACAGACAATTCACTGTCTTTTCTTTTGAACCTGTGTGTATGTCTGTCTTTGTTGTTCTGAACATGTCATGTTACGCAACTGACTAACCATTCTACAAATAAGTCTACTGTCCATGTCCAGGGGCCAAGCCTGACTAATTGGTCCATAACTTGATATAAATGCATCCAGTATGAAACTAAAGAGTAAGCGGACCGATGTTGTCTGTAATGTACCTGCATACTTACCAGGGTCCAGGATGAGTTCTGTCCCGACTCTAGTAAGCCAGCCCAACCAGCTCATTGAAGTTCAAATGGTGACAAATAATATAGAAAAAGGGAAAATCTAAAAGGCATGCCATAACAAAAGGAATGAAACCAACGCTGTAAGACCCCACCAGACCGAGAGGCTGCTTAGTCCCCATCTCACTCTGCAATAACCTGCTATTCACCCACACCTGTGAGCTACTACTCCATTAGCAGGCCTTTTGCTGTATGATATGATTCTATATAATCATGTTACACAGTTTACAAGTCATTCTAAACACCTATTCTTTCCATTAGACTGACGAGGTGAAAGCTATGATCCCTTATTGATGTCACTTGTTAAATCCACTTCAATCAGCGTATATGAAGGGGAGGAGACGGGTTAAAGAAGGATTTTTAAGCCTTGAGACAATTGAGACATGAATTGTGCATGTGTGCCGTTGAGGTTGAATGGGCAAGACAAAACATTTCAGTGCTTTTGAACTAGGTATTGTAATAGTTGCCAGGCTCACCGGTTTGTGTCAAGAACAGCAACACTGCTGGATTTTTCACGCTCAACAGTTTCGTGTGTGTATCAAGAATGGTCCAGCCAATTTGACACGAACCAGCATCCCTATGAAATGCATTCGACACATTGTAGAGTCCATGTCCCAACGAATTGAGGCTGTTCGGGGGGGGGGTTATAAATCAACAGACTCCTGGAGGGAGACTATGAAACAGGGTCATTCTATTCCACTTTCATTTCATTCTGAAATAACATTAAAGTATCAGTATGAGAAATGGTAGTACAGGGTGGTGAAATATTTATTACCAAGTCAAGAGATTTCGGGAAATAATACTGTAACCACAGTGTTCAACATGGAGTTATTTCTTTACAGAAAAGGATGAAAATACAGGAAACATAAATTACGCATCTCTTCCTCCATGCATCCAGTGCATAGCATATATTCCGCTCAGAGTGTTGGTCTGGTCAGTGTCTTAGCTCCCATCCTCTCAGGGTTTTGGTCTGTTCAGTGTCTTAGCTCCCATCCTCTCAGGGTTTCAGTCTGTTCAGTGTCTTAGCTCCCATCCTCTCAGGGTTTCAGTCTGTTCAGTGTCTTAGCTCCCATCCTCTCAGGGTTTTGGTCTGTTCAGTGTCTTAGCTCCCATCCTCTCAGGGTTTCAGTCTGTTCAGTGTCTTAGCTCCCATCCTCTCAGGGTTTCGGTCTGTTCAGTGTCTTAGCTCCCATCCTCTCAGAGTGTTGGTCTGTTCAGTGTCTTAGCTCCCATCCTCTCAGGGTTTCAGTCTGTTCAGTGTCTTAGCTCCCATCCTCTCAGGGTTTCGGTCTGTTCAGTGTCTTAGCTCCCATCCTCTCAGGGTTTTGGTCTGTTCAGTGTCTTAGCTCCTACTCTGGCCCTTATGTGGCCTGTGAGCTGCTGCCCTCAGTGTTTAAGTGTCTTGCTTCTGGGTGGGGGGTGGTGGCCTCTCTGCTAGGACAGTGTTGGGGGGAACCTCTGCACCCCAACAGGACATTGGCTGCTGTCCTCCCTGCCCCCTTCATCCTCTTCGTCATCGTCCCCAGCCTCGGTGTCCTGGCTGTCAGTGCATGTGGAGGAGAGGGAGGACAGCTTGTTTCCTAGCTCAGCCTGGGTGGGAACCTGCAGGGTGATCTCTGTGGTTAACGAGTCAACATCTGGACCTGAGAGACATACGGAGGAGAGACATTTTATGCAGTGCTAGGGAATCAATCAAACTAGGAAGTTGCTGTTTACTGTGCATGTCTGTTTATAAAATACATTTACATTTTTTTATTATTGGGGTGGGTGTAGATTTAATATTGCAGATTGGTTGTGGCTTCCATCAATGTAATTGTCTGCATAATTTCCAATCCCCATTATACAGTACCAGTCAAAAGTTTGGACACACTTACTCATTCAAGGGTTTTTCTTTATTTTTACTATTTTCTACATTGTAGAATAGTAGTGAAGACATCAAAACTATGAAATAACATATGGAATCATGTAAACAAAAAAGTGTTAAACAAATCTAAATATATTTTATATTTGAGATTCTTCAAAGTAGCCACCCTTTGCCTTGATGGCAGCTTTGCACATGCTTGGCATTCGCTCAAACCAGCTTCATGAGCCTCCAACCGCAAGGCACTACAGAGGGTAGTACGTACGGCCCAGTACATCACTGGGGCTAAGCTGCCTGCCATCCAGGACCTCTACACCAGGCGGTGTCAGAGGAAGGCCCTAAAAATTGTCAATGACCCCAGCCTCCTCAGTCATAGACTGTTCTCTCTACTACCGCATGGCAAGCGGTACCGGAGTGCCAAGTCTAAGTCAAAAAGGCTTCTCAACAGTTTTTACCCCCAAGCCATAAGACTCCTGAACAGGTAATCAAATGGCTACCCGGACTATTTGCATTGTGTGCCCCGCCCCGCCTCCAACCCCTCTTTTACGCTGCTGCTACTCTGTTTATCATATGCACAGTCACTTTAACTATACATTCATGTACATACTACCTCAATCAGCCTGACTAACCGGTGTCTGTATGTAGCCTCGCTACTGTTTTTCACTGTCTTTTTACTGTTGTTTTTATTTCTTTAGTTACCTATTGTTCACCTAATACCATTTTTGCACTATTGGTTAGAGCCTGTAAGTAAGCATTTCACTGTAAGGTCTACACCTGTTGTATTCAGCGCACGTGACAAATAAACTTTGATTTGATTTGAGGTAGTCACCTGGAATGCATTTCAATTAACAGTTGTGCCTTGTTAAAAGTTAATTTGTGGAATTTCTTTACTTCTTAATGCTTTCAAGCTAATCAGCTGTGTTGTGACAAGGTAGGGTTGGTACACAGAAGACAGCCTTATTTGGTAAAGACCAAGTCCATATTATGGCAGTTAAAATAAGCAAAGAGAAACGATACTCCGTCATTACTTTAAGACATAAAGGTCAGTCAATCCGGAGAATTTGAAGAACTTTTGAAGAAAGTTTCAAGTGCAGTCGCAAAACCATCAAGCGCTATGATGAAACTGGCTCTCATGAGGACCGCCACAGGAAAGGAAGACCCAGAGTTACCTCTGCTGCAGAGGATAAGTTCATTAGAGTTACTAGCCTCAGAAATCGGCAATTAACTGCACCCAAATAAATGCTTCACAGAGCTCAAGTAACAGACACATCTCAACATCAACTGTTCAGAGGAGACAGTTTGAATCAGGCCTTCATGGTCGAATTGCTGCAAAGAAACCACTACTAAAGGACACCAATAAGAAGAAGAGACTTGCTTGGACCAAGAAACACGAGCAAAGGACATTAGACCTGTGGAAATCTGTCCTTTGCTCTGATGAGTCCAAATTTGAGATTTTTGGTTCCAACCACCGTGTCTTTGTGAGACACAGAATAGGTGAACGGATTATCTCTGCATATGTGGTTCCCACCATGAAGCATGGAGGACGACGAAGTGTGATGGTGGTTTGCTGGTGACATTGTCTGTGATTTATTTAGAATTCAAGGGACACTTAACCAGCATGGCTACACAGCATTCTGCAGCGATACTCCATCCCATCTGGTTTGGGTTTAGTGGGACTATCATTTGTTTTTCAACAGGACAATGACCCAACACAACTCCAGGCGGTGTAAGGGCTATTTTACCAAGAAGGAGAGTGATGGAGTGCTGCATCAGATGACCTGGCCTCCACAATCCCCCGACCTCAATTAAATTGAGATGGTTTGGGATGAGTCGGACCGCGGAGTGAAGGAAAAGCAGCCAACAAGTGCTCAGCATATGTGGGAACTCCTTCAAGACTGTTGGAAAAGCATTCCAGGTGAAGCTGGTTGAGAGAATGCCAAGAGTGGGCAAAGCTGTCATCAAAGAAAGGGTGGCTACTTTGAAGAATCTAAAATCTAAAATATATTTTGATTTGTTTAACACTGTTTTGGTTATTACATGATTCCATATGTGTTATTTCATAGTTTTGATGTCTTCACTATTATTCTACAATGTAGAACATAGTAAGAATAAAGACAACCCCTTGACTGAGTAGGTGTTCTAAAACTTTTTACTGGTAGTGTATATAAAATATATATTTTTAAAATATATGTTCCTTTATTATTTTCCCCTAACATTACCACCCCTCCCCTAATTGGAATAAACTAATGTACAACAACACTTAGGCTTCTACTTCCAGCTCATACATACTATGTACATTTTACAGACACAGTATATTTTACAATAGATTTAGTTTGTTTTTAGTCCCACCCTTCAGCTGCCCTCAACCCCTCCCATCTATCTCTGAAGACCATCCAGTTTTGATTTCTATTTGCCATTTATTTTTCAACTGTGCTGTGATGTTTCACAAAAGTGCGGAACCTATATGCAAAAAACAAGCTACATATGGACAGTACCAAAACAAATGATCTAATAATTCTGTCTCTTCGCAGCCAAATCTGCAGAGCTGGGATGGTTGTATTCCCCATATATATAACATTCTATTGGTTGCAAGAATTTTGTATAATAATTTAAATTGAAAAATTCTAAGTTTTAAATCCAGTGTCGTTTTGTGTGTCAGTTCATAAACCATGTGCCATGGAATCGGTAAATCGAAAATCTCTTCCCAACGATTTTGCTATCTATATGGCACAGCTGTCCATTTGTTGGTCCTCAAATGAAACTGGTATACTTTTTTATTTATCACAGTTTTTTTAAACCAATTTTGGTGATGCCCACCCCACATCACAACCTGACCTCACCAAATAGAGAAATAAAACGGCTCTAAGGTCAGGGCATGACAGTATCCCCCCCCCCCCCCCAAAGGTGCGGACTCCTGGCCGCAAACCTGAACCTATAGGGGAGGGTCCGGGTGGGCATCTACCCTTGGCAGCGGCTCCGGTTCGGTGCGTAGCCCCCGCTCCACCTCTGGCTCCCCCCACCTTGGTGGCGCCTCCGGTGCGTGGACCCTCGCCGCCGGCCCCGGACTGAGGACACTCGCCGCAGGCCCCGGAGCGGGGACCCTCGCCGCAGGCCCCGGACCGGGGACCGTCTCTGGAGGCTCCGGACCGGGGACCGTCTCTGGAGGCTCCGGACCGGGGACCGTCACTGGAGGCTCCGAACCGGGGACCGTCGCTGCAGGCCCCGGACTGGAGACCGTCGCTGCAGGCCCCGGACTGGAGACCGTCGCTGCAGGCCCCGGACTGGAGACCGTCGCTGCAGGCTCCTGACTGACCCGTGGAGCAGGCACAGGATGAACCGGGCTGTGGGAGAGCACTCGAGATCTGGTGCTTATCCTTGGCACCACTCTTCCAGGCCGAATGCCCACTTTAGCCCGGCACCTCCAGAGCGCAGGCACAGGTCGAACCGGGCTGTGGGGGAGCACTGGAGATCTGGTGTTTAGAACTCGCACCGCTCCTCGTGGCTGAATGCCCACTTTAGCCCGGCACGTGCGGAGCGCAGGCACAGGACACACTGAGCTGTCACAGCATACCGGAGACACTGTGCGCAGAGCCGGCGCAGGATACCATGGGCCGAAACGGCGCACCGGAGACCAAGAGCGCTGAGCTGGCACAATCCGCTCTGGCTGGATGCCCACTCTAACGTGGCACTTGCGGAGAGCTGGCTCCGAGCGCACCGGGCTGTGTGCTCCCTGCGGTAGGCACGGGGAGTTGGCTCAGGTCTATATCCTGACTCCGCCAATCTCCCCGTGTGCCCCCCCAAAACATTTTTGGGGGCTGCCTCTCGTGCATGCTTCGTCGTGCCAACTCCTCGTATCTTCACCGTTCCGCTTTAGCTGCTTCCATCTCCTCCTTAGGATGGCGATATTCTCCAGCCTGCTCACAGGGTCCCTTGCTCTCCAGTATCTCCTCCCATGTCCACTCCTCCAGAAAACGCTGCTTGGTCTTTTTGTGGTGGGATCTTCTGTAACGTCCGTCTGAAGAAGTGGACCAAGGTGCAGCGTGGTAGGTGTTCATGATTCTTTAATTTCTCAGAACACCAAACAAAAACAACAAAAGGAATAACGAACGTCACGTTCTGCAGGCTTCACAGAGCTAACAAAAAACAAGATCCCACAACATAGGTGGGAAAACAGGCTACCTAAGTATGATTCCCAATCAGAGACAACGATAGACAGCTGCCTCTGATTGGGAATCACACTCGGCCAAAACCAAAGAAATACAAAACATAGAATGCCCACCCCACATCACACTCTGACCTCACCAAATAGAGAAATAAAACGGCTCTCTAAGGTCAGGGCGTGACAGTAACATTTGTTCTGTCTTTTCTGGTGGATTAAACTGACATTGCAAGCAACTTTATAGCGATATTTTTTTAGATTATTTCATTTTCAAATAACCGAAAGTGAGAGGTTGTAATCTGAAAAAAGGGAAAAAGGCTATTCTTAAATAAGGCAATTTTGACTAATCTGCTAGAGAACCAGTTGGATTTAAGTGTAACTTTTGTATGACTGAAGCCTTTAGTGAGAAGTCTAATGCTTTCATTTTTAATAATTTCTGCCCTCCAAATTCATATTCATTATATAAATAGGCCCGTTTAATTTTGTCTGGCTTGCCGTTCCAAATAAAATGGAATATTTTTTGCTCATATAATTTAAAAAAACAAGTAGCTAGGTGTAGGCTAGGCCTTAAGAAAATAGGTAAACTGTGATATAGAGTTAATCAGGGTGATTTTTCCACAAATAGACAGGTATTTTCCTTTCCATGGTAGCACGATCTTATCTATTTTTGCTAACTTTCTATAAACAATATATTGTAGTGAGATCCATTCTTTCTTTGGGGATATAAATACTGAGTATGTCCACCTCCAAGTCAGACCATTGTATTGGTAAACTACACGGTAATGTAAAAGTTGTCTTTTTTAGTTATCCAATATGTAATATAGCACACTTTGGTTGTAATCCTGAGAGGTTAGAAAAAATATCTAGATCTTATATGAGGCTGTGGAGGGATCCAAATTGTGGATTTAAAAGAAAACATGAATCATCAGTATACAATGACACCTTCGTTTTTAAGCCATGGATTTCTAGCCCCTTGATATTATTGTCTGATTTTAATAGGTAACATTTCGATGGCCATAATAAATAGATATGCCAATAGTTGAAAACCTTGTTTTACTCCTCTTGACAGTTTAATACTTTCTGAGAAGTAGCCATTATTTACTATTTAACACCTAGGGTTACTATACATAACTTTAACCTATTGTAAACAAGATTCCCCTAAATGTATATATTCCAGGCATTTATATATCAATTCCAGTCGTACTTTATTAAAATCCTTTTCAAAGTCAGCTATGAATACCAGGCCTGGTTTCCCAGATTTTTCATAGTGTTCTATTGTTTCCAGTATTTCCAGTCTTATACGGAATTATCTTCAATATATCGTCCATGTAAAAACCCTGTCTGATTAGGATGAATAATATCTGACATTACCTTTTTAATTCTATGTGCTATGCATTTTGTAAAAATGTTTCTATCACAACACTGATGTGTAAGGAGCCTTCATTTTTTTAAATAGACTGAATCTTTATATTTATCACTTGGGTCCTGTTTCAGTAATAATGAGTATTTAATAATCTACAATTTTATAGGAGTGGTTAAAACATGCTAAGAACGGTCCTCTGAGTACATCTAAAAAGGTTTGGTATACCTCAACTGGTAGGCCATCCAGCCCTGGAGTTTTCCTGGACTTAAAGGATTTAATTGCATTAAGAAGTTCTTCTTCTGTAATTTGCCATTCATATTAATCTTTCTGTACAGCTTTTAATTTTACATTATTAGAATTTTTTTAATCCTTACAATTATCTTCGGTTAGTGGAGATGGAGAAGACTGAAACGAAAACATGTGCTTAAAGAATTTGCTTCCTCTTTCAAAATATTGTTTGGTGAATCATGGGTGACTAATTTCAGGGTGAAATGTTTATTTTGGGGGGAATAATACTGTAACCACAGTGTTCAACATGGAGTTATTTCTTTACAGAAAAGGATGAAAATACAGGAAACATAAATTACGCATCTCTTCCTCCATGCATCCAGTGCATAGCATATATTCCGCTCAGTGTTGGTCTGTTCAGTGTCTTAGCTCCCATCCTCTCAGGGTTTTGGTCTGTTCAGTGTCTTAGCTCCCATCCTCTCAGGGTTTTGGTCTGTTCAGTGTCTTAGCTCCCATCCTCTCAGGGTTTTGGTCTGTTCAGTGTCTTAGCTCCCATCCTCTCAGGGTTTTGGTCTGTTCAGTGTCTTAGCTCCCATCCTCTCAGGGTTTTGGTCTGTTCAGTGTCTTAGCTCCCATCCTCTCAGGGTTTTGGTCTGTTCAGTGTCTTAGCTCCCATCCTCTCAGGGTTTCGGTCTGTTCAGTGTCTTAGCTCCCATCCTCTCAGGGTTTTGGTCTGTTCAGTGTCTTAGCTCCCATCCTCTCAGGGTTTCGGTCTGTTCAGTGTCTTAGCTCCCATCCTCTCAGGGTTTCGGTCTGTTCAGTGTCTTAGCTCCTACTCTGGCCCTTATGTGGCCTGTGAGCTGCTGCCCTCAGTGTTTAAGTGTCTTGCTTCTGGGTGGGGGGTGGTGGCCTCTCTGCTAGGACAGTGTTGGGGGAAAAATATTAATTATTTTGACCTAAATTTGAAAGATGAGTATCCCAGTCTGCTGTCCCCACGTGCTTTAAGATGGCCACCATTGTTCTTGTACCAAATAAGGCAAAGATAACTGAACTATTAAATGACTAACACCCCATAGCGTTCACTTCTGTCATCATAAAGTGCTTTTAGAGACTAGTCAAGGATCATATCACCTCCACCTTACCTGCCACGCTAGACCCACTTGAGTTTGCATACAATCCCAACAGGTCCACAGACGATGCAATCGCCATCACACTGCACACTGCCCTATCCCATCTGGACAAGAAGTATACCTACGTTACCTACGTATGTAAGAATGCTGTTCATTGACTACAGCTCAGCATTCAACACCATAGTACCCTCCAAGCTCATTAAAATTAAGGCTCTGGGTCTCGACCCCGCCCTGTGCAATTGGGTCCTGGACTTTCTGAAAGGCCGCCCCCAGGTGGTGAAGGTAGGAAACAACATCTCCACTTCGCTGATCCTCAACACCGGAGCCCCACATTGGTGCGTGCTCAGCCCTCTCCTGTACTCCCTGTTCACCCATGAGTGCATGGCCATGCACACCTCGAACTTAATCATCAGGTTTGCAGACGACACAACACTAGTGAGCTTGATAACCAACAATGACGAGACAGCCTACAGGGAGGAGGTGAGGGCCCTCGGAGTGTGGTGTCGGGAAAACAACCTCTCACCCAACGTCAACAAAACAAAGGAGATGATCATGGACTTCAGGAAACAGCAGAGGGAGCACCCCCCTATCCACATCGACGGGACAGCAGTGGAGAAGGTGGAAAGGTTTAACTTCCTCGGCGTACACATCACGGACAAACTGAATTGGTCCACCTTGGCGCCTCTTCAACCTCAGGAGGCTGAAGAAATTTGGCTTGTCACCTAAAACCCTCACAAACTTTTACAGATGCACAATTGATAGCATCCTGTCGGGCTGTATCATCACCTGGTACGGCAACTGCACCGCCATCAACTGCAAGGCTCTCCAGAGGGTGATGTGGTCTGCACAAGGCATCACCGGGGGCAAACTACCTGTCCTCCAGGACACCTACAGCACCCAATGTCACAGGAAGGCCAAAAATATCAAGAACCACCCGAGCCACTGCCTGTTCATCCCTCTATCATCCAGAAGGCGAGGTCAGTACAGGTGCATCAAAGCTGGGACCGAGAGACTGAAAAACTGCTTCTATCTCAAGACCATCAGACTGTTAAAAAGCCATCACTAACACAGAGGCTGCTGCCTACATACAGACTCAAATCATTGGCCACTTTAATAAATGGAACACTAGTCACTTTAATAATGTTTACATATCTTGTATTACTCATCTCAAATGTATATACTGTATTTTATACCATATATTGCATCTTGCCTATGCCGCTCGGCCATCGCTCATCCATATATTTATATGTACATATTATTATTCCATCCCTTTACATTTGTGTGTATAAGGTAGTTGTTGTGGAATTGTTAGATTACTTGTTAGATATTACTGCACTGTCGGAACTAGAAGCACAAGCATTTCGCTACACTCGCATTAACATCTGCTAACCATGTGTATTTGACCAATAACATTTGATTTGATTTGAATTGCATGGCCCCTAAAGGCACATTTAAAAGTGTCCCATACAATAAGGGTATCTGCTGTAACTATATTATGTCTGAAAAAGTATCTTATAAATGATTCTGTCCTAGTTAAAAACAAGTTGTCATCCAATAGGTTTTGATAAAATGTCCAATATCCTCACCCAGGTGGAAATTCTGTAAGAGTAATGTACAGTTGTTGCCAAAAGTTTTGAGAATGACACCAATATTAATTTTCACAAAGTCTGCTGCCTCAGTTTGTATGGTGGCAATTTGCATATACTCCAGAATGTTATGAAGAGTGATCAGATGAATTGCAATTAATTGCAAAGTCCCTCTTTGCCATGCAAATGAACTGAATCCCCCAAAAACATTTCCACTGCATTTCAGCCCTGCCACAAAAGAACCAGCTGACATCATGTCAATGATTCTCTCGCTAACACAGGTGTGAGTGTTGACGAGGACAAGGCTGGAGATCACTCTGTCATGCTGATTGAGTTCGAATAACAGACTGGAAGCTTCAAAATGAGGGTGGTGCTTGGAATCATTGTTCTTCCTCTGCCAACCATGGTTACCTGCAAGGAAACACGTGCCGTCATCATTGCTTTGCACAAAAAGGGCTTCACAGGCAAGGATATTGCTGCCAGTAAGATTGCACCTAAATCAACCATTTATCGGAAAATCAAAAACTTCAAGGAGAGCGGTTCAACTGTTGTGAAGAAGGCTTCAGGGTGCCCAAGAAAGTCCAGCAAGTGCCAGGACCGTCTCCTAAAGTTGATTCAGCTGTGGGATCGGGGCACCACCAGTACAGAGCTTGCTCAGGAATGGCAGCAGGCAAGTGTGAGTGCATCTGCACGCACAGTGAGGCGAAGACTTTTGGAGGATGGCCTGGTGTAAAGAAGGGCAGCAAAGAAGCCACTTTTCTCCAGGAAAAACATCAGGGACAGATTGATATTCTGCAAAATGTGCAGGGATTGGACTGCTGAGGACTGAGGTAAAGTCCTTTTCTCTGATGAATCCCCTTTCTGATTGTTTGGGGCATCCGGAAAAAAGCTTGTCCGGAGAAGACAAGGTGAGCGCTACCATCAGTCCTGTGTCATGCCAACAGCAAAGCATCCTGAGACCATTCATGTGTGAGGTTGCTTCTCAGCCAAGGGAGTGGGCTCACTCACAATTTTGCCTAAGAACACAGCCATGAATAAAGAATGGTACCAACACATCGTCCTAGAGCAACTTCTCCCAACCATCCAGGAACAGTTTTGTGACTAACAATGCCTTTTCCAGCATGATGGAGCACCTTGCCATGAGGCAAAAGTCATAACTAAGTGGCTCGGGGAACAAAACATCGATATTTTGGGTCCATAGCCAGGAAACTCCCCATAGCCAGGAAACTCCCCATACCTTAATCCCATTGAGAACTTGTGGTCAATCCTCAAGAGGCGGGTGGACAAACAAAAACCCACAAATTCTGACAAACTCCAAGCATTGATTATGCAAGAATGGGCTGCCATCAGTCAGGATATGGCCCAGAAGTTAATTGACAGCATGCCAGTGTGGATTGCAGAGGTCTTGAAAAAGTATATTCTTTGCATATTCTTTGTATATTCTTTGACTCTTTGCATCAACTTCATGTAATTGTCAATAAAAGTTTTTGACACTTATGAAATGCTTGTAATTATACTTCAGTATTCCATAGTAACATCTGACAAAAATATCTAAAGACACAGAAGCAGCAAACTTTGTGGAAATTAATATTTGTGTCATTCTCAAACCTTTTGGCCACGACTGTATATCCTAATTATTTGATGGTCCGACTGTGCATGTCTGTTTGAGTGTGTGTCTTGGTCTGTGTGTCATACCTAGCATGGGGGAGGCAGCGTTGTTGTCCTCTCCCCCAGAGAAGAGGAAGACGTCAAGACTCTCATGGTCAGACAGGTCCATCTGCTCCAGCATGTCCACGTTCACCTCCATGGACGAAAAGCTTCCTAAGCAGCAAGCCCCTGAGCAGCAAAACACAGGTGTTAGTCACCAACGCATACAAAACCAAGAATGCAACGGCAAGGGGCTGAGTCCAGGAAGAGCCTTTTTATGTTTTAAAACTCTCAAACACACTAAAGAAGAAATAACCTTGCCAAAACCATCGAACTGCTCTTGGCTAAAACTGGGTAATCTTGGAATCCACAACAAAATCTTGCATGCTAGCTAGCTAGTCTGCAGGGTTCTATCCTGTCTAAATTGATTCCAGGCTGGAGTGTAGGGTTCTATCCTGTCTGAAATGATTCCAGGCTGGTGTCTGTAAGGTTCTATCCAGGTTCTATACATGTCCTGGATTCATCACCTTGCAGGAGCAGAATCTGTTGTAATACCGGTGTTAAGATCACGTGTTGCATGCGTCACAAACACACAGTGCACTGTGAGGTATGATTGACAGCTGAGAAGGCGTACCTCAAGGATACGAGGAGAGCAGGGCAGGGCAGCAGGGTGTGCAGAGTAAAGAGAGAGAGGGAACTGTCAAATTGTCACCAAAGTCATATACTGTTCTCTCTGCTACCGCTTGGCAAGCGGTACCGGAGCCTCAAGTCTAGGTCCAAGAGGCTCCAGCTTCTACCCCCAAGCCATAAGACTGCTGAACAATTAATCAAATGGCCACCCGAACTATTTACATTGACATCCCCTTCCATTTGTTATTACACTGCTGCTACTCACTGTTTATCATCTATGTATGGTCACTTCAGCCCAACCTACTGTACATGTACACTTTACCTTGACTAACCTGTACCCTCGCACATTGACTCGGTACCGGTAGCCCCTGTATATAGCCTCGTTATTGTTATTTTATTGTGTTACTTTTTTATAATTTTTACTTTAATGTATTTGGTCAATATTTTCTTAACTCTTTCTTGAACTGCACTGTTGGTTAAGGGCTTGTAAGTAAGCATTTCACGGTAAAGTCTACACCTGTTGTATTCGGCGCAAGTGACAAATAAAGTTTGATTTGATTTGAACTGTTATTACCCAGCCCCACACACACATGCACGCACCCACGCACACATACACACACAAAGGGTGCTTTTCCAATGAGACTTACCCCCACACCAGTGGGTCGCCAGTGTTTTATGTTAATGTGAGCTGTCATTGTGTTTCCATCAGGAGTGTGATACTAAAGACTTCTGGTACGTAGAATCAACAACCTTTGCATCATTCAAATATGTTGCTTTGTGAGAAGGTGCAGGTCTGCAGGTCCGCTGGAGCCATGGCCCAGTAAGACAAAAAAAAAATGTCTGAGCCTTTTGGGTAAAACACTGGGGTAAATCCTCATTGGAAATGCGCCAGTACATACACACAACCCATCTGTCACTGGGACCGTACTTCTCCATTGAAGATGACAAGGCGTTAATGTGGGGCTCTCACCTCTCCTCTCACTGATCTGCAGGTAGCCGGTGGACAGATACTGATCCATGTCTTGCTGGAATGCCTCTTCAAAGAACTTCTGCCTCTCCTTCATCTTCACCTGGGCAAGCTCCGCCTCCTTTAGCTTAATCTGGCCAGGCTCCACCTCCTTTGGCTTCACCTGGGCAGGCTCCGCCTCCTTCACCTGGGGTGGCACCTTCTTTGCTACACAGAGCCGAGATATTTACATTTTTCATTTAAAGGTCCATTGCAGACGTTTTTTATTTCAATAGTAAATCATTTCTGAGTAAAAATTAAGTATCTTACTGTATTTGTTTTAAATTAAAATGGTCAAAAAGAAACAAAAATAGCTTCTTAGCAACAAGCAGTTTCTAAAGCAAGAATTTTGCTAGGACTTTCCGGGACTGGTCTGAGTGGGGAGGGAAAAAGTGAAAACTAGCTGTTATTGGCAGAAAGGTTAGGAACTCTCTTTCTTATTGGTCTAGTCACCAGGCAGGCCAAAACTCCGTCCCACCTAAACAGGATGAAATTTTAGGCGGTCTTTTCAAACAGCTCTTACACTAAAATAAATTTCACAATTTCACAGTATTCCAACCTCATAATGTGGAAATATATATAAAACACAGGAAATCACGTTTTGACTGCACTCAAATTACAATGAATGGTTACTAGCGTGGATTACATGTGTGTGTACAGCATCCCATATACACTAGTTAGATGTCAGTTGCCCTAGACCTTGGGCCTTTGGGTAGCAACTGACCATCTCTGTCTGTCTGGGCGATGACAGAGTAGCAACTGACCATCTCTGTCTGTCTGGGCGATGACAGAGCAACAACTGACCATATCTGTCTGTCTGGGCGACGACAGAGCAGCAACTGACCATCTCTGTCTGTCTGGACGATGACAGAGCAGCAACTGACCATCTCTGTCTGTTTGGACGATGACAGAGCAACAACTGACCATCTCTGTCTGTCTGGGCGATGACAGAGCAGCAACTGACCATCTCTGTCTGTCTGGACGATGACAGAGCAACAACTGACCATCTCTGTCTGTCTGGACGATGACAGAGCAACAACTGACCATCTCTGTCTGTCTGGACGATGACAGAGCAGCAACTGACCATCTCTGTCTGTCTGGACGATGACAGAGCAGCAACTAACCATCTCTGTCTGTCTGGACGATGACAGAGAAACAACTGACCATCTCTGTCTGTCTGGACGATGACAGAGCAGCAACTAACCATCTCTGTCTGTCTGGACGATGACAGAGAAACAACTGACCATCTCTGTCTGTCTGGACGATGACAGAGCAGCAACTAACCATCTCTGTCTGTCTGGACGATGACAGAGCAGCAACTGACCATCTCTGTCTGTCTGGACGATGACAGAGCAGCAACTAACCATCTCTGTCTGTCTGGACGATGACAGAGCAGCAACTGACCATCTCTGTCTGTCTGGACGATGACAGAGCAGCAACTGACCATCTCTGTCTGTCTGGACGATGACAGAGCAGCAACTAACCATCTCTGTCTGTCTGGACGATGACAGAGCAACAACTGACCATCTCTGTCTGTCTGGACGATGACAGAGCAGCAACTAACCATCTCTGTCTGTCTGGACGATGACAGAGCAGCAACTAACCATCTCTGTCTGTCTGGACGATGACAGAGCAGCAACTAACCATCTCTGTCTGTCTGGACGATGACAGAGCAGCAACTAACCATCTCTGTCTGTCTGGACGATGACAGAGCAGCAACTAACCATCTCTGTCTGTCTGGACGATGACAGAGCAGCAACTGACCATCTCTGTCTGTCTGGACGATGACAGAGCAGCAACTGACCATCTCTGTCTGTCTGGGCGATGACAGAGCAGCAACTGACCATCTCTGTCTGTCTGGACGATGACAGAGCAGCAACTGACCATCTCTGTCTGTCTGGGCGATGACAGAGCAGCAACTGACCATCTCTGTCTGTCTGGGCGATGACAGAGCAGCAACTAACCATCTCTGTCTGTCTGGGCGATGACAGAGCAGCAACTGACCATCTCTGTCTGTCTGGGCGATGACAGAGCAGCAACTGACCATCTCTGTCTGTCTGGACGATGACAGAGCAGCAACTGACCATCTCTGTCTGTCTGGGCGATGACAGAGCAGCAACTGACCATCTCTGTCTGTCTGGACGATGACAGAGCAGCAACTGACCATCTCTGTCTGTCTGGACGATGACAGAGCAGCAACTAACCATCTCTGTCTGTCTGGACGATGACAGAGCGTGCAGGTTTAGATGACACAGTGTCACTTCAGCTGACTGTTTATCCCAGACAGGGAAAGACCGTTATATAAGACACGAAAGGGAGAGAGAGACAGAGAAAGGAAGAGAGAGACTGGGATAGATAGAGAAGGAGAAAGAAAGAGAGAGTGTGCAGTTGATGTCCCCATTATCAGCAGCTATCCCCAGTCTCTCCCCCTTTCTTTCTTTAGCTACCCCTCTTTCTCTCCATCACTCTCTTGCCTTTCCACTCTTTCTCGTTGTATGTGTGCTGCCGAGTCTGTTGTGTTCCTTCCACTCTTTTCAGAAGTGTGTGTGTGTGTGTGTGTGTGTGTGTGTGTGTGTGTGTGTGTGTGTGTGTGTGTGTGTGTGTGTGTGTGTGTGTGTGTGTGTGTGTGTGTGTGTGTGTGTGTGTGTGTGTGTGTGTGTGTGTGTGTTTAAGTGCATACATGTGTGGGTCGTGTTTTGTTTGAGGATTAATTAAAGGTAGTGAGTGTCCTAAGGGACTCCAGTGTGATTCATTACCGTGGTTGCTTGGCTCCGACTTTGTTAACCCTGAGAAATAATGATATTCTGCCCTTGTAGATTGTGTCTCTACTCATCTTGACATAATAAAACTGCACGCATGTTATAAATATGAAATGAGTCATGTGCACTGTGCCAAGATAATTGAATCATGTTAGTCACCGTATATGCTGTCAAATAAGATATTTGTATGTTGACTGATGGAAAAATCTGTATTTATAGACATTAGTATTACCTCCAAACATCTTCCACCCTAACCAATAAAGAGAGGTGTATGTACTACTATTACTGCATAATAACTCTTAATGGGTTGTAATGAAAATGGATGACCAAGGTGCACCGGTGAAGCATGTAAGCAGTAAAAGTATATTAGCATTCTGTGAGAGGGTTTTGGTTGGGCCCCTATTTAGCTGGACATCATTATGTGATTGCAGCGCTGCATTTAGAATGTTGCGACTAGACAGTCGAGCTGCCTCGTCTAGACCACTAGTGGAAAGAAGGCTAATGCAAGCACATCCCACAACAGAGGCAACAGATTAGCAATACACATCATTTACGAGGACACATTACTCACAATACAGGACAATGCTGACAGTTTCCCTCCTTTATTCTTCTGAAACGCATCAGCTCAAACGATTGTCTATTATTGGATTAAAAAATATATAATTTTTCAGCATGATGCAAGGCATCCTCATACATTTAAAAGGCAGATTTCCACTCAAAGAAAGAACTACAGGCCTGACAAACGTCACATTCTTGACAGTTGTAGCAGTGTAATCTGCAAACGTAATCTAGCCTGGGTGTCACGATCGTCTTGCGGAGAGAGAGAGGACCAAGGCGCAGCGTGTGCAAAATACATTCTCCTTTATTTAGAGAAAGGAAAAAATACGAAACGAACACTGATAACAAACTAAACAAAAACAAAAAACGACCGTGAAGCTAACGACGTAGGTGCATACACAAGCAACAAACGTTCAACATAGACAATTACCCACAAAACCCAAATGCCTATGACTGCCTTAAATATGGCTCTCAATCAGAGACAATAAACCACAGCTGCCTCTAATTGAGAACCAATCTAGGCAGCCATAGACATACAAACACCTAGACAAGACACTGACCCATTAAACGTACAAACCCCTAGACAAACCAAAACACATACATTCCCCATGTCACACCCTGACCTAACTAAAATAATAATGAAAACAAAGATAACTAAGGCCAGGGTGTGACACTGGGCTAAAGCAAGGAAATCATGTTCTGATGCTGATTGGCTTCTTTTTAGGCAACTACGAAACAAGTGTTATTTTCTTCTCAGGCAGGTCAAGTCTGAATATTTTATGTCTGTTACCACTGATAACCTGAATGACCCTAGAAAGTTTTGGAAGGCTATTAAGTTTATGTCATGTCTGGTAACAGTAATGTTAATGAATTACCGTCATGTGTATTGAAGGACTTGCTGTATAGAACAAAACTGAAATGCTGAATTGTTTCAATGAGCACTTTGTATCATCTGGTAGGCTGTTTGATTCAGTATCCTCTGTCTCTGTACAACCCTGTGTGGATGAACCAGTGAGAGCTGGTCAAACTTTTTGCTTTTTGCCATTCTCAGTGCAGGAGGTACATAAAGCCCTGAAATCCTTAGATCAGAGAAAGCCTGCAGGTACTGATCATCTTGAGCCCTGCTTTCTAAAACAGGCAGCTGATTTCATAGCTGAACCACTTACATATAAGGAAAAAGCAGAGCACAATTACAGCAGCCATGAAGGTTTTAAATGATATCACTGAAGCCCTTGACAACAAACACTTTTTATTGATCTCTCTAAGGCTTTTGATACAGTTGATCATGCTATACTGAGGCAGAGATTGTCGAGCATAGGTCCTTCAGAGCATGCCGTTGCATGGTTTGCTAATGATCTGTGTGATAGAACTCAGTGCATTCAATTTGATGGGCTCATGTCTGTTAAATTGTCTGTCTGTAATGGTGTGCCCCAGGGTTCTGTACTTGGTCCCCTCTTATTCACTATTTATATAAATAATTTAGACAAAAATGTGCAAAATGCGCAACTCACTTTTATGTTGATGATACTGTTATTTATTGTTGTGCCTCGTCCCTCACAAGCTTTCCAGAACTTGCAAACCGCTTTTTATACTGTTCAACATACCTTGTGTCAATAGAAGCTTATCCTCAATAGTGACAAAACTAAATGAATGGTGTTTTCTAAAACAAGAAATAGACCTCTGAACCTTTCACATATTACTACCTGTCAGGGCAATGAGATTGAGACTGTAACCTCATATAAATATCTAGGAATGTTAATTGATGACGGCCTCTCTTTTAAATTGCATATTTAACAACTTACAACATTTTTTTAGTTGGGATGTTATTTGAGGAATATGGCATCGCCGAAGTCAAGGATCGGTAGGATAGTCCATTTTACGAGGGTATGTTTAGCAGCATGAGTGAAGGATGCTTTGTTGCGAAATAGGAAGCCGATTCTAGATTTAATGTTGGATTGGAGATGCTTAATCTAAGTCTGGAAGGAGAGTTTACAATCTAACCAGACACCTAGATATTTGTAGTTGTCCACATATTCTAAGTCAGAACCGTCCAGAGTAGTGATGCTAGATGGGCGGGCGGGTGTGGGCAGCGATCGGTTGAAGAGCATGCATTTAGTTTTACTTGCATTTAAGAGCAGTTGGAGGCCACGGAAGGAGAGCTGTATGGCATTGAAGCACGTCTGGAGGTTAGTTAACACAGTGTCCAAAGAAGGGCCAGAAGTATACAGAATGGTGTCGTCTGCGTAGAGGTGGATCAGACAATCACCAGCAGCACGAGCGACATCATTGATGTATACAGAGAAAAGAGTCTGCCCGAGAATTGAACCCTGTGGCACCCCCATAGAGACTGCCAGAGGTCCAGACAACAGGCCCTCTGTTTTGACACACTGAACTCTATCGGAGAAGTAGTTGGTGAACCAGGCGAGGCAGTCATTTGAGAAACCAAGGCTGTTGAGTCTGCCGATAAGAATGCTGTGATTGACAAAGTTGAAAGCCTTGGCCAAGTCGATGAAGACGGCTGCACAGTATTGTCTTTTATCGATGGCGATAATGACATCATTTAGGACCTTGAGCGTGGCTGAGGTGCACCCATGACCAGCTTGGAAACCAGATTGCATAGCGGGGAAGGTATGGTGGGATTCGAAATGGTCAGTGATCTGTTTGTTAACTTGGCTTCGAAGACTTTAGAAAGGCAGGGTAGGATAGATATAGGTCTGTAACAGTTTGGGTCTAGAGTGTCTCCCTCTTTGAAAAGGGGGATGACCGCAGCAGCTTTCCAATCTTTAGCGATCTCAGACGATACAAAAGAGAGGTTGAACAGGCATTAGGGGGGTTGCAACAATTGTGGTGGATAATTTTAGAAAGAGAGGGTCCGGATTGTCTAGTCCAGCTGATTTGTAGGGGTCCAGGTTTTGCAGCTCTTTCAGAACATCAGCTATCTGGATATGGGTGAAGGAGAAATAGGGAGGCTTGGGCAAGTTGCTGTGGGGTGTGCAGAGCTGTTGACCGGGGTAGGGGTAGCCAGGTGGAAAGCATGGCCAGCCGTAGAAAATGCTTATTGAAATTCTTGATTATCGTTGATTTATCGGTGGTGACAGTGTTTCCTAGCCTCAGTGCAGTGGGCAACGGGAGGAGGTGCTCTTATTCTCCATGGACTTTACAGTGTCCCAGAACTTTTTGGAGTTTGTGCTACAGGATGCAAAATTTCTGTTTGAAAAAGCTAGCCTTTGCTTTCCTAACTGCCTGTGTATATTGGTTCCTAACTTCCCTGAAAAGTTGCATGTCTCGGGCGCTATTCGATGCTAATGCAGTATGCCACAGGATGTTTTTGTGCTGGTCAAGGGCAGTCAAATCTGGAGTTAACCAAGGGCTATATCTAGTTCTAAATGTTTTGAATGGGGCATGCTTATTTAAGATGGTGAGGAAATCACTTTTAAAGAATAACCAGGCATCCTCTACTGACGGAATGTCAATATCCTTACAGGATACCCGGGCCAGGTCGATTAGAAAGGCCTGCTCGCTGAAGTGTTTTAGGTAGTGTTTGACAGTGATGAGGGGTGGTCGTTTGACCGCGGACTCATTACGGACAAAGGTAATGAGGCAGTGATCGCTGAGATCCTGGTTGAAGACAGCAGAGGTGTATTTAGAGGGCAGGTTGGTCAGGATGATATCTATGAGGGTGCCCGTGTTTACGGATTTAGGGTTGTACCTGGTAGGTTCCTTGATAATTTGTGTCAGATTGAGGGAATCTAGCTTAGATTGTAGGATGGCTCGATGTTAAGCATATCCCAGTTTAGGTCACCTAACAGTACAAACTCTGAAGATAGATGGGGGGGCAATCAATTCACATATGGTGTCCAGGGCACAGCTGGGGGCTGAGGGGGGTCTATAACAAGCGACAACAGTGAGAGACTTATTTCTGGAAAGGTGGATTTTTAAAAGTAGAACTGTTTGGGCACAGACCTGGATAGCATGACATAACTCTGCAGGCTCTCTCTGCAGTAGGTTGCAACTCCACTCCCTTTGGGAGTTCTATCTTGGCGGAAAATGTTGTAGTTGGTGATGGAAATTTCAGAATTTTTGGTGGCCTTCCTAATCCAGGATTCAGACACGGCTAGGACATCAGGGTTGGCGGAGTGTGCTAAAGCAATGAATAAAACAAACTTAGGGAGGAGGGTTTTGATGTTAACATGCATGAAACTAAGGCTTTTACGGTTACAGAAGTCAACAAATGATAGTGCCTGGGGAATAGGAGTGGAACCGGGGGCTACAGGGCCTGGGTTAACCTCTACATAACCAGAGGAACAGAGGAGGAGTAGGATAAGGGTACGGCTAAAGGCTATAACAACTAGTCGTCTAGTGCGTTGGGGACAGAGAATAAAAGGAGCAGATTTCTGGGCGTGGTAGAATAGATTCAGGGCATAATGTACAGACAATGGTATGGTAGGATGTGAGTACAGTGGAGGTAAACCTAGGCTTTGAGTGACGATGAGAGAGGCTTCGTCTCTTGAGGCACCAGTTAAGCCAGGTGAGGTCTCCGCTTGTGTGTGGGGTGGAACAAAAGAGCTATCTAAGGCATGTTGAGCAGGACTGAGGGCTCTACAGTGAAATAAATCAATTAGAACTAGCCAAGACAGCAGTAGACAAGGCATATTGACATTAGAGAGATGCATAAAGCAAACACAGGTGTTGATCAGGAGAGCTAAGACAACGGGTAAATGGCGATGAATGGGCAGAGCGGGTCAGTTAGGTACATACAGGACCTGAGTTCGAGGCTGGGGCCCGACAGGTAAACAAAATGAGGTACCGCGTTATTGAAACAGTCCAGGGCATCAGCTGTGTAGCCGAGTGATCATAGGGTCAAAAGAGCAGCAATAGGTGAGACAGGGTGCCGTTCGGTAGTCACTACTACACTAGGCGAGCAGGGGACACAGCGTTCAGAAAAGCTAGCGGGCCGGGGCTAGTAGATGGTTCTTCGGCGACATCGTAACAGAATAGCCTGTTGAGATCACATCGGGCGATCACGTCGACAGTCCAGTCGTGATGGATCGGCGGGGCTCCGTGTCAACAATAAAGGGTCCAGAGCAATTGGCAAAGGAGGCCCTAGAATAGCCCTATAATTAGCTGGTATATGGGCCTAGCTCGAGACTAGCTCAAGGCTAGCTGGTGCTTGCATCGGGACAGAGGCGTTAGCTAACAGTAGCCACTCGTTTGCAGCTAGCTAGCTGCGATGATCCGGTGTAATGATCCAGAGTGGCAGGAATCCGGTGATTGGTCGAGAGAAGCAGTCCGATATGCTCTGGGTTGATATTGCGCTGAGCAGACTGGCAGGTGTTGTTCGAGCTAAGGCTGGCTGGCTGGCTGGTGACCAAGAAAAAGGTGAAGACCGCTAGCCGTGGCTAACAAAGACTAGGAGCTAGTTAGCTGGCTAGCTCCTGATGGAATAAAAATAGCAGATCCGTACCACATTGGGTGAGGCGGGTTGCAGGAAAGTATATTTAGTTTGTAGATAGAAATGAGATTAAGATATATACGAAGAAGACCGGCTATTTACACTGGATAAGACAAGGATAAACACCATGTCCTACTGCTACGCCATCTTGGATGTGGTTGAGGATAGGGTTAATGTTGAACCAGGATGTGGACATGAAGCTAGGGTACGGTTGTGGTTGAGGATATGGTTAATACAGAACCAGGATTAGGGTTGTAACTGGGATGTTGACATGAACCTAGGGTTAGGGTTGTGGTTGAGACTAGGGTTAGGGTTAGGGTAAACCAGCATGTGGATATGAAGCTAGGGTTAGGGATAGGGATAGCAGCATCGCTCATCTGTCACCCAAGATTAATTTAATTAACTTATTGAGCGTCTCATTACAAAGGGAACTGATGGTGAGCTGCTCATGACAAAGCGAACCGGTAAATGACAATGAGGGGGGCGCCAGAACAACAAGACTACTCTGTCTTTGTTTGCTTTGTTGAATAGCTTCATTTGCATCCAGCGTACGTACAGAAGCTATACTGATTATGGCAAAGCAAACACACACACACACACACACACACACACACACACACACACACACACACACACACACACACACACACACACACACACACACACACACACACACACACACACACACACACACACACACACACACACACACACACACACACACACACACACACACACACACACACACACACACACACACACACACACACACACACACACACACACACACACACACACACACACACACACACACACACACACACGTACACATTCACAGAGGAGTTTCCACTACAATACTCATTGGAACACAGTGCCCAGGCTATCTGCATTTTACTTTGGTTTGTGCAGACAAGGAGAGCGTAGGAGTGGGAACCTGGGGGCAAACTGAGTCTCTCTACTGTTAGGTCCACTCAACATCCTAAAGAGAGAGCTGGCAGAGCCAAATTAACAACACTCTGTTAGAGCATTAAACATTCACTGCCATTAAACAATCGCATGTTCATTCTGCCTGCCTGCCTGCCTGTCTGTCTCGTCCCGACTCCCGACCCCAACACGTTCATTACTATGGGACAGCTGGAGATCTCATTTGAATATTGAAACAATGTTGCAAAAGTCAGAGAGACAGACAGCCATGTTTATACAAACCCCGCTGTTGAAAAGGAAATGTTCATCTAAAAGAAATGTCAGATGTCTAGATGCTTTTTATAGTGGAGATGAAGTTCCTTACTTCCCTGCCTGATGAGACAGTGGATTACGCAGTCAGATGGAACAGAGTAAATAGGCATTTTAACATCAAAGATTTAGCCGGTGGTAATTTGTGGAATAGACACCAGCTGGAATGCGCTTTTAACCAATCAGGATTAGACCCACCTGTTGTATAAATCATATTATAAACTGCGTGGTTTGAGCCCTGAAAGCTGTGGTATATCAGACTGTATTGTTTATCTTTATTTATCTAGGCAAGTTAGTTAAGAACAAATTCTTATTTTCAAATCCACATTGCGGTTAACTGCCTTGTTCAGGGGCAGAACGACAGATTTTTACCTTGTCAGCTCGGGGATTTGATCTTGCAACCTTTCGGGTACTGGTCCAACGCTCTAACCACTGGGCTACCTGTCGCCCCCTGTATACCACGGGTATGACAAAACATTTCATTTTACTGCTCTAATTACGTTAGTAACCAGTTTATAATAGCAATAAGACACCTCGGGGGGTTTGTGATATATAGCCAATATACCACGGCTAAGGACTGTGTTCTAGCACTCCACGTCGCGTCATGCATAAGAACATCCCTTAGCCGTGGTATATTGGCCATATATCACACCCCCTCGGGCCTTACTGCTTAAGTAACTCATATTTTAAACACATTTATGAACAATTAACAGATTGTGCAAGATGGATGTCTTCCTCCTCCTCCTTCTTGCAGCGTTCTCAAGGCCGATGGACAACCAGCGCTAACCCAGCGCTAACTGTTCTGTTCTGTTCTATCTATGTCCTGTCCTAACTCTGTCCTGTCCTTACTCTGTCCTATCCTAACTCTTTCCTGTCCTAACTATGTCCTGTCCTATCTTTCTCCTGTCCTATCTCTGTCTTGTCCTGTCCTAACTCTGTCCCATCTCTTTCCTAAACACGGTCAAACCATCCCCCGGAAACCATCCAATCTTCTTCTGCACTCAAAGTGAGTGGCTGTGTTAATACACCATGAGACATGAGAGTCTCAGGACATACTTCGCATTTTATGTTGTATTTCATTCTATGAATGTCAGTATTGTCCCAGCGTGTTGCACAATAGTTTTCAAAATTGTAATGATTACTGCTGCAGAGAATATGTTTGATTATATACTTAACACAAATATAACCTCAGCATGTGAAGTGTTATCCCATGTCTCATGAGCTGAAATTAAAGATCCCAGAAATGTTCCATCAGCACAGAAAGCTTATTTCTCTCAAATGTTGTGCACACATTTGTTTACATCCCTGTGAGCATTTCTGCTTTGCCAAGATAATCCATCCACCTGACAGGTGTGGCATATCAAGAAGTTGATTAAACAGCACGATCATTACACAGGTGCACCTTGTGCTGGAGGAGAACATGGTGGGGGAGAAGTGGAGGGAGTGGATGTGGAGGAGGGGGATGGATGGATGGGAGGGCAGAAGGAGGAGGGAAGTGGGGAGTGCAATAATAATGAAAGCAATAAAAAGCAACAAAAAGCCTGCTCCAACAGGTCTGATCCATGCCTCAACTAAGACATTCTGTCATCGTGTGTGTGTGTGTGTGTGTGTGTGTGTATGTGTGTGTGTGTGTGTGTGTGTGTGCGTGCGTGCGTGCGTGCGTGCGTGCGTGCGTGCGTGCGTGCGTGCGTGCGTGCGTGCGTGCCCACACTGAGCTGTCACAATGATTGACATCGCCCATCAATGACTGGAGGCTACAGCACCAATAATTTCACACCCAGACTTTGTGTTATTCATTAATAACACATGTATCTGTCTGATTATTACTGTATGTGTTCAGTTGTGGTTGAAGGCTTGCATCTTATCCTCTTCACTCCAAACGTTTGAAATCAAATAATGTTGATATTAATTCCATACATGTTTGAAATTAAATCCACACGTTTTAAACTAAATCCAACACGTTTAGAGATTAATCTACCACCACCCCAAAAAATACATTTTCGTGACAACTGTGACCATGAAAACTAGAAAAGAAAGCAAGATAAAAAATAGTCTACCAGGAAAGAGAAGACACATACCCACAAATATCAAAAATATCTAATAATCAAGCATGGATCAACATCTGCTAGTCCCCGATACCTTAGCGTGTAGACATCACGACACAAACAAAAAACAAATAAATAAACCAAGACAAGCTGGCATCGGTACCATAGATATAGAACTAGAGCCCTGTGCCCATACACATATATACTGGATGTATATCTATGGTGGGTACCTACAGCTATTCCTCTGGCTGCCGTCCATGGATCCTGGAGAAGAAGACATCCCAGCGGTGTTGTAGATCAGAGCCAGAGGAAAGAGAGAGGAGAGGAGGGCAGGATGAGGACTGGGTGAGGCGGCAGAGAGGCGATGTTGCCAACTCTCAATCACAACACCGTCTGTCTCTCTCTGCCTCTCATCCTAAGAGGCTGCTTTAACCACTAACTCACACATACACTCACACACGCAAACACGCACATATAATATTACACACACACAATCTCTCTCACACAGAAACACGGCAGCAATGTTCTCCCCGACACACACTGGCTGTCTGAAAGTATAGAGCTGCTGCCTGCAGGCTGACTGGTCTGGCTGTGGAGACAGAGAGGCTTCAGCATGGCTAGGAGCTGGAGATGGACCAATCAAACGGCTAGGAGCTGGGAATGTACCAATCACATGGCTAGGAGCTGGGAATGTATCAATCACACGGCTAGGAGCTGGGAATGTACCAATCACACGGCTAGGAGCTGGGAAAGTACCAATCACACAGCTAGGAGCTGGGAATGTACCAATCACACAGCTAGGAGCTGGGAATGTACCAATCACACAGCTAGGAGCTAGGAATGTACCAATCACACAGCTAGGAGCTGGGAATGTACCAATCACACAGCTAGGAGCTAGGAATGTACCAATCACACAGCTAGGAGCTATGAATGTACCAATCACACAGCTAGAAGCTAGGAATGTACCAATCACACAGCTAGGAGCTGGGATTGAACCCTTAGCCACAGTCATATATATATTTTTTTATTTGACCTTTATTTAACTAGGAAAGTCAGTTAAAAACAAATTCTTATTTACAATGACAGCGCAGGGCCCTTGTGCACCGCCCTATGGGACTCCCAATCACGGCCGGATGTGATACAGCCTGGATTCAAACCAGGGACTGTAGTGACGCCTCTTGCATGAGATGCAGTGCCTTAGAACGCAGCTCCACTCGGGAGCCCCATGTGAGGGGGAGCTGCACTCAGAACAGGGAGAGGAAGATAGAGGCAAATTGTGTGTGTGTGTGTGTGTGTGTGTGTGTGTGTGTGTGTGTGTGTCAGAGAGAGATGAGGAGTAAAAGAACCTCTGATATGATGTGTGTTGTCATAGTCACAATAAGGCTGAACATCCGGCCAATAATTAGCCTTTCTTCTCTCCTCCCTCATAACGCGCAGCTAATAACCCTCTATCATCATAATGTCAACACTGGCCTCAGTCCTCATGACTCAGATAGCTCAAGGCCTGGCTCAGTCTATACAACTATTACAACATCCTGCACCACTATCAACAGCTTTTTACCAATGCATACAAGAGGGACCGGAGGGAGCAGGAAATGTTATATTATTACTTATGAAGATCCTCAATTAGCTAGGGGGTGATTATGAAAGGGGAGGGGAGCACCAACTGGACATAGTTAATGGGATATGAAAACACATATTGGTTCACACGTTAATGACTCATTTTCTCAGGACATACAGGACTGTGTATTGGTTGTTTGTTTTTCTGATGAATAATTCTGTAATCGTAGATTCACTATTATACTGAATTCTATGAATGTAATCCTTGTCCCAGCATGTTGCACAGTAGTTTTCACAGTGTGAGTGATTATTGCTGCAGAGAATGTGTCCGATTAAATTCAAAATTACGCAATGTAAACATTTCATGATGACAAGAATGTGTTAAATATAATATTACGAATAATCATTTATTTATGCAGAAAAGTCACATTGAAATCTCATTTTCATATGAGCCCAAGCAAGCAGCACACTTAGAGTTAGTTACATGAGACACAACACAACCTAAAAATAACAATGAATGGAAGTTAAAACAGTGCAAAGTGCATAAGAGAGCAGGTTTAAAAACATGTACAATCTGTGGTCAGCACATCCCTCCAATCTGGGATTTAAAATCATCAATCAGAATAAAATGATCAAGTTGTAAACCCTTCTGCAAAGTGTTCCAAGATGATGTTAGCGCAGCTAAAAGCACTGTGTTGGGAACAATATATAAAATACAGTTCATTGATCTTAGACGGTCATTTCCATGACTCTGTTGGGTACGTTAAGTGCTTCAATATTTTGGCAGCGGAACCTAAAATGGCCTTCTAGACAAACATATAACAGTGAGTCTGTGGCCTTACAGTTAAGGACGGCCATCCTGCTAACTGATAGAAGGTACAGTGATGTGTAAGAGGCCTTGTGTTTGTTACAAATTTTAGAGCAGCATTCAGCATTGTTGATTCCTACGGCGACACACACACGTACACAATTTCCTTACCACAAATAGGGAAAGGACTTTGTTTTTTTGTCCATAGTAGTTTATTATTTTCTTCATAGAATTGGATAGACAAATGGCACACAAATTTGAATCCCATCATCAGTAACAATTCTCACATAAAATAAATACATACAGCACCTGGTCAGCATCACTGTAAAATATTCTCAACATCCCATGGGAGTGATTACTGAAGAATTTATTCACGTTTTTTCTTAAATGTCATTTACAAAACAAAGACAACATACAATAGTTTTCCGTCATGTTGACAGTATTGTCAAAGTGTTTTCCTTGATCTTTTTTTGTCCACATATTTTATACACATACGTACAAACATCTACAGTTTCTACACACGGTACAATGATAGCACGTTGATTTTTAAGTCACATTAAAAAACGGCAGTTTCATCTAAGTGGACATGAGCGTTAATTTACTGAGGGCGCTCTTTTGATGAAAACATGGTGGCCATTTTGAAATACTTACTTTTGGAAACCCATCTATTCTTGTGCCTGTTCACTAGGATAGGGCGAAAGATATCCCTTTTATTGCTTTGATTTATTTTCTCCTTGAACTTTAACCCCTACTGAAAGCAGAGAGAAGTACAACCATTTAACAGGATCACCAAAGACTTACCAACAACGGCATACTTTAAAAAACACAGACTAAACTTGCACCAAGTCATCCCACTCTGACCAAAAGCGGTCGTAGAACTGATACTGTACATAAAGACCCAAAGTGTCACCATACGACAGCAATACAAAAGCAGCGCCTGCTTTGGACAAACAGACCAGGCATACGAACAGCCAGAGAGATCATACACTACAAGCATGCTTAACATCCTGCTTATTGTGAAGGCTACTTTGACAAGCCTGCCACAGGGACCTTTGATCTTAGAGAGATATGAACAGAGAAAAGTTTAAAGGTTGATGGGTCTAAAACTAGAGTCCAGATTCTTATGCTGGAAACTACACGCATCTAATGGGATAATGGCTGGGATTTTGACACTCTCCAAAACCACTCTGCAATTGGTAACACACGTCATTTGAATTTGCTTTGTACAAATGTCATGTGCTTTTCTCATGATTACCACGCAACCTGTCAGGCAATCAGAGACAAAATGCCCAATCAGCAAAAGAGCGCCCAAGGCTGACACTATAAAGAACATCACATTGATCTAGATATCTATTGCATTAGTCTTTTAGTTCATAGATATGTTATAATGGCCCCTATTGACCTGTGCGCGTTCTTAGGGATGAAAACACCAGAACAGAAGTAGAAAAATATTTGGCACTCGCACTCACACATGCACGCACTCACACATAGAGAGCACAACAGAGATCACAAATTCAATCTGCACACATTGTTTTACACTTATCTTTCGCAAACGCACTCAAACACACTAGGTCTAGAACAAATGTGTCAGTTATGTGCACACACAAGTAACAACAGATGTCACATACAGACATACGCAACACTAAAGAGATACGATTTGAAGAAATAATTCCAGTACCACATCAGACACTGCTCTTGTACCAAGCACACAGCAACAGAGAAATCCCACAGGCCATACGTTTAACACGCCCAGTCTCCCTGCAGTCAGATGTCACACTCACACTACAGCTGAGCAATGGAGAGATCAGCTCTCTCACTGATTGTCACCACACTTGTGACACAAAGATTAAAAGGGATGGCGTGGACATGGTGACAAGTAAGCACATAATAATCAACAAAGGGCCAGATTCAACCAAGCCTGCCTTGCCAATGTACATGCCCTCCCTCTGAAGGGAATTGTTTTGTATTTTTTGGGGGGGGGGGCAATAAATTGTACATTTCTTATCACAAGGAAAATAGTGTTTTATAGTACGGTGGAAAAAAATACAGTTTGCATTTAATTGAGCCCTTAAAATGAATCTGTGAGTGACTAGTTGCTATATTCCCATGAGCCGTATGACTGAAGGATAATGTGCTTCGTAGCAGTGTACATGGATTCACTTGTGCTTCATTAATAGCGCATTGCTTGGAGACTGAACGGGCTGACTTCGGTCCTCCTAGGTATAATGTTCTGTATGCCTTAATAGACAGCAGAGGGCGGGGCACATGTTGGCCTTAGCTGAATGGAATGCTGATGCAAAGAGAGCATAAGACCACTATGTGATATGCAGGAAGCATGAGTTGTTATCCTGGGCTCATTGATGTATTCGTTATTTCAAAGTAACAATATTCTAGATTTTCAAAATGAAAGGATATCTCCACTGATGTGTTAAATAGGTGGTCATCGTATTTACTCATCTTTGTCTGGCGTTCCAATATCTTTACAGGGTCCTAACGATGCACTTTATGTATGTAGATCATTGTACATGAATGAGTGCCCCAGAGGTCTCATAGAACCAATTACAAGAACCATACAGAAGGATACATATGATGTAACTCTTTCTCCATCTCCCTCATACATACACCACATAAAATGATTTAGACATATGCAGTATTTCACTGCTTGAAGTAAATCTGATGTAGAAAAACAAATAGAGTAATTGTTTAGTGTGCATGGGGATCCATAATAAATACAAATATAAAACTAAAAACGATCCCTTCAAATTGCCATCAATAAATAAACTAAAATATTTACCAGTTATTGGTCATGTCATTATTTAAATTCTTACAATATACCTTCAACACAGTCTGTTTTCTATATGATAAAATAACTAGTATCAATGCCAAGTTTGAACAAATAATATATATCATTATTTTGAAGCAGGGAGCTTGGTGCATGTCACCTGGTTAGGGAAATATTGTTTGTAATATTCTCTTTCAGAGGAAGCCAATAAGAGATTTAAATGACAACGATCTTGTCCTTTCTTCCTCACAGATCCTAAAGGACAGAGGATATGATGCAAGCAATAGGCTGATCAACCAATGGGCTTCTATCATACGGCTTTCACTCATCAAGTCCATTCAGATTACAAAGGACAAGAAGCTTTGAAGTATGATTCACCACTATTATAATCAGCCAAAGCTGAAAAACATCCATTTAATATTCAAGTATTCATTTGAGCTCCGCTTTTTCAGTAGGAAGCTAAGTTACAGTGAAAGCTATTTTCAGGTGGAAATCTATTGGAGGGCATCTAACCTTATTTGAATGGCATGATGGTCAGCTATGGATGATAGGATGAATTGAGGGTGTATAGATGTTTGATCTCTTTTGTTGGGAAGTATCTATGATCAATTTATCCCCATTAAGCATTGTAGCTATCAAGCAGTATCTTTGCATCCTTTGGCAGTGGGTTATAAACTTGTATCTGTGTTGGCAAGATTTCATTCCGTCTAACCTGTAGGATCTCTTAGAAGAAAACCCAATGTGCTATTTTTTTCTCAGTAATCTGGGACTGTTGTGATACTGTTGATGGCAGTCAGTTTTTTGGTGTTTAATGGGCTGAGATTGTATGGTTGGTCGGGCCCTGATTGCAATGTGACCACTGCAGCTACACTCTTCTGCCTTCTGGTGGTGAATTGTGCTACTGCAGCACCTGGCCCCGTGTTTCAGGCAGCTTTAGAGCCAGGAAACTGCCGGCAGCGAGTGCTCCCGCAGCGAACAAGATGGGCACAGCCTTGGTGATGCCTACGAAGGACTGGAAGATGCTTATGCCCAGGACAGCAGCCAGCTTGCAAAGGGCATTTAAGAAGCCAAATGCAGTGGTCCTAAAAAAGAGAAGATAATGGAAATTGGCAGGGTAACTTCTCAGAACTTAACATGAAAACTGAAATATGTTTTCAATAAATCCAACTGCATAAAATACCAATTTATTCACTGTGCAAGAAGGAGCTGTAACACGGTAAAAAATGTGAGGTAGGTGCGCTTGCCTTTTATCCGAGGGGTACAGTTCCACAGTCAACACATCCAGGGCATTCCAGGAAGCTATGCTGATGCCGCCAAAGAGACATAAGAGGGCGATCATCCCCGACTCGGTACTGCCGAATGACAGGAAGAAACAGCTGACACAAGATATGACACTTGATCCCGCTGTGTAGGAAAAGAGATTGAGGGCGAAGAGAAAGAGAGAGAAAAAAAAAATCAAAGATAAGGGCTCTTTCTGTAGTAGGCTAATCATGAAATACTGTGGTATAGTAAAGCCTGCATGGTTCCTGTATCATCAGATGTATAATCTCACAAGAAGCACCTTTTCTTTGAATGTTGTATAAAGCATTAATAACACATTCATGAAGGCGTGACATACCCAACATCCTCAGACGTCCAATTTTGTCCATCAGCAGTGCTGACACAATGTTGCCGGGTAACACGGCCAATGTGCCCAGGAAGCTGACAAAGTAGATCATGTAGGCGTTGTTGTCATCAGTGAAGTCCAGCAGACAGCCTTCCTTGTTGTGTAGGAAGGTGCTGTTTACCAGTTTGCTGTTGATGATTCTGTTCTGGAACAAGTCTGACAAGAGAATTGAAAGCAAGAGAGGTGTCAAGAAGGGGCCACGGGTAGGATACTGCCCAGTTCAATGCTAGGCATGGACTGGGCTCCTAAATATTCTAAGCTCTACTCTATATCGTTTTATGCTTCTTGTTTTGGGAAAGACTTTTACCTGTATTGTAAAAGAGAGTTGCGATAAAGGTGCAGTTTCTGAAGAAGCTTCTGCTAGAGGTGATGTCCTCGAAGTAGCACTCCTCAAACACTGAGTCCTCAAACACCATGGACTTCATCTTAAGGTTGATGAACCTTGAGGACAATGGTAAAGTAAGAAAGACCTTGTATTTAACGGCCCAGCTGTATTAGAGTCGACTACCAATTAGTGTCCATTGCATAGTTGTGAAATTAAGGCCAGCACAGTTAACCATTCCTGATTAGATACAGAATGGCATTTAGCAAATTCACTAAGTTCTGTGTAATTTCATGAGTACTGACTTGTCGTTGAAGTACTGTCCTTGGCGGTGCACCTGGTTCTCCAAGGTGAAGTTGAAAGTCACATGCTCCACTCGCTCCTTGGTGAAGAACTTGGTGCGCGAGGCATATTCCTGCTTCTGGATGTACTTGATCATGTCAGGGAACCACACTGTCAGCCCATAGTAGCTGGGGGAGAAGTAAAATACAAAAGTAGTTTAACCAAATAAACATGACTATGTTTCTTCATTTTTCACCATGTTGAAATCAGTTGAGATTAAGTATGAACCTCAATGGCCAGTCTGTTAAGATGGCAGGAGACACACTTTTTTTATAACCTTTTTAGATTTGATATGATAAAACATTTCTTGAGCTTTCTGATTGATCAGAAAATAACCGGTTGGTGCACAGGCCGCTGATAACAACTAAGGTCATGCTACCTGAACGACATGGTAAACCAGACAGCCATCATCATGAAGGTGGTCCTTCTGTACTCTGGATTGAAGATGGCCAAGAAGTTACTCCGCACCTATAGCAACCCACAGAAAAGTACTAAGACATGCACCTAGGTTTTACAGCTGACTCGGTTAAAAACACAAAAACACACTATAAAACCCACTTAGCATAAATTGGGCTTTGGTCGTTTCGGATAAAATGCCTGCTAAGTGGCGTACATAATCTATGCAGTCTCATACAGTAAATGAACATATACTGTATGAAATATAAAATATATACACATAAAACCATCATATTCTCATACCTGTATAGGATCTTAAACATGACTTACCTGTTGGAATAGGCTGGTCAGCTTCAATTTATAGCGTCGCAAAGTTGATATGTCTCCTGCCATGTCCACCAGCTCATCCATCTGCTTTACAGTCTTGATGGTGGTGACCTGGGAAAATAATACCTTCCATTTTCAACTCATCTGTATGCAGTACATGTATACATTAGATTAGATTAGATCAGATTAGATTAGAACAACCATTTTCCTGTGAGGGAACTTCCCGTTTGGAGTGGTAAAAAAATGAACAAAAAATAGTAGGTCTAGCATATGCAGTAAACAAATAATAGTCTCTTCCAGCCTGGGGACGAGGTTACACAAAAATAAACAGCTAGGACAGGACAATACAACGTAATAAACCCTTTTTGCAGAAGAACCTTTTAATTCAAAGACTTGACATATTTGTCTCAGAAATACTCACAGAAAACACCTTCTCTGGGTGTCCCTTTGCTCTCATGTTGGTGTCGTGAACTTGTTTCAGAATCATCCAGCCTTCGTCGTGTTTGCCGTTCTGTTGGGAAATGATCTCATACTTCATCAAAAGCACTTACAGTTGAAACACATTACGAGTATTGTGAAACATCATGTCTGTGTGAAGTATCTAAGGGTGTACTGTAATGTGCCTGAATATAATTTCCATTATTTGCAATAAAACCTTATATTTTGGGTTATGCTAGTAGAGTAAGTTGTGCTAAGCTCAAGAATCAATGTGTACAGTGCATTCAGAAAGTTTTCAGACCTCTTGACTTTTCCACATTTTGTTATGTTACAGCCTTATTCTAAAATGGATTCCATCATTTCTTCCCTTATCAATCTACAAATAATACCCCATAATGACTAAGCAAAAACAGGTTTACAGAAATGTTTGCAAAACAAATGTACAATAATTCAAATGTATGTAAGTGTTCAGACCCTTTACTCAGTACTTTTTTGAAGCACCTTTGGCAATGATTACAGCTTTGAGTCTTCTTGGGTATGAAGCTACAAGCTTGGCACACCTGTATTTGTGGAGTTTCTCCCATTCTTCTCTACAGATCCTCAAGCTCTGTCAGGTTGGATGGGGAGCATCGCTACACAGTTATTTTCAGGTCTCTCCAGGGATGTTCGATTGGGCTCAAGTCCGGGCTCTGGCTGGGCCACTCAAGGACATTCAGACACTTGTCCCGAAGCCACTCCTGCGTTGTCTTAGCTGTGTGCTTAGGGTTGTTGTCCTGTTGGAAGGTGAACCTTTGCCACAGTCTGAGGTCCTGAGCACTCTGGAGCATTCAGGCCAAAGAGTTCAATATCGGTTTCCATCAGACCAGAGAATCTTGTTTCTCATGGTCTTAGTCCTTTAGGTGCCTTTTGGCAAACTCCAAGCGAGCTGTCGTGCCTTTTACTGAGAAGTGGCTTCCTTCTGGCCACTCCACCATAAAGGCCTGATTAGTGGAGTGCTGCAGAGATGGTTGTCTTTCTGGAAGGTTCTCCCATCTCCACAGAGAAACTCTAGAGCTCCTCTGTTTATTCAAGCTCAAGTACTGCCATTGATTTTCTAACCGAAATTGTAAATTGGCCACTCAGAAATATTCAATGTCATCTTGGTAAGCAACTCCACTGTATATTTGGCCTTGTGTTTTAAGTTATTGTCCTGCTGAAAGGTGAATTTGTCTCACAGTGGCTGTAGGAAAGCACACTGAAGCAGGTTTTCCTCTAGGATTTTGCCTGTGCTTAGCTCTATTCGGTTTATTTTTATCCTAAAAAACTAGCATTCCAATAACATGATGCAGCCACCACAATGCTTGAAAATAAGAAGAGTGGTACTTAGTGATGTGTTGTGTTGGATTTGCCCCAAACATAACGCTTTGTATTCAGGAAAGAAAGTTAATTTCTTTGCCACATTTTTTGCAGTTTTACTTGAATGTTTTGAAAAATATATATATATATATATTTACAGGCTTCCTTATTTTCACTCTTTCATTTAGGTTAGTATTGTGGAGTAGCTACAATGTTGTTGATCCATCCTCAGTTTTCTCCTATCACAGCCATTAAACTCTGTAACTGTTTTAAAGTCACCATTGATTGGTCTCATGGTGAAATTCCTGAGCGGTTATCTAACTCTTTGGCAACTAAGTTAGGAAGGACACCTGTATCTTTGTAGTGACTGGGTGTATTGATACACCATCCAAACTGTAATAAATAACTTCACCATGCTCAAAGAGATATTAAACGTATGCTTTCCCCCCCCCCCCATCTACCAATAGGTGCCCTTCTTCGCAAGGCATTGGAAAACCTCCCTGGTATTTGTTGTTGAATCTGTGTTTGAAATTCACTGCTCGACTGAGGGACCTTACAGATAATTGTATGTGTGGGGTACAGAGATGAGGTAGTCATTGAAAAATCATGCTAAACTATTGTACACAGATTGATTCCATGCAACTTATTATGTGACTTGTTAAGAAAATATTTACTCCTGAACTTATTTAGGCTTGCCATAACAAAGGGTTTGAATACTTACTGACTCAAGACATTTCAGCTTTTTGTTTTTTTATTAATTTGTAAAAAAAATTAAAATCATAATTACACTTTGACATTATGGACTCTTGTATGTATGCCTCGACACAATCCTGTCTCGGAGCTCTAGGAACAATTCTTTGAACATCATAGCTTGGTGTTTGCTTTGACATGCTCTGCCAACTGTGGGACCTTATATAGACAGCTGTGTGCACCTTTCCAAATCATGTCCAATCAATTGAATTTACCACAGATGGACTCCAATCAAGATGTAGAAACATCTCAAGGATGATCAATGGAAACAGGACGCACCTGATCTCAATTTCGAGTCTCATAGCAAAGGGTCTGAATACTTATGTAAATAAGGTATTTCTGTTTTTTTAATTTTAATACATTTGCAAAAATTTCTATAAACCTGTTTTTGCTTTGTCATTATGGGGTATTGTGTGTAGATTGATGAGGAACATTTTTTTATTTAATCCATTTTAGAATGAGGCTGTAACGTAACAAAATGTGGAAACAGTCTGAATAAAGAAAAGGGGTCTGAATATTTCTCGAATGCACTGTAAATCTGAAGAATTGAAAATACTAAATTAACAATATCCCAGAGTGTGCCTTTAAAAGGTATGATCCGCAATATTTACTGCTGTTCAATAGCCAACTCAGGTAATGATATATAAGGCATCAAATGATTGAGGTTAGAATTGGACTTGGGTAAACTGCTTCTACAGTGGGGAGAACAAGTATTTGATACACTGCCGATTTTGCAGGTTTTCCTACTTACAAAGCATGTAGAGGTCTGTCATTTTTATCATAGGTACACTTCAACTGTGAGAGACGGAATCTAAAACAAAAATCCAGAAAATCACATTGTATGATTTTTAAGTAATTAATTTGCATTTTATTGCATGACATAAGTATTTGATCACCTACCAACCAGTAAGAATTCCGGCTCTCACAGACCTGTTAGTTTTTCTTTAAGAAGCCCTCCTGTTCTCCACTCATTACCTGTATTAACTGCACCTGTTTGAACTCATTACCTGTATAAAATACACCTGTCCACACACTCAATCAAACAGACTCCAACCTCTCCACAATGGCCAAGACCAGAGAGCTGTGTAAGGACATCAGGGATAAATTGTAGACCTGTACAAGGCTGGGATGGGCTACAGGACAATAGCCAAGCAGCTTGGTGAGAAGGCAACAACTGTTGGCACAATTATTAGAAAATGGAAGAAGTTCAAGATGACGGTCAATCACCCTCGGTCTGGGGCTCCATGCAAGATCTCACCTCGTGGGGCATCAATGATCATGAGGAATGTGAGGGATCAGCCCAGAACTACACGGCAGGACCTGGTCAATGACCTGAAGAGAGCTGGGACCACAGTCTCAAAGAAAACCATTAGTAACACACTACGCCGTCATGGATTAAAATCCTGCAGCGCACGCAAGGTCCCCCTGCTCAAGCCAGCGCATGTCCAGGCCCGTCTGAAGTTTGCCAATGACCATCTGGATGATCCAGAGGAGGAATGGGAGAAGGTCATATGGTCTGATGAGACAAAAATAGAGCTTTTTGGTCTAAACTCCACTCGCCGTGTTTGGAGGAAAAAGAAGGATGAGTACAACCCCAAGAACACCATCCCAACCGTGAAGCATGGAGGTGGAAACATCATTCTTTGGGGATGCTTTTCTGCAAAGGGGACAGGACGACTGCACCGTATTGAGGGGAGGATGGATGGGGCCATGTATCGCGAGATCTTGACCAACAACCTCCTTCCCTCAGTAAGAGCATTGAAGATGGGTCGTGGCTGGGTCTTCCAGCATGACAACGACCCGAAACACACAGCCAGGGCAACTAAGGAGTGGCTCCGTAAAAAGCATCTCAAGGTCCTGGAGTGGCCTAGCCAGTCTCCAGACCTGAACCCAATAGAAAATCTTTGGAGGGAGCCGAAAGTCCGTATTGCCCAGCGACAGCCCCGAAACCTGAAGGATCTGGAGAAGGTCTGTATGGAGGAGTGGGCCAAAATCCCTGCTGCAGTGTGTGCAAACCTGGTCAAGAACTACAGGAAACGTATGATCTCTGTAATTGCAAACTAAGGTTTCTGTACCAAATATTCAGTTCTGCTTTTCTGATGTATCAAATACTTATGTCATGCAATAAAATGCAAATTAATTACTTAAAAATCATACAATGTGATTTTCTGGATTTTTGTTTTAGATTCCTTCTCTCACAGTTGAAGTGTACCTATGATAAAAATTACAGACCTCTACATGCTTTGTAAGTAGGAAAACCTGCAAAATTGTCAGTGTATCAAATACTTGTTCTCCCCACTGTATATGGACTTATGAGAAAGCGACCCTTGCTTACCTCTAAGAAGAAGCGCGGGCTTTCTGGCATGGTGGTGAGAGAAACAATAGCCGCAACAGAGGGAAATGCACACACCAGGACGAACACACGCCAGCTGTGGAACTGGTACGCTGACCCCATCTGGAAACTCCAGCCTGGGAGGAGAGGAGCAGAGAGAGAGAAATGGGACGAAGCACAAACTGTATCCCTGCGTAATCACTAGATACAACTTTGTGGTAAGGCACTTTGAGCGTTTTTGGGGCCATATCCGTGATGATTGAATTCCTGCCATAGGCTACTCACCATAGTGTGGGATGATGGCCCATGCCATAGCTGAGGCATAGATGCCACCAATCATCCAGAACATGCAGAGCCAACTGAGGTGCTCCCCACGTTTCTCCTGGGCTAGAAACTCTGAGTAGTAGGAGAACACAATGGGGATGGAACCACCGATCCTGAAAGGATTAGCATAGAGAAACAAACCACTGGAGGTTAAATGAAATCAAACTTGAAGATAATATTTGGTGGTAGGAGCGCTACATAGCTTCCAAGATGGTGCTATTGGGATGAAAGGTCTTCCTTAGCATTAAAGCAAAGAAAATCTAACTCTCCTAATTATAAACAGTGCCTTCAGAAAGTAGTCATACCCCTTGAATTATTCCACATTTTGTTGTGTTACAGCCTGAATTCAAATATATATTTTTTCTCAACCATCAACACACAGTACCCCATAATGACAAAGTGAAAACATGTTTTTAGACATTTTTGCAAATTTGGGGAAAATTAAATACAAAATATCTAATTTACATAAGTATTCACACCCCTGAGTCAATACATGTTAGAATCACCTTTAGCAGCGATTACAGCTCAGAGTCTTTCTTGGTAAGTCTCTAAGAGCTTTGCAAACCTGGATTGTACAATATTTGCACATTACTCATTTTAAAATTCTTCGAGCTCTGTCAAGTTGGTTGTTGATCACTGCTAGACAGCCATTTTCAAGTACTGCCATATATTTTCAAGACGAAATTGTAACTAGATCACTCAGGAATATTCAATGTCATCTTGGTAAGCAACTCTACTGTATATTTGGCCTTGTGTTTTAGATTATTGTCCTGCTGAAAGGTGAATTTTGCTCACAGTGTCTGTAGGAAAGCAAACTGAAGCAGGTTTTTCTTCTAGGATTTTGCCTGTGCTTAGCTCTATTCAGTTTATTTTTATCCTAAAAAACAAGCATTCCAATAACATGATGCAGCCACCACAATGCTTGAAAATATGAAGAGTGGTACTCAGTGATGTGTTGTGTTGGATTTGCCCCAAACATAATGCTTTGTATTCAGGACAGAAAGTTAATTTTTTGCCACATTCTTTGCAGTTTTACTTTAACGCCTTATTGCAAACAGGATGCATGTTTTGAAAAATAAAATCTATAAAGGCTTTCTTATTTTCACTCTTTCATTTAGGTTAGTATTGTGGAGTAGCTACAATGTTGTTGATCCATCCTCAGTTTTCTCCTATCACAGCCATTAAACTCTGTAACTGTTTTAAAGTCACCATTGATTGGTCTCATGGTGAAATTCCTGAGCGGTTATCTAACTCTTTGGCAACTAAGTTAGGAAGGACACCTGTATCTTTGTAGTGACTGGGTGTATTGATAAACCATCCAAACTGTAATAAATAACTTCACCATGCTCAAAGAGATATTAAACGTATGCTTTTATCCCCCCATCTACCAATAGGTGCCCTTCTTTGCGAGGCATTGGAAAACCTCCCTGGTATTTGTGGTTGAATCTGTGCTGGAAATTCACTGCTCGACGAATATTCAAAAATCATGTTAAACACTATTATTGCACACAGAGTGAGTCCATGCAACTTATTATGTGACTTGTTAAGCAAATGTTTACTCCTGAACTTATTTAGGCTTGCCATAACAAAGGGGTTGAATACATTTACATTTGAAGACATTTCAGCTTTTCATTTTTTAATCATTTGTAAAAAATTCTAATAACATAATTCCACTTTGACATTATGGGCTATTGTGTGTAGGCCGATGACACAACATTTCAATTTAATCCATTTTAAATTCAGGCTGTAACACAGCAAAATGTGGAAAAAGTCAAGGGGTTTGAATAATTTCTGAAGGCACTGCAACTATATTAATAAGCCCTTAAGCCCACCTGCATCTGTGTGTCACTCATTCACCATCCATCAGTTTTCAGAATCTTACCCAACACCAGAAAGTAGTCTGCATAAGAGAAAGGTGCTGTAGCCCTGAACAAAGGAGGAGAAGAAGGAGAAGACGCTGTTGATGGAGAGACAGATAAGAAGGGACTGGCGTCGGCCGATCCGGTCAGCGAGCCCACCCCACACGAATGCCCCGACCATCATTCCCAGATAAACAATCAGACCTGCAGAGGATGGAGAGAGACAATGAGAGAGATTCATGTTTCAAACAGACCTGCAGAGGACGGAGAGAGACAATGAGAGAGATTCATGTTTCAATCAGACCTGCAGAGGACGGAGAGAGACAATGAGAGAGATTCATGTTTCTATCAGACCTGCAGAGGACGGAGAGAGACAATGAGAGATATTCATGTTTCTATCAGACCTGCAGAGGACGGAGAGAGACAATGAGAGAGATTCATGTTTCTATCAGACCTGCAGAGGACGGAGAGAGACAATGAGAGAGATTCATGTTTCTATCAGACCTGCAGAGGACGGAGAGAGACAATGAGAGAGATTCATGTTTCTATCAGACCTGCAGAGGACGGAGAGAGACAATGAGAGAGATTCATGTTTCAATCAGACCTGCAGAGGACGGAGAGAGACAATGAGAGAGATTCATGTTTCAATCAGACCTGCAGAGGACGGAGAGAGACAATGAGAGAGATTCATGTTTCAATCAGACCTGCAGAGGACGGAGAGAGACAATGAGAGAGATTCATGTTTCAAACAGACCTGCAGAGGACAGAGAGAGACAATGAGAGAGATTCATGTTTCAATCAGACCTGCAGAGGACGAAGAGAGACAATGAGAGAGATTCATGTTTCAAACAGACCTGCAGAGGACAGAGAGACAATGAGAGAGATTCATGTTTCTATCAGACCTGCAGAGGACGGAGAGAGACAATGAGAGAGATTCATGTTTCAAACAGACCTGCAGAGGACAGAGAGAGACAATGAGAGAGATTCATGTTTCAAACAGACCTGCAGAGGACGGAGAGAGACAATGAGAGAGATTCATGTTTCAAACAGACCTGCAGAGGACAGAGAGAGACAATGAGAGAGATTCATGTTTCTATCAGACCTGCAGAGGACGGAGAGAGACAATGAGAGATATTCATGTTTCAATCAGACCTGCAGAGGACAGAGAGAGACAATGAGAGATTCCTGTTTCAATCAGACCTGCAGAGGACAGAGAGAGACAATGAGAGATTCATGTTTCAATCAGACCTGTGCATACAGCTGCTTTATTTGCTAACCTTCGGCACAACACGTGGGTCGTTCCACCTCAAAAAGCACAAGAGGATTTCGACACCCAGCCATCTCAGATTGTTCTGAAATCGTTTATGTTGTTAGAAACAGATAAGATTAGCATTCCTGCAACATTATTTTGTTGAAATATCATTTGACCTCTTTGGTAATTGATTGCACCCAAATTGCCATTGAAATGTATAGGATTCATATAATATTGAATAAATATATTACCTAACTCTTTTCTAACAATGAGTTAGACATGAGGAATCAAAATAAACAGTCAAACGTTTATATTATATTAATTCTATATATTAAAATGGCCAATTTGGGTGCAATCAATTAACAAAATAACGATGCAAGAATGCTAATCTGATCGGTTTGGGTTCAAAGTTCTACGGTAAATCCCTCACATTTTGAGACGTTGTCATCAAAACTCACATAAATGACTGTCTTCCAATGTACCCCCCAAAAAAGATTTGCATTTGTGCTATCTGCCAATTGCACTGTGTAAACCTGCGGTTAGGTGTGTGTGTGGCCAGACACCGTCACACACTCACAGACACCCAAACATGCAGATATACACACACACACACACACACACACACACACACACACACACACACACACACACACACACACACACACACACACACACACACACACACACACACACACACACACACACACACACACACACACACACACACACAAAGCTCAAGGGCAGTGAAAGGGGGAGGTGCGGGATGGAGGAGGCTATTTATAGATGGTTTTCCCCTTTATGTGAGAATGAACTCTCTGTCAGCGGAAGAAGAAGGAACCTGTCAGGAGACAGACAGACGTGTCTGAGAGACAAGATCAAAGCAAGCTGCAGAGCATGCTTTACCGCAGAACGACAGGGTTTAATTGAATTTGCATTGGGACCGATAAAACCCCCCACATTTGACACTCGATCAGAGAAATACAGTCTTCAACATGCTCCAAAAAAATGTTAAGGGTTCACTTATCTAGCATGTAAATCAATCAAATCAGTTAAAAAGACACAGTTTAAGGGTCACACTTACCCAACATGCCCTTGCTTTCCTCTGACAGACACATATCCTTCTCGGCACTGGGGAGCACAAAACCCACCACAAAGATCTCCACACCGTCTGCCATGAGCGCCAGCCCCAGCACAAAGTAGAGGGTCCACTGGAACTTCCCATGGCCACACTCCTGCAGGATGGTCTCGTACTGCTGGGCTAGCTCTTCTTGGTCCTTCCGCCGCTCCCCCTCAAACTGTGCCATGTCCCTGAACTGCTGCCCATCTCCCCCTGCTAGGCCGTCAGCAGCCTTGCTCGAGTCAGCGCGGGGAATGCCCTGGTACTCGCCCTCGTAGATCTCGTCGTCTTCGTCGTGACCTTCTGTGGAGTCGCTGTGGCCACCTTCATCGTCATTGGCTGCCTGGCTGTCGCCCCGGTAGTAACCACCGTCCTGCCCCCCAGGCACTACAGGGTAGTCATCGTCGTCGTTTTCCTCGAAGCGGGCATAGGAGCGTTTGCTGTACTCGTCGGTCATCTTGTCCACACCGCGGCCCACTTTCTTGGCCGCCTGGCGCTTGACCTCTTTGGCAATGTCTTTGGCGCCCTTTATAAAGGCTGTCTTGTTCTGATAGCCGTCCTCCATTATTGAAGTGTTGAGGAATCTCAAAGACAGGGTTTATCACCTGAAAAGTAGGTTGTGAACTCAGGAATCTCTGGGGAGTGTTTATGTCAGGTAGCGTTCCAGTTTACCCTCAACAGGGTGGCGGAGAGTTGAGCTGAATTGGATCACAGGGCCCGCTCTGTGATGGACAGCTCCTCTACAGAGGGAAAGCGCAAACACATTGTCAGTCACATGGACCATACTTCAGAATCAGGGTTGGGGTCAATATAATTGTAAACAAATACTGTATAGTTTAAAACATGTTTGAAACCATAATTGTGATCTAATGGAGTCCTTGCATCCATCCCTCAGCTCTTTATCAAAACAAGTGGCGGGGGTAGCAATTTGTTGTTTTGCGAATCGCAGATTGCCCCTTTAAGTACCATTCCATCTCTATAATGCTCAATAAATGAGTAAGCCTGTTACTGTTGCTAGGGGGAGAGTATTTCTAAGCAGTTGCCAAGCAGCATCTTATCTCAATTTGCACTCTCTGAACTGATTAGGAATGGCTGTTCTCCTGTTGACATATTGTGTCTGGTGTCCATCTGATAACAACTCAACACCAGGGAAACTATAACAGGGACATACTGAAAAGGGTAGCAGCAATTCCTATTGGACTGTGGATTCATGGATAAGTCAAAAGCAATATTTTTTCAAACATATGGAAAGGACATTTGAAATCATATAAAGTAAGAGAATGAATCCAAATGTGTATTATTGCAATGCACAAATAATGTTGCTTTTGACTTATACTGTTTAATTTGAAAATGGCCTCTCTCACATGTTAAGATGCAGAATCGACCATACTGGAAATAAAAAGCCTGTAAAATGTGGATAACACTTAGTGAAGAGGTGACTCCGGGATACTGGCCTTCTAGGCAGAGTTCCTCTGTCTAGTGTCTGTTCTTTTGCCCATCTTAATCTTTTATTTTTACTGGCCAGTCTGAGATATTGGCTTTTTCTTTGCAACTCTGCCTAGAAGGCCAGCATCCCGGAGTCGCCTGTTCACTGTTTTCAGCTGTGCTAACATTATTTCAAAAGGGTTTTCTAATGATCAATTAGCCTTTTAAAATGATAAACTTGAATTAGCTAACACAACATGCCATTGGAACACAGGAGTGATGGTTGCTGATAATGGGCCTCTGTACGCCTATGTAGATATTCTACTAAAAATCAGCCGTTTCCAGCTACAATAGTCATTTACAACATTAACAATGTCTACACTGTATTTCTGATAAATTCTATGTTATTTTAATGGTCAAAAAATGTGCTTTTCTTTCAAAAACAAGAACATTTCTGAGTGACCCCAAACTTTTGAACAGTAGTGTATATATATATTTTCATCAATCTACACACAATTCTCCATAATGTCAAAGAGAAAATAGGTTTTTATAAATGTTTGCAAATGTATTCAAATGAAAAAACATGAATACCTTATTTACATAGGTATTCAGACCCTTTGCTATTAAACTCTAAATTGAGCTCAGGTGCATCCTGGTTCCATTGATCATCCTTGAGATGTTTCTACAACTTGATTGGAGTCCAACTGTGGTAAATTCAATTGATTGGACATGATTTGGAAAGGCACACACCTGTCTATATAAGGTCCCACAGTTGACAGTGCATGTCAGAGCAAAAACCAAGCCATGAGGTCTAAGGAATTGTCCGTAGAGCTCAGAGACATGATTGTGCTGAGGCACAGATTTCCTATTTAACCTTTATTTAACTAGGAAAGTCAGTTAAGAACAAATTCTTATTTACAATGACGGCCTACACCAGCCAACCCTGGACGACGCTGAGCCAATTGTGCGCCACCCTATGGGACTCCCAATCATGGCCGGTTGTGATACAGCCTGGATTCGTACCATGGTGTCTGTAGTGACGCCTCTACCACTGAGATGCAGTGCCTTAGACAGCTGTGCTACTCGAGAGCAGATCTGGGGAAGGGCACCAAAAAATGTCTACAGCATTGAAGGTACCCAAGAACACAGTGGCCTCCATTATTCTTAAATGGAAGAAGTTTGGAACCACCAAGACTCTTCCTAGAGCTGGCAGCCCAGCCAAACTGAGCAATCTGGGGAGAAGGGCCTTGGTCAGGGAGTTGACCAAGAACCCGATGGTCACTCTGACAGAGCTCCAGAGTTCCTCTGTGGAGATGGGAGAACCTTCCAGAAGGACAACCATCTCTGCAACACTCCACCAATTAGGCCTTTATGGTAGAGTGGCCAGACGGAAGCCACTCCTCAGTAAAAGGCACATGACAGCCCGCTTGGAGTTTGCCAAAAGGCACCTAAAGGACTCAGAACATGAGAAACAAGATTCTCTGGTCTGATGAAACCAAGATTGAACTCTTTGGCCTGAATGCCAAGTGTCACATCTGGAGGAAACCTGGCACCATCCCTTCTGTGAAGCATGGTGGTTGCAGCATCATGCTGTGGGGATGTTTTTCAGCGGCAGGGACTGGGAGACTAGTCAGGATCAAGGGAAAGATGATCGGAGCAAAGTACAGAGAGATCCTTGATGAAAACCTGCTGCAGAGCGCTCAGGACCTCAGACTGGGGCGAAGGTTCACCTTCCAACAGGACAACATCCCCAAAGCCCATAGCCAAGACAACGCAGAAGTGGCTTCGGGACAAGTCTCTGAATGTCCTTGAGTGACCCAGCCAGAACTCAGACTTGAGCCCAATCGAACATCTCTGGAGAGACCTGAAAATAGCTGCACAGCAAAGCTCCCCATCCAACCTGACAGAGCTTGAAGATCTGCAGAGAAGAATGGGAGAAACTCCCTAAATACAGGTGTGCCAAGATTGTAGCGTCATACCCAAGAAGACTCAAGGCTGTAATCGCTGCCAAAGGTGCTTCAACAAAGTACTGAGTAAAGGGTCTGAATACAGGGTCAGAATACTTATGTAAATGTAATATTTCAGTTGTGTATTTTTAATACATTTGCAAACATTTCTAAAAACCTGTTTTTGCTTGGTCATTATGGGGTATTGTGTGTAGATTGATGAGGGGAAAAAACCAATTGAATCCATTTTAGAATATGGCTGTAACGTAACAAAATGTGGAAAAAGTCAAGGGGTCTGAATACTTTGCGAATGCACTGTATATACGCTGAGAGACAGTTTCCTGTTCCCCAAAGTCAGATTTAAAATGGTGGCCACCATTAGAGAAGGTGGGAATATTTTGATACAATCAACATCACAGATAACAATATTATTTGGGAGCCTTTTATCTACAGTATGTCTGCCTATCACAGCAGTAAACGTGCAATGGTCTCTTTCTCTAAATGTGAAACAAATAAATATAGCATTTATTAGTATAGCATTGGATTTTGTAAGACAATGATGAATAGATGTGTTGATACAAGAATCTAAATTTTTTACAGAATCAAATGGGTGGGTCAAATTGTAATTGAGCTTCAAATTCAATGTTTCAAACTGGCTGCCCAGTGGGATGGTCTATATGTCCGTGTCATTTTATTTTTCTGCTTTTTACAATTCATTATTATCTCAATCTATGGACGTGGCCATATTTTCCTTGACAACATAATACCAAAAGCCCATTGTACAAGGCTGAAACCCAGTAACTATATGTATTTTGTTGAAACAGCTGTCCACTTCATCTTTGACAAGGACTGGTGATAAGCTCTAATGCTCTTCTTTACCTATAATGCCATTTTGGGGTGTTTAAAGCGATGACTGCCTTAAATGGCTAATGAGGATTATTAATCCTCTCATGTCATGTGTTGGGATTATACGAAGGGAAAACAATAGTACAGGAGTGAGAGGATTAACTTTTTGCATCAAGACTGTGTTCAGAGAATCAGATTGATTTCAAAGCTTTGGGAGGATCGAGACTGTGAGCAGCTGGTAGGGGAGAGAAACATCTAGAGAGTGATAGTGAGAGGGAGGAGGAAAGCAAATGAAGTGAGACAGGACATGATACAATGCACAGACAGAATGGAAGAGATAAATTGAAAAAAGGGGAGATAGAACTTGAGAGAGAGCGAGGAGAGAGTGAGGAGAGAGAGAGAGAGAGTGAGCGGGAGAGAGAGAGTGAGCGGAGAGCCTTCTTCAGGGAATTCCTTCCTGACAACAGGGTGGCAGACAAAATGATTAAAGAGCCACTGGGTGACCCATTAGCCTAAGAGGTGCCTGCCAAAAGCATCAAGAGAGAGGATGAAACTGGGAACAGCAATGACAACACATCCATCTATTTAGAAAAACACTGTCGCTGTAAATATACCCACCAGATATGCTATATTTTAGTCAGTAACGTCCACACGGTTGCACATGTGGGGTCAGAGATGGGGACAAGACTCACTTTAACACATATTGGTCCTAAAATGCAAAACCTGCTTTCCTGGCGTCCCAGTACTTTTCCCTAGCGATTCCCTCACACCATAAAACACTCCTAATGGCTGCACTGGGGTGCCATCCCACTTCTCACATGAAGGTGACAAATTCAAGGGGGTAGTCCGACCACGACCTGAACCAGAGGCCCTGTGACTGTCAGTCCCAACAGTCCAACGTCCCCTTGACAAGTTCATTGGGTAGCCTGGGTAAAAGATTGAAAGGAATGTGAGTCTTATTTAGTTATTTCTTGCTTTTCTAAAGTCTACCAACCTTGCCACCAGGCATACCAGCTAAAATAGATTGACAAGCTAGCTACTCTAACTTGATATATAGCCTGCAACGGCTTCTTGGTAGCTAGTTATGAGAGATTGGGAACCTATCTGGGCTAGCTAACGCCAACTTCATAAAATTGCTGTGGCTTGTAGTATTACAGAGATTTTTTTATATATTTTTACCAACTTGTGGGGACACGTGCCACTGGGCATGACGCCTCTGCATGCCAAAAAATCTAAATCTACAGGCACTATATATGCTAATTATGTTGTGCAGGCATGATTATCTTAATGGTCAAGGAAATATGTATTTGTTAAGGGAAATAGTAAACCCGTTGAACATTAGCAACAAATGGCGCCATCTGAGACACGGTCGTCATAGATGGAGGCAAAGCATGCACATGTCTTGGCTTGCCAAAAGTAGCGCGGCTTTAATTCGACCTCAATATGATGGTCCATCTGAGATCTTTGCAAGGTCACACATGTACGTTTATTATGTCAGAAATTGTCTGCCAATAACTTGCATTACGGACGGTTGGCATTCAGTCGACATGGAATCCCCCTCACCAACACAATCACGATGAATCGCCTTCGTGAAGGACAATTGCAAAATTATAACACATTTGTCAAAACACAAGGCAATACGACTGCGAAAATTAAGATAGTATGGTAGTAATATAATTTATTTTGGGGTAGCCAAAAATTCAATATTTAACTCAGTACAACAAAAGCAGCAACAAAAGCAGCGCGTCTTTTACAAATGGCTTAAAGCAATTAGCTCAATTGTTGATCTAAATTCAATATTCAACATATTATTTTCGGTAAAATAAATTATTTAAAACCGAACGCAGTTCCAATCTCATTATTTGAAGATACATGGCATTGTCGTGACTGCATTTTTACGCAGGGCTGCGGGATGATGTGGATATAATGTTAGACAGGATACTGTCATGTTAAATAGGCAATAAGAAATATCAACAATTTGAGTCTGAATCGACACATAAATAGATAGGCTACATTTCAATAAAACGCAATATTATTTTCACACCCTAAATCGTGGCCCGTGCGCAATATATTTTGGGATGCACGCACATCCAGATAACAACGGGGTAACGTTAGGCTTATGTAGGCTAATTATAACTAATTTGTTGAGTTTCATTTTAGTAAAGGTAACAGGATCATCTCACCGTAATTATGGATTTGGCTTTCACTATATCCCCAGCTTGAATTGTGTCCACAGGATGACAGTACGTTTGATGCTGCTGCTGCTTCTCAAACGTGGATAGGCTCCCCGTAACCCAACTGACTGAAGAGGAAGCGTGAAGCGAGAACCAAGAAGCACCACCTCAGTGGGTACCAAACGTAGCATCGTGGATCCCCTCCCCCCCATCGAACATTTCTGGTCCTCGGCATAAATAGACCATTCACGCACCTTGCCACGGTCTATCTTATTGGTGCTATAGTGTTTCTCACGTGAATCATTTATCTTAACCCGTATTTCAAACAATTTGAAAGTATTAACATCCATTTTGTTTAGATGTTGCCTACCACACCCTCTCATCATCCCACACACCCAACACTATTCGAATTATGTGTAGCCTACATGTGAAAGCAAGCAACCATCACGTGTAGCCTATTTATATTCATAACATGATGGTATGTTTGTTTCAAATCGACTAATGTATGCTAGGCTTTAGCTGTATTATGTCTACATACTCTAAATTAAAATGATCTTTACCACGCATGCAAACATGTATAGCCTATACTAGGAATTGCCTCCCTTTCAGTGATAGCCTACACCCAAGGTACCAATACTTGTATTACTCTGCTCCAATTCAATGGTCGCATAGAACAGCTTCGATATGAGCTGTAAAAATATATATATATCGTTGAAACATGACTCATAGTTATCCCTAATCAACAGGCGATATCTGAAACAATGTTTTCCATGTAACTGGACATGTCTCCCTGAGCTGAATATCAAAGTGACACCCCCATAATTCTCTACCCCCCCCCCCACCTGCTCCTGTTTCTATGCCAACCACTGGTCCATTCCATATAATGACATCATAGACAAGATGCTGAAGACACCAGTAAGCTTAATAATTAAGCTTAAATTATTTAATACCCATGACTTGCCTGCACAGCTCAGTTAGGCAGAAAATATCAGTTATTCTACCGCTATGAAAATAGCTAACATATTTTTAAGGGGGGTTTAATTTACCAATCTAATATTGTGTTTTAAGCATCTTCGTTTGCATGTGTTAAACCTCATAAGAACTGCTTAATAATTCAAATGTAAATATCATAGGTCAGGATGAGTACAATAAGTCTCATTCATAATGTAAGGGAACATTATCCACCTAAAAAAACAGAGAAACACTTTTTTCACACCACTTTGATAAAGCTACCACTGGAATGTTCTTTTTGCAGCAGGTTAGGACAATTAACGCAGCAGGTTAGGAGACTGAGGTTAAGGTTAGGAAAAGAGTTAGGGTTAGCAACAACAAAAAAAGCTCTCCTAACCTGCTATGAAAATCACTACCGGTCGTAGCTTTATCGAAGTGGCGTGAAATGAGTGCATACCTAAAAAAACAGATACCCTGAAACCGGAAGAAACCCCTGGAAGATTCTCACGACCAGAAGACATTTTCCCTCAACCTTGTTTTGTTGTTGTTGACCTAGGTTTGGGCTGACACACTTAATATCCTGTCTCCATGGTCAAGCTAGGTTGGGTCCAGCCACAAAGAACTTTGTGTCCATTTCTGATGATTCTAAAGACACATTTTCAGCCGATTTCAGTCCCCGTTTTCAACTGGGGCTTGGTGGTATCAACCAATTTTAATCTTCAAGAATCAATATCCTTCATTTAAATGATCAAAAATTGCTTAAAATATCAGAGTAGGATTATGCAGCCCTATACATCCTCCTCCATAACCCACAACATCAGACAAGTGGTATCTGCAATAACCATGGCAACAGACTGAGTGAGAACCACATTCAACATGGAGGCAGCACAGATATTAATGTTTTTTTTCTAGTTTGGAAGCATATATAAATATTTGTAACCTACTCAAAGCTTTCCCTCAAAGCACTGCCTATAGCAACATTGTATTTGGGGGTTTATAAAAAATATTTGGGGGTTTATATAGGCAAATACGTTTTATTTTCTATTTGGTCTGGAACCTGTCAACTGACTTGTGCTTTGTCTGGTCAAAACATAACCTTCTAATTCATATTGTCATTATGGTCATGCCTCACCTTCTCTCCAGGCTACCAATGGTCTCAAACAACTGGCCTTTTGATCACATTTGGAGTTTCTAACCTATTCAGGAGATCAACTACATGCTGTGTCTTATGTTTGTACTAGGAAAGCACAAGTTAATTGACATGATGCATGTTCTGAATTAAATCTCATCGAAGAAAACTGAAATCACTTGACATCAATTGAAAGACCCAATTTGTTGTATTAAAAACCTTTATTCCGAACCTTTGTTCGGGATCTGTACAGTGAAGAAAATGTTTTAAAAATGTATTATAAAAAAAAATAATGGAGCTACACCACGTCTCCAAATTGTACTTTGAAAAAAAGAAAAAGAAAGCTAAATGAAAGCATGGTCATGCGCCTTGCTGTGGTCCTCCGTAGTCTATGGGGGCATTGGTCCTCTCATGGGGCCTCGGGGTGGGCCGCCGGGGGGCCTCGGTGGCATTGGAGGCCCCCTCTGGAAGCCAAACGGAGGCGGACGAGGGGGACCCCCACCGTAGCCTGGTGGGGGCATGGGGGGAGGGGGTCCTCTCATGCCTGGATGCATGGGATGACCTGTGTAGGTGGGGGGAGAGAGAGAAGGGATTCACACAATTAGATATTATCTCATACACCAGCACATTTCAACAAGGATATCAGGAAACAAACCTCTTGGATATCCATACAATTTATAAATGTCTTTGTGTCCCTTTAGACAAATATGTAAAAATGTTTGTTTACAATATATATTTTTTTTTAAGTCCAACATGGACGTACCAATTGCAGACTGTAGCATTAAACTAAGAAAAATTGTGATGCAAAACAATTTACCACTTTTGGTTTCATGAATCAGGAGACAACTAACAGGCAATTAATTATCCAACTTTGAGATTAACTACTGAACCTTATTGAGTTGAATTGACCCCTAGCCTTGTGAAGGCACAGCACTTACCCATGGGATGCCCATAGGGCCCTCTCGGTGGCATGCCCATGTGTGGATGAGGGGGCATGCCGGGGGGTGGAGGCGCCCGGTGCTGGTTGGATCCTGGGGGGCCCGGTGGAGGCACCATACCTGGGGGATGGCCATGAGGGTGCATAGACATCTGGGACATTCCTGTTGGACATGAACAATATAATTGGTGGTGGTCCTCAGTAGCTTAGTTGGTAGAGCATGGCGCTTGCAACGCCAGGATAGTGAGTTCGATTCCCGGGACCACCCATATGTAAAATGCATGCACGCATGACTGCATATACACTACATGGCCAAAAGTATATGGGCAACTCTTCAGATGAGAGGTTATGGCTATTTCACCAACACCCGTTGCTGACAGGTCTATAAAATCGAGCACACAGCCACGCAATCTCCATAGACAAACATTGGCAGAAGAATGGCCCGTACTGAAGAGGTCAGTGACTTTCAATGTGGCAAGATCATAGGATGCCACCTTTCCAACAAGCCAGTTGGTCAAATTTCTGACATGCTAGAGCTGCCCAGTCAACTGTAAGTGCTGTTATTGTGAAGTGGAAATGTCTAGGAGCAACAACAGCTCAGCTGCGAAGTGGTAGGCCAGTCAAGCTTACAGAACGGGACCACCGAGTGCTGAAGCGTGTAAAAATCGTCTGTCCCCGGTTGCAACACTCTCTACCGAGTTCCAAACTGTGTCCGGAAGCAATGTCAGCACAATAACTGTTCGTCGGCCATGACAAGCCTAAGATCACCATGGCAAAGCCAAGCCTTGGGTGGAGAAGTGTAAAGTTCGCCGCCATTGGACTCTAGAGCAGTGGAAACACATTCTCTGGAGTGATGAATCACCCTTCACCATCTGGCAGTCTGGTGGTCTAATCTGGGTTTGGCAGATGCCAGGAGAACGCTACCTGCATGAATGCATAGTGCCAACTGTAAAGTTTGGTGGAGGAAGATTAATGGTCTGTGGCTGTTTTTCATGGTTCAGGCTAAGCCCCTTAGTTCCAGGGAAGGGAAATCTTAACGCTGCAGCATACAATGACATTCTAGACGATTCTGTGCTTCCAACTTTGTGGCAACAGTTTGGGGAAGGCCCTTTCCTGTTTCAACATGACAATGCCACCATGCACAAAGCGAGGCCCATACAGAAATCGCTTGATGAGATCGGTGTGGAAGAACTTGACTGGCCTACACAGAGCCCTGATCTCAACCCCATCAAACACCTTTGGGATGAATCGGAACACAGTCTGCGAGCCAGGCATAATCGCCCAACATTTTGGAATGAGATGTTTGACGAGCAGGTGTCCACATACTTTTATTAATGCATCTCATCACACACATGTTCTCTTTTCTTACCAGAAATAGCAGTACCTTAACATTTCACACACTACATTTTAAACTCCAATATTTAACAATCTGGGCAAGCTTTTCCTGACTGTTGTACTCAATCCAATTATATGGTCGGGGTGAGTGACTTACCCGGGTGCATGCCCTGGTGGAAGGGTGGCGGGCCGGGTGGGGGGCCTGAGCCCCCTCCCTGGGGTCCTGGTGTCCCTGGGGCCGGGGGCATGGTCATGCCGGGGGGCATGCCAGGAGGCATGGATCCAGGGGGTGGTACAGGAGGGAAGGCACCAGGAGGGGGCATGCCTGGAAATTAGGATCAGAGAGAGAAATTGCAACAACAAAAAAGCTGAATTGAAATTATCTTGATGTAGATGTTTTAATGTTGTGTTGGTGTTACGGAACAAGTTATAGTCAAGGTATTGTGAAGCCAACATCAAATTTTCACATTGTGAGGAAAAACACGTTTTTGTCATTCTTACTCTTACAAATCTACGGAGCACGGTCTGACTATATGATTACTATCTAAGTACCCCCACAAAATACCTGAAGGATTTAGGAAGTTGTATACTGGACCCTATTCCAACTACTGAAAGAGCTGCTTCCTGTGCTTGAACATAATAAACGGCTCTCTATCCACCGGATGTGTACCAAACTCACTAAAAGTGGCAGTAATAAAGCCTCTCTTGAAAAAGCCAAACCTTGACCCAGAAAATATAAAAAACTAAAATCGGCCTATATCGAATCTCCCATTCCTCTCTAATTTTTTGGAAAAAGCTGTTGCGCAACTCACTGCCTTCCTGAAGACAAACAATGTATACGAACCGCTTCAGTCTGGTTTTAGACCCCGTCAGAGTACTGAGACTGCACGTGCGAAGGTGGTAAATTATATTTTAATGGCGTCAGACCGAGGCTCTGCATCTGTCCTCGTGCTCCTAGAACGTAGTGCTGCTTTTGATACCATCGATCACCACATTCTTTTGGAGAGATTGGAAGCCCAAATTGGTCTACACGGACAAGTTCTGGCCTGGTTTAGATCTTATCTGTCGGAAAGATATCAGTTCGTCTCTGTGGATGGTTTGTCCTCTGACAAATCAACAAAATTTCGTTGTTCCTCAAGGCTCCGTTTTAGGACCACTATTGTTTTCACTATATATTTTACCTCTTGGTTATGTCATTTCGGAAACACAATGTTAACTTTCACTGCTATGCTGATGACACACAGCTGTACATTTTCATGAAACATGGTGAAGCCCCAAAATTGCCCTCCCTGTAAGCCTGTGTTTCAGACATAAGTGGATGGCGGCGAATGTTCTACTTTTAAACTCGGACAAAACAGAGATCTTCTGTTGAATCTGACAATTAATCTTGATGGTTGTACACGAAGCACTAAAAAAACTTCAGTTAGTGCTAAACACGGCTGCTAGATTCTTGACTAGAACCAAAAAATGTGATCATATTACTCCAGTGCTAGCCTCTACACTGGCTTCCTGGTAATGCTAGGGCTGATTTCAAGGTTTTACTGCTAACCTACAAAGCATTACATGGGCTTGCTCCTACATATCTTTTCTCATTTGGTCCTGCCGTACATACCTACAGGTACGCTACGGTCACAAGATGAAGGCCTACTTACTGTCCCGAGAATTTTTAAGCAAACAGCTGGAGGCAGGGCTTTCTAATAGAGCTCAATTTTTATGGAATGGTCTGCCTGTCCATGTGAGAAACGTAGACTCGGTCTCGACCTTTAAGTCTTTATTGAAGACTCAGCTCTTCAGTAGGTCCTATGATTGAGTGTAGTCTGGCCCAGGAGTGTGAAGGTGAACGGAAAGGCACTGGAGCAACGAACCGCCCTTGCTGTCTCTGACTGGCTGGTTCCCCTCTCTCCACTGGGATTCTCTGCCTCAAACCCTATTACAGAGGCTGAGTCACTGGCTTACTGGTGCTCTTCCATGCCGTTCCTAGGAGGGGTGCGTCACTTGAGTGGGTTGAGTCACTGACGTGATCTTCCTGTCCGGGTTGGCGCCCCCCCCCTCGGGTTCATGTCGTGGGGGAGATCTATGTGGGCTATACTCGGCCTTGTCTCAGGATGGTAAGTTGGTGGTTGAAGCTTTCCCTCTAGTGCTGTGGGGGCTGTGCTTTGGCAAAGTGGGCGGGGTTATATATTGCCTGGATGGTCCTGTCCAGGGGTATCGTTGGACGGGGCCACAGTGTCTCCCGACCCCTCCTGTCTCAGCCTCCAGTATTTATGCTGCAATAGTTTGTGTTGGGGGTCTAGGGTCAGTCTGTTATATCTGGAGTATTTCTCCTGTCTTATCCAGTGTCCCGCACGAATTTAAGTATGTTCGCTTGCTCTCTCTCCCCCGCTGCTGCTTCAGTTTCAACTGTTCTGCCTGCGGCTATGGAACCCTGACCTGTTCACCGGACATGCTACCTTGTCCCAGACCTGCTGTTTTCAACTCTCTAGAGACATCAGGAGCGGTAGAGATACTCTGAATGATCGGCCCTGAAAAGCCAACTGATATTTACTCCTGAGGTGCTGACCTGCTGCACCATTTACAACCATTGTGATTATTATTATTTGACGCCGGTGGTAATTTACGAAAATGTGAACATCTTGGCCATGTTCTGTTATAATCTCCACCCGACACAGCCAGAAGAGGACTGGCCACCCCTCATAGCATGTTTCCTCTCTAGGTTTCTTCCTAGGTTCCGGCCTTTCTAGGGAGTTTTTCCTAGCCACCGTGCTTCTACATCTGCATTGCTTGCTGTTTGGGGTTTTAGGCTGGATTTCTGATCATCACTTTGTGACATCAGCTGATGTAAGAAGGGCTTTATAAATACATTTGATTTGATTGATGAAGCTGAAATCAAATTATTTAACCCTGGTGCACACACACACACACTTACCAGGCATGGACATCCCAGGTCCCAGGGTGGTGAGGACAGGCGTTGAGGCAGAAGGGGGTGGCGGTGCATCTGCGAATAGCTGATGCGGCCGGTCAGCCTGCGAAAGCGGGTTCTGAGCAGCTAGGAGGCGTTCAGCAGCCGAGCCGTGCCGCTCGCCCTTGGAGTCCTTCTTGAAGGCATATGACACCGTAATTGGTCGGTTGCACAGGTACTGGCCATTCATGGCCTCGATGGCCGCGTCAGAGGCATCGAAACTGGCATAGTTGATGAAGGCGTAGCCCTTGGAGTTGCCAGTGTCCGGGTCGCGCATGATCTTGGGCGTCTGGAGTATGACCCCAAAGGCGCTGAACGTGTCGTAGAGGAGTTTCTCGTCAATCTCCGGGTCCAGGTTACCGATGAAGATGTTGGCGCCAACATCCAGGTTCTTGTTGTGCGCTGAGGCCTTGTTGACACGGATGGGCTTGCCGTATAGTTTAATCATGTTCATAATCTTGATGGCGTAGTCCGCATCCTCTTCACTGAGGAACTCAACAAAGCCATAACCTTACAAAGGGGTGGGGACAGAGGAAAGAATAACATTCAATAAGACTAACAGTTATATTTCTGATCAGCATTTTTTTTTTGCAGGCTATTTGTCTCTAAATGAGTCTCCAAAAATGACACGACATCAACAAGTGACGCGTTTGCTTTTATAGCATAGACCTAATCTACAATGATCTGTTTCTTTGCATAGGCTAGTTTGACAAAGTTCTTATTTTTAAACATGAGTGCGCCACCTCACCATGTGAAAGAAACCCTGGGGTTAGACAACAAAGTGTAGCATATCTGGTTGGTCTTACTGATGGTATGTGTCCGTTTTGTTACCAATGCGTTGTTTATGAGTGTGTGTGTGTTACTTACCTTGGTGTTGTCCAGTGACTCTGTCTTTGGGCATGTGTGTGTTGACCACAGGCCCAGCCTGTAGGAAGAGCTCCCACAGCAGTGGCTCAGCCACTTTCTCATCCAGACCACCCACATACACAGTGGCATCTAACGTGACAGAGAGAGCAAAACATTAAGTGGATGGGTATAAGCCCATACATTAAACCTTGTTATGGTTCCATGCCATACAAGATATTTTCAAGCCGTGCGGAAATGACTACCGTTACCTGTTTTTAGCAACACTTCTATGTTGGGAGCTATATCGGTTCCTATTACTTACATTACCGAACATTGCACAAGAAAGCATTACATCTACTTTCCACGCATACGCTGCAGTTACATCACGTCTTTGGTTCAAGAGCACAAACCCTGCAAAACGAGCGCAGTTTTGCCAAAGACAGGGACGGTAAGTAGGGTGCAGCCTAACGGTTGAGAGCGTTGGGGGCAGTAACCGAAAGGTCCCCGGTTTCACTGCACCTATCCGGTGTGTGACATAAAATATATATTTAAAAAATCGCTATGGATAAGAGCATCTGCGGAATTACTTAAATGTTGCTGAATGTAAAAATTGTGTGCGCCCAACGCGCGAAGTCAACCAAGGCTAGGAACATGTCCAGCTAGCTAATGTTACCCTCTTTGAGCCAGTCCCATTTAGATATATGGCCGTGCCATGAGCTAGCTAGCTAGCTACCCATTCATAGCCCGGCGGATTCATTAGAGACAAATCGGACGAGTCTGGCAGGACATAAAAAGACATAGCTAGCTATCTAGCCTGTTACAATACATATGGCAAACGTTGGCTTGTAAACGAGCTTTGTTTGGCAATGGAATTGAGTCACACAGACAAGGCATATGGCTAGCTACGTCTTCATTCAGCTAGATTTATAGCTATAATTTTCAGGCCATTGGTTCAGATGTAATGGAAACTACTCGTATGGATACGTTTGATGAAGTTCATAGTAAAATATAAAGACGTATCTACCTTGGTTACGCTCCGAAATCGGTCCTGCCGCCATGTTAAATCCGGCGTGAGGGCAGCGTTATGCGGAAGTTGTTAATCTGATGGGCAAGAAACATATCCGGCAAAACCAAAGAACGCAATTAGTTCAAGTCGCCCTCTAGTGGTGGGCTGTCTGTACCGGTGAGCTGTCATTCAAGATGCAGCTGCCCCCCACACACATATTATTAAAACGACACTCGGCTAATATCACATTTCACTATTTTCTGTATTTTTTGCCAATATCGTGCTGAATCGTGCATTCTTTATAGGGTCAAACTACAGTTAGTACATCCATTTTTGGATATATAAATTAATGATATATACCCATTGAGTCTTGAAGAATAAAACGTATGAATGAATGCCTCATGAGCTTAGTCGTACCACATCAGAACCCAAAATATAAGCTTGTTTTACTCCAATGTCTGCAAACAATGTAAATGTAAACAAACACTGTATAGCCTCAAAACATGGTTGAAACTATAATATTGATATCATGGAGGGTCAGTCCTTTCTTCAGGCCCATCCCTCAACTTTTTACGAAAACAGAGGCGGGGGATAGGGGGGAGGGGGATCTGCTTTGTTATTGTTTTTAGCAGATGGTCGGGGGGCTGGAACATAATTACAAATACATTGTAACATTTTCATAGGCCTATACCTTTGTCTCTGCCTGTTTTGACAATGTATTATAATGGTATCTCTTATTATGTCTTACTTTCGGGTTCAGCCTATGCACTTCTGTGTAATTGTCAATGGCTGTCTAACAGTGACTGCCTTAATGGAAACACCTGTGAAACAGGCTCCTCGAGTTTACATCTCACTTGAGCGTGACTTCTTGGATAAGATAAAGTGGCCACATACCTGGCTGTGCCGGTTTCAGAACAAGTTTGTTTACTTAACTGACTCTTTAAATAGTTGTTTCAAGTCAATGTTACAGGAATCACTAACAACTTGAGTAATAGGTACATGGGATACAGGCTCCTTTGGCTACAGGCTCCTTGGTTTAGTGAGACAATGGACAACAAACAGAACAAATAATTCATATCTTTGTCTTGCCAGAGGTATCATGAAAAGTCTCACATGGACTTTATGCGTGGACTCCTTGCTGCCATGGGCTTTGATTGTTCCCGACGTGCAAAATCTACTGCTCAGAGGTGAGTGGTTGCCACTTTGCGTAATTTAGGCTATATATATATATATATATATATATATAATGCACAGACAAATTGAGTTATAGTTAAAGGTACATGGAATATGAACTCTTCTATTTCTGATAGTTAACTTTAGTTTAGGTTACCAACACTTTAACTGACTAAAATCCTTGAACAAGCATTGAGTTATAGCTGATACACAACCAAAAATATACTGAATGTAATCTCCCTGGCATAAAATGGAGGCCTGTAGAATGGAGGTGACCTGACCATGTCCTTTTTCTCACTCACTCAGACACTTTGTTGAACTAGAGTTGTCAAATAGTCACATTTACATGTTCAGTTTAAAAGCTATAGCATATTCATTTGGACAGTGAAGCTAAAACTTTCAATTAGGCTCTATACTCCAGCATTTTGGATTTGAGATCCCATATTTCATATGAGGCGACAGTATAGAATGTCACATTTCATTTTAGGGTACTTTCATACATATCTGTTTTACCTCCCCTGTTATTGGTAATGGTGAGAGGTTAGCATGTCTTGGAGATAGGATCTTAGTGCCTGTAACTTTCTCTCTCATCATTATTCACGATTCATTCATGATTTTCCGTAATCATGGTAGCATCCACATAAATGTAGGATCGTTCAGAAACATATTCTATTCTTATTTACAAAATAGCGACCACAAAATGAAACAATACATTATTATCCATTCATCTCTATTGGGCACAACATAATCCAAAACACAACCAAAACAAACTGCAAATACATCCAAATTTGTCGAGTCACAAGCTTGATGTAGTCATTGCATGCTAGGAATATGGGACTAAATACAAAACTTTTGGAAACATGAATACAGTGATTTTGTCCAAATACTTATGACACCTTCAAATGTGTGGACTAGATACATAAAGTGATTTAATTTCTAAACGGTTAAATGGATACACTAAAATAAAAGATTACATTCTGTACTGTCACCTCATACGAAACATTTGATCTCAAATCCAAAATGCTGGAGTATAGAGAATTAAAAGTTTGACCTTCACTGTCCAAATAAATACGTAAGGGAGTGTAAACTGTATATTAAAAGGCTGAAATGAATGGTAGCTAGGTCTTAAGAGGTAATGAACATTGGTTTCCTTCTTCCCCCTGAAACAGCTCGCCAGCAGAGGCGACAGTGGTACATGTTGCCAAGGAGAGCAGCCCTCAGACCTGTAGTCTTTCCCTGGACCTCGACCCTCCGCACTGCCAGAACTGCATCTCCTACGAGGCCCGGCTACAGCGCCTGGTCTGCGGACACTTCTACTGTGACCATTGCAGGGCCCGCATCATTAACCAGGCTTTCAAGGACATCGAGGGCCTCTCGGACTACCCCTGTCCTATGTGCAACTCTATCCGTCAGCTGGGAGGCACAGTGCCTGAGCCACAGCTCCGCAGTAATAGCACCCCCACTGTGTCTGTGGGCTTCAACGATCCCCCCTCCCCCACATCCTCACCGTAGCTCTGTTAATGCAGGTCATCAGGGAAGAGGAAGAAAAGGACTCTGGGACTTGAAGTAAGATAGTAGAAAGGCACTTTGGAGTCTGTTTTAGTGGAAAAACAGACAATCAGAGATTCTGGGTTTTTAGGAGAACTGACTTTTTCACGAGGAAGTGTGCTCCAGAAAATTACGCTTTTCTTTTCATTCTTTCATAACGGATGACATTGGAATCAGTGAGGGTTGTTTTTGGCTGCTTTATTGCATTTTATGTATACAAATCTAAATAGAAACCTACATTGAGTAAAAAAGTAACAATTTAAAACTGGTCATATAAAATACATAAGGACTGTATAAAACAAAGTTTATATAGATCACATTTTGTACAAATGGATTTATGAATCATGCACAACTTGATAAGCGAGAAGGCAGGGTAATAACATGACTGAACAGTCTATAAAGAGATTGCAACCTGTGTTAAAAGGAATAACACGCAAACATTAGTCCCAAGTTATATTAAGTGTCACTAAAACATGTATTTACATGGTAATTACACAGACAGGTTTAGTGTAATTACAGTGTAGGTACACATTAACAATCTGGTAAAAAATTACATTTATAAACGTATTGGATTTGCAAAAAAATAATAATTGGAAACCATACTCTTACAACAATGTGAACAATATACCTGCCAATGTAATTAATTACCATGTAAGATTGGTTGTTTTAGCTACACTTTATATAAAAGTGAGACCCAAACATTAAACAACTACATTTTTTAACAATGTATGTGATTAATGGTGAGCAGACAACTGCCATAAAAACCATCTGTAACACACCATTACATACACGTAAAAATATATATGATTCACACAAATAAGCATGATGGGAGAATACACCTACCAGACACTTCATGAAATATGATTTCCAATAGCTAACACAAATACAGTCAGTTATCTACTTGCAGCCAAGTGTCAACCTCCTCCTGGCAGAGGCAACCAGGGTTTTGGCTAAAATTACAAGTTCATGATGCCATTGACCTTAACAAGGGCCCCAGGACAGGTCAGATTACATGAAAATAGAGCTCTTTGGCCACGCACAACAGTTGTGGGTTTGGCGTTGAAAAACAGAAGCATTAGCAGAAAAGTACCTCATATCTATGGTAAAATACGGTGGTGCATTTTTTATGTTATGGGACTATTTTGCTTCCACTGGTCCTGGGGCCCTTAAGGTCAACGGCATCATGAACTTTACCAAGTACCAGGACATTTTAGCCAAAAACACTTGGGCGTAAGTGGAGGATGATGGCAAATGGATCTTCCAGCAAGACAATAACCCCAAGCACACATCAACATCCACAAAGAGATGGTTAATTGACCACAAAATCTACATTTTGCAAAGGTCATCTCAGTCTCCGGACTTGAACCCCATTAAAACCTGTGGTTTGAATTGAAGAAAGCAGTCCATAAGCGCATACGAAGGATATAATGGTTCTGGAAAGATTCTGTATGGAGGAATGGTCTAAGATACCTCCCAAGGTGTTCTCCAATCTTATAAAACATTTTAGAAAGAGGCCCTGTGTCGTTATCCTTGCAAGGGGAGGGTGCTGGAGTTTTACCACTATCTTTTCTCATTTATTTTTATTACTGGTTAAACGAAAGCTCTTTCTCTGAGCAATTATATTAGTATAAAGTAATCTAAATCCCCATTTATTTTTACCATGAAATATAGCTTAATATTTGTATTATTTATTTTATACAGTCTTTTTTGCTCATCTTTTTTAAGGGTGCCAATAATTATGGACCTGGCTGTGTGTTTTAACAAAAGGTTAATTTCTTAATTTAATTAGGACAAGCATACAATGGATTGCACTTCAATTGATATGGCTTTTGTTTGTAGAAACAGGTGCCAGGTCTATAGATATTGAGAACCATGGGAAATGCCTTACCCTGGCTTGGTAGGAAAACTAAAAACACTAACCGATACTGTCAATGAAAGAAGAAGCGATGTAAATGCTATCCAAGACTAATGGGCATCTCGTCAACTTATGTTGCTATTGGGATATGATTACATTCAGGAAAGTTAGGGCAAGTTAGCTAAATCTTTTTCTCTGCTTCTTTTCTTAAAAAACATACCACAGACAATTCCATCAAGAGACATATAGTAAGTAGGATACAATGTTAAACTCAAGAAGACATTGGGACTATGATACAACATTAGCGTGATGTTTGGTGCATTTTATTCGCATTCATTTTTTACTGTAGCTGTCAGTGTGATATTGCCATTGTGATATGACATAGGCATTTAATGGTATTTAATATGAACATGAGTTGATTCTCTGTGTGTTCTGACCCCTGAATAAATGTGTTTTCTAAATGGGTCTATTTCAAGAGAATTTCAGAGTAGCAGATCGCATGACTAGATAACATTTCGTACCGGTATGGTAAAGCCTCTGTGAAAATCCCCCAAACAACATCAATTCAAAAGAATTCAAGAAGGATCCACTGTTATTTCATAATGGCTGAAAGATTAAGCCTAGTCCTGGACTAAAAACCCTTTCCATGGAGCATTTATGATGGAGATTCTACATGGATAATGTTTTTTTTGCCCATTGAATTTTTCTATGGGAAGCGTATAGCTGCCAAAACACTTTAATAAAAGTCTTACCTTGAGAGTAACTTGTGGTTAGGGGGAAACAGCAATCCCATATATTACTACAACCGTACGTTTGTTCACTGTGTTTGCTATGTTTTTGTGTTGCACACATTACTCACATTTGAACAGTTGTTAGCACCAATGCAGTTGTCAATCTGGATATCAGTATCGGCTAAATCACTTGTGTACGTTTTAGCCTAATAATAGAGTTAAAAATGGCTTAGTGACAGTAAATGATCCTGACTTAGAATGATAACGTTTAGTCATTAAGCTGCAAGGCCAGAAAAAAACTGTTGGATAATTGACATTCGTGTAAACAATCCATTCTAGCAAGCAAAGCTAGGCAATTAGTTATTTTACGAGTGACATCAGTTTGAGTCGGAGGAGCGGTTCTTTCTTCGCAAATAAGGCTGGCTATCACTAATGATAGACTCTACAGATGTAAGATATTAATTTAACCTATGTTGTCACTGCAAAATAATCCTGCAGCAACAGGATTTGAAAGTTTAGTCCATAATGTTGCTTGAGCGGTGGTTAGGCTTTCATCTGGCCAAAAGTAGGCTACATGAAAAGTGAAATACTATATAACCGTGTGTTAGTGTGGGTTTTCAGTAAATTTATGTCAATTACAAAAGTTAATCTGCATTTCCTGTGGTGCAGGAAAAGTCTCAGCAACAAAAGAGTGATCAAATTAAGATCCTACCTCTGTATATAAGATCTGTAATGTAAGAGCAATACATAAATGTTCAAATAACTTTCATAGTCCTTAATGAAGTGATAGATCATGCTTAAGCAACAGACATGGGTCTATTTTGGTGAGAAAGATCGTTCTGTGACAATATCCTTGTGATTATGTCCTGTACGATCATTAAAGGCAAGTGACGGGCTTTAACTTTACCCATGTGGTAGCGTTGTCTACCAGCATAGAAAGGGAATGAGAGGAATGATAACAGTTCATTATTCCATGTGAATTTCACAAACCCAATAAAATGGCAGCACAAAAGGCCCTCAATGACTTTCTAAACTAGCACTAACATATCCGATTCAACTAATCAACTTATTGTCAAGACCTTCAGAAGCTGAATCAGGCGTATTAGTATTGGTCTGGAAAAAACTGCTGAAAGATCTAAGAACACTCACTGTTTTATAATTGAAAGGTCCTAAATGGCTGCATTGCTAGTCTCTATACAATCAATGGTTATTGGCCACTTTTCCTCATTCCATCTCTAAGGCCAGATTCCAAACTGACAACCAACTTCCTTCCATCTGCCCTTGACTCCCAACTCGCAGATCTGATCGGACTGAATAGGTAAAAGCCATATGGTGGAAGCTATGCAGCGTTACTATTATGTTTCCCACACCTATGTAGACTTTTTGAGAACCGCGAGGGGGAAGTCAACGTGGGCAGATGGAAGTGAATCAAATGATGGGGTTGGAATCCAGCGTATACCTAGCAGGTTGAAGGCAGGGTGGCAGTGTTGGCTGCATCCAGTTGGCCAACAGCCAGCATCAGGATGTCCTTCTTTTCCTTATGAAAGCGAAGCTCCCGGCCGGCCAGCCTGGCCTCCTCAAGTTCTCGATCTGTTGCCGCCACCTCCTGGGCGATGGTGCCAGCCACGCCTTGCTCTCGGTTCACCCAATCAGCAGCCATTTGGGTGCGCATGTCATCATCCAGCGCCCTATGGGAGTAGTGAGCCAGCACTTCCTGTTAGGGGAAAGCAAAATAAAAAAGGTGTTAGGCCGGAATGGACCTTATTGACGCCATGGCCATGATCGTTAGAAAATTCAGGCTAGCTGGGTAGGAAACAGAAATGCTCCATTAAATCATATAATATTTTTCAACTGTACTGGTGTCCTAGCAGTGCAGATTTGATTGAGTTCCAGATTATGTTTAATGATCCTGAAATGCCTGGATTTGAAACGACCTGGAACCACAAATGCGTGAGTTGCGTGGCCAGCAATAACATAATTTCAAATGAGGAATGTGAGACGTCTGGGTGAGCTAATTACTCCAGTGGCTCAGCCCCTCTCCTTAACCATTGAGATGAAAGGCATAAGGCCAGACCAAATATAATACTTAAATCAGTCAAGAGACACACAGGGCAAAAGCACTCCGTAACCCTAGAAAACATAATACAACTGAGTCGTATCTATCCCAATCGTGGAGTTGCTGGTTGCTCTTCCTCCTCTTTGACTTGTGATCTGAATGGCGTAGATTGGCAAAAGGCAGGTTTGAGCCACAATTATATTATTCAGGTGAATTTATATTCATTTCATGAATTGGAAGTTGCCTAAATTGACCCCCATACTGCAAAAACGATGTCAGAAAGCTCCAATGTTTAGATTAGCAAACATGACGGGTGGGGGATGAAATCTTAAAGGTGTGTGCATAGAGCCTGAACATGTTAATGTTCGAGATCAGATGAAGTCAAAGAAAAATGCTTTAAACTCTGGTAAAACATTTTTTCAAACTTGAATCAAACTCCGATCAAGACTCGTAATTGACGCCTTAAAAGTCGTTTATGTATGTAAGATGCATGAGATAATGAGGACTGAACACAAACATTTAGGTCACCCGACTCTGCCTGGAACGGAGTCACTTCATAGGTATTCATTCAGCCCACACAATGTGGTTTAGATAGGATGGAATGTCATGCTGAAGGAACTTAACTCAAGCCAGAGTGTAACTCAGTCAATTATCTCCAGTGAGTTTCAGCCCCATTCTGGACTTCAGTTGAACTGAGATGTGGTGTTGGCTGTACCAGTTGAATTATAATTCAATACTATCACTGGCAGTCTGTAAGGATGAGGGATATGTTTTATTTTCAAAACTTGATGGATTTAATGGAAACTGTCAGGCAAATGTTTTTCTCAAATAACTCTTTAGTTTGATCAGTTATTCTGTTGCTGAAACTTAACAGAGAAGTTTGAGTTATGATGTAGCTATATTTCCCTTCCTTTACACCAGAGGGGTATACTACAAAGGAGGATCAATGAGTTAGCCAGCCAGTTTTGACAAACAAACAGAATTAACTATAGATTCTCTGATTCATTAAGAAATAAACTTAAGTATGTGTTTTTGTTTGTTGAGTCAATTACACCATACTCATTTCAAGTTAATCTTTCTAAACAATAAAAGTTTTTTCAGAATATTCAAGCAAGTTATCTGGTATATTATTTGATCCTGCTTTGTAGTATACCCATATACCTTCAGCAGAAGCTCTTATCCAGAGAGACTTACAGTAGTGAGTGTGTACATTTTTCATACTTTTTCATACTGGTCCCCCGTGGGAATCAAACCCACAACTCTGCCGTTGCAAGTGCCCTATCAACTGAGCCACACGGGACCCAGATGTGTCCAAATATTTTTCTCTGAGGTGCCAGAAATGGAAACATATTCAAATTTGCTCACACACAGTTGATGTCGGAAATTTACATACACCTTAGCCAAATACATTTAAACTCAGTTTTTCACAATTCCTGACATTTTATCCTAGTAAAAATTCCCCGTCTTAGGTCAGTTAGGATCACCGCTTTATTTTAAGAATGTGAAATGTCAGAATAATAGTACAGAGATTGATTTATTTCAGCTTTTATTTCTTTCATCACATTCACAGTGGGTCAGAAGTTTGCATACACTCAAATAGTATTTGGTAGCATTGCCTTTAAATTGTTTAACTTGCGTCAAACATTTCGGGTAAACTTCCACAAGCTTCCCACAATAAGTTGGGTGAATTGTGGCCCATTTCCTCCTGACAGAGCTGGAGTAACTGAGGCAGGTTTGTAGGCCTCCTTGCTCGCACACGCTTTTTCAGTTCTGCCCACAAATTTTCTATAGGGTTGAGGTCAGGGCTTTGTGATGGCCACTCCAAAACCTTGACTTTGTTGTCATTAAGCCATTTTGCCACAACTTTGGAAGTATGCTTGGGGTCATTGTTCATTTGGAAGACCCATTTGCGACCAAGCTTTAACTTCCTGACTGATGTCTTGAGATGTTGCTTCAATATATCCACATAATCTTGCTTCCTCATGCCATCTATTTTGTGAAGGTGAAGGTTTTGGAGCAGTGGCTTCTTCCTTGCTGAGCGGCCTTTCAGGTTATGTCGATATAGGACTTGTTTTACTGTGGCTATAGATACTTTTGTACCTGTTTCCTCCAGCATCTTCACAAGGTCCTTTGCTGTTGTTCTGGGATTGATTTGCACTTTTCGCACCAAAGTACATTCATCTCTAGGAGACAGAACGCGTCTCCTTCCTGAGCGGTATGACGGCTGCGTGTTCCCATGCTGTTTATACTTGCGTACTATTGTTTGTACAGATGAACGTGGTACCTTCAGGCGTTTGGAAATTGCTCCCAAGGATGAACCAGACTTGTGGAGGTCTACAATTGTTTTTCTGAGGTCTTGGCTGATTTCTTTTGATTTTCCCATGATGTCAAGCAAAAGGGCACTGAGTTTGAAGGTAGGCCTTGAAATACATCCACAGTTACACCTCCAATTGACTCAAATGATGTCAATTAGCCTAACAGAAGCTTCTAAAGCCATGACATAATTTCTGGAATTTTCCAAGCTGTTTAAAGGCACAGTCAACTTTGTGTATGTAAACGTCTGACCCACTGGAGTTGTGATACAGTGAATTATAAGTGAAATAATCTGTCTGCAAACAATTGTTGGAAAAATGACTTGTGTCATACACAAAGTAGATGTCCTAACCAACTTGCCAAAACTATAGTTTGTTAACAAGAAATTTGTGGAGTGGTTGAAAAACAAGTTTTAATGACTCCAACCTAAGTGTATGTAAACTTCCGACTTCAGCTGTACATACTTACTTACTTTTTGCACATAACAGTCACAAGTCATTGCTTTCACACAAAATAAACCAAAAACATTTGAAGAAAACAAAAAAACAATTGTTTGAAATACATCCCAAAAAATACTGATTGACACCAAATCAGGTCTTATTTAATACCAGGACAAATACCAAATGAAACAAGCCTATGAAATAAAGTGATACCAATAATCAGTACTCTTATCCAAATGAGATCTTACTTGACGGGAGCATTGTCTCTCTCTCATGGCCTTCAGGCTTCCATTCCAGTGCAGAAGCTGAAAGACTGTCATCAATTCCTGAAAGAAAAAAACAGTTCAGCGACGACAAGCAGCATTGTTGTGTGTGGCTGCGCCACATGGAAAGCACTGTTTGGCACTAAGCACAATTTCAAATTTGATTATTAACACAAGGCATTGAGTTTTTAATGCCAACGTCACAAGATTTAGTGATTTAAGGCTGGTAATGGGAGCTAAGATGTGGCTGGGGTGGCAGGTAGCCTAGTGGTTAGAGTGTTGGGCCAGTAACCAAAAGGTTGCTGGATCAAATCCCCGAGCTGACAAGGTAAAACTCTGTCATTCTGCCCCTGTGTTACCCACTATTCCCTGGTAGGCTGTCATTGTAAATAAGAATTTGTTCTTAACTGACTTGCCTAGTTAAATAAAGGTTACATTTAAAAAAAGAGGGAGAAGGTCAATAAGTAGCAATCATTTGATTGCATGTGTAGAGCCCTAAATCATAAGCTGTGGTTTGGAAAAGACCAATCCATGCATTAGATTGAGTGGATTTGGATGACAAACAATGAAAGACTGGAGGCCAGCAATTCTGTTCAGATTTGTTTGCCAGACCAACATGCTCTTAGGAAATTCCTGGAACCACATGGTTTTGCTCCAATTCTCTTCTGCACGCATGATGGTCCTCACACTCCTTCATGTAGTGGGTCTCGTTATCTAGTCCTTGACATCTACATACATCTCTAGTCCTTGACATTCCTGATAAGTGCACTTTGAATAAGTCAAATCTCTGTTTAAGTGTGTCAAGTCCCAATTTAATTGATGTACATGTACATTATTTCAATTGCTCCCGAAACTGGCATGCTCTGCTTTAGTTCATGCTGTCATGAGTCTCAAACCGTTGCATTTATCAGGTTCAACTGCATACTTTTCTTTCATTCAACCTGGGAAACCAGAGTGGTAAGTCATAAAGCAGAGGTGATGAAACCAGCCAACTTTAATAAACACTCAGAAATAACTCCTGCTTTTCTTTATCATAAATCATTAAGCTATAGTTTAGGGCTGATCAGTAAACGTTTCTATTTTTTCATGAACTGGAATTACAAAGCTAAATGACAATATAGTTATCTATCTGCTTTGTGTAATTACCAGTAGTTTTGGAACCATTAGCCATGTCTGTGTTAACATGTATGCATCTCCCTCTTTTATAATTCTGTAGAAACCATAATATAATTTCATATTCTCCAACAAATCCCATGTGTTCTGTGTATCTGTGTGTGCAAAGAATACCCAGTATTTGGATTCCTCATCTCCATCATCTCATCTCCATGCCAAGGGAAGCCATGTTTCCCCAAAAAATGTACCAGGAAACATATTTTTTTAAATAACATAAAATAATGTATCTTTCGCCTCTCTGTGTTTTGGAATTTTCCTTCTATAACATCTGCTTACCATGTGTATGTGACCAATACAATTTGATTTGAGAGGCTGAAAGTATCTCACTGGAGAAAGCATCCGAGCGAGCAAAACAGCGCCCCTCTGTCTCTGTATGAGTAACCCATCTCTCTGATGCCGTCTGGGCAAAAAGAGTATGATATTGTTGCCTCCGGTAACATTGAATGCAAGGGAAGCCAGCAAGCAATTGGTCTCTCTTAATAAAAAAGTATACAATAATAGCCAATCAGAGTTGAGCTAAACTGAATGAGCTCAACTGTGAATGGTCCTGGCGCACCAAAAGAAAGTCTCAAGGGAAGACAGTTTGCATTTGGCTTCACATCACATCAAAAGCCAAATGTCATTGACAGAAAAAAACTAGAATTGTTGCATCTCGTTGTGTTGTTGTCCTCCGGTGGCTAGCTAGCTAGCAAAAATGTTCCTAAATTAGCCATGGATGGAGATAGGGATTTGGAGATGTGGTTTTGCTTAATTCAACGTACTGGCCAATGATTATAACGTTGATTCTGATCCAACCATAAATTCATACATTGTGCCCCTGGCCTGAGAGGATGGAAGCTCAATATGTAGCTAGATGTAGTAGGCTAATGTTAACTAGCTAGCTCATCGTTACCCATGAAAGGAAGTTAGACTAGCGAGCAAGCACTTTAGCCAGGTAGCCTAGGACAACAAAAACTAAAAGCATGTACTGTATGACAGATTCATAGACCATTTCGTCAAAATGAAAGAAAGGAGGATGGCATTGGCGTTTCTCTACAAGTAGGGTGAGTCAACATGTTTCTCTACTTACGCACATGCACACACAGAAATCAGTACCATGGACAGCCACATGATATTTATGTTGATAGGACTAAATCGATTTTGGTATATTTTAGTTGTCACTGTGTTACACTAAGCATGGGTGATTTGATGATGTTGAAGTTGGAATGGAGCTGGAATAGTGGATGCAGCGACTTATGGTAAGTCTCCGGTGTTCTAAATCAATAGTTGTTTAGTAGTCTGGAAATGTCAGAAACATTAACTTGCTTGACCATGCTGTAGGTCTTGTAACTGTTTGTTACATGCAATATGCTTTGTGGACTCCACCAGACAGATGTTGCTCTCTGGTTTTGTGATTTATTCAGCCACTGTGTCTTCTTATTGTCTTGGCCTTAGGTCTATATATCACGGTGTCAAGGCTTATGAACTAACAGGTTATAGAGCAAACAGCCCAATTATCACAACACGAAGGTTGTAATATGGCTTTTTTTTCATGGCTTGGCTTCCACAGTGATTTTACCCACACATCGCTACTGATCTCCTAATTTCCTACATCCTGACCAATGTATCATAGTGCCACCAACATTCCTAAACTAGCCTCATATACAGTCCAACCTTTTCCTTTTCTTACATTTCATTGCCGTAACATCCACTGTATCATCACAAGTAACCAAACTTTGCGTTACTCCATCCTATTTACCTGAAACTCCAACATTGACTTTCCTTTGTTGGACTCCAGCATGAAGCGAAACGCCCCGATTCCTGTGCTGGGGTTGTCTGCCTCTTCTCGGTTTCCCTGTAAAAGACAAGTAGAGTCCAATCATCCAGTCTTTTTCTCCTTAAGAGACCAATCAGATTAAGATCTTACCCTCATAAGGACATGACCTTTTAATAGGAGCTACAGTATGGATTATATTAAAGACCAGTGCGCACTGCTTCTGTTAATGTACATTGAAAAATACATGAAATGGCACTCACATTAAAGGAGGCCAGCGCCTCACATACACTCTTCTCAATGAAGTCATCTGTGATGCGGCGGGAAGGATGCTCATTGAAAACCGAGTTCATCAGCGCGATCTTCGCAGCACTACGTCTTGCTTCAGCCTTGGTTGGACAAAACTGCCCAAAGTAAAGCATAAAACATATTTAGTACTTTTCTGAATGTTTTCCAAGTCCCCCCAAAATATATGTTGCCTTTGGCATAAATTGTAACGTTATGACCCTGTGATTCACGCAATATCATAATATGGGTAAGTCAAATTATTGTATGGGTCTTCTGGAAGTCATATATATTTAATTTTAATAATGACCTTTTTCTTGAAAGATGAAGCACTTGAAAGGTATGTTAATCTTGTTTCATGTATGTTTCAGAATGATGTCTAAGTAATATCAATGCTTCCACTTCATTGCTATTATTTCAAAGAAAGAAAGAAAGAGTTAGGAAGGATAGAGGCAAAGGAGGCCCCGTGCAAATGGGATGAGGGGGAGAATGTGGGGAGTGGTGTCACGGCTCCTTCTAAACTCAATATTTGGCTCTAATTACAACCAGATGAGCCACCATATGAGTTTCCAACCACAGTATGCATTGTAGCCAGCCAATTCGAGGAGAGGAAGAAATGGCAAAACATTTAATCCTCCCATGGAATATTCTGGTAGGCTCAATGCTTATGTTCTAGTATGATTTAGAATTGAAAATAACATTTGAAAAAAAGATTGTACATTAAAGCAGTCATTACTATTTCAATGATACTGGTGGATTATTTAACAAAGATAGGAACACGGCTCATACTGTATGTAATTATTTATACATTCATGGATGAGATCAACAGTGTTTTTCTACATCCTTATTTCAGTTGAATTTAGAATTTCCTTATTCCATTTTTTTATGCTAAGCCTGAATACAAGTAAGGTCCTACTCCTATACCTTGCTAACATGTTTTTGATGGACCCAACAGCCTGGAGTTATCGACGTGGTGGCGTATTTCACCTCAGCAGTGGTTCAGATCCACAGACTATTATTTGAGATTAGCCAATGGTTAGCTATTGAATTTAATCTTGGTTTGTAATCTCTTGTAATGCTGACATTACAATTTGGGATTCCCAGTACATATTGTTGTGGAAAACTCAATTCTGCCACCACAGCATACTATACAAAACTACACAATTTTCACAAGAGCAGGCTGAAGCTAGAGTTCTATCGCTCTCAACTTCTTTATTCTTCAACTTCAACTTTTTGGTCTGTATATTACAATTCAGCTTTTAGCTGTAAAATGTGTATAATCCACCTTAACCAATAATAATACAAATTTGATATACACTGAGTGTATAAAACATTATGAACACCTGCTCTTACCATGACAGATTGACCAGGTGAATCCAGGTTAAAGCTATGATCCCTTATTGATGTATGTCACTTGTTAAATCCACTTCAATCAGTTTAGATGAAGGGGAGGAGACAGTGTAAAGAATCATTTTTAAGCCTTGAGAAAATTGAGACATGGATTGTGTATCTGTACCATTTAGCGGATGAATGGGCAAGACAAAATATTTAAGTGCCTTTGAACAGGGTATGGTAGTAGGTGCCAGCACACCAGTTTGAGTGTGTCAAGAACTGCAACAGTGCTGGGTTTTTTACACTCAACAGTTTCCCGTGTGTATCAAGAACGGTCCATCACCCAAAAGACATCCAGCCAACTTGACACAACTGTGGTAAGCATTGGAGTCAACATGGACCAGCATCCCTGTGGAAAGCTTGACACCTTGTAAAGTCCATGCCCCGATGATTTAAGGTTGTTCTGAGGGCAAAAAGGGGTGCAACTCAATATAAGGACTCCTAATGTGTGTGTTCCTAATGTTTTGTACACTCAGTGTATATAACAACATTTACACACACTTCAACTGTTCTGGTCAAGTTATAAACTATGTAAAATGTGCTACTATGCCTTTTCACTTGATTAGATACTTAAGACAGCTTTATCAAGACATTTGTTTAAAGACATGCTCTGGAACTTTGGCGACTACTAAGTATTTTTTAAACCTCCCGCTTTGTGCTGGATATAGTCTCACGTTGCCATCCCTCCAAAATCACGTCGTTGTCATGCCTCCCTTGGATGTCTGGAGAGTTTTGTATTGCAAAAACAGTTTGAATGGTCTGCAGGCTCCCTGCGGCAAGATTTTGATTGGATGTTACATTTCAAGAATCCTCCCCTCACATGCCCGTTGGTGCTACGTGTTATGTTTGTCACGGTTTTCAGACCGGAAAGGGAACATTTTGCGGAGAGTTGTTGCAAACTAGCATATGGAACATTGCAGAAAATGGAAGACAAACTAGGGGAAAAACTGAATTATGTTTTGCCAGCAGTGTGCTCTATACACAAAATCGAGTTTTAATCTGCGATTTCCCAGCCATCCTCACCCACTGTTGCACCTACGACACTAATCTAGCGAGCACTACTGGAGCTCCACCCAAGCAAGGCATTTAATTGGTTTGACGTGTTGCGAGCATACACTCATTGGTACACTGGGTTCTAAACCCCGATTTAGCTATTTTTCTGCCATGAAAGCGACAGTTTTTCTGGGAGCTGTGCTGCACCATTTTCCCCCACGTGGGCCAGCCCACTAACAATTCAAGTTCAACCAATGTGCTTCAATTGAGTGACAGCTAGCAAGTGGCACATCATGCACACACAGCAGAGCGAGAGCAATGACGTTGTGCACATATCTGCACATATGTGACATGGCACACAATTTTAGGGGACCACTTTTGACTCATGAGCGCTACCTTTAACTACTGGCTAAAAAGTATACAAAAGTACTGGAGAATCTCTTTAACACATTCTTGAAGTATTCAGATAAACAACAGAACAGTGTGAGGAGAAAGTTCCAGAAACATCCGGGTCATGTTCATTAGGCAACAAACAGAAGAAAATGGACTGAAACTGGGAGGGACTACCTGTACTTCTCCAATAAGAAACTCACATTTTTGTGATTCACAGGAATCACCTACACATACTAGAAATGTATGAACTCACGGTACGGCAAGTCTCTTTTGATAAACATTTCTGCTGAGTGTTATATGACTCCAACAGAATATGGGTGCACAGTCAGCAGTTGGTAAACAAAGACACTGCATAAACATTGTTTTCAATTGCACAACGTTTTGCTACGGGGTGCCCCCATAAACATGTCCCAGGCCTAATTAGTCGCTTGCTCTCCCTTGACATTTCTCAAGACAGTTCAGAAGAGGTTCCCAGTGATTGACATTTGATCTGAAAATCCAGGGCCAACGTACTCAGGAAGATCAAGTCAGATTGGCAGAATTGATTTAGGTAGAAGCATTTGTGCATGAGTAGAGTTGGACAGACGGATAAATCCCTAAGGTTATGGCCACATAGGGAATTTCATTCACGCAGCTACACCAACACAATTTTAAACCATTATACTGTAGTAGTAATAATAAGTACACTTTTCAAGCACTTTCACTAACTCAGAGATAGTATACAGAGGGCCTTCCACCTGAGGAGCGTTTTAGTGCCCACAACTTTATTGAGACAGCCTACGGTCACAGGTTAGCTCACCTGGAAACTCCCAAAGCAGCTTCCCCCTGGGAGACTGACGTAGCAAACATAGGGTGGGTTGTTTGATGGGACCATCTCATACACCACCAGCGCCCCATTCCTGAGGTCTGCCCCTCTTGACTGCTTCATCTGCCAGAACTCTTGCAAGGCTTCCACCACGTTCACTGGATGAGACATAAAATGACACAGTTTAACATTAGACTGCATGGAGTCATAAAGGTGGACTCAGCGATATGACGTAGATGCAGAAAGTAAACGGCATAGTGGGTCAATCTCCGCAACAACTAAGAGCATTGAAGCGCGAGGCTCAACTTCTCCGCTGTTTTGGTCCCATGGCTACCACGCTGTATGATAGTATAACACACTTGCACAGATACTGTGTGTGAGTCTTGCATCTCGCTCATCGCAATTGCTCAAGTTATAAATGCTGAGTCTACCTTTAAATATGGTCCGGTGTACTCATTTGGTATTCAGGTTTGGATTTAAGAAAGAATAAAAGTGACACAGTGGGATATTGTGTATGAGCGAGGATTAAAACCTGAACACTGCTTTTGCACATATTTGGAGATATAATATAAACAGGATTTTCTGGCTAAGTAAACAACAAGGAACAACCCACTGACACACTGACACACTGAACTGACTGACACACTGAACTGACTGACTGACACACTGAACTGACTGACTGACACACTGAACTGACTAACACACTGACCTGACTGACTGACACACTGAACTGACTGACACACTGAACTGACTGACTGACACACTGAACTGACTGACTGACACACTGAACTGACTGACACACTGAACTGACTGACACACTGAACTGACTGACACACTGAACTGACTGACACACTGAACTGACTGACACACTGAACTGACTGAAGCTGTCCAAATTGCGTTGACTTTCAAGGCAGTTATATTTAACCAGGCAAGTCAGTTAAGAACAAATTCTTATTTACAATGATGGCCTAACCAAAAGTCCACATAGACTCAAAATGATTAAGTAGTACACAACATCATCATACTTATGTAAATAAAAATGTAATAGGCCTACCCACATTTAATGTATTGGGTTTTTGAATGATAGTATAACATATAGGGTAGGCCTACTCTAAAACATTGGAGGTGACTTGAAGTGACACATTTCGAATGGCGTGCCCAGGTGCTATGTAAAATGAGCACGCAACAGTATCCTGTAGTGAACTGCATCCTGTAGTCATTAGCCTAGATATTACAAAATATCGGCTATCATAAACTCGGTATGTTCATGTAGCCTACTGTTATCAACTGGATGGGCAGTTTTGGTGACACACTGTATGTTGCACATGCACTACTACACTATTTCATCCCTTTTGTCAGTTTAATCACAGTTACAGTGAGTTACATTTCAACCACGGCCAGGGAAAGTCGGAGGACCAAAATTCTGCGACTAATTTGTTCCAGGTTACCTCTGCCATAGCCCTGCGTATGCTTAGCAAAGCTCCGAACAACAGCCTCCACCGCCTCCTTCAAGACCGCCGGGTTCCCTGGATTACATAGACCGAATCCAGCCACCCCTGTTCCGAGACCCGCACTCCCAATAGTGCCGTGAAGACTGTGGAGTTGAAGCGGCGGGGGTGGTCCGGAGGAAGCACATAGGGAGGCCGGGGGAGGCAGCAGAGGTGCGGTTGGAACTGTAACCCCGGGCCGGAGAGAGGAGCGTAGGGTCCCAGTCGATCCAGCTCCAAATCGTATCCCTGGTTGAAGTCGCTGAGGGCGGATAGATTCCATTGTTGAAGCGTAAACGTCAACAGTAGGGGGAATACCAATAGAGGAAATTCGTGATGAAAATACTGGTTTCCTCGCTGATAATGTAATGGAAAATGACAAAAAACGAAACTAAAAAGATAGTGATAAATAAAAAAGTGTTTTCCTCACGGAGAAAAATGTATTCTGCCAATCCCGTTAGTCTTTGTGAGGATTAGGCTGCTTGGCTGTCAATCTTGGGGTAGGGGCGGGGAAATCAGAGACGTGGAAAAGGGGAGCTGTGAATAGGCCATTTTCTTGAACCAGCAATGCAGGAGGAGGAAATATTAGGACACAATGTAGCCTCCAAAACTGTAAAGGAATTCTGTTGAAAATCCACGCTCTACAGGGTATTATTAGGGTAGTGTAACTTACATTGTAATACTTTGGAAAAATAGTAACCACTGAAATAATTATTCTAACGCTTTAGGGGTAAAGATATTTGGTAAATGACCATGACAACATAGTGATAGATACCTTTAAATTATACTACTTTTTAACCATTTATGCAACGCACACTATCCACCCATACCCCCAACCACTCACCCACTCATCCATCCATCCATCTCCATCCATTCACCCCATCATCCATCCATCTTTCTAACTAGTCATCTAACTTCACTATCGCTGGTCTAGATCAGCTGGACATCTAACTAAAACACAGACCCTAAACCAACACATCTAACTTCATAGTGTGGATTTAGATCTACACCAACTAACCACTCCCTAAATAAAGATCCAGACCAGCTAGAGCTAGACGGACCAATTACTAACTAGACTACAGATGTAGTATCTCAGTTTGATCACTCCTTTGTTGCTGAAAATGTTCATACAAAGCAGAAAATGCAAACTTGTAGTGTATTTGAGTTTTAAAAAGGCTTTTAAAGTCTCTAATTTCCACTTTGAAATGTCAAACTGGATTTGCTCTACCAAAAAATGGATAAACTCCTTAAAATCACTCCGCAATTTCCTGGTTGCTAAAACTCTAATAGTTTGCCTAATTTCAGTTTCTGTTACAAAACGAGCCAGAATAGTGTAGATAATCATTGTACCATCCAAACCGCGGGGGAAATATATTTTCCGTAACCAAAAATATTGTATTTTCAGCTGTTTCAAGCTGGTGTACAAAACCGAAAGTAAAAGAAGCAAAAACAATGTTTAAGAACAGGAAGGGAAAACAAGCACACATAGAACATATCTACAATTTCTTAGACTTGCTTTCAAGTAGAACGATAGCTCTATAACTCACATTTCTATGTGAATTTGATCAGGTCACCCAAAAAATGACATTAATTATAATCCACATAATAATTCACATTTCCTGTTCCTGCAGAATTATTTTCCTACTGTAGCAAACTGGCTTAAATTAAGATCCTACATCTGTATAGACCTAGACCAACTAGATTGTAGATCTAAACCAATTATACCAACTAGACATCTACCTGGACTATAGATCTAAGATGACTAACAACTAAAGCAAGCACACATTTTCTTCAGGGACCTTCGCATTTTCCAGTCTGTAGGCTACCAATCTGTCATTTAAAGCTGAAAGGGAACAACCATTTTTCTTCCAAGTAGTTGAAATATTAGCACTTGTAGAACATAATTATTTAATATGGCCCAGTTTATAGCCCAATAGGTTAATCGGGCCCTGCTAGAATCCAGAATTTTAATTCTGGGTTTTAATTATTTAATTCTCTGTCACGAGATACTACCCACCTATCCACCTGACCTTACAATGACTCTCACCTGCCAACAGCAGCACCTGCCCCATATGCTGTCCCACAACCAATCAAGGACAGAAGTGAGTAGAAGTGAGTTAAAAGTGAGAAAAGTGAAGAAGGAATTCCTTGAGTCCCTGACTCAGTTTTTCAGGTTCTGTCAGCAACGTGATCCCAGGGCAATTCGTATTATTCTGTACGTAAATCTGTAGAATCAACATAGTATGATATACATTGCTTTAGGTTACATTGTGAATGGAATAGCATTTGTACAATATACAAATTGGATGATGTACCATATCATAGATATTGGAGGACGTATGTATTATACATCTTAAGTTTAGAATAAGGGTTAGTGAAAGGGTTAGGTAAAATGCTACCGTTGTCCCCGACATGACTCGAACGTGCAACTTTTGAACTGCTAGATGGTTGCAGATTACGCCCACCCATCTTCTCCCACCCATCTTCTCCTACTTTCGTTTCTGTCTAAATTAACTAGACCATTAGTTGGCATCATGGTAGCCTAGTGGTTAGAGTGTTGGGCCAGTAACCAAAAGGTTGCTGGATCAAATCACTGAGCTGACAAGGTAAAAATCTGTTGCCCCTGTTCCCTGGTAGGCTGTCAATGTAAATAGGAATTTGTTCTTAACTAACTTGCCTAGTTAAATAAAAAAGCACCTGACTAGGTATTCCCCTTTCCCTTATATCTTGGAGGTGCCCAGAAATACCTATAGTATGGCTCTGAGGCCAGGCTGCTGTCAGGCAGTCCTGCATTGCACCAGTAGAGGGCACTGTTCCCCCCAAATGTTCTTCCTGTGCTGCTGCTAGCAGATGCCAACCAAAGCCCGACCCCCTGCCACATGCTCTCAGTCAGGGACTTTACAAGGTCATTTGAATTTGTGCTTGTGGCTGTTATGTCACACCAACTGGTGTCACTTTACTGAAGCCTGCAATGTATACTCAGTAAGGTCACACAGTTGACTCCCATCATGACATTCACTATAATGTGCATTGAGATATGTGACACAAAGCTTTATGAATGGCATTATAGCCTCCTAAGTAGCATGTTAAAGTAGAACTGTTATATCACATTACATTATTGTGTAGCCTGTGTTGACATAAGAGCACATGACAACAAATTTGCCTGCCATCTCTAATGCCCATTATAAATGCATTTATAACTGCGTTTATAATGTCTTATGGCATTGTTCTAAATTTGTATGACTTCCTATGATGATGTTATAAGGTCTTACGTAGCAGTTATAAAGGCTTGTATGCTTGAATGCATACATAAGGGCGGCTACAGTAAAGTGTTACCATATAGCCTATTCGAAAAATGTATTTCCCAGGATGCATTATACTCATCATTGCTCCCTATATTGATTGACCCTACTCTCCTCACCTGATGTATTACCTAGTGTGATAAGGCACTGGGGTTGCATTGACCTGGTGAATGTGTTGTGTATCAGCTTAAACTCAAGATTCAATATTTGTAGCTAATTTTGGTTTATTTTATTAATATATTCATGAATCCATCAGGGTTAATATTCCTGGATTCATAGCCCACTCGAACATTCAATAGCATACAATACAATACAATATACGATTCAATACAATACACAAACATAAGAGGAGACATTTAAATAAATATATTGGCCATATAACACACCCCCTTGGGCCTTATTGCTTAACCATAGTATAGTGTATACTGAAAAAGAATAAATGCGAACGAAAAATACATTGAAAGTGAAATATCTTTAAAGGGGAAATCTGTGACTGGTACATCTATTTTTGGATGTTATGATATATAGTCATTGATTATTGAGAAATACTGTATATACAGTGCCTTGCAAAAGCATTCTGACCCCTTGGATTTCTTCACATTTTGTTGTGTTACAAAGTGGGATTAAAATGGATTTAATTGTCATTTTTTTTGCCAACAATCTACAGAAAATACTCTGTAATGTTAAAGTGGAAGAACATTTTATTTTATTTTTAAGATTAATAAAAAAATGTAATAACTAAAATATAGTCATTGCATAAGTATTCAGCCCCTTTGTTTAGGCAAGCCTAAATTAGTTCAGGAGTCAAATTTGGCTTAACAAATCACATAAAGAGTTACATGGACTCACTCTGTAATAGGGGTCGACATGCTTTTTGAATGACTAACCCATCCTCTGTCCCCCATACATACAACAGCTGTAAGGTGCCTCAGTCAAGCGCTGAATTTCAAGCACAGATTCTACTACAAAGACCACAGAACTTTTCGAAAGCCTAAATGCAAAGCCCTATGTTGGGGCAAATCCAACACAACATATAACTGAGTAACTGCTTCCTTATTTTCAAGTATGGTGGTGGCTGCATCATAGTATGGGTATGCTTGATACTGGGGAGTTTTTCAGGATAAAAAGAAACAGGATAGGGCTAAGCACAGGCTGAGTCCTAGAGCAAAACCTGCTTCAGTCTACTTTACACCAGAGACTGGGAGAGGAATTCACCTTTCAGCAGGAGAATAACCTACAACACAAGGCCAAATCTACACTGAAGTTGCTTACCAAGAAGACAGTGAATTTTCCTGAGTGGCCAAGTTACAGTTGACTTAAATCTACTTGAAATACTATGGCAAGACTTGAAAATTGCTGTCTAGCCATGATCTCCAACATCTTGATAGAGCTTGAAGAATTTTGAAAAGAATAGTAGGCAAATATTGCACAATCCACGTGTGCAAAGCTCTTAGAGACTTACCCAAGACTCACAGCTGTAATTGCTGCCAAAGGTGAGTCTAACATGGATGGACTTAATACTTATGCAACAACTATATTTTATACATTTAGTATTTATTAATAAAAACACAATGTATTATTTTTCTTCCACTTTGATATTAGAGTATTTTGTGTAGATTGTTGACAAAAGAATGACAATTAAATCCATGTTAATCCTACTTTGTAACACAATAAAATGTGAAGAAATCGAAGGGGTCTGAATACTTTTGTAAGGCACTGTATATCTACAACCTAGTAGATTAGGAAGAAGGCTGACCTTTGACCAAACACTTTAGCATAGCAAGAATCCTGCTCAGATCAAATGAGATAATGATGTTACATGATGTGACTCTCTTCTGGTTAGGATACACTTGGCCAGTACAAAGAGAGGCAATATGGGACTGGTACATACATGTTTGAATGTTATGATATACAGTGCATTCAGAAAGTATTCACACCCTTTGACCTTTTCCCCAAAAAATTGTGTTACAACCTGAATTTAAAATGCATTACATTGAGATTTTGTGTCACTGGCCTACACACAATACCCCATAATGTCAAAGTGGAATTATATACACTACCGGTCATTCAAGGGTTTTTCTTTATTTTGTACTATTTTCTACATTGTAGAATAATAGTGAAGACATCAACATAAATCAAACATAAGGAATCATGTAGTAACCAAAAAACTGTTAAACAAATAAAAATATTTTTATTTTATTTAAAATTATTCAAAAAGCCACCCTTTGCCTTGATGACAGCTTTGCACACTCTGGGCATTCTCTCAACCAGCCTCATGAGGTAGTCACCTGGAATACGGCAGGTGGCCTAGTGGTGGCAGGTAGCCTAGAGGGGTGGCAGATAGCCTAGTGGTTAGAGCATTGGGCCAATAACCGAAAGGTTGCTGGATTGAATCCCAGAGCTGACAACGTAAAAATCTGTCGTTCTGCCCCTGAACAAGGGAGTCAACCAACTGTTCCCCAGGAGGCAATCATTGTAGATAAGAATTTGTTCTTAACTGACTTGCCTAGTTAAATTAAGGTTAACAGGTGTGCCTTCTTAAAAAAATAATGTGTGCAATTTTCCTTCTTAATGCATTTGAGCCAATCAGTTGTGTTGTGACAAGGTAGGGGGGAATACAGAAGATCGTCCTATATGGTAAAAGACCAATTCCATATTATGGCAAGAACAGCTCAAATAAGCAAAGAGAAATTACAGTGCATCATTACTTTAAGACATGAAGGTCAGTCAATACGGGTTTCTTCAAATGCAATCACGCGCTATGATGAAACTGGCTCTCATGAGGACCGCCACATGAAAGAAAGACCCAGAGTTACCTCTGCTGCAGAGGATAAGTTCATTAGAGTTACCAGCCTCAGAGACTGCAGCCCAAATAAATGCTTCACAGAGGTCAAGTAACAGACACATCTCAACATCAACTGTTCAGAAGAGACTGTATGAATCAAGCCTTCATGGTCGAATTGCTGCAACAAAACCACTACTAAAGGACACCAATAAGAAGAAGAGAATTGCTTGGGCCAAGAAACACGAGCAATGGACTTTAGATCGGTGGAAATTTGTCCTTTGGTCTGGAGTCCAAATTTGAGATTTTTGGTTCCAACCACCCTGTCTTTGTGAGAAGCAGTGTGGGTGAACGGACAATCTCCGCATGTGCATTCCCCACCATAAAGCATGGAGGAGGAGGTGTTATGGTGTGGGGGTGCTTTGCTGGTGACTGTCTGTGATTTATTTAGAATTCAAGGCACACTTAACTAGCATGGCTACCACAGAATTCTGCAGCAATACGCCGTCCCATCTGGTTTGCGCTTAGTGGGACTATCATTTGTTTTTCAAAAGGACAATGACACAACACACCTCCAGGATCCAACTTATATTTTGGGTTTTGATTGGGTAAGACAGTTGTATTAAGCTCATTATGTATTTATAAGCTATATTCTTCAAGAATCAATATCATGAATGTAAAAAGTACTAAAAGTGATGTTCCAACCCTAGATTGTATCTTTAACATACATTGAAGCTCAACATTTTTGTTAATATCAACGTTATTTTCAAACAATTCAGCCACCTAATCATCCCCAGCTTCCAAATGGCTTATTCATCCCCCCTCCTCTCCCCTGTAACGATTCACCAGGTTGATGCTGTAAATAAGAATGTGTTCTCAGTCAACTTAACAGGCAAACAAAAATTCCATTAAAAAAACAAACGTAAATTTTGGGTTATGATGGGGAAAGATGGTTGTAATCAGTGGGTATACAGCACATTCGGAAAGTATTCAGACCCCTTGACATTTTCCACATTTTGTTACATTACAGCCTTATTCTAAAATGGGTTGAATGATTGTTTTTGTTTATCAATCTACACACAATACACCATAATGCCAACCAAAAACAGGTTTTTAGAAATGTTTGCTAATTTATCCCCAAAAAATCACATTTACATACTGTAGGTATTCAGACCCTTTACTCAGTGCTTTGTTGAATCACATTTGGCAGCAATTACAGCCTTGAATATTCTTGGGTATGACTCTACAAGTGGGATCTGGGGGTCTGAATACTTTCCGAAGGCACTGTATATTTGGGGAGTTTCTCCCATTATTTTCTGCAGATCCTCTCAAGCTCTGTCAGTTTGGATGGGAAGCGTTGCTGCACAGCTATTTTCCGGCATCTCGAGATGTTAGATCGGGTTCAAGTCCAGGCTCTGGCTGGGCCACTCAAGGACATTCAGAGACTTGTCCCGAAGCCACTCCTGGGTTGTCTTGGCTGTGTGCTTAGGGACGTTGTCCTGAGCACTCTGGAGCAGGTTTTCATCAAGGATCTCTCTGTACTTTGCTCTGTTCATCTTTCACTCGATCCTGTCTAGTCTCCCAGTCCCTGCCGCTGAAAAACATCCCCACAGCATGATGCTGCCACCACCATGCTTCACCTTTAGGGATGGTGCCAGGTTTCCTCCAGACATAACGCTTGATTTTCAGGCCAAAGAGTTCAATCTTGGTTTCATCAGACCAGATAATCTTGTTTCTCATGGTCTGAGTCCTTTAGGTGCCTTTTGGCAAACTCCAAGCAGGCTGTCATGTGCCTTTTACTGAGGAATGGCTTCCGTCTGGCCACTCTACCATAAAGGCCTGATTAGTGGAGTGCTGCAGATATGGTTGTCCTTCTGGAAGGTTTTCCCATCTCCACAGAGGAACTCGGGAGCTCTATTAGAGGGACCATCGGGTCCTTGGTCACCTCCCTGACCAACGCCCTTCTCCCCCGATTACTCAGTTTGGCTAGGCGGCCAGCTCTAGGAAGAGTCTTGGTGGTTCCAAACTTCTTCCATTTAAGAATGATGGAGGCCATTGTGTTCTTGGGGACCTACAATGCTGCAGAAATGTTTTGGTACCCTTCCCCAGATCTGTGCCTCGACACAATCCTGTCCCGGAGCTCTACGGACAATTCCTTCGACCTCATGGCTTGGTTTTTGCTCTGACATGCACTGTCAACTGCGGGACCTTCTATAGACAGGTGTGTGCCTTTCCAAATCATGTCCAATCAATTGAATTGACCACAGGTGGACTCCAAGTTGTAGAAACATCTCAAGGATGATCAATATTTGAGTCTCACATGAGAAGGGTCTGAGTATAAGTGCAAAATATATATATAAAAACCTGTTTTCGCTCTGTCGTTATGGGGTATTGATGAAGAAAACAATTAATTTAATACATTTTTGAACAAGGCTGTAACTCAACCAAAGGGGTCTGAATACTTTCCGAATGCACTGTGTATCATTAATTGGAGGAGCAAGAAAAATCTCAGATTGTGCCTTTAACTTTACTTAAGATTCTTTACAATTTCAGAAGCATGTCTATTTAAAACATGTTCAGAACATACATTAGGTATCTAAAATATCAGCCCATATCAGCTCCATGTTGGAGACATACAGGTAACTGCCAAAATAATGGAAACACTTGAGTAAATGAGGGATACAAAGTATTTTGAAAGCAGGTGCTTCCACACAAGTGTGGTTCCTGAGTTAATTAAGCAATTAACATCCATTCATTCTTAGGGTCATGTATAAAAATGCTGGCCATTATTTTGGCCGTTATTTTGTCTTTTCTATGCCCCCATAGAATGACAATGCCTCCATCCACAGGGCACAAGTTGTCACTGAATGGTTTGATGAGAATGAACATTATGTAAACCATATGGCCATGGCCATCTCAGTCACCAGATCTAAACCCAATTGAACACATGTGAGAGTCTGGAGCGATGCCTGAGACAGCATTTTCCACCAACATCAACAAAACACCAAATGATGAAATTTCTCTTGGAAGAATGGTGTTGCATCCTTACAATACAGTTCCAGATACTTGTAGAATATATGCTAAGGTGCATTGAATCATTTCTGGCTCGTGGTGGCCCAACTCCCTACAGCCCTTTCCTGCAGTCAAATGATCAAATTGCCCTCTAGTGGCTTCATTGGTGGAATATTATTCATTTTTTCATAATTTCATAATTAATAAATATTATTTAAAGAAACATACAAATCTGGTGTTTCTATGTCAAACTTAAAAAAATAAAAATAAATATTTCAGTCTTCTGTGATGTATATAAAGTGTAATATTGGGATGCAAACTCAAAATGTAATACAATTCAACTCTATCTCTGAGGTGTCTTGTCTTTTTAAGCCCATAACCATGTGTGTGAGGTGTATGAAGTGGATTTCAATGTAGATTTGTTTAAGTGTACTTAGAAACACTCTGTGTGATCCTGATTTAGCCCACTGCAGTAAAAGTTTAATAAGACAATTCATGTTGATGTTTCCTTTATTTTGGTAGTTACCTGTCTCTATAATCTATTAGGTTACGAAGAAGGCTGACCTTTGACCAAACACTTTGGCATAGCAAAAATCCTGCTCAGATCAAGTGAGGTAATGAGGTTACATGATGTAACCCTCTTCCGGTGATGATACACTTAGCTAGTCCAAAGAGAGCTTTCATAGCATTGTCAGGATGGGTTCCACATACAGTAACATAATATTTTTTTTAGATTTATTCAACATTGCCCTTTCAAAAACCTTTTGACCTCTGTTAACAATTTACATTTTGTTACTATAAATTCATGATATATAGTCTTTGATTCTTAAAGAAGCTAACTCATGAGCATAGCTCAGCTGTTGCCCCTTCAAAACCCTAACTATGAACTTGTTTATATTGTTTGTAAACAATATAATTGTAAACAAACACTATAGCTTCAAAACATGTTTAAGGGTAGGATCCAATTCAATCAGTGTTAGATCCGCGCACTTGGTACATAAAGCCACATTGTCGGCTGTCCAGGGCACTGCAATATGATTTGAAACCTGATCTAAAAATATGATTTTGATCTCATGGATAGTCAGTCCTTACACCCAGAGCTCCGTCTATGAATCTGAGAGTGGTTACATTTCTCCTGCCCCATCCCTCAGCAAGTGGTGGGGCAGCCAACTGACAGAGGAGATTGAATGTCCTATGCAGTACAATGCCACAATAGTGAACACTATAAATCCAAGATGGCGTAGCAGTCCGGCGTCTTTGTCTTCGTCTTGTCGTGTCCCGTGTATATATATTTTTTCTCCGCATATATTTCATATATAAAAATAATAATAATTCAACCTCAACTCCAACACACTCTCCTGCAACCCGCTTCACCCAATGTAGTATGGATCTGCTATTTTCTTTACTTTAGAACCGGAACCCCCAACAGAAGCTATCCAGCTAACTAGCTACTAGCTAGTAGTCAGCTAGAGGTCATCAGCTAACCTTAAGCCCGGACAACTCCTGCCAGTCTGCACAGCGCGATTCAACCCAGAGCATACTGGACTCTTTTTCCCCACATCTCCGGATTCCTACCGCAAGCACTGAACCTTTTCACCTGGATCATCGCAGCTAGCTACCTGCTATCCGAGTGACTACTCCTGGCTAACGTCTCTGTCCCGAAGCAAGCACTAATTAGCCTGGAGCTAGTCTATGCTAGGCCCATCTCCCGGCTAGCTGAAGAGCTCCATCAGCCACTCCTTGGGCTACAATACCTATTTTGCCAATTGGCCTGGACCCCTTTTACTGCCGACATGGAGCCCCGCCGATCCTTCACGACAGGTCTACCGACGTAATCCGCCCGAGGAGGTTTTCAACAGGCTCCTCCGTCGCGACGTCCCCTGAATGCCCATCTGCTAGCCTGCTAGCTGTCTAGAGCATATCGGACTGTTAGCTGAAGAGGTCCATCAACCAATTTTCTTTGGCTACAATACCTATTTTGCCAATTGGCCTGGACCCTTTTACTACACGGACCCCTGCTGATCCATCACGACTGGTCTGCCGACGTAATTGCCCGAAGGGCTACAACTGACTCTTCCGTCGTGACGTCCCCCCCTTCTGCTAGCCAGCTAGCCCCGGCCCACTAACTGTCTGAATCGCCGTGTCTCCAGCCCGCCTTGCTACTCATGAACACTCGGCTACGCATGCCTCTCCCTAATGTCAAAATGCCTTGTCCATTGCTGTTTTGGTTAGTGATTATTGTCTTATTTCACTGTAGAGCCTGCTCAATATGCCATATCCCATTCCCCAGGCGCTCTCATTTGTTGACTTCTGTAACCGTAAAAGCCTTGGTTTCATGTACTGTATGTTAACATTAGAAGCCTCCTCCCTAAGTTTGTTTTATTCACTGCTTTAGCACACTATGCCAAACCAGATGTCCTAGCCGTGTCTGAATCCTGGCTTAGGAATGCCACCAAAAACCCTGGAATTTCCATCCCTATGTAACGTCGTCTGTGTGTAGCTGGTGAGATGAGTCAGGCGCAGGACAGCAGATACGAGTAATAAAAACACTTTTACTCAAAAATCAATATATATACACATAATATACACGGCCACACAATACGGACCACAATACCAGAAACAATTACTCACAAAAACCATGTGGGGAACAGAGGGTTAAATAATGAACAGGTGATTGTGGGATTGAAAACAAAGTGTGAAACAAAGACAAAGCAAATGGAAAATTAAAAGTGGATCGGCTGTAGCTAGAAAGCTGGTGACGTCGACCGCCGAACGCCGCCGGAACAAGGAGAGGGGCTAACTATAACATTTTCCGACAAGATAGAACTGCCAACGGGGGCGGAGTTGAAATCTACTGCAGAGATAGCCTGCAGAGTTCTGTCATACTATCCGGGTCTGTGCCCAAACAATTTGAGCTTCTACTTTTAAAAATGCACCTTTCCAGAAACAAGTCTCTCACTGTTGCCGCTTGCTATAGACCACCTTCTGCCCCCAGCTGTGCCCTGGACACCATATGTGAATTGATTGCCCCCCATCTATCGTCAGAGCTCGTACTGTTAGGTGAACTAAACTGGGACATGCTTAACACCCAGCCATCCTACAATCTAAGCTAGATGCCCTCAATCTCACACAAATTATCAATGAACCTACCAGGTACAACCACAAATCCATAAACACTGGCACCCTCATAGAAATCATCCTAACCAACCTGCCCTCCAAATACACCTCTGTTGTCTTCAACCAGGATCTCAGTGATCACTGCCTCACTGCCTGCCTCCGTAATGGGTCTGCGGTCAAACGACCACCCCTCATCACTGTCAAACACTACCTAAAACACAGCAGGCCTTTCTAATCGACCTGGCCCGGGTATCCTGGAAGGATATTGACCTCATTCCGTCAGTAGAGGATGCCTGGTTATTCTGTGCTTTCCTCACCATCTTAAATACGCATGCCCCATTCAAAAAATGTAGAACCAGGAACAGATATAGCCCTTGGTTCACTCCAGACCTGACTGCCCTTGACCAGCACAAAAACATCCTGTGGCGTACTGCATTAGCATCGAATAGCCCCCACGATAATCAAATTTTCAGGGAAGTTAGGAACCAATATACACAGGCAGTAAGGAAAGCAAAGGCTAGCTTTTTCAAACAGAAATGTACATCCTGTAGCCCGAACTCCCAAAAAGTTCTGGGACACTGTAAAGTCCATGGAGAATAAGACCACCTCCTCCGAGCTGCCCACTGCACTGAGGCTAGGAAACACTGTCACCACCGATAAGTCCACGATAATTGAGAATTTCAATAAGCATTTTTCTACGGCTGGCCATGCTTTCCACCTGGCTACCCCTACCCCGGTCAACAGCCCTGCACCCCCCCAGCAACTTGCCCAACCATCCCCCATTTCTCCTTCACCCAAATCCAGATAGGCGATGTTCTGAAAGAGCTGCAAAATCTGGTCTCCTACAAATCAGCCGGGCTAGACAATCTGGACCCTCTCTTTCTAAAATGATCCGCCGCAATTGTTGCAACCCCTATTACTAGCCTGTTCAAATTCTCTTTCGTATCGTCTGAGATCTCCAAAGATTGGAAAGCTGCTGAGGTCATTCCCCTCTTCAAAGGGGGAGACACACTAGCCCCAAACTGTTACAGACCTATATCTATCCTACCCTGCCTTTCTAAGGTCTTCGAAAGCCAAGTTAACAAACAGATCACAGACCATTTCGAATCCCACCATACCTTCTCTGCTATGCAATCTGGTTTCCGAGCGGGTCATGGGTCCACCTCAGCCACGCTCAAGGTCCTAAACAATATCATAACTGCCATCGATAAGAGACAATACTGTGCAGCTGTCTTCATCGACCTGGCCAAGGCTTTCGACTCTGTCAATCACCACATTCTTATCGGCAGATTCAACAGCCTTGGTTTCTCACATGACTGTCTCGCCTGGTTCACCAACTACTTCTCAGACAGAGTTCAGTGTGTCAAATCGGAGGGCCTGTTGTCCGGACCTCTGGCAGTCTCTATGGGGATGCCACAGGGTTCAATTCTCGGGCCGACTATTTTCTCGGTGTACATCAATGATGTCGCTCTTGCTGCTAGTGATTCTCTGATCCACCTCTACGCAGACGACACCATTCTGTATACTTCTGTCCCTTCTTTGGACAGTGTGATAACTAACCTCCAGACGAGCTACAACTCTCCTTCTGTGGCTTCCAACTGCTCTTAAAAGCAAGTAAAACTAAATGCATGCTCTTCACCCGATCGCTGCACCCGATCCCTGCACCTGCCCGCCCGCCCGTCCGTCCAGCATCACTACTCTGGACGGTTCTGACCTAAAATATGTGGACAACTACAAATACCTAGGTGTCTGGTTAGATTGTAAAATCTACTTCCAGACTCACATTAAGCATCTCTAATCCAAAATTAAATATAGAATCCGCTTCCTATTTCGCAACAAAGCATCCTTCACTTATGCTGCCAAACATACCCTCGTAAAACTATGACTGACTATCCTACCGATCCTTGACTTCAGCGATGTCATTTACATAATAGCATCTAACACTCTACTCAGCAAATTGGATGCAGTCTATCACAGTGCCATCTGTTCTGTCACCAAAGCCCCATATACTACCCACCACTGTGACCTGTATGTTCTCGTTGGCTGGCCCTCGCTTCATATTCGTCGCCACACTCACTGGCTCCAGGTCATCTATAAGTCTTTGCTAGGTAAAGCCCCACCTTATCTCAGCTCACTGGTCACCATAGCAGCACCCACCCGTAGCACGCGCTCCAGCAAGTATATTTCACTGGTCACCCCCAGAGCCAATTCCTCATTTGGCCGCCTTTCCTTCCAGTTCTCTGCTGCCAATGACTGGAATGAATTGCAAAAATCACTGAAGCTGGAGACTCATATCTCCTTTTCTAACTTTAAGCACCAGCTGTCAGAGCAGCTCACAGATCACTGTACCTGTACATAGCCCATTTGTAAATAGCCCATCCAACTACCCCATCCCCATACTGTTATTTATTTTTTTGCTCCTTTGCACCCCAGTATCTCTACTTCCACATTCATCTTCTGCACATCTATCACTCCAGTGTTTAATTGCTAAATTGTAATTATTTCGCCACTATGGCCTATTTATTGTCTTGCCTCCCTTATGTTACCTCGTTTGCACACACTGTATATAGACTTTTCTATTGTGTTATTGACTGTATGTTTGTTTATTCCATGTGTAACTCTGTGTTGTTGTTTGTGTCGCACTGCTTTGCTTTATCTTGGCGAGGTCGCAGTTGTAAATGAGAACTTGTTCTCAACTGGCCTACCTGGTTAAACAAAGGTGAAATCCCCCCCCCCCCCAAATAAACTTAGGCATAGCTTCCACACATTTTTCTGAAAGGGAAGGACAAGGGCTCGATGGCATTGTACGAATTAACACCGTCTGTGATTAACCCAAGGTAAATCTTACTCTAAGACGCTGGACACATTTGGGCCCAGGTTACATGCAAACGCAGCTAATCTTTTGAGACATTGATTTCATTGGCCTTTCGATGAGGGATAAATTGCTCAGCTAACTGATTGCTTTGTCATGTTAATCTTCTCCCAGTGAAAGCCTCTGATGATGTTGTGCATTGAATGTATATGAATGAGCATAGCACTGCAAAAGTTATTTCCCTACAAATGTTACTTGGAAATGTTTGTGGAGAAATTCCTCCCTTGATAACTAGAGAATCCTGACCTAATTTTTCAAACTGTTATATTTATGAATAACAAACATTAAGAACACCTGCTCTTTCCATGGCATTGGCTGACAAGGTGAATCCAGGTGAAACTCAATATTAGAAAGGTGTTCCTAATGTTTGGTATACTCAATGTATACTAATATAAAATGTATAGTCATACATATGTATATTGTAAAAAATATACAATGTAGTTTCAGTTTGAAATTCCTGATGGTGTTATTCTCAACATTTCTACCCAATTATGACAATCCTTACCAAGTGTAAAACGAGACAAATATTGAGTACACAATATTATGTATAAGTATATATTGTATATCCGTACAGAACTTAAGTTTCTGGGCCTTTTATTCAGTGATGTTGCAGTTAGGTCATAGGTCATATTTTACCCTGCAAAGTTTCTATTGTGGGTACATTTTCTCCAGTCATCCCCAAATATCATCCTCCATATTCGATAGAAGGTAACAAACTTGCTATATCTCATCTCATGCTGCACACCATTTCTATACACTTTTTAAAAAATGTCTTATATCATGGAAATTGACTAATATATTCCATGGCTTGGAACTAAGTAATATTGATCGATTAACTTTGATTTATTCAATATGGGAACATTTAGAAAATGTATGTGTGTATTCATAGATGACCTGTTTTAAACAAATACACACACAAGAAATAGAACAGCAAACATAAACAGTTAACATGTGATTCACACGGACGGTCAGAAACAGCTGAACTGAGTCATCTTCAGGCTGACCCCTGGACAGTACTGTGGCTGCCATGTTTCTGTACTTTTGCAATTCTTGTTGTGTTTTAACAGCTTGGTTGTCATTCTCTCTGGTTTGTTGTTTCTTGTGATGAAATGTCCTGTATGTTTTCTTTAATCAGATGCTTTGATAAGACACCTACTGTGTTTGAGCAATCAGCACTCCTACGCAGGAGGGGAACTCTTGGACTTTAGAGTGGATTGCCTTGGTGGCAAGCTGAGCAGCAAGGGTCAGCTTGCAGTCACGTGCTAGCACAAACATCCAATGATAGTCCTGTACTTCAACCTACGCTGCCAATGGGTCTGCGTCTGAGGTGGGCTGTATCATTTCTGAAGGACTATAAGACGTTTGGGAGGCCCAACGAAAGATACCATCCGATTTAAACTGTCCTGCAACTCAGGTGAGTGGTCCCGTCTCTTTCTCTGCCAAGGAACTCTTATGCTTGATGCGGTAAAAAGTGAGTTTTTCTTGCAATATGTTGTTTAGTAGTGAGTCCGGTGTCTGTAAAAATGGGCATTCAATTATAGAGGGATATTCCTTCCCAACCACATTGTAAGCTGCTCATTTAAACAGTATTGCTATAAGCAGTAGTTTAGAGAGTGATCTTTAGAGTGCTTGATAGATGTTTCATTACTGTTTTCCAAGAGGTAAACTGTCGATGTGAATCAAGATGATTCTTCTCAGGGAATTCAGAAAGGAAAATGAAGATGGAAATCAAAACAGAGTCCATGTCTAATTAAATTCCAAATTTGCTCAGACAGGCAGAACATGCAATTTCCTAGGGAGTCGGGGTAATGGGCATTTGGCGAACTACATTACTATTCAGACAATTTATTATGATTTGAAATCTTCCTGATTTGAAATCTTCTTGAATTAACTGAGTTAAATTGAACTGATCTCAAACCTGCCACCGAGTGCACTTAATTTGTTATGCCAAGAGAAAAACCTTGAAACTACAAAATGCTTTAGAGACCGCCATCCTTCCATTCGGCAGTGGTGGAAAAAGTACTACATTGTCATACTTGAGTAAAAGGAAAGATACCTTAATAGAAAATGACTCAAGTAAAAGTCACCCAGTAAAAGAACCTTGAGTAAAAGTTTAGAAGTATCGGGTTTTAAATGTACTTAAGTATAGTGGTGGAAAAAGTAATTATTTGTCATATTTGAGTAAAAGTAAAAAGTAAATGCTACAGACCTACATCAAATTCCTTATATTATGCAAACCAGACTGCACAATGTTATAGTTTTTAAAATTTAAGGATAGTCAGGGGCACACTCCCACACTCAGACATCATTTACAAACGCAGCATGTCTTTAGTGAGCCCGCCTGATCAGAGGCACTAGTGATGACAACGCGTTAAACTGATAGGTGCGTGAATTGGATCACATTGTTGTCCTGCCTGAGCATTCAAAATGTAACAAGTACTTTTGTGTGTCAGAAAAATTGTATGGGATTAAAAAATACATATTTTCTTTAGGAATATAGTGGAGTAAAAGTAGTCAAAAATATAAATAGTAAAGTACAGATGCAGCAAAAAAATTACTTAAGTAGTACTTCAAAGTAATTTTACTTATTTTACACCACTGCCATCTATCGATCAAACAACGCCTCCACAGACCTATGGGGTCAAGCTAATTCTACCACTCTCTTCTCTCCTTAGGTGCCCTACTCAACAGCCATGAAGTTCTCTCTTGCCGCCCTGGTTGTTGTGCTTGCTCTGGCACATGGTAAGAGAAAGTTCTTCATATGTGAAAGGTGCACTCTGTCGCTAGTTTCTCCCCTGTGGTAGCATTCGGAATTAAATACACAATCGTGGCTAAATAAAAAAAAACACATATATTTCATTCTGTATATGGTTCTATAACTGCATTTCACATATGTGCAATATATAATATAATAATAGTGAGAGATATGCTTGATATGGAAATGTTATATTCCAGAGTTGGTGGATTTATTTTTAACGGCTGTATGTGTAGAGGGTCTTGTATGTGTTGTTGTATGCTATATGGGCATAAATGGTTTGTGCACAGTGTTGGCCTCTGTTAATGACGTTACCCTCTGGCTACCTCTAGGAAGCCAAGCAGCACAGTCCCCCGAGGTTGAGAAACTGGCACAGTACTTCCAGGATCTGTCAGCTCAGCTGACCTCCACCACCCAGGAACTGGTGCAGAAGATCCAGTCAGAGTGAGTGACATTTTTTAAAACTATTACATTATTTGTTACACTTTTGAAGAACCAGCCCTTCCAACCAAGTTCTAAATAAAAAATCTGAAGAAAAAGCACAAGTCATCCTCATTCTATTGCCTTATAATTTACAATAAAGAAACAATGAAGGGAGCAGCCAAAAACAATGCAAAATAATGGATGCAGGGTCAAAAATAATATACACCAAAATTAGATGAAAAAAGGCCAATGGCCTGCAAAAGCATTAACAAGCAATGTGTTTTGATCCTATTTTTCAATAATATTTTTGGCACTACCTTAGTTTATCTTGTGTTCAGACCACTAATCACCCACTCCCTTCTGAACAGGACCTTCTTAGAGGATGGTAAGGCCCAGCTGCAGCAGATCCAGGCCAAGCTGGCACCACTGGCCGATAACATGCAGGCCCAGCTGAAGCCCCTGGCTGAGAACATGCAGGCTCAGCTCAAGCCTCTGGTCGACAACATCCAGGCTCAGATGGAAGACCTTTTCCGCAAGGTGATGGACCAGACCAAGGCACTCGGCCAATAAAGCATCTCTTTTTCAACAACCTGACCATCTTGGACCGAATCAACAGCTCCATAGGCTTACAAGAAGCCAAAACCAGTCCACCAAGAATTGGAACCAGACAAACCTTCTGTTTAAGTCATTTGCATTTGTGCCAAGACCAATGTTGTTGACATGCAAAGACAGACAGTAGTAATCTAGAACATCATTAAAACTTGTAAACTGGTCCTGGTCCTCTATTGTAATTTGTTGTCTATTAATTTTCACAGAAATTAGTTTTCAATCATACATCCCATAGCATGTTTGTTTTGTGTCTGATTATTGAACTCTGCTTCATTTTCTCAATTTAGGAATTATAGTTTCAATAATAACCCATTTTACTACATCACAGGTCATACACTACCAACCCATTCTCTCAATAAAAAAATCACTACACTTCCCTCCATATTTATTTGGACAGTGAAGCTAAATGTTTAAATTTGGCGCTCTGCTCCAGCATTTTGGATTTGAGATCAAATGTTTCATATGAGGCGACAGTACAAAATGTCACCTTTTATCTGAGGGTATTTTCATACATTTCGGTTTTCCTGTTAAGAAATAAAAGCAGGGAAGAACCGGATTGTGGCTACATGGTATACAGCTACAGACGGAAGTGAGGCATAAATCGTCAAAATGTTAGTTTCGCGGAGAATTTGAGCATTTTAACTAACCCTAAACCTAACCATTGTTTTAACCTTAACCTAATTATCCTAACCTGCTACATTAAGTATTCTAACCCACTGCGTAAGTTCTCCTCTCCTACTATGAAAAGTAAATTCTGTTTATAGCTGTATACCATCTATGACAAAAAGTAACGCGGTCAGAAGTAACACGCCTATTTTCTCAAATAATACACGCTACAATGATTTAATGACACACGCAAGTGTCTAATGCGGAAGACGACCTCCCTGCAAAAAATCTGCTCGCTGCAACATTTCAACAAGTTATCAACAAATGTTGTTTTGAGTGAGGGAAAGTAAAAAACAGTTCTGCTAATTAAGGTTCTAAACATATGTTATTTTCTTAACCCATCTAGTGACTAAATTACAGCATAGGTTTAAAATATATTGATAGCTAGTCTTGGATGCTAACCAAGGAGAAGGTACAGGAGAGAGGGATGGGGCGGAAGTAACATTGGTAGGGCACAGAAGTAACAGATATTGTGCACTTCTCACCAGACTTCCAACCCAAGCCTGTGGTACAAAAGTTACGTTGCAGTAGTTCTGTTCTCGGTCTATTTCATTTGAAGTCCTTTAACCTAGAAATTAACTTACAGTTGCTAGAGGACAAATCTAAGTTGTTTATAATAAAATATGGTATTGTATTGTATTTTTTTGAAACTCTAATCTGGATTTTGTGCCCACTGTAGCGCAGAGATGTTTTTGTTAAAGTGGCATATCTTAGGATCAACACAGATGTCAAAAAGCTCTCTGTCCTTGTCTTGGATTTGAGTGCAGCATTTGATACTGTTGACCATGATGTCCTTCTGGACAGACTTCTCCAGTCCAGTTCTTAACTGGTTTAGGACCTATTTAACCGGTCAAGAGTTGTTTGTAACTCAGAGAAAATAGATATAACGTGTGGTGTTTCACAAGGTTCAATATTGGCTCAGGTTCTGCTCAGTTTATATATGTTACCCCTTGGCAGCGTTAACAGAAAGCACGGCTATGCAGCCAATACACAACTTTAAAGGATTTTAACCCCACTAACAAAGAAAACCATTGGTCAACTGCAAAACATACATAATGCAGCAGCACGGGCACTGACCAAGACCAGATGGAGAGCACACAATACACTAGTATTAAATCCTCAGCATTGGTTGTCTGTGAGTTTTAGAATAGATTTTACCATCGCTTAACGACCGTGCACGCCAATACATGACATACATGCTTTAAAGGTAGCATGCGCAGACCAGCTGGCTGGTGTGTTTACGGACATATTCAATCAATCCTTATCCCAGTCTGCTGTTCCCACATGCTTCAAGAGGGCCACCATTGTTCCTGTTCCCAAGAAAGCGAAGGTAACTGAGCTAAATGACTATCGCCCTGTAGCACTCACATCCGTCATCATGAAGTGCTTTGAGAGACTAGTCAAGGACCATATCACCTCCACCCTACCTGACACCCTAGACCCACTCCAATTTGCTTACCGCCCCAATAGGTCCACAGACGACGCAATCGCAATCACACTGCACACTGCCCTAACCCATCTGGACAAGAGGAATACCTATGTAAGAATGCTGTTCGTCGACTACAGCTCAGCATTTAACACCAGAGTACCCTCCAAACTCGTCATTAAGACCCTGGGTCTCGACCCCGCACTGTGCAACTGGGTCCTGGACTTCCTGACGGGCCGCCGCCAGGTGGTGAAGGTAGGTAACAACATCTCCACCCCGCTGATCCTCAAAACTGGGGCCCCACAAGGGTGAGTTCTCAGCCCTCTCCTGTACTCCCTGTTCACCCATGACTGCGTGGCCATGCACGCCTCCAACTCAATCATCAAGTTTGCAGACGACACTACAGTGGTAGGCTTGATTAACAAAAACGAAGAGTCGGCCTACAGGGAGGAGGTGAGGGCCCTCGGAGTGTGGTGTCAGGAAAATAACCTCACACTCAATGTCAACAAAACAAAGGAGATGATCGTGGACTTCAGGAAACAGCAGAGGGAGCAGCCCCCGATCCACATCGACGGGACAGTAGTGGAGAAGGTGGAAAGTTCCTCGGCGTACATATCACGGACAAACTGAAATGCTCCACCCACACAGACAGCGTGGTGAAGAAGGCGCAGCAGCGCCTCTTCAACCTCAGGAGGCTGAAGAAATTCGGCCTGTCATCAAAAACACTCACAAACTTTTACAGATGCACAATCGAGAGCATCCTGTCGGGCTGTATCACCGCCTGGTATGGCAACTGCTCTGCCCACAACCGTAAGGCTCTCCAGAGGGTAGTGAGGTCTGCACAACGCATCACCGGGGGCAAACTACCTGCCCTCCAGGACACCTACACCACCCGATGTCACAGGAAGGCCAATCAGCTTCTACCTCAAGGCCATCAGACTGTTAAACAGCCATCACTAACATTGAGTGGCTGCTGCCAACATACTGACTCATCTCTAGCCACTTTAATAATGAAAAAATGTATGTAATAAGTGTATCACTAGCCACTTTAAACAATGCCACTTAATATAATGTTTACATACCCTACATTACTCATCTCATATGTATATACTGTACTCTATACCATCTACTGCATCTTGCCTATGCCGTTCGGCCATCACTCATTCATATATTTTTATGTACATATTCTTATTCATTCCTTTACACTTGTGTGTATAAGGTAGTTGTTGTGAAATTGTTAGGTTAGATTACTTGTTAGATATTACTGCACGGTCGGAACTAGAACCACAAGCATTTCGCTACACTCGCATTAACATCTGCTAACCATGTGTATGTGACAAATAACATTGGATTTGATTTGACATGACCAAAAGTATGTTGCCAGCTGTTCGTCGAACATCTCATTCCAAAATCATGGGCGTTAATATGAAGTTGGTCCCACCCCTTGCTGCAATAACAGCCTCCACTCTTCTGGGAAGGCTTTCCACCAGATGTTGGAACATTGCTGCGGGGCTTGCTTCCATTCAGCCACAAGAGCATTAGTGAGGTTGGGCACTGATGTTGGGCGATTAGGCCTGGCTCATAGTCAGCATTCCAATTCATCCCAAAAGTCTTCGATGAGGTTGAGATCAGGGCTCTGTGCAGGCCAGTCAAGTTCTTTCACATCGATGTCGACAAACCATTTCTGTATGGATCTCGCTTTGTGCACGGGGGCATTGTCATGCTGAAACAGGAAAGGACCTTCCCCAAACTGTTGCCACAAAGTTGGAAGCACGGAATAGTCTAGAGTGTCACGTATGCTGCAGCGTTAAGATTTCCCTTAACTTAAATAAAGGAGCCTAGCCCAAACCATGAAAAACAGCCCCAGAACATTATTCCTCCTCCACCAAACTTTACAGTTGGTACTATGCATTTGGGCAGGTAGCGTTCTCCTGGCAGACACCAACATAGATTTGTTCGTCGGACTGACAGATTGTGAAGTGTGATTCATCTCCCCAGAGAAAGCGTTTCCACTGCTCCAGAGTCCAGTGGCAGCGAGCATTACACCACTCCAGCCGACATTCAGCATTGAGCATGGTTATCCGGGGCAGCTCTAGCAGGGCAGACATTTGATGAACTGACTTGTTGGAAAGGTGGCATTCTATGATGGTGCCACGTTGAAAGTCATTGACCTCTTCAGTAAGGCCATTCTACTGCCAAATGTTTGTCATTGGATATTGCATGCCTGTGTGCTCTATTTTATACACCTGTCAGCAACGGTGTGGCTGAAATAGCCGAATCCACTTATTTGAAGAGGTGTCCACATACTTTCATATATATAGTGTATGTACCCAGTAGGTCCTTCAGGTCCTGTGGCACTGGCTTTTTAACTATCCCAAAGCCTAGGACCAAGAGGCATGGAGAGACAGCTTTCAGTTTTTATGTCCCCAGCCCAAAGACATTAAAACCAGTAGTAGTGATAGCGCTAATGTTTTCTTATGGAAAACTCCAGATGGAGCATGAAGCCGGAAGTATTTGAATTTGAAGCATGCCATATTGCTGAATGCGGCTGAATGGCACCCCAAAAAATTGCAAAGGATCATGGTGAAAGTGTCCAAAACGAGCAATGGATCATGGTCAATGTAATTGTTTTCATCCTGCCTTAGAGAGTCAACCGGGAGCCTCGTCATAGCTTACCGGCTCGTGATTGGTCTGTATCAGCACGTGGTCCTGTGTGACGTCAAATGTAGTAGTCATAATGGATCACTATTTAATTAAATATCTCGATTTGTATTGAACTTTTATAGAATTGACCATGGGAGTCGAACTTGATCATAATAAACACATTTTAGAGACCAAAGCAGGTTTGGCCGTTCTGGTGATCGTGATTTACGTAGGATTTTTAGGGCAGACCAGGGCTTTTGGCACTGTTCTGCTGACAAGTTTTCTTCACTCATACAGGAGTAATAAAGGCCTAGTGCACTAATTTGGTGGGGGAAAAAATATGTAATTTGTGATTTATCAGGGGTGCTGCAGCACTCTCATCACCCCTACTTCCCACGGCTATGGCACCGCTAGGTTGCTATAGCAGCAGAGCTAGTAACTTCAGGACTTCCAGACGGGACACTGGGGGCCTGCCCCAGCCTCTGGAACAGCCTGCCAGAGAACCTGAGGGGGGGCAGAAATGTAGATATTTTATAAAATGTATCTTAGAATTTACTTTTTTAGCTTTGCTTTTCCCTAGTGATTTATATTTGATGTATACAGTATTTGTATTACATTCCCGTTTTTACCATGGGTTAGTCTCTGTAGTCCTCACTTGTTCTCTGCTTTTATTTATTGACACAGCCAAGGACTGGGTCGGCAGCACTAGGATTCACAGCAACGGTTCCCAACACGTCTGCAATTAAAAATAGTAAGAACAGTAGTCTATTATTGGTAATCCACAATTACCTTTTATAATTAAACGACAATACAATGGAAATAAAAACATCAGCAAATGATGAACATTACTGTAAATCATATAAAAAATAAGAATGCAAACAGACAGGATTCTCGGAATCAATCAGGACTGTAGTGCAATTCATCACACGGCCACATGGTGGCCCTCTAATGTCATGGATGGGATACACGCCAGTACATCTCTAGAGGAAGGCAGCGAGACAGCGCGCTCAATAAAGAGGGATGTCATTACTGTCTCAACTTTTATACTTTCACAGAACAAAATACACTGAGATGAAACAGCACACAAACACAGAAGCTTATAGTGGGCTCAGTAAATAGCAAGAAATTACTTTCAGCAACTCAATGGCTCTATGGCTACTCAGTGGTCAAAATTGGTAGACAAAGTTTATAAATGAAACTGCAAATCTACAATACAACGTATTGCATGTAGTGTCCAACGTATTGCATGTAGTGTCCAAAGTCTGAAATTCCATGCATGATACATCATTTTATTCTGAGATCATAAGTAATTTTCAACGAGCACTTGAAAAAGAAATATACAGTACCAGTCAAAGTTTGGACACTCATTTAAACACTCTACTCATTTACACTCTACACTCATTTGGACACTCTACTCATTTAAAGATTTTTCTTTATTGTTACTATGTTCTACATTGTAGAATAATAGTGAAGCCATCAAAACTATGAAATAACACATATGGAATCATGTAGTAAGCCAAAAAGTGTTAAATCTAAATATATTTGAGATTTGAGATTCTTCAAAGTAGCCACCCTTTGCCTTGAGGACAGCTTTGCACACTCTTGGCGTTCTCTCAACCAGCTTCATGAGGAATGCACCTGGAATGCTTTTCCAACAGTCTTGAAGGAGTTTCCACATATGCTAAGCACTTGTTGGCTGCTTTTCCTTAACTCTACAGTCCAACTCATCCCAAACCATCTCAACTGAGTTGAGGTTGGGTGATTGTGGAGGCCAGGTCATCTGATGCAGCACTCCATTACTCTCCTTCTTGGTCAAATAGCCCTTACACAGACTGGAGGTGTGCTAGGTCAATGTCCTGTTGAAAACAAATGATAGTCTCACTAAGCCCAAACCAGATGGGATCGAGTATCGCTGCAGAATGCTGTGGTAGCCATGCTGGTTAAGTGTGCCTTGAATTCTAAATTAATCACTGACAGTGTCACCAGCAAAGCACCCCCACACCATCACACCTCCTCCTCCATGCTTCACGGTGGGAACCACACATGTGGAAATCATCCGTTCACCTGCTCTGCGTCTCACAAAGACACTGCGGTTGGAACCAAAAATCTCAAATTTGGACTCATCAGACCAGAGGACAGATTTCTAATGTCCATTGCTCGTGTTTCTTGGCCCAAGCAAGTCTCTTCTTTGGTGTCCTTTAGTAGTGGTTTCCTTGCAGCAATTTGACCATGTGCTGTGAAAATTCTAACCAAGTGAGAGAGACAGTCAGTTCTTCAAACAATCATCTTCATTTAATATCAATTAATTATTTGAATAATGGAGCTGGTCAACGACCACCCGTAGGTGACCGTTGAGAACCCCCGTGTCACGCCCTGGCCTTAGTTATCTTTGTTCTCTTTATTATTTTGGTTAGGTCAGGGTGTGACGAGGGTGGTTTGTGTGTTTTTGTCTCGTCTAGGGTGTTTGTACTGTCTAGGTTTTTTTTGTAGAGTTATGGGGTTTTGTTCATTATAGGTGTTTATGTAAGTCTATGGTTGCCTAGATTGGTTCTCAATTAGAGGCAGGTGTTTATCGTTGTCTCTGATTGGGAACCATATTTAGGCAGCCATGTTCTTTGGGTATTTTGTGGGTGATTGTTTCCTGTGTCAGTGTTTGTGCCACACGGGACTGTTACGGTTTGTTCACGTTTATTGTTTTGTATTGGTGTTCATAGTTCAGTTTTCTATATTAAAACATGGATACCTACCACGCTGCGTATTGGTCCGATCCTTGTTACACCTCTTCAGAGGAAGAAGAGGAAGACAGCCGTGACACCACGAGCAGATTTGCGTTACAGTTCTTTGTAGAAAAGTACATCCTCCTGAATGTTCATAACAAACAACAGATTGTTGGACATAAAATACTGTAAAAACACCAGCAAATCAGCTCCAAGTGATTTTCATTTTGTAAATCTGTTCCAAAGTATTCCCACATATTATAGAGAGATATATGTAAGCAAGGTTTTGAAAGTATTATGTTTAGTCAAATATATCTTTTTGGGCTTCTTGTGGTCAGTTTGCAGTCTACAAATTAGTTGTAATTATGTTCTGGTCACCTGGCTATCCACTCAAGAACACTAGGTAGATGATCCCTGTGCTGATGTTTTTGGTGGAATTGTGGCAAATAATCAAATATCGTTTCCATATACACACGCGATGGGGAGGCTGGGTAATAATGTATCCACTTCCTGAGTGTTTCCAGTAATTGTGAAAAGCTGCTTCATTCTGCCGTTAAGATGTCCGGAATGGCACGATTCAAGTTATGAGTCAAAAAGCTGCTAAACAAATTGAAATGTTTCTTAAACGTCATAAGAATAGGCTGGTTTTCTCCAAAAGAGAGATCCGATTTGGACAAATACACATGCACAGTTAAGACCTACAGCTCTCACATCACTCGGAGTACAAGCAACATCTTTTACTTTATCAGCTTGAGAACGATTACTTTGCCAGAGAGAAATGCACAATTTACAGTACACAGCAATCATGGAGGAATGTATGGTGGTGTACTAGGAATTGGATAGAAAGCAGAAAAAGATATGGCATGATAATTCAGTAGTTTAGTCAGAGAATTGTAGCTAGATGATGCTCCCCATATGGCTCTGACTGGCTGCAGGAGCAAGGGAACTGAACCAGGCAAATCAGAACGTTCATGCACACAGACTCTAGTATTATTATATGAGTAATCTATAACACATTGCATAATCTTTATAAATGATTATACATTACGTCATCTGTACACATGTATGCATAAACAAAAATAAAGTACAGTAGATAAAATGACATTTAGGCACATAAAAACGTCTCTGCTGAATGATAAGGTGGCAGGCTTTGGCACAGGCATTTACATTATTGCTATCTGATAAGATTTCACACAAAGGATTATTTTAATCTAGAACGTTAACATTTTCATTAAGGCTGGACAGTTGCTGAAACAGATAATCCCTAATGTCGTTGTATAACCCACAGAAAAGCAAGGCGTCAGCTTTTGTTTCAATGGATCCATCGTTACAAAAAGAACAGACATTTATCTAAGGAAGTGTTTGTTTTTCGAAGGTTGTGCGTAGCTTCCTCTTTGAAGAGTTCCAAGAGTTGTTAAAGTCTGAAGGGTCTTATCCTCCAAGGTCTAATCCCTCACCAACCAGCCCACATCCTCATCGGCCAAGTATAGTCAACTATCTGCTGCCAAGTTGATAATTAACTAGGTTTGAAAGGCATGATTCTCTTTGTTTAGGCCTTCTGTGTTGCACTGTCTATCTTTGGAGGGGGAAGGGACACGGCCAGTGATTCCTATGGATACCTGCAGAAATCTCTCCCCTTTCCTTTCCCCTATCAATAGTATAGTATTTTTTGTGTGGGGGGGCAAAACACAAACAAGTGGATTGGTAGAATCAAGAATTCTTATCGATGAACTTGTTCCAATACATTTGTCAAGGTAAACTTTGAAATGCTTATATTTGATTAATTTAGCAGACATTTAAGACACACACATACCCAGAAAGAATGAGGGTGAGTTCAAAATAAATCAAATGAATCTTTCTTTCCGTGAACATATCTACATGCTAAAAAGAAGAAGAAAACGAGCGGGAGAGAAAAAATTGAACATATAATTCTAAGTACAAATAAAATAACAATATAACCATAAAAGCTATAAGACACTTCCACAGCAGCTGTCAGGCTCCTTCCATTTATCTATTCATTCACCAATCAGGAGAGAACATAATCTACATATGCAAATACATCAAAGCTAGAATCCTTAGCTGCTACATTCATTTCTGGACACTAAAAATAGATTCTTAAATGCCTCATAAGCTTAGTGTAGTTTAACTGTCATGCCCCGTCAGAACTTGTTTTACTCCAATGTTTGTAAACAATGTAAACGTAACAAACACAATATAGCCTCAAAACATGGTTAAAACTACCCTTTTGATATCCTGGATGGTCAGTCGTTGCATCCATAGCTCTGTCTGTGAATTTGAGAGTAGTTACATTTCTCGAGGCCCATCCCTCAGCTTTTTATCGAAACCAAAGCTGGTGACCACTTTTTTATTGCTTCAGTATGTCAGTATGTCAATGTATGTAAAATATGTAAAGCATCCTTGTGACTATACCTGACACTACTGCCCCAGACAATCAGTCAGACAGACCAACATAGATCGACAATAGAGACCCATTTTCCAGCCACGTCATAAAAAGTTGTGTGCTCATTTGAGCAGAAGAAAGGGGATTGTTTACATGGAAGTCACATGCAACTTCAAATGCAGCTTGCGCAAGTTAACAAACACATGATCAGATGGTTATCGTACCGAGGTAAAGGCAGTTTCAAGTTGGAAATTCAACGGTTATTTGCCTGTAGTTTTCCTTACGTCCAACAGCAGTTAGGGACCGTCACCACAGAGACAAATCTAATTTTTCAAATTTCAATAGCTATTTAACCATTACTCCTAAAACTTTCAAAACTGGTTGTAGCTAACCCGATGGCATAGACACACATTGCACTGACTTTTTTTGTTGTAAATTTACATCTCGCACTATTTAAATTATTTATTTACATTTGTGAATTCATTATTTACATTTGTGAATTTATTTACATTTGTGAACCAATAGCTCTTTGGTCATATGATCTAGTGACTTCAAACAAGGTTCAGAATGTACATTCAGTGGCCCTACACATTGCACACCCTTTAGTTTGTCAATTTCCATCTCACACAATTTAACATGAATTTGTCAAACTTTCAAATTTCAATAGGTCCTGTGTCATGTGACCTACTGACTTCAAACAAGGTTCAGAATGTACACTCAGCGGGCCTACACATTGCACACCCTTTAGTTTGTCCATTGTCATCTCATGCAATTTTACATTAATTTTCAATGTTTTTTAATGTTTCTAAGTTCAATAGGTCATGTGACCTACTGACCTCAAACAAGGTTCAGGATGTCCACTGACTACCCTTCTATATTGCACACCCTTTAGTTTGTCCATTTTAATCTCACACGATTTACATGTAAACTTTTTAATTTCAATAGCTCCTTGGTCATGTCACCTACTGGACTCAAAGAAGGTTCAGAATGTCCACTGACTACCCTTATAGAGTCAGTGGACTATAGTTATTCCATTGTACTGGATCTAATACATATTACCATTTTAAATTCGTAAGTGTAATCATTTTTTATGACATACTGTTAAAACCTCTCTTGGCTGCTGGCTCTGTCACTTTCAAACATGCACAGAGCAGGCTGGAAGGGGAAGGGTAGATCTTGACTTGACCCACAGGGGTTCTCTGTAAAGAGAGTGTAATCCAAAAGACACAGACACGCCCCTTGACTTTCAATTGGCACTCTTGACCTGTATGTATTCTCTCCAGATTGGTCTCGGTGGTGCTTAGTCAATGGGGCCCCATCAAAGTTTTTACACAGTCTGGCAGTCGGACTAAAGTGCCAGATGTATGACGACAGACATTCTCCTTTGTACAGTTGAAGTCGGAAGTTTACATACACCTTAGCCAAATACATTTAAACTCAGTTTTTCACAATTCCTGAAATTGAATCCTAGTAAAAATTCCCTGTCTTAGGTCAGTTAGGATCACAACTTTATTTTAAGAATGTGAAATGTCAGAATAATAGTAGAGAGAATGATTTCTTTCAGCTTTTATTCCTTTCATCACATTCCCAGTGGGTCAGAAGTTTACATACACTCAATTAGTATTTGGTAGCATTGCTTTTAAATAGTTTAACTTGGGTCAAACGTTTCAGGTAGCCTTCCATAAGCTTCCCACAATAAGTTGGGTGAATTTTGGCCCATTCCTCCTGACAGAGCTGGTGTAACTGAGTCAAGTTTGTAGGCCTCCTTGCTCGCACACGCTTTTTCAGTTCTGCCCACAAATTTTCTATAGGATTAAGGACAGGGCTTTGTGATGGACACTCCAATACATTGACTTTGTTGTCCTTAAGCCATTTTGCCACAACTTTGGAAGTATGCTTGAGGTCATTGTCCATTTGGAAGACCCATTTGACCCAAGACCCAAGCTTTAACTTCCTGACTGATGTCATGAGATGTTGCTTCAATATATCCACATAATTTTGCTTCCTCATGATGCCATCTATTTTGTGAAGTGCACCAGTCCCTCCTACGGCAAAGCACCCCCACAACATGATGCTGCCACCCCCGTGCTTCACGGTTGGGATGGTGTTCTTTGGCTTGCAAGCCTCCCCCTTTTTCCTCCAAACATAACAGTGGTAATTATGGCCAAACAGTTCTATTTTTGTTTCATCAGACCAGAGGACATTTCTCCAAAAAGTACGATCTTTGTCCCCATGTGCAGTTGCAAACCGTAGTTTGGCTTTTTTATGGCGGTTTTGGAGCAGTGGCTTCTTCCTTGCTGAGCGGCCTTTCAGGTTATGTTGATATAGGACTCATTTTACTGTGGCTATAGATACATTTGTACCTGTTTCCTGCAGCATCTTCACAAGGTCCTTTGCTGTTGTTCTGGGATTGATTTGCACCTTTCACACAAAAGTACGTTGATCTGTAGGAGACAGAACGCGTCTCCTTCCTGAGCGGTATGACGGCTGCGTGATCCCATGGTGTTTATACTTGCGTACTATTGTTTGTACAGATGAATGTGGTACTTTCAGGCGTTTGGAAAATGCTCCCAAGGATGAACCAAACTTGTGGAGGTCTACAATGTCTTGGATGATTTCTTTTGATTTTCCCAAGATGTCAAACAAAGAGGCACCGAGTTTGAAGGTAGGCCTTGAAATACATCCACAGGTACACCTCCAATTGACTCAAAAATGTCAGTTAGCCTATCAGAAGCTTCTAAAGCTATGACATCATTTTCTGGAATTTTCCAAGCTGTTTAAAGGCACAGTCAACTTAGTGTATGTAAACTTCTGACCCACTGGAATTGTGATACAGTGAATTATAATTGAAATAATCTGTCTGTAAACAATTGTGGGAAAAATGACTTGTGTCATGCACAAAATAGATGTCCTTACCGACTTGCCAAAACTATAGTTTGTTAACAAGAAATCTGTGGAGTGGTTAAAACATGAGTTTTAATGACTCCAACCTAAGTGTATGTAAACTTCCGACTTCAACTGTATTTATGGGAACAAATATTCCCTAACACTTTGGATGCTAATCTTGGACAGTTAAAAGACACAATGCGTCAAAGCAAAAAAAACTAAAAACATTACTAATTACTGTCCATTAACCTCAACCTTGTGGGTCTGTGGGTGTTTGGGCCAATAAAGTGCCAACTCAATTCTACCACTGACTAGTCTCTCATGCCCCTATGAATGGGGACACAGGGCAATAGTTTTTAATCTTAACCAGCCCCATTTTTTACTAGAGTACACTAACCCCTAATTGGGGCTCTTTCTTGACACACAGTAGCAGTTTCCCAGATAAGAAGTCAAGAAGATCAGAAAGTAGATTGTTGTAAGGGTGTATTACATCCTGTGCTGGCCACATTGTCATATCCATTCTGGATTCTGAGTGGTAAAATCATAGCTGAAAAATGCCTCTATGTATGTATATACTGTATGTGGGAATGTCTTATGTCCGTCCTACATGCTACTTTTATTATTCTCCTGTAAATGGTTCAGTGCCTATAATTTAGGCAGTGTGTAGATTGGGGCACAAAGGACATTACCTCTACTAGATTATAGTGATAAGGAAATCAACATACAGTTTTGGCCTGTGTATTCATTTGCGTATAACTAATCAGAATTCCATTATGTTTACATAAAAAAGAGAATTATGTACAGTCGTGGCCAAAAGTTTTGAGAATGACTCAAATATTAATTTTCACAAAGTCTGCTGCCTCAGTTTGTATAACGGCAATTTGCATATACTCCAGAATGTTATGAAGAGTGATCAGATGAATTGCAATTAATTGCAAAGTCCCTCTTTGCCAAGCAAATGAACTGAATCCCCCAAAAACTTTTCCACTGCATTTCAGCCCTGCCAGAAAAGGACCAGCTGACATCATGTCAGTGATTCTCTCGTTAACACAGGCGTGAGTGTTGACGAGGACAAGGCTGGAAATCACTCTGTCATGCTGATTGAGTTCGAATAACAGACTGGAAGCTTCAAAAGGAGGGTGGTGCTTGGAATCATTGTTCCTTCTCTGTCAACCATGGTTACCTGCAAGGAAACACGTGCCGTCATCATTGCTTTGCACAAAAAGGGCTTCACAGGCAAGGATATTGCTGCCAGTAAGATTGCACCTAAATCAACCATTAATCGGATGATCAAGAACTTCAAGGAGAGCGGTTCAATTGTTGTGAAGAAGGCTTCAGGGCGCCCAAGAAAGTCCAGCAAACGCCAGGACCGTCTCCTAAAGTTGATTCAGCTGTGGGATCGGGGCACCGCCAGTACAGAGCTTGCTCAGGATTGGCAGCAGGCAGGTGTGAGTGCATCTGCACGCACAGTGAGGCGAAGACTTTTAAAAGATGGCCTGGTGTATAGAAGGGCAGCAAAGAAGCCACTTCTCTCCAGGAAAAACATCAGGGACATACTGATATTCTGCAAAAGGTACAGGGATTGGACTGCTGACGACTGGGGTAAAGTCATTTTCTCTGATGAATCCCCTTTCCGATTGTTTGTGGCATCCGGAAAAAAGCTTGTCCGGAGAAGACAAGGTGAGCGCTACCATCAGTCCTGTGTCATGCCAACAGTAAAGCATCCTGAGACCATTCATGTGTGGGGTTGCTTTCAGCCAAGGGAGTGGGCTCACTCACAATTTTGCCTAAGAACACAGCCATGAATAAAGAATGGTACCAACACATCCTCCGAGAGCAACTTCTCCCAACCATCCAGGAACAGTTTGGTGACGAACAATGCCCTTTCCAGCATGATGGAGAACCTTGCCATAAGGTAAAAGTGATAACTAAGTGGCTCGGGGAACAAAACATTGATATTTTGGGTCCATGGCCAGGAAACTCCCCAGACCTTAATCCCATTGAGAACTTGTGGTCAATCCTCAAGAGGCGGGTGGACAAACAAAAACACACAAATTCTGACAAACTCCAAGCATTGATTATGCAAGAAGGGGCTGCCATCAGTCAGGATGTGGCCCAGAAGTTAATTAACAGCATGCCAGGGCGGATTGCAGAGGTCTTGAAAAAGAAGGGTCAACACTGCAAATATTGACTCTTTGCATCAACTTCATGTAATTGTCAATAAAAGCCTTTGACACTTATGAAATGCTTGTAATTATACTTCAGTCTTCCATAGTAACATCTGACAAAAATATCTAAAGACACTGAAGCAGCAAACTTTGTTACGCTTTGTTTTGTTTTAGATTGAATGTTTTGCATGCCAACAGTGGTTCCATGTGCTGTGCCTCAGAATGAAGACAAAAGAGTTCAACAGAGTGAAGAACACAAACTGGAAGTGCAGTCTTTGTTGTTGAAAATGTATGCTATACCCCATCCACACTGAAGAGGCTCTGAAATGTACATCAACCAGGGATAAAGAGAAAGTTAACACAGTGAAATGTTCTGTACTTATTTGAAGTAAAGTGTATGTTGACTTGTTGGAAAAGATTAAAGGTCTACAATTTCTGTTTATTTGTCAATATTCAGTTTTTATTCATTGATTTACTGGCCACCATTACTGTGGTTACATGATAGGTATATGTATTGCCCAGCAAACCCACTGCAGCCTATCTCACTAACTCGGGGCGAGGGGACGGACTAAAGTTGAACTGTTACACAATGTGTAGGCCTCCTGAGTGGACATTCTGAACCTTGTTTGAAGTCAGTAGGTTACATGACCAAGGAGCTATTGAAATGTGAAAGTTTACAAATTTAATGTAAAAACGTGTGAGATAAAAATGGACAAACTAAAGGGTGTGCAATATAGAAGGGTAGTCAGTGGACATTCTGAACCTTGTTTGAGGTCAGTAGGTCACATGACCAAGGAGCTATTGAAATTCGAATGTAAAAAAGTTTGTACTTTGTTTATGCTCCCTAACTATTCACCTAGGAATACAAAATGCTGCTCATATTTCCACATGTTTGTTAGCTTTGGAAAGGGAATTAATGTCCAAATCGTGAAAATAAGACCTGTGCAATGTTGTGCTCAATTTTTCCAACGTCATGACACTTATTTGGAGTCTGTGGCTCAAGTGGTTTGAAAGCGTGAATATCCGTCAAATATCCAACTTGAAACTGTCTTTACCTCGGTGGTTATTGTCTACAACATCACAGATGTCATCGGAGGGTTGATTACCTAGGAAGTTAGCAAGCCAGTGAGGCAAGGTAAAATATCACAAATAAAACTAGATAAAGCCCGAAGAATAATATACTTGTTGAGCATAGCCATAGCCATCAGTCTTGTGTGTTTTCATGGTGTTCACATACCCACTGCTAAATTTGTCAAGGTCCCAATATCAGCGTTTAGTTTTTAGCTGGGAGCTGGGAGCATGCGTGTGCACCCCTCAAACGTAACATTTCCCAAAGGGCACAACGCGTCATTTCAAAGTGGATAATTGGGTAATATTTGGTTGAGACATTGATCAATGAGATTACAAACTATATTCACCCGCTCAAAAAGACAGCGAAAAGTTAATTGACTTTCCAATGTGCTTTCAACCATCTAAAAGCACAACCAATTTCCAATGGAAAAGCAATGTTCGATTTTTGGCTTAGTCACCCAAATGTCTATCACTGAGCTTTCAACCATTTAAAAGCACAGCAATGTTCAAATGTGAATACAATGTCAGATGTTTGGTTTATTTATACAACATATTAATGTGTTATCTCTGTGCTTCATCTAATAGCACAACCAAATGACCTGGATTGCAGTTGAGATTATATCGTTTAATTGCATTCATTAACATTTATTTTAGATTGAGTTGCGAATTCAACATATAATTTGTTAACTTATCAACAACTTAATAGGCTATTTATTGTATTTCAAAAGTGCTATTGAATCGTTTGATTGTCAACGCAAATATCAAATATCAACATTTGAAGGAGATTTGTCTTCTGCTTTGATAGTTCCATCTGTGCCACTAACTTAGTTTGGCTTTAATGCCAGCTTGTCTATCAATTAATAATTGATCAAAGAAGCATTTACTTCTGTAAGAAGCATTTACATTAGCCCTATCCATATAGGCCAATTCCCATGAGGGTTAAAGGTACACATTCAACATATTTTATACAAGGTTTGTGTATGTTGAAATTTGGTTACCATGATGACATAACCCTATGGTTGAAATTTCACCCTCAAAACAACAACTTTTTCCAAATCCAATGTATTTTCCATGTAGATTCCATGTCACAATATGTTGACAAATTACTTTAAAGCAATGTTAACACAAACCATATAGAAAGGGGGCTACTTGCAAATGTATTTTACATGTATTTTAATTAAATATATTACTTGGCACCAGTATTATAGGCAATTTGTCAACTAGCTCTCGCAGTCTCAAGTCAAAATTAGACGTTCGTCCATGTTTCTCAAACGTCAAATTTCAAAGTTGTTGCAAACGTCAACTTTTTAAGTATTTATGGTTAAGTTTAGGCATTAACTCTGAATTGTCAATGTTAAAATTAAGTTTTGGCATTAACTTTGAATTGTAAGTGTTAGAATTAAGTTTAGGCATTAACTCTGAATTGTAAGTGTTAGAATTAAGTTTAGGCATTAACTCTGAATTGTAAATGTTAGAATTAAGTTTAGGCATTAACTCTGAAATTTTAAGGTTAGGCATTAACTCCAAATGGTTAAGGTAAGAGTGAATGTTTGGGATAGGCTTAAAACAAAAATCTAAAAAACAACTTTCAATTGCTGGATTCGAGCGTGCTACCTTTGGCATCTGAGGCAGATACCTATTCGCCCCGTCCACAACGCCCTAGAAAAACTTAAACCTACTTGAAGGTAACAGCTTTCACTGTTGCCCCAGATGACATGGGATGAATAATACATGCATTTTAATTAAATACATTACTTGGCACCAGTATTTTGTTGTTTATTCTGATATAAATGCATTGGTCTTTAGTTTATTTTGTAACAAGATACATGACATGTCCATGTATCTTTGCTCATCTCTGCAGACAGACAAGGTTTTATGGTTCTGTTGGCTTTCCTGTCTTTCTCTCTGGGCTCTCCTGTCTCTGATAAAGCCTGATGATCTTGGTGTCATGTAGTTTCTTCCAGGTCTTGATCTCTAGGTTGTAGTCGTGATTAGCGTAGAAGATGACTCTGGTTTTAGAGTGTCTCTCAGCATAGTAGTTAGGATATTTACTGTGGTCCTCAGTGATGAATCCATACGCATCCACCTGAGAGAGGGCAGAGGGAGAGATAGATGATCTCAGATGCTACCAAGTTCCCCTTACACTGTTGGGCACTACTTTAAACTAGAGCCCCAATTTCAATAAAGAGCATCATAAGACCATCAAATAACTCAATGGTCTGTTTCAGCACAGTCATGGCGCCAAGCCAGCGATGTACAACAACGTAAGTAGTGGATGGTCAGTGGATGTAGTGCAGTACAGCAATCGCTTCTAAGTTACTTCTAAATTTAGTGTGTGTGTGTGTGTGCGTGTGTGTGTGTGTGTGTGTGTGTGTGTGTGTGTGTGTGTGTGTGTGTGTGTGTGTGTGTGTGTGTGTGTGTGTGTGTGTGTGTGTGTGTGTGTGTGTGTGTGTGTGTGTGTGTGTGTGTGTGTGTGTGTGTGTGTGTGTAGTGCAGACTAACCACGTCACAGGTGTGCAGGGCCAGGAAGAGTGTGAATGCTCCGTTAGTAGGTCTGCATATAGCCCAATAAGAACCCTTCAGCGCCTGGGACCACATGAACCTACGAATGAGGAGCACACATACACGCACAGTTTCATTTCAGAAGTACAGTCGAAGTCGGAAGTTTACATACACTTAGGTTGGAGTCATTAAAACTCATGTTTTAACCACTTTACAGATTTCTCGTTAACAAACTATAGTTTTGGCAAGTCGGTAAGGACATGTACTTTGTGCATGACACAAGTAATTTTTCCAACAATTGTTTACAGACAGATTATTTCACTTATAATTCACTGTATCACAATTCCAGTGGGTCAGAAGTTTACATACACTAAGTTGACTGTGCCTCTAAACAGCTTGGAAAATTCCAGAAAATTATGTCATGGCTGTAGAAGCTTCTGATAGGCTAACTGACATTTTTGAGTCAATTGGAGGTGTACCTGTGGATGCATTTCAAGGCCTACCTTCAAACTCGGGGCCTCTTTGCTTGACATCTTGGGAAAATGAAAAGAAATCATCCAAGACCTCAGAAAAAAATTGTAGACCTCCACAAGTCTGGTTGATCCTTGCTAGCAATTTCCAAACGCCTGAAAGTACCACGTTCATCTGTACAAACAATAGTACGGAAGTATAAACACCATGGGACCACGCAGCCGTCATACCGCTCAGGAAGGAGACGCGTTCTGTCTCCTAGAGATGAACATATTTGGTTGAAAAGTGCAAATCAATCCCTGAACAACAGCAAAGGACCTTGTGAAGATGCTGGAGGAAAGAGGTACAAAAGTATCTATATCCACAGTAAAACGAGTCCTATATCGACATAACCTGAAAGGCCGCTCAGCAAGGAAGAAGCCACTGCTCCAAAACCGCCATAAAATAGCCAGACTACGGTTTGCAACTGCACATGGGGACAAAGATCGTACTTTTTGGAGAAATGTCCTCTGGTCTGATGAAACAAAAATGGAACTGTTTGGCCATAATGACCATCATTATGTTTGGAGGAAAAAGGGGGAGGCTTGCAAGTCGAAGAACACCATCCCAACCGTGAAGAACGGGGGTGGCAGCATCATGTTGTGGGGGTGCTTTGCTACAGGAGGGACTGGTGCACTTCACAAAATAGATGGCTACATGAGGATGGAAAATTATGTGGATATATTGAAGCAACATCTCAAGACATCAGTCAGGCATCAGTCAGACATCAGTCAGATGGAGTGGCCATCACAAAGCCCTGACCTCAATCCTATAGAAAATGGTGGGCAGAACTGAAAAAGCTTGTGCGAGCAAGGAGGCCTACAAACCTGACTCAGTTACACCAGCTCTGTCAGGAGGAATGGGTCAAAATTCCCCCAACTTATTGTGGGAAGTTGTGGAAGGCTACCTGAAACGTTTAACCCAAGTTAAACAATTTAAAGGCAATGCTACCAAATACTAATTGGGTGTATGTAAACTTCTGACCCACTGGGAATGTGATGAAAGAAATAAAAGCTGAAATAAATCATTATTTTTACTATTATTCTGACATTTCACATTCTTAAAATAAAGTGGTGATCCTAATTGACCTAAAACAGGGAATTTTTATTAGGATTAAATGTCAGGAATTGTGAAAAACTGAGTTTAAATGTATTTGGCTAAGGTGTATGTAAACTTCCGACTTCAATTGTAACATAGAAGCGAGGGCTGTACTGCACTGCATGCACTATGTGATCACGTGGTTCTACCTACACCGCCTTCAGAAAGAATTCACCCCCTTTGACTTATTACACATTTTGTTGTGTTACAGCCTGATTTCAAAATGGATGAAAAAAAAAAAATTCTCACCTATCTACACACAATAAACCATGAAAAAGTGAAAACATGTTTTTAGAAATTTTAGCAAATGTATTGAAAATGAAATACAGAAATATCTAATTTGCATGAGTATTCACACCCCTGAGTCAATACATGTTAGAATCACCTTTGGCAGCGATTACAGCTGTGACTCTTTCTGGGTAAGTCTCTAAGAGCTTTGCACACCTGGATTGTACAATATTTCCCCATCACTATTTTCAAAAAAATGTCAAGCCCTGTCAAATTGGATGTTGATTATCGCTAGACAACCATTTTCAAGTCGCATTGCGAGGCATTGGAAAGCCTTGTGGTTGAATATGTGTTTGAAATTCACTGCTCAACTGAGGGACCTTACAGATAATTGTATGTGTGGAATATAGAAATGAGGTTGTCATTCAAAAATCATGCTAAGCACTATTAAGGCACAGAGAGTCCATTATTATGTGACTTGTTGAGAAAATTTGTACTCATGAACTTATTTAGGCTTTCCATAACAAAGGGGTTGAATACTCATTGACTCAAGACATTTCAGCTTTTCATTTTGAATTCATTTGGAACATTTTCAAAAAGCATAATTCCACTTTGACATTATGGGGTACTATGTGTAGGCCAGTGACCCAAAAAAATCTAAATTGAATAAATGTTCAATTCAGGCTGTAACACAACAAAATGTGGAGAAAGTCAAGGGATGTGAATACTTTCTGAAGGCACTGTAGCTGATTTGGCGCCATTACTATACTAGTCATTTCTATGGGAACTGCCCCATGTTGTGTGTCTTCTTAAAAATAATATAAGCCATTAAGCAGACACTTTTATCCATAGCAGGTTAGAGTAATGTGTGCATACAGTTTCACATGTGTGGTCCCAGAGAGAATTGAACACACAATCATGGGATTGCTAGCACCATGCCCTATCAACAGAGCCAGAATGGACCACATTGAATATGCCACAAAGTAGGTGGCAATTCCTTAACCGTATGTGTGTTGAAGGCGACTAGGACTAGTCTGGGTACTAGTCTGTTTGGCTACCATTTCACTCCTTGTACACTGTGTCATTGCTAGAGAAGACAATTCCATATAGAGTTGGCAAGAGAGCTGAAACAGACTGGCACCTAGGCTACACTAGGGCATATTGCATCCTTCTCAAGCAGAGGGCTAGCCTTCTCTCCTTTCATACAACTGTTATTGGATGCTGTTTGTTATACCTGTTACGGGCGTATCTGAGGAAGTCAGGGTGAAGAACATAGAAGCGGTTCTCATCAAACTCTCCTGAGTATTGCATCCACGGTCTGCAGATAAGACAGCAAACACAACACTGAGCAGTGTGTGTATGTGTGTGTGTGTATGTGTGTGTGTGTGTGTGTGTGTGTGTGTGTGTGTGTGTGTGTGTGTGTGTGTGTGTGTGTGTGTGTGTGTGTGTGTGTGTGTGTGTGTGTGTGTGTGTGTGTGTGTGTGTGTGTGTGTGTGTGTGTCAGAACTGGGTTCAAAAACTATTTGAAATCTAAAAATGACTTTAGCTGAGCTTGCCTGGCACAATGGACCAATAGAATAGTCGTGAGAGCAAAGAGTGTCAGTGTGTGAGACCACGTCACAGGCTTACCGTCTGTTCCTGTAGGGTCCATCAGAGACAGTTGTCCTCCCAAATAGACCCTTTAGCCACTGGAAATCCCTCAGCCCCTCTGGAATCAGCACATACTTTATACCCTGCACAGAACAGGCACACTCAGCACTCAGCAGTATGTGTGTGTGCATGCCTGCGTGTGGGTGCGTGAGTGTGTGTGTGAGTGTAGTAGGAATTTCCATGTGAACTAAAGAGCAGAGCAGTCGCAGATTAAATCAATAAAAATATCAATCCGGTTTATTACAAGTTGCAACAGGGAGACACCTACACCAGAGAAGCAGAGAAAATGTCTAACGCCTTCTCTGAGAAGACCCTTATATCCTAATCAGCAGACAACTGTTCTGTAAACACCAGCCCGACAGGCTTGTAGGAAGTCAAAACAAAAGGCAGGGACTTTGTCATCTGCTACAGAACCACACTGTGTTCCACAGAAGACAAACCAACAGTGAATAATCAGTATGTCCTTGGTCCTTGAACATGGACCTCCAGTCTGGCGTCAATCGCTATCAACAGATACGAGAACAATCCATAACATTCAGCTTCAAGTCTAGTGACCATCAAGCTGCACCCAGTGTCACAAACAGAACACTGGAAATCATGTGTAAAACAGAAAGGGAAAACATAGAAATATGCTTAACATTGTGTTAAGCACTCTAAACTGAAAATATGAACTTTATTGATCTTAAACTTCCCCATTACAGTGAAAACACAATACCATCTCAGTCATGAACCTTTAAAAAGTCACTGTAGTCTCATGTCAGTACAGCAGCAGCACGGGTACCTACCTTGTCATGCGGTGCACTGTTGTAGCCGTATTTCTTGAAGATGAGAAGAGACTGGGTGATGGAGTGGGCGGTGTGAACGTAGACCGAGGTTCTGTTGCCTACATCCTCCTCGTAACCCTTGGTTACGGCACCATTCATCCTGACAGAGACGGGAACAGGAACAGAGACAGGAAGAGACAGGCAAGGTTAGTCATCACGCAAATGTTGACCACCTCCATTACATTGACACGATCATGATAACTGCTAAGTATGTTGCACACATAACAGTTGTGTTGTCTATATTGTAACATGTCTAATCCTAATTGGCAATATCAGATTCTGACTGTGTCTGTATCATTCTAATGCGATTCAACCTACTAATCTATGTATGAGCTCATAGTCGTTCATTCAGCCCTATTTGAACAGGGTTTTCCACATGCTCCACAGTCCGAAATCCTTTAATAACCTTTACAAAGTCAGACCAGGTGAACCAGTGGAGCAGCCCAGCTACCATGGCGACCATTCTGCCCCTTAAAAGTTTACATCAGTCCTTTCATTCACCCACAATGCTTCAGGCTAAGCAAGCAGACATTTCTAGGCAGTCGGTCCCCATCAGCATCCCAGCCAATCCCACAATGCACTTAAAAGGTGTGTGTCTCATATCCCTTCCCTCCCTGACACAAATGGACCCTGCCAGATAAAAAGAAATGGTGGCTCCAGGGCGGAGAGAGTGACAACGTCCAGATAGCAACATTGTAAACTAAACGCTTGAGATGTATGTGTGTTATACTGTATGTCTATGTGTGTGTGTTGCTGAATAAATCCCATTCCAAACATACTGTAACCATACCTTAATAAAACAAAGTACAACAAATATTTGATGTAGCTATTATACTGGAGGACTATCCTGTTGGTGTTATAGTAATTCACCCTGCTTGGAATAAAGCCCTACTGTGATAAACACCTCCTGTGCTTGCCAGGAGTACGGCCAGGAGTTAAACTCACAGCCCGTTTTATTCTCATGGGAGTCTATCTCCTGACATCAAACACAAAGTTATGATCCAGAAACAAAAATAGGTTATAGCTGAAATGTTAATATCAACATGTTTGTTTCAATTAGCTTTTTATCCTTCCTGATTGGTGCATTTTGTTTCTATTGTACATTGCAATGTGCTGATGCATGCACTCACAGAGACACACACACACACACCACACACACACAGAACACAATGACCCCACTGACCGGAACACATAGTCGTGAGCATCTATCTCCTTGCCCATTCTAGAGCCATTGAGTATTCCTCCTGTTGCCACCACAGCACAGCGTATACACCCAGGGTTTCCCCGTGGCAAGAGCAGGGGCTCTCTGGGCTTGGGGATCAGATCCACCACTGCCTTTATCTCTGTAAACACACAGATACAAAACCAATTTTGGGGGGATTCAATTAAGTGGCACTTTGGAAATACTTTGTAACCACTCCATTCACAATGTCTTAATAATAAAGGCCAAGTAGATCTACATACCAGTAGAAACAGTAAATAAACCATTGGCTCGTTGATGAAAATAAACTCTGACACTTTACGTTGCATAGGCTGCAGTAAAAATCTGGAAAAAGTTCAAGCCCGGTACAGAAACAACAGTCGAGACAAGACGGTTTCATGCAGTTTTAGAATAAGGTAATTTGATCTGAACGGTCTCATGATGCTTCTGGAGTTTCCAAGATTCATGGAGTTAAAACATCCTGTCAAACTGGTCCAGCATGCATACAAGGCACTATGACATTGACCAAAAGGGCCTATAGGGTAGAGATTCCAAATGTGTCAAACATTGCTCAAATGTTAAAATGCGCAAAACTCACTTGGATAATAGAAACAAGCACAGAAGGTTGAATAAATGACCAGAACATGAAGGGAAACCATAGCCGATAGTTTTATTTCCCATTTTTCATTGCAGTGTCCCTTTAAAAGTGCAATATGCAGAAATCGCTCGCCAGTTCCTGGCTGCTAAAATTCTAATAGTTTGGCCAGTATGGAGAATTAGGTAAACCCACAAGTCCAAATCCCTACCTCCATCCATAGCTAATTTAGGAAACAAGACAATGTTAACAACTATTGCTCTCAATGTGATGTGATTGGAGAGAAGCCAAATCCAAACTGGCTTCCCTTTATAATTTTTTTTGGGTGCGGCAGGACCATTCACAGTTGAGCTCACTCAGTTTTTTCTTTATTTATTTTGTCAATTGTTTGGGGAAGCCTGACTTCCCTTGGCATCCATGAATACGTGCCACTGTACAAAACTGAAAGTAGAAGAAGCAAAAATGTAACTTAAGAAAGGGAACTATAGAAATAGAAACTTAGAAGAGATCTACCACTTCTAAGACTTGCTTTTAATAAGAATTACAGATTTATAACTCACAATTCTATGTGAATTTGGTGGGGTCACCCAAAAAGTTACATATAGCAGCTTTAAGCAAAGGACTTCCTTTGGGCAATCAAATGCATATGCCACTTGCTTTTTCCATTCTCTGTCTTGCTGTTTCTTTCTTTATGTCATATTCCTGAGGCTGCACACATGTGGCTGTATTTTATCAGCCGGTTATTTTCATGCGAAAGACTGCCGATCTCACGGTAATTTACCTTATAATTAACATAAAATATTTAGCGTGGACAGGCCTCCATAAATACTGTACAAGCAAGCAGCTGATGCCTTTGGAACATCTACACTACCAGTCAAAAGTTTGGGCTCACTTAGAAATGTCCTTGTTTTTGAAAGAAAAGTACATTTTTGTCCATTAAAATAACATCCCATTGATCAGAAATACAGTGTAGACATTGTTAATGTTGTAAATGACTATTGTAGCTGGAAACGGCTGATTTTGAATGGAATATCTACATAGGTGTTTAAAGAAGCAATAAAACTGGCCTTCTTTAGACTAGTTGAGTATCTGGAGCATCAGCATTTGTGGGTTTGATTACAGGCTCAAAATGGCCAGAAACAAAGCACTTTCTTCTGAAACTCATCAGTCTATTCTTGTTCTGAGAAATGAAGGCTATTCCATGCGAGAAATTGCCAAGAAACTGAAGATCTCGTACAACTCTGCCTAGAAGGCCAGCATCCCAGTCACCTCTTTACTGTTGATGTTGAGACTGGTGTAGCCTGTTTTCAGCTGTGCTAACATAATTGCAAAATAGTTTTCTAATGATAAATTAGCCTTTTAAAATGATAAACTTGGATCAGCTAACACAACGTGCCATTGGTACACAGGATTGATGGTTGATGATAATGGGCCTCTATACACCTATGTAGATATTCCATTTTAAAAAACCAGCCGTTTCTGGCTACAATAGTCATTTACAACATTAACAATGTCTACTCTGTATTTTCGATCAATTTGATGTTATTTTAATGGACGGAAAATTTGCTATTCTTTCAAAAACATGGACATTTCTAAGTGACCCCAAACTTTTGAACGATAGTGTTAACGGGCTGCATGATGTAACTTCAGGCTAATGAGCATTTGAGAATGTCGCAAAAAAAAGCTTTGTTCCTTGCCTCAGGCTGCTCACACTGTTCTCTCATCAAGTGATCATATTGCTGGGCGGTAATAAGCCCAATGCACTCCTTTAGCCAATGTAGACCTGCCCTCTTTAACGCTGTATTATTGTGTGATCTAGCCAGGTATGATAAGTACCAAAGAATACAGTGCCTTCGGAAAGTATTCAGACCCCTTGACTTTTTCAACATTTTGTTAGGTTAATAAAGTCTTATTCTAAAATGTATTCAATATTTTTTTTTCCCTCATAAATTTTTCCCCCTCATAAATCTACACACAATACCCCATAATGACAGAGCAACAACAGGTTTAAAAAAAATGTTTGCTAATAATTTTTTTTAAATAAAAGCGGAAATATCACACTTACATAAATATTCAGACCCTTCACGCAGTACTTTGTTGAAAAACCTTACAGCCTCGAGTCTTGGGTACGACGCTACAAGCTTGGCACACCTGTATTTGGGGAGTTGCTCCCATTCTTCTCTGCAGATCCTCTCAAGCTCTGTCAGATTGGATGGGGAGTGTTGCTGTGCAGCTATTATCAGGTCTCTCCAGAGATGTTTGATTGGGTTCAAGTCCAGGCTCTAGCTGGACCACTCAAGGACATTTAGACTTGTCCCAAAGCCACTCCTGCATTGTCTTGGCTGTGTGCTTAGGGACATTGTCCTGTTGGAAGGTGAATCTGCGCTCCAGTCTGAGGTCTTGAGCACCCTGGAGCAGGTTTTCATCAAGGATCTCTCTGTACTTTGCTCCGTTCATCTTTCCCTCGATCCTGACTAGCCTCCCAGTCCCTGCCGCTGAAAAACATCCTCACAGCATGATGCTTTCACCACCATGCTTCACCGTAGGGATGGTGCCAGGTTTCCTCCAGATGCCTGGCATTCAGGCCAAAGAGTTCAATCTTGGTTTCATCAGACCAAAGAATCTTGTTTTTCATGGTCTGAGAGTCCTTTAGGTGCCTTTTGGCAAACTCCAAGCAGGCTGTCATGTGCCTTTTACTGAGGAGTGGCTTCCGTCTGGCCACTTTACCACAAAGGCCTGATTGGTGGAGTGCTGCAGAGATGGTTGTCCTTCTGGAAGGTTCTCCCATCTCCACAGATAAAATCTAGAGCTCTGTCATCGGGACCATCGAGTTCTTGGTCACCTCCCTGACCAAGGCCCTTCTCTCCCGATTGCTCAGTTTGGCCGGGCGGCCAGCTCTAGGAAGAGTCTTCCTGGTTCCAAACTTCTTCCATTTAAGAATGATGGAGGCCACTGTGTTCTTGTGGACCTTCAATGCTGCAGAAATGTTTTGGTACTCTTCCCCAGATCTGCGCCTCGACACAATCCTGTCTCAGACCTCCATGGACAATTCTTTCGACCTCATGGCTTGGTTTTTGCTCTGACATGCACTGTCAATTTTTGGACCTTATACAGTATATAGTTGAAGTCGGAAGTTTACATACACCTTAGCCAAATACATTTCAACTCAGTTTTTCACAATTCCTGATATTTAATCCTAGTAAAAATTCCCTGTCTTAGGTCAGTTAGGATCACCACTTTATTTTAAGAATGTGAAATGTCAGAATAATAGTAGAGAGAATGATTTCTTTCAGCTTTTATTTATTTAATCACATTCCCAGTGGGTCAGAAGTTTACATACACTCAATTAACTTCCTGACTGATGTCTTGAGATGTTGCTTCAATATATCCACATAATTTTCCATCCTCATGATGCCATCTATTTTGTGAAGTGCACCATCTCTCCTGCAGCAAAGCACCCCCACAACATGATGCTGCCACCCCCGTTCTTCATGGTTGGGATGGAGTTCTTCAGCTTGCAAGCCTCTCCCTTATTCCTCCAAACATAACGATGGTCATTATGGCCAAACAGTTCTATTTTTGTTTCATCAGACCAGAGTACATTACTCCAAAAAGTACGATCTTTGTCCCCATGTGCAGTTGCAAACCGTAGTTTGGCTTTTTTATGGCGGTTTTGGAGCAGTGGCTTCTTCCTTGCTGAGCGGCCTTTCAGGTTATATCGATATAGGACTCGTTTTACTGTGGATATAGATACTTTTGTACCTGTTTTCTCCAGCATCTTCACAAGGTCCTTTGCTGTTGTTCTGGGATTGATTTGCACTTTTCGCACTAAAGTACGTTCGTCTCTAGGAGACAGAACGTGTCTCCTTCCTGAGCAGTATGACGGCTGCGTGGTCCCATGGCGTTTATACTTGCGTACTATTGTTTGTACAGATGAATGTGGTACGTAAGGAAAATTCTTGGCTGATTTCTTTTGATTTTCCCATGGTGTCAAGCAAAGAGGCAGAGTTTGAAGGTAGGCCTTGAAATACATCCACAGGTACACCTCCAATTGATTCAAATTATGTCAATTAGCCTATAAGAAGCTTCTAAAGCCATGACATAATTTTCTGGAATTTTCTAAGCTGTTTAAAGGCACAGTCAACTTTGTGTATGTAAACATCTGACCCACTGGAATTGTGATACAGTGAATTATAAGTGAAATAATCTGTCTGTAAACAATTGTTTGAAAAATGACTTGTCATGCACAAAGTAGATGTCCTAACCGATTTGCCAAAACTATAGTTTGTTAACAAGAAATTTGTGGAGTGGTTGAAAAACGAGTTTTAATGACTCCAACCTAAGTGTATGTAAACTTCCGACTTCAACTGTAGACAGGTGTCTGCCTTTCCAAATCATGTCCAATCAATTGAATTGACCACAGGTGGACTCCAATCAAGTTGTAGAAACATCTCAAGGGTGATCAATGGAAACAGGATGCACCCCTGAGCTCAATATCGAGTCCCATAGCAAAGGGTCTGAATACTTATGGAAATAAGGTATTTCAGTTTTTTTGTTTTTAAAACCTTTTATTTAAATTTATTTATTTATTTAATCCATTTTAGATTAAAGCTGTAACGTAACAAAATGAGGAAAAAGTCAAGGGGTCTGAAAACTTTCCAAAGCACTGTAAATAATGAAAGTAGGTTTCATTATGTCTCGTTATCAAGTCTACACAGCTGGAGAGGGAGTTGGCTCTATGAGAGGAGCTGCCTGACAAAGGATAGTTCTACTCCTGGACACACACACCTGTGTAGTTAGTGTAGTCCATAAAGCCAAAGGGGTTATTGAAGTAGGCTAGTCTGTTCCACTCTGACACGTTGAGTAGTTCTCCGTGGAGGTACATCTGGATGTCTGGTATAAAGGCCTGCTTGAAGCCTGTGTTCTGGGAGTTCATCAGAGACTGGGGACAGGTCTGGCACACACACACACACACACACACACACACACACACACACACACACGCACACGCACACGCACACGCGCACACACACACACACACACACACACACACACACACACACACACACACACACACACACACACACACACACACACACACACACACACACACACACACACACACACACACACACACACACACACACACACAAACAATTTATCTAGGATGTTTGTGAATGATTTGCATATCCTTGAGCAGTGACTGTCTACTCTAAAACACACAGGCTTACCATCTGCCTCTTTTGCTTGTCCCGGACATAAACGTCCTCAGAAGCCCAGATGGGATATTGCTTGAAGTCCTTTTTTTGCAGCCGGAGCATGGGGGTCTCCTTGTGCGCAGAACCGGATCCAGCCGTAAAAACGTCTCTTGTTGTATTTTTACAAGGACAATTTGTTTCGCGGAGACGCCCTCCCCGAGGAACTAGTTGTAGTTTTTGAAAATAGCTAAACAATATAAAAGATGACATCATAGGGGGTTTTGTCATTATATTTTCTTCTTATCTTTTTGAATACACAACATCTTTGTTTTTTCAGTTATACAATTTTAGATTCAGATTTATAGGTTGCATTGAAACACTGTTATGGTGCGAAGAAATTATGAATATGATGTCAAAAAGTGGTAAACTTCCACTGAGGTCGAATTTTCACTTAGTCATGCACTGATGGCATGTAAATCTAGGATTCTATCAACGGAATGATAGGATCCATACACACAATAATTACAATATTTTACTAGCACTTCAATGTTTAAAAAATATATATTTTCAGATTAAACCATAGAGAAAAGTGTTGGGCTACAAACATATTTTGAAAGTATCAGAAAACATCAGTTTCCCTTCATCATTTCACCTCTTTTTAGGGACATGATGATCAAATCAAACAGTAATAATTATTATCCATTATTACATGCCATTATGAATATGTAAGTATTAATACAAGTACAGTTTAACAGGTATTGTGATCAATAATTTTTACACTAAGTACACTGCAGGGTTAGGGTTACTGTCGTACAGTGCAATTAGTGTAAGAATGAATATGCTTAATTACACAGTAATATGTGCACTGTAATTAACTCATTTTCATTAATATTTATGTGGTCAAATGCCTCAAATAGGCATCAAATACATTATTATTATTGAGTTTGAGTTTAATTTGTGAGTTTTTATCCTTGTTGTGAATGTCCCCCACAATGTGTAATCTTAAAGGCTAAATACCGTCCGCTGACTAACTAAACAAGTCAGATATATTGCTATTTGTTGGTGCAGAATACATACCCCATGCTACGATCAGAGATTTGTCCATACAGAAGCACATAGAGCAATGCACACACGGCGACCATGAGCGCCAAGGTGAGAATTCCCTGGAATTGGGCTCTCATGTTCAGGATAGAGATTGAGAGAGGATCTGCCTAGGTACAGTTGAGACAGAGACTATAAACATCTTCTTAAGAAGTGTATGGTCGCTGACTTGTTTTTTTTTTATACCTCTCTCCTGCCCCTTTTGGGCACGTGCCTGGTTTCACAATTGTGCCAGCCAACACAGAAGGAAATAAAGGTTTGTAAATGGTTCTTCCTCAGTGCTTAAGGTCCATTGTGAACTCTTGCCCGATAAAGAACCTTTGAATTAAAGGACAAGTTCCCTTTTTTAACATAATTCTATTTTTAAGGTAAATGCCATGTTACAGAAGTGTGCAGACATTTTTTAAACAATTTCACCTTGATTTGAGAAACTTATCCACCAGCGACAAACTTTTTCATGCTCGTTCTATAGTTGCAGAGGGACAGATAAAACATGAACAAAGGCTCCAAAAACACCCAAATACGTCATTTTCAGTATAGCGATGAAGGTCTATAGATGTTGTACACATGAAAGTGTGTCATTCTGAACTTTATCTGGAGCATTATATTCCCTTTTTTTAAGGCCAACTACTAACCCCATTTATCATTTACAGAAGAGCATTGTATTTCGTCTGTAAATTTCCTCAACCGTACAATTTTTTTAAAGCGATGGTGATGCTCTTGAAATGACAATTTTTCACAAACCTCTCAATAGGAACACACTCATAAGGTATGATATTAATCATCCTAAACTTCTAAAATGCAGTGCTCCCGAATAAGTGCTCTGGAATCCTGCACCTACACTTTCTCCACTTGACTGCACTTCCCTTCTCAACACACTAACACAATACATGTAATTGTACATTTCAAAGGAGAAGAAAACCATCCCAATTTGCGTGGCGCTCTATGCTATGAACTATTTGTCCAGAAACATACCTCTTGTGATCTACATAGTTTGATTATCAGAACGTGCTGGTGAACTTCTGGACACTTTCGTGAAAAAGGGTTGAATCAAGTCCAACTACGCTGACGATTTGAATTGGCTGATACAGAATTCTGTTGCCAGATATAATTTTGTGCTCAGCTGGTCGAACTTAGCATAGTGGCTAATTGTGCCAGGTCTGCCGGGTCTAAGCAAAAGTATAGCCCCATGTTGTGTACATACAGTGCCAAGAAAAAGTACGTGAACCCTTTGGAAATACCTGGATTTCTACATAAATTGGTTATAAAATTTGATCTGATCTTCATCTAGCTCACAACAATAGACAAACACAGTCTGCTTAAACTAAGAACACACAAAAATGTTTATGTTCTCATGTGGTGGGGTGGCAGGTAGGCAAGTGGTTA